>NW_027142354.1:10404527-11004527 GCF_026170545.1 Melanerpes formicivorus
TCCAGGCCAGGCGTTGTGTGGCCTTTCACTGTGCCTGTTTTAGACACAGACTTTTCTGGCCCTATCTTGACTAAAAGCTGCTCTTGTACTGCTTGTGCACTGTCACAAGGTTTACTTTGCTCTCAGGCCAATATTAGAGGGAATTTAAGGATCGCATTCCAGGGCTTCTCATTGTCTGTCTGGCATGATCCTGTTATCTGCTCTTCCTGGGGAGGGAATTGGGGAGCTACTGTATTTTCTTAGCACTGAAAACCCTCGATGCAGCAGGTAAGTCACCAGCAAGGGCTGGGCAAACTTTTTGAGTACAACTTAAATAAACAGTGCCCTGGAGCGTTTGAAATACGAGTGGCACCTCACCTGCTGGAGCTGTGTCTTGTGGTTGTCCTGCTATTGCTACTCCTCTGGGGATGGTGGTAGCATGAAGATGCTTCCTTCTTGCTGAGAGTTCATGAAGTAATTCCCTGAGAGTAGCATCAATTACACTGGAATAGGTGCAGCTAGGTCAGACCGGCAGTTCAAAATGACTCTTGTCAGCAATGTTTAGTCACATGGATATTTTGGATGTCTGCCTTTGAAACAAGGTGGGGGAAACGTTAACAGCTGGTTGGAAAAGTCCGGCCAAAACCGGAAAGAACCGGCCAAAACCGGAAAGAACTGGCCAGAACCGGACCAAACCGGGAAAAAACCGTCCCAAACCGGAAAAAAAAATGGCCAGAACCGGAAAAAAAATGGCCAGAACTGGGAAAAAAACGGCCAGAACTGGCCAAAACAGGCCAGAACCGGAAAAAAAACGGCCAGAACTGGAAAAAAACAGCCAGAACTGGCCAAAACCGGCCAGAACTGGAAAAAAACTGAAAAAAAGGGCCCAAACCGGAAAAAAAAATGGCCAGAACTGGCCAAAACCGGCCAGAACCGGAAAAAAAATGGGAAAAAAATGGCCAAAACCGGAAAAAAAACGGCCCGAACCGGAAAAAAAATGGCCAGAACTGGCCAAAACCGGCCAGAACTGGCCAAAACCAGAAAAAAAACGGCCCAAACCGGAAAAAAAAAGGCCAGAACCGGAAAAAAAACGGCCAGAAATGGCCAAAACCAGAAAAAAATGGCCCAAACCGGAAAAAACTGGCCCAAACCGGAAAAAAACGGCCAGAACCGGAAAAAAACTAGCCCAAACTGGAAAAAAAGGGCTAGAACTGGCCAAAACCGGCCAGAACCGGAAAAAAACCGGCCCGAACCAGAAAAAAATGGCCAGAACTGGCCCGAACCGGGAAAAAAACGGCCAGAATCAGAAAAAAACTGAAAAAAACTGAAAAAAAGGGCCCAAACCGGAAAAAAAACGTCCAGAACCGGAAAAAACTGGCCCAAACTGGAAAAAAACGGCCAGAACCGGAAAAAAAAAAGGGCCAGAACCAGAAAAAAAACGGCCAGAACCAGAAAAAAAACAGCCCAAACCGGAAAAAAACCATCCCAAAGTGGAAAAAAACTGGCCAGAACCGGAAAAAAAACAGCCAGAACTAGAAAAAAACAGCCCAAACCAGAAAAAATGGCCAGAACTGGACAAAACTGGCCCAAACCGGAAAAACCGGCCAAAACTGGCCAAAACCAGCCAGAACCGGAAAAAAAACGGCCAGAACTGGCCAAAACCGGCCCAAACCAGAACAAACCGGCCTGAACCGGAAAAAAAACGGCCAAAACCAGAAAAAAACGGCCAGAACTGGCCAAAACCAGCCAGAACCGGCCGAAACCAGAACAATGTGGCCAGAACTGGAAAAAAAGGCCAGAACCAGCCAAAACCGGAAAAAAAGGCCCAAACCGGAAAAAACCGGTCAGAACTGGCCAAAACCGGCCAGAACCGGAAAAAAAACAGCCAAAACCGGAAAAAAACCGGTCCAAACCGGAAAAAAACTGGCCAGAACTGGGCAAAACCAGCCAGAACCGGCCAAAACCAGAAAAAAACAGCCCAAACTGGAAAAAAAGGCCAAAACTGGCCCAAACTGGAAAAAAAAAACAGAAAAAACTGGCCAGAACTGGAAAAAAAATGGCCAGAACCGTCCAAAACCGGAAAAAAACGGCCCAAACCGGAAAAAAAAACGGCCAGAACCGGAAAGAAACGGCCAGAACCAGAAAAAAAACGGCCCAAACCAGAAAATAACGGCCCAAACCGGAAAAAAATGGTCAAAACCCGAAAAAAACCAGAAAAAACCCGGCACAAACCGGAAAAAGAACGGCCAGAACTGGCCAAAACCAGAAAAAAATGAAAAACTGGCCAGAACTGGAAAAAAAAACAGCCAGAACCGGCCAAAACTGGAAAAAAAATGGAAAAAAAATGGCCAAAACCAGAAAAAAAAAAAAAAAAACCAGAAAAAAAACGGCCAGAACCAGAAAAAATAGGGCTTTAAACTAGATTTGAAGGGGGAAGGGGTTAATAGTCTCCTGCTGGCCGGTGACAAACAGAGGGACAGCTCACCAGCAGTAGAGAGGAGAGCTGGTAAGGGCTCTCAACTTGCTGCCCTGAGGCAAGCCACGAATGATCCACCAGGACATTCTGTGGAAACCGAGGGGATTTGGCACAAGAGGAGGACAGGGCCAGCCCAGCTGAAGTGCTTCTATGCGAATGCGCACAGCTTGGGCAACAAACAGGATGAGTTAAGGGCCACTGTGCTGCTGGGATGGCACGACATAGTGGCTGTTACTGAAACTTGGTGGGATGAATCCCATGACTGGAATGTAGGGATAGATGGGTATAAACTCTTTAGGAAGGATAGGCAGGGAAGGAGAGGAGGAGGTGTTGCCCTCTATGTCAATAGCCAGTTGGAATCAGTGGAGCTCCACCTGGGGAGGGATGATGAGCTGGTTGAGAGTGTATGGGTTAAAATTAAAGGCAGGACAGGGGAAGGAGATATTACTGTGGGGGTCTCCTACCTGACCAGCAGATCCAAGCAGATGAGGCCCTCCACAGGCAAATAGAAGCGGCTTCCAGGTCACAAGCCCTGGTCCTCATGGGTGATTTCAACCACCCGGACATCTGCTGGAGGGACAACACAGCAAGGCACCAGCAATCCAGGATGTTCCTGGACTGCATAGAAGACAACTTCCTCCTCCAAATGGTAGAGGAACCAACAAGAAATGGTGCTATGCTGGACCTTGTTCTCGCCAACAGGGAAAGGCTGGTAAGCAATGTATCTGAAGGGGGCCTACAGGAAGGCTGGGGAAGGACTTCTCAGGATCTCGGGTAGTGATAGGACTAGGGGGAATGGAATGAAGCTGGAGGTGGGGAGATTCAGGCTGGATATAAGGAGGAGGTTCTTCACCATGAGAATGGTGAAACCCTGGAATGGGTTGTCCAGGGAGGTGGTCGAGGCCCCGTCCCTGGAGGTGTTTAAGAGCAGGCTGGATGAGGCTCTGTCCAGCCTGACCTAGTGTGGGGTGTCCCTGCCCATGGCAGGGGGATTGGAACTAGATGATCCTTGTGGTCCCTTCCAACCCTGAATGACACTATGATACTACGATATTTATCTTTTAGCATTCCACAGGTCCAAATAATCTCTGGTACATCATGCTACATAAAATACCTCAAACACCATCATGGTCCTTGGAAAGACATAACCTGATCCCCATGTTCATTTCCACTAAACACATCATCAAATAACAAGGAAGCACAGAGGTGGGGAACAATTCAACATCACTTGAATTTGAGCCTTGACTTAAAGCATCATGGTTCACTTTGAGCCCTGCCCACTAGCTATTTCACACCGGTATTCAGTATTCAGTATTCCTAAGGTTGGAAGAGACCTCAAAGATCATCGAGTCCAACCTGTCACCACAGACCACATGACACCAGTTTCTCATTCTGGTGAAGGAAAGTGGCAGAACATGGCCAGAGAGAAGAAACTTTGGAAGACTACTTCAGGTTCCTTAGAGGTTGATATATGCCTCAGGATCTGAAGCGTAATGGTCTGTTAAAGAGTTTTGGGGTTTTTTTTAATCCTTATTATTGTAGCTCTAGGTATTCCTTATCTATCTCCAGACCTTTCTGGGATCATTCTAAATCCTTTCTTCAGACACAAGTTTTACACTCTGGCGTTAAAATGCAGCTAAGGATTATGCATTCATTATAGTTGCGAACACAAGCAATATCAGCCGTTGTAAGTATTTGGACACGGGACAGTCTTTGAAAGCCCAGTATCCTATGGGAAATGCTATGGCTGATTCACCAGGTGCCAATATTCCGTCTGGTAATTCACATTTGGTACTCTGCCAATTAGCAATAGGAGATGTATTGGCTAATAGCACCAGCTGCTACCTGGACTGCCTTTCTTACGTTGCATTTTTCTTTTCCTAGCCTGTTTCCCTTCTTACATCTTTTGAGATTCTGCAACAAGACACTGGCATTAAAACACTCAGATAACATTAACTAATGCAGTCCCCAGAAAGGCAAGTATTATAGCCTAGAGAGAAGGCAGTGAAACAACTGAAGAAAGCACGAGTTTTGCCGGGTAGAAAGCAACTGGGGGATGAGGAGGAAGGTGTGAGCTATCAGAGTAGCTTTTCTTTCTCGGAGAGATGACTTGTTGGGGGACACAGGGATGTGCGTTCTTTCCAAGGCACAGGCGAATAGGTTGAGTCACGACGTCCTGCACCCGCCAGCTGAGGAGAAAGATCCTGCAGGGCTCGCAGACCTTTATTTGATCCCACTGAGTTCAGAGGATGACCACCACCGGCACGCGCAGCGGTGTGCAGGCCTGGCTCGCGGCGTCCCTCCGCGTGTGGCGCCACAGCCTGAGGGGCTGCCCTGCGGCACGGGTGCTGGAGAGGAGCGTGGGGCTGAGGAGTTAAGAACACAGCGCTCCAGGCTCCGGCCGCGCTCGGCAGGCCTAGAAGCAGACCCCGCCTCAGCCCCGCGAGGGCCAGAAACCATCTCTCAAGCCTAGCCTGGGCCACGCAGTCCGATCCTGCGAGTCCACCGGCTGGAACCGCTGAGCCTAAATCGCAGGCAGACACGAAACCCACCACTCCCTGGGTATAGGGGCAGGCGTGCAGTAGCTACCGGCGCCCTCGCCCGCCGGTCGCCATGGCAACCGGCCAGGCCGCAGCCCGCCCGCCGCCCGCCCGCGCCGCGTTCCTCCCGCGGGGGCGGGCGCTGCCGCAGGGGCCAGGTCCGGAGGCGCCGTCCCCCGTTCCGCTCCCTGGGCCCTCCACGGCCGGCGGCAATCGCCACCGCATCGTCCGCGGCACCGAGAAAGAGACTCTGCGCGCTCCTGGGGGGGTGGCAGGCCGGCAGCCGCTTAGCTGTGCCCGCGGCAGACAGGATCAAGCCCGGCCCCAGCCCGGCTGCGCCACTGGAGCCTGCCCGTGGTGGGAGAGGAGGAGGAGGAGGAGGAGGAGGAGGGACTTCGGCAGCGGCAACAACTGACGTGTCCCCGCCATGGAGCTCGGCGTGATTCATCAGCGGCGGCGGGGCGATAGCGGTGTGCCGCGCACCGTCCCCGCTTAGGCACGGCCGCAGCGGGGGCAGCCCCGGCACCGCACTGCCAGACGCACCACCCTCCTCTTCCTCTTCTTCCTCCTCCTCGCCGTCCGGTCCTCTCCCCCGTGGCTTCGCGAGGATCCCAGAGGAGGCAAGATGGAAGAAATCCTGCGAAAGCTGCAGAAGGAGGCGTCGGGGAGCAAGCATAAGGCTATCAAGGAGAGCTGCACCTGGGCCATCGGTAAGGGGCGCAGGCAGCGGCCCCGGACTGACCTCGCCGCGGCCGGGCTGCCCGCAGGGGCGCGGAGCGGAGCACGGTCCGGCCCTGCCCGTAGCGGTGCGGCAACCTCCGATGGGAAGGTTTTATAACGGCGGGGGCAGGGAGACCTCAACAAACTTGCTCCGCGCTGGCCGCGGAGCCTCCGGCGGGTGGGGAGGGACCGGAGCGCCTCAGGCTGTTCAAAATGCCCGGGAGCTCCACGCTGCTGGAAGAGGCTGTGGCACCTGCTGGCGGTCCCGGAGAGCGTCCGTGTCTGTCGCCACCCCCACCTCCTAGATCTGCTCCGTGGGTCTTACGAGGCGAATACGGTTATCAGTAGCTATCAGTTTCTGTGTATGTTGAGGGAGGGGTGTAATCTCTTTAAAAGTTCCCACCTCCTTCTCTTCCTCAATCATCGTAAACCCCCCTCCAGTACCGTTTCCATTGCTGGCTTATGTTTGCACACCTATTTTAGAGGCTGGATTTTTTTTTTTCTGGCTGCATTCCATGTGCTCTTTCATTTTTATTGTATAATGGAAATAACGAGCAATAAAATAATCTAATAAAAATGTATTATATCAAGGGAATATGAGCTTAGATACATTTCAGCATCCACCCGTTTTCAGAGATTGGCTGTGACTCGAAGTACTTTTGATGCTAACTATAGACGCCACTAGTCAGTCAGACCCTTAACCTGCATCTGCTAGCATTACTGTGATGCCTAAATGGCTTTAAACTTTTATTTTCCATTCATACATAGTTACAGCAATTTGTGATAGTTCATACCTGTTGCTGTCTTATTACTGGCCTTTCAGCTTAAGTTCCATGGGTTGCTTTATTAATGGCATGTTGTCTTTGTATAGCAGCCATAGTGATATAATTTATACTGTCCCAGTTTTAATATATGTGGTGCTGAAGTGCTGATACATAGATGGGAGTTCACTGAGGAAAGATGGTACTTGATGCCTTCTCATTGGGCACCCCAGATTCATACAAAGGATTGGTTACTTGGGGCAGCAGTGATTGTTGTTCTGTCAGCCAGAGCAGGTATAAGCTTTAGGATCATTGGCTCAGAGATTATAGCTGGATGCATTACTATGATTGAAGTAAAAAGTTACTTTTAAAAGCTCTATTATTTCCTTTGGATATACAGAAACCTTGGATTCTCCAGATGCTGCCAAGATACCTCCGTATAAGCTAAGGTAAGAATATTTAATGTTGCATCCTGTGGAACTGTACAATTGAGGTAAAAAATTGAATTAAAAGTGAGATAGGCAGAGAAATTTGAATTAAAAGTGAGATAGACAGAGAAGGTAACTCAATCTATGTGATTCCTTTAGTTTGCAGATATATATATCTAGTCTGGTAGTAGTGAATAATTTGCTGATGAGCCCTTGGCCTCTAGCCATGAATGAAATGTAAGGAAATGTGTTAAAATGGGCATGAGTATGTATAATGGTGACACTTTGTTGGAAAGGAGGGCTGTCTTATGGTCTAAAGAATTTTCCTTCTAAATTACAGCATTCAGTATAAATTAGGGTGCTTCTCATTCTTCTCAGTGTATGTATTTTCTTTTGAATCTTGATCAATATTTGTGTACTGAAAATAAATATTGTAGAAACTGAAAGGTTATATTATCATATAGCTGGGACACTGGGTAGGAAGTAAAATAGTAGTTTCTATGTCAACTTCTTCCTTTAGCCTGCTGGATTATTTTGAGTAAGCCTTTTCCCTTCCTTCTGCTTCCATTTATTAATTACCTAGAAAGGTTGGAGCAGATGATCCCTTCTAACCTGGCATTCTATGAGTTTCACACCTATAAAATGGGGGAGGGGGCACTGCCCTCATTTGTAAAGCTACTTAAGATCTCATTTTGGAAATGTTGATTACTATGGGGAAAGTAAATAGGCAAAACTATTCACTGTCCCCTCTGACAGAAACATTAGGAAGGATCAAAATAAACTGCTAAGTGCACTGTTCAGAATAGGAGGACACTTTCACACAGCATATGGTTAAGATAAGGCTGGCCTTATTAGAGAATGCAGTGGATGCTTGAAGTTTTTATGGGTTCAAAAACCACCTCAGCAAATCCATGAAAGAAACTGAAATCTATCATATGCAAAGGTACCCTTTCTTGTTCAGAAAGGGTATTACGTAGTCAGAGATGGTTGAGTTCATAAGAGTCTGTAGGAGTATTGCTGTAAACTTGGCCTGTCCTGTAGTTTTCCTAGGTAGCTGGCATTGGCATCTGGTAGAAGTGACACTTTTTTTAGAATAATGGAATAAGAGAATAATAAACCAGGTTGGAAGAGACCTTCAAGATCATCGTGTCCAACCCATCAACCAATCCAACCCACCTAAACAACTAAACCATGGCACCAAGCACCCCATCAAGTTTCCTCCTGAACACCTCCAATGATGGTGACTCCACCACCTCCCCGGGCAGCCCATTCCAATGGGCAGTCACTCTCTCTGTATAGAACTTCTTCCTAACATCCAAGCTAAACCTCCCCTGCCGCAGCCTGAGACTGTGTCCTCTTGTTCTGGTACAGGCTGCCTGGGAGAAGAGACCAACAGCCGCCTGTCTACAACCTCCCTTCAGGTAGCTGTAGACAGCAATAAGGTCACCCCTGAGTCTCCTCTTCTCCAGGCTAAGCAGCCCCAGCTCCCTCAGTCTCTCCTCATAGGGCTTGTGTTCCAAACTCCTCACCAAATTCGTTGCCCTTCTCTGGACTCGTTCCAGCAAGTCAACATCCTTCCTAAACTGAGGGGCCCAGAACTGGACACAATACTTGAGGTGTGGCCTAAGCAGTGCAGTGTACAGGGGGAGAATGACCTCCCTGCTCCTGCTGGCCATACTGTTCTTGATGCAGGCCAGGATGCCATTGGCCCTCTTGGCTGCCTGGCCACACTGCAGGCTCATGTTCAGCCTACCATTGACCAGTACCCCCAGGTCCCTCTCTGCCTGGCTTCTCTCCAGCCACTCTGACCCCAGCCTGTAGCACTGCATGGGGTTGTTGTGGCCAATGTGCAGAACCCGGCACTTGGATGTGTTAAATCTCATGCCTTTGGATTGTGCCCATCTGTCCAGCCTGTTGAGGTCCCTCTGCAGAGCCTCTCTACCCTCCAGCAGATCAACTCCTGCCCCCAGCTTGGTGTCGTCCGCAAATTTACTGATGATGGACTCAATGCCCTCATCCAGATCATCAATGAAGATGTTAAAGAGCACAGGGCCCAGCACTGATCCTTGGGGCACACCACTAGTGACTCGCCACCAGCTGGATGTGGCACCATTCACCACCACTCTCTGGGCTCGGCCCTCCAGCCAGTTGCTAACCCATCGCAGTGTGCTCCCGTCCAAGCCATGGGCTGACAGCTTGGCCAGGAGTTTGCCATGGGGGACGTTGTCAAAGGCCTTGCTGAGGTCCAGGTAGACCACATCCACAGGCTTCCCCACATCCACCAGGCGGGTCACCTGATCATAGAAGGAGATCAGGTTGGTCAGGCAGGACCTGCCCTTCCTAAATCCATGCTGGCTGAGCCTGATCCCTTGGCCATCCTGTAAGTGCTGTGTGATTGCACTCAGGATGACCTGTTCCATAATCTTGCCTGGCACTGAGGTCAGGCTGACAGGCCTATAATTCCCTGTGCCTGTGGATGGGCACAACGTTGGTCTTCTGGGACCTCTCCAGTGAGCCAGGACTGATGAAAAATGATGGAGAGTGGCTTAGCCAGCTCATCTACCAGCTCTCTCAGCACCCTAGGATGGATCCCATCTGGTCCCATGGACCTGTGGGGATCCAAGCGGCTGAGGAGAGCTCCAACTACCTGCTCATGGAACACTGGGAAATTATGCAGCTCCCTGGCTGCTTCTGCCAGCTCTGCAGGCCAGCTGTCAGGAAGACGTTCTGTCCTGCTAGTAAAAATTGAGGCAAAGAAGGTGTTAAGTACCTCTGCCTTTTCCTCATCCTTTGATACAACATTTCCCTCCGTGTCCACCAAGGAGTGGAGGTTGTCCTTCCCCTTCCTCTTACTATTAATGTATTTATAGAAGGACTTTTTGTTGTCCTTCACAGTAGAGGCCAGTTTAAGCTCCAAGTGTGCTTTTGCCTCCCTAATTGTCTTCCTACATGATCTAGCAACATCCTTAAACATTCCATGGGTTGCCTCCCCTCTCTTCCAAAGGTGATACACCCTCTTTTTTTCCCTTAGCTCTATTAAAAGTTCATGAACCATCCAGGCTGGCCGTCTGCCCCGGCGGCTCATCTTCCGGCACACTGGCACAGCCTGTCCCTGTGCCTTCAAGAGTTCTTCCTTGAAGCAGGTCCAGCTCTCCTAGACGCTTTTATTTTTAAGGGCTTTATCCCAAGGAACCCTCTGAGTTAGTTCCTTGAGTAACCTGAAGTCTGCCCTCCAGAAGTCCAGAGTGGAGGTCCTCTTGCTGCCCCTCTTAGCTTGACCAAATACCGAAAATTCAATTATCTCGTGGTCACTGGACCCCAAACACCTTCCAACCACCACATCGCCCACCAGTCCTTCCCTATTGGTGAAGAGGAGGTCAAGCATAGCCTTGCCCCTGATAGGCTCTCGCAGCACCTGGGATAAGAAGCTGTCCTCCATGCACTCTAAGAACCTCCTAGACTGTCTCCTCTCTGCTGTGTTGAGATCCCAGCAGATGTCAGGCCGGTTGAAGTCACCCATGAGAACAAGGTCAGGCGATCCTGAGATGGCCCTAAGCTGCCTATAGAATGACTCATCAACATCTTCCTCCTGGTTGGGTGGTCTATAACAGACTCCAACCAGGGTGTCTGCCCTGCCGGTCTTCCCTCTAATTCTCACCCACAGGCACTCAACCCGATCGTCCCTGATCTCCAGCTCAATGGCATCTAGTGCCTCCCTGACGTACAGGGAGGCACCCCTTCCCTCCACCCCTTCTTCCTTGCCTGTCTCTCCTGAAGAGCTTGTAGCCGTCAATTGCAGTGCTCCAGTCATGTGAGTCATCCCACCACAATGTTAGTATTTTTATCACTATCATTTCTCCCTACTGCTCCTTTCAGATATGCTTGGTGCAGTTTTGTGCAAGTTATTCCAGAGCATCCATCAAATAAGGCTGGAATTACAGTATTTCTTTTGCTGCTCTAAAATCCTGTCAGCCACAGTCCCCAGGGGGCCTCAGTCAATGGTGAATGGATGTAGCACAGGTCTGACATGACCTGTGCCAGGTGCATGTATTTCCAACACAGTTGAGCAGCTGAGAACATCTGGATGAGTGATTCCCCATAGCTCCATTAGATTATGCTTACTTGGCATTGTGGTTGGAGAATACTGGGCTCTTTTTAAGTAAAGCTAATACCTCCACAAGTGTAGCTATGCTGAAGTAAGCTCTTAATGTTGGGCTTGTCAGTAACAATGCACTCAACATTACAGAATGTTCTACAAAATGGAAGGTGCACTATAGAACTTGAATAAAAGTTTTGTATGTCAGGTCCTTGGTATGGTTCTGACACTCAGATAGCATTGGGGATGCTGCTGTCAGCAGTACTCCAAGTTTATTCTTCAGTCTCTACTAACAAGCTGCTGTCATATTCCAGATCAGCACACTGGGCCACTGGTTTGCCTCCATGATATGCAAATTAGATAAAAGTTATTTTTCACTAGGTGTTTGTTAAAGAACAGCACTGTGATGGCTTGGTTCCTAACACTGTAAAAGAACAGCCTTAACAATAGAGCAATGGCAATGAGCAGAAGCACAGCCAAGACAGGTACAGGCTGAGACCATCCTGATCACGCCCTTTGCCTGCTTTCATCTTTATCAGGTGCAGTTTATATCATCTCCTGTAACATAGATCAGCCCTTGCTTTCTGGTCCACTTTGTATCTGCCATTCACCCTTTCTGTTACAGTGTTTGTGAGTGGAGTAGCAGAGCCTGGGGATATGTTTTGGAATGTTCCATGATACTAGAGTTTGAATGAAGACATACATAATCCTTCCACCAAGTAACCCTAGTCAACCACTCAGGTCTGGGATCCATAGTGGCAACATACTGGAAGTGTTAAAGGCAGCCTGGCAAATAGCTCAGGAGAAAAGGACCTGTTTGTTGAGGTCTCTTCCAAGAGCAGCAGCTTGAAGAGCTGAAGGGAGGATATTCCAGCTAGTTTAGTGGGAAAGTTTGGTGTGTCCTCAGAATATGCTGGATACAAGGAAAGGATATCAGCTTTTCTCTATGTTATGTTTGGGGAAGTTCATGATATAGGATACGTCTCTACTGCCTAAGAATGAGCTGCCATGTCCAGTTGAGATAGATCCTGGCTCAGTTTCACAAACAGGAGATCTACTTAGTACCCAAATCAGTGTTGTTTCTCAACGTAGCAGCATCTGGCTTCCACCAGGAAGTTGTGCTGGTGTTGGTGCTATTTAACAGGTGGGCTATGCCCTTACTTAAGTTTTTTTTGTTCTGAATGAGGTCTGCTCATGACAATGTGTAAACTGTATATGCCCCCCTTTTTTTTTTACTTATTATAAGATCAAAGGCCATTTGCTGCTTTTGACACCACGGTTCTGGATGAGTAAAGGTTCTTCATAATATTTTCTCTTAAGATGGTGATCTTAGTGTGAGACTGAGGAAGACAAGATACCTCTTTGCATGTCCTCATACTCTGACTAGTGGAGTTCAAAGGGGATTTTTTATGTGTGTTAAATCAGCTACATACTTATCTCCACATTGCTGTTGGAATAGGTTAGTTCTGTGTTCTGGCTTGCTCCTGAGCTGTCCATAATTTCCTCTCTTGTGTTGTGCCTCTGTTACTGAGCAACAGACAGGCCGTATTATCATTCCCTGAAGTCTGCACCATTAGTCAGAGGGTTCAGCTGTAGCATTTCTATGGGAGCCATTTCCAGCACCTCTGGTAGCAGTTTAGATAGCACATACATGCTATGTTTGGGAACAGCTGGGGTACTTTTGCCCCAGGGGAGCACAATGACTGGACCTTCAGCCTGGAATGTCATTCTTTAATTAGTTTGCTAGAGATCTGTTGGATATATCTTCAGGGAGCTAAATGAGACCATTTTACTTTTCAGCTTCCTTTAATGTTAATTTGACTCATTAATCCAAATCCCAGTTAAAGACCTTCCACATTAATTCTAGTGAGGGGCATTATTTAAATGTCCCACTTTGTAAAGAGATACAAATCCACAGAAAATATGGAGTTTCCCACAGAGTCCTGCCAACTCTGCCTTGAGATTGGAGTTTGTGTGCTTTCACAGTACTTTAACTTAAGATCAATGTATTAAGCAAGAGTGTGAAATAGTAGAGAAAATTCAAGTGGACCGGGATGGAAATGAACTTTTGTCATGTCAAGGCTTCACCATAGAGGTCCTCTGATCTTGAGAAGGGAATAGTCACATAACCCACTGGTAACTGGTCTGCTGTTACCTGCCTAATAGGATGATGCTTGCCTCTGGTGAGTAGGTATTGGGAAGATTCAATACATACTAAGTGCTTAAGGAGGTTGGATGTTTGACTTATAAATATTGAATTAGAGAAAAGGAATAGATGTGCTGGTGCTTTAATTGGTGAACGGATCACACGGAAAATAGCATGAGAGGCCTTAATGTTGTCTGCCAGCAAACAGTTTGTTGGCTGCTAAGTTGGGCTGCATTCACTTTGGTATTTTCAAGATGACAAATTCTGCTCTAAGGCCAACAGCCTATACCGAACAAGTCTCACTCTTTGTGGCTAGTTTCTCCATTGTGATTTTAGAGGCTGAACAGTAAATGAACAGGCACAACAAAACAAGCTTCAAGAAAGAACATTGGATCAGAGTGGTTTAATACTCATGAGGGTTATCTACATACCAGAGAGTAAACCAAGAGGCTATAGACAGTGCTTGCTAGTCACAGACTGCTTTGCAAAAGCTTGAGTTTACCAGAGTTTCTAGGAATGCTTTATGTGCTTGAGTTGTGCTTTATAGGCTATCTTGAACTTAGTGGCTGTATGTCAGCATGGAGCAGGTGCTTCAAAGAGGAGATTGCTCAGGACTTCTATAGAGAGCTGTGGCTTGGTGTGTAGTTTAGCTGTTATGTTTTGATGTTGCTGTCCTCACTGGAACCTGGAATCTTATAAACAGAATTTCTTAATGCATCCTTGCCATTCTTCATTTAGTTGGTGGTTTTTGTTGTTGTTTGTTTGTTTGTTTGGGTTTTTTACTATAATTTTTGGTTTGGGTTTGTGGGTTTTTTGTTTTGGGGTTTTTTTTTATATTAGCCTAGAGAGATTTTTTTCATACATCTAAGATATCTTCTGTAATTCCCAGGTTCTGTCATTAGTGCTGATCAGAACAATGGCAAAGTACAGTTTTGCCCTTTTGTGAGTATAGCAGAAGGATCACTGCCAAGCTTGAGTTTGGGCTGTTCCGTGGAGCTTGTGTGGCTGTTGCCTTTTTACTCCCAGAAAAATGTGGATGAGTGCAAAGGAAGATGCACAGGAAAGACTCAATACTATAAATTGCTGTTCATCCTAGTTTGAGGTTTCCCTTGTGGATTTTAAAGTACTCACCATGAGACATGTTGATGAGTGAAGTGTTCTGGCAACTGGTAGCAACTGATGTAATTTGTATCCCCTCAAAGGAGACCCAGAAAGGTTTTCCAAATGCTTACTTATCTCTTCAGCATATCTATATGCTGCATGTTTCTATAATTAACAATTGTAGAAAGCAATTGAAATCAAATGGAGATACAAGCTCAAGCCTTCAGGGCACTAGTTCTGGGTACCAATAGGAGACATGCAGATCCTGGCTTTCAGAGGTGCTGAGCATTTCTAAGTCCTATTTGTGTTGGAAGCAGATTCTGTGTTTCTTACTGAAAAGGTTTGCATCCCTCTGGTATGTCACATGGTCCTTTCAAAACCATTCTGTATTTCTGGAGGTTACAGCTAGAAAGTCAGAAATCAGTGGTGAACAGGGTCCTGTGTAATAACCAGCGTATGCCTGGTTCTGTCCCTCCTGTTTGTGTCCCCATTCTGTTCATCGTGGTGATAGTTTCTGAGGGCAATTTGTGAACTTCAGGAAGCCAGTGCAATGAAGAGCAATCAGCAACAGAGGTAAGCCTTAAATTTGGCTGAGTTGTGAGATGCCTGTCCTCCTTGCATTTTTTTTTTCTAATAAAGTCATAGGATTTTGGGGATGAATTTGGCAGTTCTGTCATTTACTTTTGCATCTCTAGTTTTGCATCTGCTGTAGTTCTTGAGAAGCAGTTGCATCTTCCAAACTTAGACAAAATATGCCCACTCATTTTAGCTTACATGTGCTCAACAAATAATTAAAACAGTAAGTGTAGTGTGATCATCATCATCAAATATCCAGTGTCATAGAGACTTCCAATCCACTCAACTTTGCAGATAACTCATCCACGTGAATCCTGAGGCTTGGGATGCATTTTGGCTTCTCCATTTTGAAGAAATATCAGTGATCTCATGATTTTATTCTTCTCCCATCTATTTATTTTGTTCATTTCTGTTAGGTTTTTTCAACTGGGAGAGTGGATAAGGAAACTGATATATATACAGCAGATCCCTGGAGCAGAAGGGAACAAGAAGGGAGGAGTGACTCTGCCTTTTACTTTGTTGTTGGGTTTTGTTTTTAGGATACCTTTATTTTACTCTTTCTCACTTTTAAAACACTTTCTGCTCCTGCTGGCCCATCCACTTGGCATCAAACGCTCCTGTGTTTTCCTTATGAATGTGAATGCTGGATGCATGACTCAAACTATCCAACCCTCACACAGTCACTATCAGACATCCAGCAAGTGGATGTCAAGAGGACACAGTCTCAGGCTGCACCAGGGGAGGTTTAGGTTGGATGTTAGGAAGAAGTTCTATACAGAGAGTGATTGCCCATTGGAATGGGCTGCCCAAGGAGGTGGTGGAGTCACCATCACTGGAGGGGTTCAGGAGGAGACTTGATGGGGTGCTTGGTGCCATGGTTTAGTTGTTTAGGTGGGTTGGATTGGTTGATGGGTTGGACGTGATGATCTTGGAGGTCTCTTCCAACCTGGTTTATTCTATGTAACATTCTATGATGAGTTCCTTAGGAGGCACCTGCTCAAGAGGAGATTCTAGTGGCAGTGTGTTGGCAGTTTAGAAGCTGGATCCAGGCTTCTGGGGGCATTTATGTATCCCACTTGGTGTTTCAAATGGTGTCTGTGATCTTCATTTAAAATGTTGGCACTCCTAGTTCTAACCTTGAGGGATGGATGAAGGGAGGAGATCAGTGTTGAGTGTGGCCCTGTCTGATACAGTATTTGGATCAAGCTGCATGTTTAATGGGTATGTAACTCGCCCTATTTCTTGTCTGATGGGCAAGTATTTTTATCTCAGCCGAGCACTGCATCTGTTTTGGGACCTCAAAAGACTGCAGTGTTGGAGAGGAAAGGGGGTGTGTAGGGACAATTTCCATCAATCATGTCTTAACTTTTGCTGTCAAGACAAGATTCCAAAAATGTTGAAAGGCCATGAGATCTATAAGTCCCTAAAAACCTGTCAGCTGGGGTTATGGCTCTAGAAGGTGTCAAAAAAGGTTTGGTATTGGCACGGGAAAAGGTGGACAGTTGTGGTGGTTTGGCCCTGGCCTGGAGGCCAAATGCCCACCAAAGCCACTCTATCACTCCCCCTCTTAAGTGAACAGGGGAAGAAGGGGGAAAAAATATAACAGAAGCCAGGAATAGGATAGGAGGAATTTTAATAACACTAATAAGCAAACAGTGATAGACTGTGCAGAAGCAGAAAGCAGAGAGAGAGGTGTTGGTCTCTACTTCCCATCAGCAGGACCATGGTCGGTCTCGGGAAGCAGGGCTCTCTAAGCTTGGTGGTTCCTTAGGAGGATAAACGCCATGGACGAATGCCCCCACTTCCTTCTTTCACTTCATTCTTATACCTGAGCTGACATCATATGGCATGCAATACCTCTTTGGCCAGTCTGAGTCAGCTGGCTCAGCCATGTCCCCTCCCAGGATTTTGCCCACCCCTCAGTGTACTCTTGGGGCAGGTAAATGGTGAAAGGACACAGCCTGGATACTTATTCAACGATAGCCAAAACACTGCTGTGTTATCAATGACTGCTGCAAAAAACACAGCCCTAGAAAGATGCTGTGAGGAGAATTAACTCCAGCTCAGTCCAGCCCAATACAACAGTTTACAAAATACTATTTCTGTTGCTCTTTTTGTGGGTTTGTGGTTTGGTGGGTTTTTTTTTGGTTGTTGGCTTTTGGCTGGCGGGGTTTTTTGTTTATTTGGTTGGTCTGTTGTTTGGTGTGTGTTTGTTTGTCTGTCTGCTTGTTTTTAAACAGGAAAAAGGGCAGTTTTTCTGAGACTAACCTTCTGCCCTACCTAGTAGAGGACCTTAATACTCAGCACTGCTTTGGGTTTTTGTTCCTTTTATGGATTCTTTAGAAATTCATTCTAGATTTGTGACAGAAGCCTACAGTGTAGTGGTTTTAGGTGAGATAGAGTTGATTATTTTTGTAGGAGCTGGTAGGGTTGGAATACAGAGCAGCTAGGTTAGCTTCCAACATTTGATTGCTGTGGGAAGTATGTAATTAATTAGAATAGAATAAACCAGGTTGGAAGAGACCTTCAAGATCATCGTGTCCAACCTATCATCCAACACCACCTAATCAACTAAACTATGCAACCAAGCACCCTGTCAAGTCTCCTCCTGAACACCTCCAGCGATGGCGACTCCACCACCTCCCCAGGCAGCCCATTCCAATGGGCAATCACTCTCTCTGTGTAAAACTTCCTCCTGACCTCCAGCATGAACCTCCCCTGCCACAGCCTGAGACTGTGTCCTCTTGTTCTGGTGCTGGCTACCTGGGAGAAGAGACCAACTCAGTACCAATTCAGTACAGGAATAACACCAATAAAAGAGGAGAGCAGCCATAGTTTTAAGTGTTTGTCTGACTTCTGAAAACAAATACAACAGATACATTGCCCCCCAGGTCTAAGGATGATAATGGAACAGCAATGTGAGGTTTTGTTTTAAACATCTGATCATCTTTAGTGTTTACAAAGGAGGAGAAAGTGAAAACATCAGGAGGCTGTTGATAATTGCCTTAGAGAATGAAATATGGTTGGGCAGGGGAGAGAGGGTGGGAAGCAGTGGATGGAAGTGGCAGTCAAACTGAGAGGACTGGTTTTTTACTAGGTGAGGCTTGACTCTGCCACCATCTTTGTGATGCTGTGCAAGTCATGACCTTTCATTGTTTTGAAAATGAAGGGGTGAGTGGGAATAGTAGAAGCCTTTCCTCACTATTCTTTTATTTACCCTTCATGAAAAGTAATGAAGCTGCAGAAAATACACTGCCTTTGGTTTCCTTGAATGTTTGTTTGCTTAAGAAATTGAATATGCTGAGGTGCAGTGAGTATAAAATTACATAATGCTTTGCAAATGTGGGGGTATTTTTAACAACCATCCCTTAGGTCTGACATGATTTAGATTTGCACTGCTCTGAAAACTCAATGGAATTGCAGATTGCAGCATTAACTTTCAAAGTGTATCTAGTAATGACCAGTGATACCTCATCCTCCCATTTTTTCCTCAAACTTCTGTAACTAACTCTAGGCCATCCAGTTGAAATGTAGACAGTAAGTTCCATGTTATAGTACCGCTCTCTCCTTTATGTGCCTTCAGTCCTACCTTTCTCCAGCACTGTAAAAATTCTTCTGATGCAAGTTCCATTCTCCTGAAATGCTTTATTTGTTGTTTTCAGTGTGCTGAAATGAAAATGTTTCCAGTGAAAAAATCCTTATCTTCACTTCCTGGCTAACCAAATATATGGAAGAGAGGTTTCATGGAATAGATTGATATGCCTTCAAATTTGTAGACTAAGTACACCGTGTGTTCTACCTAAGTGCCAGGGATGTACATTAAGGGTGGGTACTCTGATACTCAGCTCATCTTCACACTGTATGTCAAATGCTAATCAATACACCTAAACGTTACAGATTGCTTTATAATGAAGACCTTGTGGGGTTTATGTGTGTCATCAAATTCTGTAACAGCAGAGTCAGTGACTACCACACCTTTTGCACAAAAGGCAAAAATCTATGACTTGGGGGTGCTGGTGGACAAAAAGCTCAACATGAGCTCTCAGTGTGCACTTGCAGCCCGCAAAGCCAATCAGATCCTGGGCTGCATCAGGAGAAGTGTGGCCAGCAGGTCGAGGGAGGTGATCCTCCCCCTCTACTCAGCCCTGGTGAGACCCCACCTGGAGTACTGCCTCCAGTTCTGGAGCCCCTATTACAAGAGGGATGTGGAGGTGCTGGAACGTGTCCAGAGAAGGGCCACAAGGATGATCAGAGGGCTGGAGCACCTCTCCTATGAGGACAGACTGAAGGAGTTGGGACTGTTCAGTCTGCAGAAGAGAAGGCGCCAAGGTGACCTAATTGTGGCCTTCCAATATCTGAAGGGGGCCTACAGGAAGGCTGGGGAAGGACTTCTCAGGATCTCAGGTAGTGATAGGACTAGGGGGAATGGAATGAAGCTGGAGGTGGGGAGATTCAGGCTAGATGTGAGGAGGAGGTTCTTCACCATGAGAGTGGTGAAGCCCTGGAATGGGTTGTCCAGGGAGGTGGTCGAGGCCCTGTCCCTGGGGGTGTTTAAGAGCAGGCTGGATGAGGCTCTGTCCAGCCTGATCTAGTGTAGGGTGTCCCTGCCCATGTCAGGGGGGTTGGAACTAGATGATCCTTGTGGTCCCTTCCAACCCTGAATGGTACTGTGATACTATTATTATTTTGGCCTTGTCCACTTTAATATTGTGTACAGTCTTTTGTTGTCTCTCTTCATCTCCTCTCAAGCAAAAGGACATCGTGTGTGTATGTTTTTTCTTTTGTTCTGTTTTGCTTTCATCTTGACAACAATGGCAGGCTCCTATCTAGGAACTTTGTGTTGAAATCAAGATGATATTAGTGAGTACAGCAAGGAAGCAAATGGCCTTAGAAGTACTCTCTAGCTGAGTGATTGTGCTGAGCTATTTAATTATGATTGTATGAATTCTGTGGTCTCGGCTGCATTAGACTGGATGGAAGATTAAATTGTTCATGTTTGCCTTTCCCAAGAGGAGAGATGCTGCCATGGCAAATCCATTTATCTTGAAAAGGAAGTAAATAACAAAAATACAAAATGCTAATATCAAGCAGTATTAAATTGCACTCTCATTCAACATTTCAGATTGAAAAATTGATAAAGTTCTGTCTACCAAACTCTGTGAGGTTACATTTAGGCATTATTCCTCACTTCCTTTTTCCTGTGTCATTAACATCCTCAGATAAGCAACTCAATGTGCTTCCCTCCAGAGACAGGTTCATTTAAGTGTTGAGTGTAGGGATCGCTTTGTATCTTGTTTTGAAAAGCAAAAGGATTGAAGAGGGGAATACACCAAGCAAAGAGGAAACTGAAATTAAATACTGAGCTGGAGGAGAGACACAGAGAGAACTAACTCCCAAGAGAGAGCTGATGTCAGCAGCTAAGGTGAGAAAAAGTCAGATATGGAAAGAAAAGGAGAGTTAAGTCTCAAGTCAGGTGAAAAGAAGCCTTTCCATTGTAACTATAGAATCACAGAATCAATAAGGTTGGAAAAGACCTCAGAGATCAAGTCCAGCCTATCACCCAACACCTCATGAATAACTAAACCATGGCTTCAAGTGCCACATCCAGTCCTTTACTGAACACCTCCAGGGACGGTGACTCCACCACCTCCCTGGGCAGCACATTCCAATGGTCAATAACTCTTTGTGTGAAGAACTTTCTCCTCACCTCGAGCCTAAACTTCCCCTGGCATAGCTTGAGACTGTGTCCTTTGGTTCTGGTGCTGGTTGCCTGGGAGAAGAGACCAACCCCCATCTGACTACAACCTCCTTTCAGGTAGTTGTAGAGGGCAATAAGGTCTCCCCTGAGCCTCCTCTTCTCCAGGCTAAACAATCCCAGCTCCCTCAGCCTCTCCTCATAGGGCTTGTGCCTGAGGCCTCTCCCCAACCTCATTGCCCTTCTCTGGACACATTCAAGTGTCTCAATGTCCCTCTTAAATTGAGGGGCCCAGAACTGGACCTAAATCCATGTTGGCTGGGCCTGATCTCTTGGCTGTCCTGCAGGTGTGCTGTGATTGCCCCCAGGATGATCTGCTCCATAATTTTCCCTGGCCCTGAGGTCAGGCTGACAGGGCTGTAGTTTCCAGATTCCTCCACCTAGCCCTTCTTGTGGATGGGCATCACACTGGCCAGCTTCCAGTCATCTGGGACCTCTCCAGTGAGCCAGGACTGGTGGTAAATGATGAAGAGCAGCTTGGCCAGCTCATCTGCCAGCTGTCTAAATACCCTAGGATGTATCCCATCTGGTCCCATGGACTTGTGGGGATCCAAGTGGCTCAGCAAGTCGCTAACATGGATTTAGGAAGGGCAGGCCTCACCTCACCAAGAGGGGATTGGACATGGCACTTGGTGCCATGGTTTAGTAGTCATTACAGGTTGGACTTGCTGATCCTTGAGGTCTCTTCCAACCTCATTGATTCTGTGATTCTATGAGTCTAACTGCTTCCTCATGGATTTCAGGGGGATTATACTGCTCCCTGACCCCATCTACCAGTTCAGGAGGCCAGTTATCCTGAAGTCCTCCTGCCTTACTGTTGAAAATGGAGGCAAAGAAGATATTTACTACCTCAGCCTTTCCCTCATCATGAGTTACAATGTCAGAGTTTATATCAACATAGTATGACAGCATTTTCTCAACTGTTTTTTGTTTTTTTTTCCAAGACCTGTAACTGCAGCACCAACTGCTTGTTCCTTCTTAGGCAGCACTGTAACACCAAGGCAAACAAACAAACTAAGCTGAAAACAGCACAGGCATCGCTGTGCTATATACATTCCTCCTATGAGTGTCTCTAATTACAGCAAGCTTTGAAAGGGAAGAGTACCATACACTAGGATTATTTACTCATAGTATCAGTCAGGGTTGGAAGGGACCACAAGGATCATCTAGTTCCAACCCCCCTGCCATGGGCAGGGACACCCCACACTACATCAGGCTGGCCAGAGCCTCATCCAGCCTGGTCTTAAATACCTCCAGGGATGGGGTCTCAACCACCTCCCTGGACAATCCATTCCAGGGCTTCACCACTCTCATGATGAAGAACTTCTTCCTCACATCCCCACATCTCCCCACCTCCAGCTTCATTCCATTCCCCCTCGTCCTATCACTACCTGAGATCCTGAGAAGTCTCTCCCCAGCCTTCCTGTAGGCCCCCTTCAGATACTGGAAGGCCACAAGTAAGTACTTCTGTTACAAACCATGAAGTTGGTGGTGGAGCCTTTTCTCAACATTCTCTAAGCTAGCCCAGGAGAGGAAGAGTTATGGATATTTCTACTTTTATGCATACATGTGTTGAGACAAACACTGGTGGAATTTGTTTTACACAAATGAAACCATCCTCTTTTGTGCAGGGACAGTATTTGCTTCTGTTTGATTTTTTGCCTGAAGTACCAGAAAATGGCAACAGCTATTCTATCTGTTCTTTGTGTATTATGCTATGGAATGCAAATTCCATAGTGGTAAGGCTCTGAGGCTCTGAATTTTGCTTCTCTTGTGATTTTCAGGGCAAAGATAATGCAGATAGATACCTTATTTTTAATCATTATTTTTCATCCAATTGTGAAAATGAATATGGTTATCACCATTTGTATGCAGAGAAATAACTCTTGCAGTGATGACAAATACTTCATTGACATTGCCCTCTTCCCTAGGACAGTATGGAGGAGGTGAAGGTGGGCTATGAGACTGTGTTCCAAGCACAAATGAGGAGGAGTTAAGACTGGGCCATTTCCTGTCTTCATTACAATTTTCATCATGAGAGTGAATTAATGAGCCATCATTTTCTTCTCACTGAGGGCTTTTTCCACTACAGTGAGGACAAAAAGGTTTTTATGATCTCTTTACTTACCAGAGCAATCCATCTTGCTCTGACCTTTCTGGCAGTCTGTTTTGACTGACCTCTTACAGCATCACCTTGTGACAGACCTGCAGGGAAAGAGGTAGGTTGATGAGCCACAGCAAACTGAGATGACTAGAAAGGCTGTTGTAACCCAGCATGCTGAATACAAAGTCTGTTTGCATTCTCTTGACTCATTCTGCAGTTTATGAAGCTGACAGTTCATGGAGTGAAGTAGCTTGTGGAGGACAACCTATGCTTCTTGAGATACTGGTTGTGGATTAGAATAGAATAGAATAGAATAGAATAGAATTAACCAGGTTGGAAAAGACCTTTGAGATCATCGAGTCCAACCTATCACCCAACACCATCTAATCAACTAAACCATGGCACCAAGCACCCCATCCAGTCTCTTCCTAAACACCTCCAGTGATGGTGACTCCACCACCTCCCTGGGCAGCACATTCCAATGGCCAATCACACTCTCTATGAAGAACTTCTTCCTAACATCCAGCCTAAACCTCCCCTGGTGCAGCTTAGGACTGTGTCCTCTTGTTCTGGTGCTGGCCACCTGGGAGAAGAGACCAACCCCCACCTGGCTACAACCTCCCTTCAGGTAGTTGTAGACAGCAATAAGGTCTCCCTTGAACCTCCTCCAGGCTAAACAACCCCAGCTTGCTCAGCCACTCCTCATAGGGCTTGTGCTCAAGGCCTCTCACCAGCCTTGTTGCCCTTCTCTGGACATGTTCAAATGTCTCAATGTTCTTCTTAAATGGAAGGGCCCAGAACTGGACACAGTACTCAAGGTGTGGCCTAACCAGTGCTGAGTACAGGGGCACAATGACTTCCCTGCTCCTGCTGGCCACACTATTCCTGATACAGGCCAGGGTGCCATTTGCCTTCTTGGCCACCTGGGCGCTGGCTCATGTTCAGCCTACTATCAACCACACATTTGGTTCTGCCTTTGACCTTTCTGTTTGACCCTGGGCAAGTCGCTTAGGATTCAGTCCACATACCATGGAGGTCTAGTGCCAAAACGCCAGATACCCTCATAAAGAATAGGATGAGTCTTTGTCCTTGGAGCTCTTTTCCTGTTGTCTTTTTCTTTTGCACATAACAAGGTCCACCCTTAGCAAATGCTGTTTTCTCTAATAGAGTGACTGTTACTGCAAGTGGCTGTTGGTTTCTAGTGATCATAGAACATTTGTTTTAAAGTGTTTGGGGTTTTTTTGGTGGTTCTTTTTTGTTTATTTTTTGTTTTGTGGTTTTGTTTGTTTAATTGATCTTCTGGGTCAGGACAGAAGGGTGGTTGGCACTCAGCTTTGAAGGAAGGGAATTGCCATCATATGCTACTAATTTGATCAGTATTTAAGCTCTGCCAGATTTAAACAGAAACACTGTGTTTAGGAAAGCTGTTTCATGTCCCTGCAATTACTTTCTGTGCTGTAAAACCGTTCTTCCAGACCCTTGTTCTGCAGTGGTTTGCACTATATCCTTTGCTGAAGTGACTGTAGACAACAACAGCAGGTAGTGTCATCCCTGTCTTCAGCTGTCATGCTTGCAGAGAATACTGCAGCCAGAATCTGTTATTGCTGTCTCTCTTTAAAAGATACTTTTTTAGGTTTCAAATTTTTTTTCTTTCTTTACCCTGCCTCTTTTGTGTTGCTTTTTTTTTGTTGTTGGTGGTGGGTTTTTTGTCTGTGTTTTGTTTTTTAAATGGAGCTTTTGAGAGCACTGCATTGTGGACATATGCAAACAATGCAATTAGTGTAAGTTTCAGCATAATGTGCTCACTTATTTTTATGCCATCTCAGCTCTTCTTCTCTTCAGTTTCTGTTTTCATTGTTTTGCTTTGTCTGTCAATGCCCAGAATACCTTATCCTGAAGATTTTCATAGCTTCCCCTTCTCTCGAGTCACAGGTTCACATATTGCATTGGGTTGGAAGGAACCCTCAAAGGTCATTGTGCCCAGCCCCCACTGCAATGAGCAGGGACATCTCCAACTAGTCCCTTCCTTTTGTTCCCCCTCTGCATTATACTTGTGTCATTCAAGGTTGAGTTGTTATTTGTGTCTAAAACTGATTTATGTATGTCAAGACTTTCATGTATAAGTATGGAAACTTAGTTCCAGTGTATAACTAGTTTCTGTACAGTAATGGAAATGGAAAACTTTCTTGAATGTGTTTCAAAGTATACTGATGTGCACCAGCTTATTCTGAGAGCTTCACCTATGAAAAATGTCTTCCTTGTGTAGCACTGTGAAACCAGAACAAACTGTCACTTCCCCATATAGAACTGCAGACAGTGGAGTAAGCAATGGGATCTCATGGTGTGGAACCACTCCAAATAGGGTGGAGTTATAAAAGAGCTTTGAGGTTAGAGAGGAAACCCCAATCCCGTTCTTTCTTGCACTCTAAGACCACTTTCTGGTCTGCATTATCTCTTGAGCAGCCTTATGGAATGCAGTTCTTAGTGGGTTCTTAGTAGGGAACAGTTGCCACTGAATTACATCATCCTCTCCTGTTCTGCCTGAGAATGATCTGCTGTGTCCTTCTGCGTTCTCATACTAGCAGATGATGCATTTAGATGGCAGGTCAAACTGAAGTGTGGAAGATGCTCAAGCTATCAGGCATTGTAAGGTGTCTCTGCAGGTGTTTTGTAGCTGTAGCGTGGAAATGCTAAAGATTTAATTGACTGAGTGTGTAACAAGAACAGGAAATGACACAATGGCAATTCATTTTCTCTGAGAATATAGTGGGAACATGGGCTGAAGCAAGCTTAATTAGATTTTCAGTTACACAGTTTTAGCAAGGATGAGGAGTTCAGCTAATTGAATCTGTTCTAATTTCCATCCTCCTGTTTGTCATTTTTTGCTCTTCGTTTTGGGAGATATTTCAAGCAACAGCTCTCATTGTTCTCTGCTCATTGCAGTATGTGATGACAGATGGTAGGCAACATGCTGATGTGCGAGGTAGCTACACATAATCCATAGGAGCTCCCACCTGTCTTCATTATATTGAAACTGAGCTGGATCTGCTCCAGTGACTCGTGAGTGCCTTCCCTTTCCCCTCTGCTACAAGTCTCCATCCACTTTAATGTGAGAACAAGTTTGTTGTGTGCTAATGATGCCCCAAACATTTATATGCTGTTGAGGTGAACTGTAGAAAGTCTAAAAGAAACGTGGTGGTGTGCCCTAAAGAGGTGGAGGTCTAAATAATCATTGGGGTTTAGGATCCCTGCAGTTAGCACTGTACACTATTGTGATTTTTATTTTAGTTTATTTTTCTTCCTCTCTGTGTGTCTGGCTGATTGAGTACCAGTTACTGCACAGGCACCTTGTTTTGACACCTGTCAATCTATTCATTTCAAATGTGAGTTCTCCCCCAGAGGGTGGTAGTGACAGCTTCTTTTAAAAGTTACAGTGTGTTGAGGTCACAACAGAAAAAGTTAGCACTTGAAAGTGTTATGATGTATTCCCATGGCACCTCTCTAAACAACTAAGTCCTGGCACAATTTACCTGCATGCTACATACATTCCCAGTAGGCAGTAAGCAGTAGCCAGTTCTGTACTGGCTAGAGGATTACTGCCTGAACCCGGTAGTGGATGTTTTGGCAGTTTCTGTAGATCTGAATGATGTGATCCTCTGAGCAAGTATTTCCTAGATGTTCTGTAGTTCAAGCTGTTCTGGATGCTAAACTCACAGATTTTGATAGTCCTTCTAGTTAAACTGATTCCAGAAGTACTTAAGAAAGGAGCCTCTGAGAAAATTGGGCTTTGTGCCTGACTCTTTCTCCGAGTTAGAAACCTATTTTAAGATACACATGTAGTCTACTTCAAGTTCTGCATAAACCTGCATAATTCATATTTCTTATTAAAAGTTTCTTGTGGTGTTAGGCCAAATTTCCATAACCTGGGTAGAGAGTACAAATATGAAAAGACCTGCAGATTCTCAAGAGGTCTTTCCCAAGTACAGAAGCTTGCTAGGTTGCTTAACTGAGCCGTGCTTGTGGCTCTTGAGTCTTTAATTTATCATTAAAGGAAGGGGTTGCATTTCAAAGAGCAAATAGCAGATTTCTGTGCCTTGGGGTAGCTTGTAAGTTTTGCTTTTTTTGGGGAAATAGAGAAATTAACATCTGCTGAACACACTGAAAAGGGAGCTGACTTTTCAGAATGGATATTCTGTCTCCTCTGCAGGCTGCATCTACCAAAGGAGTTGCAAGCTAGGTTGCCCCAGCCTGAGACAGCCAGTATTTGGTAATCTCCATTTAAGTTCCAGCAAGTTCAAGTTGTCAGTTTTAAAGGGAGCTTGATAAGATACAGGCAAACTGTGTCAAAGCACGACCAGAGGTAGATTGGATAACATGTCTGAAATTCTGGTAATCACTATTTCTCCAACCTAGGGCTTCTCCTTAGCTAGTTATAAAGGGAGAATCTGTGTCCAGTTCTGGCCCCTCAGTTTAGGAAGGACATCGAGACACTTGAATGTGTCAAGAGAAGGGCAACAAGGCTGGTGAGAGGCCTTGAGCACAAGCCCTATGAGGAGAGGCTGAAGGAGCTGGGATTGTTTAGCCTGGAGAAGAGGAGGCTCAGCAGTGACCTCATTGCTCTCTACAACTACCTGAAAGATGGTTGTAGCCAGGAAGGGGTTGGTCTCTTCTCCCAGGCAACCAGCACCAGAACAAGGGGACACAGTCTCAAGCTGCGCCAGGGGAGGTTTAGGCTCGAGGTGAAGAGAAAGTTCTTCACCGAGCGACTTGTTCGTCATTGGAATGTGCTGCCCAGGGAGGTGGTGGAGTCACCATCCCTGGAGGTGTTCAAGAGGGGATTGGACGTGGCACTTGGTGTCATGGTCTAGTCATGAGGTCTGTGATGACAGGTTGGACTTGATGATCTTTGAGGTCTCTTCCAATCTTAATGATACTGGGAGTATATGCTCTAGTCTACTATGTGTGTCAGAACTTGACAACCTTTATAATTATAGGAGAGTTAGACAATACTTTCATTTTTTCTATGCTTTTGGACAAGCAAACTATTTATCATTGGGTAAATTAATTCAGGTCAAGGGCAGCTCAAGCTCACAGGAGAAAGAGAGGGAAAGCTTCATTTTGATGTTTTTAGAAATGAAAGATCTTTGACTGTGGTTTGAAAAGACAAGAGGTCTGGGTGTATGTCTGAATGCATTGAGGCTTGACAAAGAACACTCCAAATGGAACATGTTAGGACTTCTTGGTTTCCAAATGGGTAAGAAAAGACACAAATAGTTGTTTTCTGTTCATTTTTACTTGGCACACATTCGTCTCCACAGGGAGAAAATTAATGTGATTCCAAAAGGTCTCCTTGGGATGCAGTGCTGGCATTTGAGGAGCTAAGACTAAGGGTGGGCATGGGATGGTTTGCTATAAGCAAGGATGACTTTACAAATGCAAAAATAGAGTCTGTATCTGCAGATAAGTGTCTCTTATGATATATGTCCTGAGGAAGTTGCAGATCTTCAGAGAGCTTGCATTTGGGCATGGGCTGAGTATCTGTGAGCAGGAAGGAGTTTCCTGCCAACGTTGCTTAAGGGCTTGTGGTTACTAGGTGTTCATCAGAACCTGCAGCCCTTCTCTGATAAGGAGCAAGGAGTAAAGAGAGAAGTCACAAACCCAGGCACTGTTTAATTTGAACACCAAATTAAAAAGAAACAAACAATAAAACCACCAAAACCCCCACATTATTTGAGCACTGAGTCAAACCCCTCTAAAATGCTATCCTAATTAGTGAATTGTTTTAATAATTCAAAAATAGTACAGCTTAGTTCTAGTTCTAGAACATGCCAATTCAAGTGTAAGCCAAACTCTTCAGTGTACATTTGCTTGTCTACACCATTTTTAGTTGGTGACAGCTAATGTGACAGGGAACCTTGTACTGTAAAGGAGGCTATGGACCAAAATTTGACTAATAGAAAGTGAATTGTGAAATTACTTTTCTGGCAGCTTGAATATTAAACAGAAGGTAAGTGACCAAAGTGTAATGGTTACTGTGCTGAATTGAAGCACCACCAGTGGTCTGTGAGCCCCTCTTTATGCTTTGCATATTAACACATGCACACAAAGGGCTAACAGTTGGGAAGTGTTTTGTGAAATTTCAATTAAAAGGCTATTTGTAACAATATGTGAAAAAATATTCCAGCTTTCTTCAGAGAGTAAAAGTGCTTCACAGTGATGTGAAATTCTGATTACTCTATGCAAGTGTTACCTCACTGAAAGTGATACAGGCCTTGTGGGATGTTGCTCCTTTGAATACTAATGTTAGCTGCATTGTTCTCTCTCACTTTTATTTTCTTTAAATTTTTCTCAGGGAGAAGTGTCTTCTTCCTCTGCAACTGGCTCTGGAATCAAAAAGCATGAAGCTGGCCCAACAAGCTCTGGCAGGGATGCAGGTATGACTTTACAGTGGGAGTCTGTTAGCAGGCAGTGGTCATCAAGGAAATCAGGGCTTATGAGAATCACTACAGAAAATGAATCAGGTGGGCCTAACAATAATGTTTGTGTTTCTGCAACAATGTTCAGATGTTAGGATGCAAGTGAAGATTGGTGATTCTATGGAAGCTGAAAATGTTCTGCAGTGAGGTGGAATGGGCTGCCTGGGGAGGTGGTGGAGTCGCTGTCATTGGAGGTTTTCAGGAGGAGACTTGATGGGGTGCTTGTGCCATGGGTTAGTTGTTTAGGTGGGTTGGATTGGTTGATCGGTTGGACGTGATGATCTTGAAGGTCTCTTCCAACCTGGTTTGGTTTATTCTAAAATAAGGTTATTCTAAATGGAAATGTGTTCATCCTTCTGTGGCCCTTACCTTACCACTGCTAAACATCTTGGAAACTAAACTGAGTCATCTTGATGTTTTCTTTGATTAGAAGAGAGCACTGCAGTGCTTGAAGGATGGAGAACTTACTAAAAGATCTGGGAGCTGCATTATCTGCGTGAGGACTTTCCAGGGTGTTTTTTACACTGAAAAAAAGTAGGAGTAGCTCTGATTTGGAAGTTTCAAAGAAAACAGAAAATCAGCACAGACAACAAAAAAACCTCTTTTGACTTTGACAGGTTAAAAACTAAAGCAGTTTGCCTTTCTTTTAACTGGACAAATGAGTATGTAGCAGTGAATACTTATCACTAGGGAGGTGCCAGTTGTGGACATGCCAGTATACTGCTGGGGTGTACAATGCATGCCACCATTGTCCAAAAAGAGATTTCTCCCTTAGAGGATAAACATGAAGTTATATTGGGAGTGTAAGGATGTAATTATCTTAATCCAACATGTAAAGTGTGAGGCACATTTGTTTAGAGAGTACCCCATATTGGGGTAAAATGTGGTTGTAGGAGGCTCTGGCTAAGGATAAGAGGTATATTTTGAAGGCTTCCTGTAGTTTTTTTGCTCTGCCAGAAGACATACACCACCACCTTGCAGCCTTCGGCCCACTCTGAGATACTGTGCCCTGTATTTCAGATGTGAAAGGCAGGGGGTGAAGGTTGATTTTAGAATTAAATCAGCAGTAGGCTAGTGGGGCTTGAACATACGTCTGCTCTTGTAACAGTGGAAGTATGCCTGTTAGATAAACGTCATAAAATGATGAGCTGTGAATAGTGAAAGAATTATGAATGATCCACTTTCCACTCTAGTATAACTTCCTTGGGAGCACTCTGAAGATGAAAAATTACCTTTTTACTCTTGAAACTTGCTACACATACATTTGAGTTCTGTAAGAAGTCTAATTGCTGAGTTGTGGATTTGCAGCATGGTACATCTTTATTGATGATCTGGATGAGGGCACTGAGTCCATCATCAGTAAATTTGAGGACGACACCAAGCTGGGGGCAGGAGTTGATCTGCTGGAGGATAGAGAGGCTCTGCAGGGGGACCTTGACAGGCTGGACAGATGGGCAGAATCCAAAGGCATGAGATTTAACACATCCAAGTGCCGGGTTCTGCACATTGGCCACAGCAACCCCATGCAGTGCTACAGGCTGGGGTCAGAGTGGCTGGAGAGCGGCCAGGCAGAGAGGGACCTGGGGGTACTGATCAATGGTAGGCTGAACATGAGCCTGCAGTGTGTCCAGGCAGCCAAGAGGGCCAATGGCATCCTGTCCTGCATCAGGAACAGTGTGGCCAGCAGGAGCAGGGAGGTCATTCTGCCCCTGTACACTGCACTGGTTAGGCCACACCTCGAGTACTGTGTCCAGTTCTGGGCCCCTCAGGTTAGGAAGGATGTTGACTTGCTGGAACGAGTCCAGAGAAGGGCAGCAAAGTTGGTGAGGAGTTTGGAACACAAGCCCTATGAGGAGAGGCTGAGGGAGCTGGGGTTGCTTAGCCTGGAGAAGAGGAGACTCAGGGGTGGCCTTATTGCTCTCTACAGCTACCTGAAGGGAGGCTGTAGACAGGCAGATGTTGGTCTCTTCTCCCAGGCAGCCAGCACCAGAACAAGAGGACACAGTCTCAGGCTGCACCAGGGGAGGTTTAGGTTGGATGTTAGGAAGAAGTTCTATACAGAGAGAGTGATTGCCCATTGGAATGGGCTGCCCGGGGAGGTGGTGGAGTCACCATCATTGGAGGTGTTCAGGAGGAGACTTGATAGGGTGCTTGGTGCCATGGGTTAGTTGTTTAGGTGGGTTGGATTGGTTGATGGGTTGGACGTGATGATCTTGAAGGTCTCTTCCAACCTGGTCTATTCTATTCTATTCTATTCTATTCTGCTCTACTCTACTCTACTGTTACTTCCTATCTGGAAGTCTAAAAAATGGAATCCAGACAATTTGTGATATGTGAAGTTTTATAAAGGACAAAAAGGCAAACTGTGCAGCAGATGTCAAGGAGATAGGTTAAAAAATAGGATAAAAGGCAAAAATGAGTTGAAATACAACTTGAATTTCCCCAAATTAGGTCACAGGTTCACAGGATGGTGGAGGTTAGCAGGGAACTCTAAACGTTATCTGGTCCAATCCCTCTGATCAAGTACACCTAGAGCAGGTTGCCCCGGACCATGTCCAGGTGGATTTTGAAAATCTGCAGTGAGGAGCCTTCACAGCCTCCCTGGGCAACCTGTGCTAGTGCTCAGTTACCCTCACAGTAAAGCGTTTCCTAATGTTCAGAGGAAACTTCCTGTGTTTCAGTTTGTGCCCATTGCTTCTTTATTGTCACTGTGCACCACTGAGAAGAGCCTGTCTCTTTGCACCCTCCCTTCCATTATTTATATACATTGATGGGATCCTCCCTGAGTCTTCTCCAGACTAAACAATGCCAGCTCTGTCAACATTTCCTCATAAGTGAGATGCTCTAGTTGCTTCATCATCTTACCGCCCCTTCCTCAGACTTCCCAGTAGCTCCATATTTCTCATTCTAAACTATAGACATTCTCCTTTATGTAGAAAAGCATATTCATTTCCTTGTAAATTGAGTTAAATCTCATCAAGCCATACTGTGCAAAAATGCTTAATATGTGGGAAGGTCTTTAAAACATTGTTGTGGGTTAACCCTGATCAGCACCAGTTTGAGGCCAGGACACAAGCTTCATGTTTTTTCCTGATGGTGTTTTTTTGGGGTTTGGGGGAAGGGTGCAAGGATTCCATTTTCTCCTGGCTTCTAAAACATTAAGGAGGTTTTGCTGAGGGCATTACTTGCAGTGGTTTATGATCTCTGCTGTCAGTTACTGATGTCTGTGTTTTTCTGGACACTGGAGGAATGGGATGGGGAAAGATGATCCCAGAATTGCATCTGATTTGAAAGATGGTAACTATCCCCTCGTCGTGGCACAAATCTACCAGGCTTTCAGTAGTTTTGTATTCTGTATTACTGGGCCAATTTGAAGTTTGTACATAGAAAACATAGTCACCATAGTACCAAGCACTAGCAGATTTAGGTGTAGTAGTTTACGTCAGAACTGGGCTGAGGGTGCTTTTTCTCAACCTCTATGTTGCCAATATCTCTTTGCAGAAACTGCTGTCTGATGAGAGGTTCGTATCCGTGGAAACAGACTCAGATGAGAAACAGTTGCTTAATCAGATGCTGAATGCTGTCAAAGTGACTCCTTCACTCAACGAAGACCTGCAGGTTGAAGTGATGAAGGTTAGTGTTTCACACACATCAGTGCTTACAGCAGAGACTGCATGACTTAATGCTGGGGTTAGCAAACAAATTAGCTGTTTCCTGGGAAATGTTCACCTTAGGACAGTATTTGATTCCCTCCTTCCTGCTGGTGGATGTCAGCTGTTTTCAGCTCTACTTAGTCTGTGATTCCTTGTGTTAAAAAGAAGATAATTTATATCAGTGCATATATTTATATCAGATAATTTAATCAGTGCAGTGGTTGTCCCAGTTTTAGCAAATTGAAACAGGACCATCAATTTACTCCATAGGAATCCACAGATAAATGATTTGTAGTTTGGGTGTTTCTCTTTAGTATTGAGCTGTAGTGTTCAAGAGTTGGACTGTGGAGGTTTGTGTTTTGGATTGTGTGCAAGTAGGTGCTTTCTAGTTTGTTACCTATATGTTCTCTTCATAAAATTCTAATGATGGAGCATGATCTGTTTAGTCACCAAAATGTCCATGAACGAGTGCATAAGGGAAATTACTGTTTTGTACATTCAGTGAAAACTTCCATTTCTAGAACTGCTTTAGCATTCTCCTGTGTGTGTTAGGAAGCTCAGTTCCCAGGAGGTACTGCTTTGGAGGAATGGTGCTGTCAAACTTCCTTGTCCTATCACTGGGTTGGTTGCATGACTTGCCAGTACTGCCATAAAAAAGTGGCTTCCAACACCTGTATTATTTGTGTGAAGCAGTATGTTGGTGGTTAGTTCTCAGATGTTTAGGTGTAAGGTCTGTACTACAGGGTTTGTTGTGCTATAGCTGGTCATTTGTCAAAATGATTTTGGAGCAAACCTGGTGAACCTTTTTGCATGTTCATTATACCTAGTACTGATTGACATGTTTGGATCTGCTGCTTGACTGTCCTTTATGTCTAAGTGCGTAGGGTAGGTATTTTATCTCTCTCTTACATGGTGCATCCTTGTTACAATGGATATGTGTTATCCACCTGTTCTGTAGGAGCTATACTTTTTGCCACTGAAGACTACCTGGGTGCAATATGCACTCAGTGTCAGAACATACAGAAGGGTTAGCATAGCAGCAGAAAAAAGAGAGGAGTACTTGTGTGGACCGTTACCTGTTTTATGGGAGCAGGTTTCTGCCCAAGTACAGGCTAAACTGGTGACACCCAGATCTGCATTCCTAACCCAGCATGCCTCTTTCCTGCCTCTTATGTCTCTACTGTGGGAAAGGGGAAGAGTTAAGAAGTAGCACTGCTGAACCAGCAGGTCTCTCTTGGTGTGCAGTAGTTTTGTGTAAGTCACTTTTTTTATCTCCTTGACTGTTACAGATTCGGAATTTGCTCACACACTGTTTCATTGAAAGCCATGAGATGCATCTGTGATGCAGTGCCCTCACACTGAGAATATGTGAACCCTGTGTTTTACTACAATTATGAGTAGATGTGTTCTCCAGTTGTCTTGATATGTGAGAAAGAGAAAACAAAGAACCCTGAAACACCAAACCAAGCCAAAACCTAAACTTTTATTTATGTATTAAAACCAAACCAAACAACCAACCCCCCCCACACAAAAAAACCAACAACCAAAAAACCACAAGGGGAACATTGTCTTTATTCCACTGAGTGAAATTTTGATGTACAAATCCTTCTCTGGCTAAAAGAACAGCAAAATGTGTCTAGGGTGAAAATCAGGCTACAGCTTTGTCTTGAGATCAAAGCAAAATGTATGTTTTGATTTCAATATTTCGAGAGAACAGAGGGAGAAAACATACTGTAATCAAGGGGAGTTACAACTCGGGCTTCAACACTGTGCCTTGGCTAAAAGTGGAATAAAATCTTTGTACATTGTAACCTGAAGGTTACAGACCACTTGAAAACATCACAGCTAAGCCAGGCCTGACTGAACAGCTAAGGCCTTTTGAGGGTTTTTTCCAAGCAGCTGGTCTCAGCAATGGATCTGCTAAAATGTGTCCTCAAGACAGTATATGGCTGTGTGTTAGACTGTGTTACTGCTTCTGGAGGAGAGTAAATGCTGTTTATCCTAGGCAGCCCCGAGTGTGAGCACGTTTGTGTGAAACTAGGTCAGCATTGGTACTTGCCTGGTTCTGTGAGATTTGCTGCACAGCTGCAGCAGTCTTGTAGGTATTAAGAACGCAGCAGTCAAGGTAACACAAAAGCTTCTAATCATTCAAAACAGATGTGGAAATAGAGGTGCAGGAGTACAGACTTCACTGTAAGTTGCTAGCACATGAGCAGCTAAATCACCTAAATGTATTTGCTTTCTTTTGTTTTTTTAATTCTATCAAAAATATGTCCTGTTGATCCCAGTAAATGCACACCAGAATCACAGAATCACCGAGGTTGGAAGAGATCATCAGGTCCAACCTGTCACCACAGACCCCATGACTAAACCATGGCACCAAGTGCCATGTCCAATCCCCTCTTGAACACCTCCAGGGACAGTGACTCCACCACCTCCCTGGGCAGCACATTTCAATGGCTAACAGCTCTCTCTGTGAAGAACTTTCTCCTCACCTTGAGCCTAAACTTCGCCTGGTGCAACTTGAGACTGTGTCCTCTTGTTCTGGTGCTGGTTGCTTGAGAGAAGAGACCAACTCCCTCCTGGCTACAACCACCCTTCAGGTAGTTGTAGACAGCAATAAGGTCTCCCCTGAGCCTCCTCTTCTCCAGGCTAAACAATCCCAGCTCCCTCAACCTCTCCTCATAGGGCTTGTGCTCAAGGCCTCTCCCCAGCCTGGTTGCCCTTCTCTGGACACATTCAAGTATCTCAGTGTCCTTCTAAAATTGAGGGGCCTAGAACTGGTCACAGTACTCAAGGTGTGGCCTAACCAGCATTGAGTACAGGAGCACAATGACTTGTGTGCTCCTGCTGGCCACACTATTCTTGATGCAGGCCAGGATGCTGTTGGCCTTCTTGTCCACCTGGGCACACTGCTGGCTCATGTTTAGGCAGCTGTCAATCTGCACCCCCAGGTCCCTTTCTGTTTGGCAGCTCTCCAGCCACTCCGACCCCAGCCTGTAGCTCTGCCTGCATATCATCAGAGATTCCCAAACTGGAAGAGCACGAAACCAGCATGGTGACTTAAGAGACCAGGGAAGATTTATACTACCCAAATGCAGCTGTCAAGAAGAACTCAAAGCCTTACTCTCACTAATACCCCTCTCTCTCTTTGCTAGATGGTCTATCTCATACCCTCTTTCTAAACTTCTAATTAAAATAGAATTCAACTTTCTGTAATAAGTAGTAAACTAACCTCCAGGTTAGGGATTGCAGTTAGTATCTCTAGTTCTTCTGAATGCCATTTTGGAAATGACATCTTCCTCTGTGGTGGGTTACAGTTTCCCATTCACATTAACCAGACATTCTGTCCAATGAAATTCATTTAGAATAATCTTTTGTTTGCCTTTTTACACCCAGCAGTGAATTATTTATATTTTTCTACTTTTCTGCTTAAAATCTGCAGCTTAATTTTAAAGGCATAGCCTAAAACTGCCACATTCTCTTACATGTTTCGTGTAGTATGATTGTGTGGGGAAATGCTCCTGTTGAATTTGCAGAATAGAAGTGATACTCTGAAGTTATGTTTATCTTTTTGCACTTATTAAGCACTGGGTAATTCTTAAGTCAGCAGGAGTTTTGTGCTGGAGAGAAGGCAGTGGTCTTTTTAGTGACTAAGGAGGAAAGACTGTTTTTATTGTGATATAAATGAACACCTGTAACAAACACAAGTGTATTAACTGCATTTGATCACAGAATGTTAGGGGTTGGAAGGGACTTCAAAAGATCATCTAGTCCAACCCCCTAGGCACAGCAGGATCACCTCTACCAGATCACATTGGCATGCAGTCAGATGGGTTTTGAATATTTCCAGAGAGGGAGACTCCACAACCCCCCTGGGCAGCCTGTTCCAGTGTTCTGTTACCCTCACAGGGAAAATTTTTTTTCTCATGTTTCCATGGAATTTCCTATGCCTCAACTTCCACCATTGCCCCTTGTTCAGTCATTGGGCATCACTGAGAAGAGCCTGGCTCCACCCTCTTGGCACTCAGCCTTTGCATATTTATAAACATGAATGAGGTAGACTAGACTAGACTAGACTAGAATAGGTTGGAAAAGACCTCAGAGATTATCGAGTCCAACCTATCACCCAGCACCATCTGATCAACTAAACCTTGGCACTGAGTGCCTCATCCAGTCTCCTTTTAAACACCTCCAGGGATGGTGACTCCACCACCTCCCTGGACAGCACACTCCAATGGCCAATCTCTCCTGCTGGGAAGAACTTCTTCCCAACATCCAGCCCAAACCTCCCCCGGCACAGCTTGAGACTGTGTCCTCCTGTTCTGGTTGCCTGGGAGAAAACTGATACTCTTTTTTTCAATATGAGCTTTGGATTCTCTTCCTCTTATCAGATATGTCCCTTAGTCTATTCACCCCTTAGCCTCCTTCCAAGTTAAAGAGCCTCAGCTCCCTCAGTCTCTCCTTGTAAGGAAGATGTTCCACTACCTTGATCATCTTTGTGGCTCTGCTCTGAACTCTTTCAAGCAGTTCTCTGTCCTTCTTGAACTGAGAGGCCCAGAACTGGACACAATATCCCAGGTGAAGCCTCATCAGGGCAAAGTAGAGGGGGAGGAGAAACTCTCTAGACCTACCAACCACACCCCTCCTAATACACCCCAGAACGGCATTGGTCTTCCTGTCCACATGAGCACATTGCTGGCTCATGGTCAACCTTCCATCCACTAGGACCCCCAGGTCCTTTTTCACACCTTAATGAGGTCACCCCTTAGTCTCCTTTTCTCCAAGCTAAAGACACCCAGCTCCCTTAGTCTCTCCTCATAAGGGAGATTTTCCACTCCCACATAGAAAGCAAGCTGCCTGAGAAGAATAGATTTTGCATTCAGACCTTGCATGTTGTTGATCTACTGAGCCTAATATTTCTGTAGAAATACTTATTTCAGCAACTGTGCTGTTTGTTTGTTCTCTGCTCTTCTCTGTCATAAAGGCAGATTTATTAGTTTTTTCATCCTGGGGACTAAACTGAGGTTATTTAGGTGCTTTAAATCATACTAAGAGATACTGAGAAACCAGGTAATCCAGAAAGTGTGACCAGAGGGAGCAGTGTATCTAACATAAGGCCACTTTGGCATTCACCTTTGCTGTTGCCATGATATTTTTGCTGTCAAACTGAAACACCTTCTAAAAGATATATATATATATATATATATATATATAAAATCACACAATCATACAGTGCCTTGTTGTCCACCTTCTTGTAATACATCAATAGCAGGATTGCAGTTTCACATGGAATAATTAAACATTTTCAGTTCTGTATTTTCTTTATTTGTACATTTTCTTCTTGGGAAGGGAGACATAATCAAATTCTGTGTTTTATCAGTGAGGCACCAAAGTGAGTCACTGTTTAGTTTATAGGGTTGCAGACATAGAGGAAATGATGATTCAGCACTTAACCTTAGATGAAGAGAGTCATGCGATGTGGCTAGCCCAGACATGTTATAGTTGAGTGAAATACATTGAGAAGTAGGGACATTTTGCTGAACTCAAGTGCTATACTGTCAAGGAAACAGTGTGCAGCAGGAAAGGGACATAGTCTGGACTGAAGATGAGTATCATGGGTTTGGGTTTGGTTGTGGACTAAGGGGATCCTGAATTTTTTTCTGGTTGGATGCTTTTAAATTCTGACCTTATGTAATTGAAATACTTCTCCTTCATGCAGTTAGACTTTTGTCTGAAGGAAAACATACATTATCAGCAAAAGCACTATCAGTATGGTCAAATCAGCAGTGGAAAAGGAAATTATTAATTAACACCTTAAGGGTGGGTGTCAAGAAGATGGGGCCAGTCTCTTTTCACTGGTGCCCAATGACAGAACGAGGGGCAACAAACACAAACTGGAACACGGGAGGTTTCCCCTCAACAGGAGGAAAAACTTCTTTGCTGTGAGGTGATGGAGCACTGGAACAGGCTGCCCAGAGAGGTTGTGGAGTCTCATTCTCTGGAGAGATTCAAACCCATTTGGATGTGTTCTGTGTGGCTTGCCCTAGGTGAACCTGCTTTGGCAGGAGGATTGGACTAGATGATCTCCAGAGGTCCCTTCCAACCCCTACCATTCTGTGATTCTACGGCAGCCGATTCTGGATTCGGAGCCCTTTTGGCCTCAACAGATTTGCAATTTTTGCTTTCTTTTTTTGAATTTTTTCATTGCTAAGCTTAATCATAGTATCAGAGTATCAGAGTATCAGTCAGGGTTGGAAGGGACCACAAGCCAGAGTGTTCCAGTAACTGTCCCTTTCTTAAAGGCACAGCCTAAAACGGTCGCACTCACCCAGAAATAAGCTCTCCAGGTACACTGTAGTGTAATGGGTACTGACACTAAACGAGTTGGTTTTGAAAAGAAAGGCATGGTCAAGCATTTAAAATTGCCCTTTCTTCTGCTTCCCTTTGTTTTCTTTGGTCACAGATAAAGCTGTGTCATGTAATCCAGCACGTCAGTTCAGTCTGGGCCCAGATTTCCCAAGAAACTTACAGCTTACAAGACAAAACTTTTCAAGAGCAAACAATTACCTTTTCTGAAGGAAGCTCAGTTTGCTGATCTGATTTATTTTCGAATATTTAGTCCTTATTGCACTCTTCTAACATGTGGTGTTTTTTGAAATGGATAAGGATTTTCTGGAACTAGAAAATATTCTTCCAAAGTTACTTGAGAGGGAGAATCACAGAATCAGCCAGATTGGAAGAGACCTCCAAGACCATCGAGTCCAACCGATCACCCAACCATATCTAATCGACTAACCATGGTACTGAGTGCCTCATCCAGTCTTTTCTTAACACCTTCAAGGATGTTGACCCCACCACTTCCCTGGGCATCCCATTCCCATGGGCTGTGAAGAACTGTTTTCTAAGATCAAACCTAAACTTCCCCTTGTACAGCTTGAGACTGTGTCCTCTTGTCCTGTTGCTGGTTGCCCGCAAGAAGAGACCAACCCCCACCCGGCTACAACCTCCCTTCAGGTAGTTGTAGACAGCAATAAGAAGACTCTTCTAATTCCCCTTATTTACATACTGTCCACGTTGAACAGCTATTTCGTTTATGAAATGTTAGTTTATTCCCTGTGCCTGTGTTAGGGGATTAGGTGTACTGCTTGCTGATAGGCAAAATTTTTATGATTTTCTTCTGCAGGCTTTCAGTGAGGAGTCAGCCAAAAGTCTTTTTAATCTGTGAATGAGATTTAATGAATCCTTGCTAAATCTGCTGCGTGAAAGCAGTCTTTTGTCTTCATGTCTTCATTGATTCATTAATACAACATTTGGGAACTCTCCAGTAATAACACCAGACAGGTCTTTTTGTGATTTCAGTTTTCATTTTGGATATATTTAGAACTGAACTCTGAATCAGAGTTCTGTGGTAAAACAGCTTGCAGAAGGACAGGCAGAATAAAGCAAATAACTCTGCCTCTGAAACACTGTCTTTAGGTTGGGTATTTGTAGTTGTTCTTTCCCAGATTGCTACCATAATGCTGTAAAGATGACAAAGTGATTCTTTGAGTACTAAGAGACATCTCCCAGTCTTTACTAGGTTTATTTTGTCTTTAGTAACTAATTTAATTGATAGACCCCCCCCCAATTACAGTGTCAAATCCATCCCATGAGAAGGTCTGCAAGGAGTAGTAGAAAGTTTCTGGACAATTTATTTGTTTCTTCATAGTTTTTTAACAATGATGGTAGACCTGGTTTAGGTTCTGCAGGTTCAGGAAGACTGTTCTGATTTAATGCAAATGCTGGAATAAGCTGCATTGCACTTGAGCAACTGAGCAAAACTTACTGGGAACTTTGTTGCCTCTGTGGATAATGATATTCTGCACCTTTTTCTTGAATCAAGAGAAGTGTGGCCAGCAGGTCAAGGGAGGTGATTATCCCCCTCTATTCAGCTCTGATGAGACCCCACCTGGACTACTGCGTCCAGTTCTGGAGCCCCTATTACAGGAGGGATGTGGAGGTGCTGGAACGTGTCCAGAGAAGGGCCACAAGGATGATCAGAGGGCTGGAGCACCTCTCCTGTGAGGACAGACTGAAAGAGTTGGGGCTGTTCAGTCTGCAGAAGAGAAGGCTCCGAGGTGACCTAATTGTGGCCTTCCAGTATCTGAAGGGGGCCTACAAGAAGGCTGGGGAAGGACTTCTCAGGATCTCAGGTGGTGATAGGACTAGGGGGAATGGAATGAAGCTGGAGGTGAGGAGATTAAGGCTGGAGGTGAGGAGGAGGTTCTTCACCATGAGAGTGGTGAAGCCTTAGAATGGGTTGTCCAGGGGAGGTGGTTGAGGCCCCATCCCTGGAGGTGTTTAAGTCCAGGCTGGATGAGGCTGTGGCCAGCCTGATGTAGTGTGGGGTGTCCCTGCCCATGGCAGGGGCGTTGGAACTAGATGATCCTTGTGGTCCCTTCCAACCCTGACTGAAACTACTAGGATACTATGATAATACTGGTGAATGAACTCATCACGACAACAAACTCTCATAAATGTATGTATGTATCTTCTCATGTCTTAAAGTTAATGTATTTGAAACGTATCTTCCCACATAAAACCTGGTTATGCTTAATAGAGTAATATTTTCAGCTGTTCTGCTTTGTCTCAAACTGTAAAATTAAATGGGGCAGGAAGCTGGACTGAAACAACTTGAATTTAAAAGGTATATGTAAACTATATTATTCCCTGTGTTACCCCTTGGAGGCAAGGCATGCATAAGAGTTTGATGAAGGAGTAAAGAGAGTGATTTCATTACCCATTAGTAATAGGAATTCATTGGTGCAGCAGATAAATATGTAGCTGATAAAAGGAGATGGAGAGGAGAGACTGCAGGATGCTGTTAATATACATAGAATTTTGGAATAGGATTTTTTTGTTTCCTCTCAATATATTTTATGCACTGCATTCTTGCAAACATTTCTTCATCATTTGTAATATAAATGGCAGTCTGGTCTCTTTCTGAGCAGAGAAGGCCAACGTTTCAGATAAAGTGAAAAATAAAAACCATTATTCAATGTTATTTGCTTGCTTTAATTTGGAACTGGTTTAAAGCGTAATGTAAGAAGAAAAAAAAAACTGCTGAAAATGTGTAGAATAAAGTTTCACCTGAATATGTTCATCAGTTCTTTTAGCTGTGGTGCCTTGCAGGAGCTGTCACCAGCAATAGCTGATTTTTCTCTGATCCATAATTCAGAGATGCATTAGCAGTGTGCGCTGTTAAAGAGGGGGTCTGTGAAGACTTGCACCATGTCTGCAGACAGAGATGCTGCCTCAAGTTCTTAGTTCTTCCTCCTCTTAGCCTTTTCATTAGTTAAATTGTTGTAATGTAGGCCAGCTACAATCCAGACTCTCTTGGGCTTACTTTCCTCTCCCTTTTTTTGTTCTGGTTACTTTTTAAAGTCTTTTTATTTTTGTGGTTAGTTATAAGTAACCAGGTTAATTCCAGTGGATTGAATGACCTACCTTGCATATCTCAAGATAGGATCATCCTTTCCCAAGTTAATTAGAAGTATGACAGATGCCTACTACTCATAATTAAGGTTGTGATTAAAGAACTCCCCTGGTTCTTAGCTGCCTTGCTGGTAGCAAAAATCTCAGTCTTGAGTTAAATAATCAAACTTCCTTGTTAATGGGCACAAACACCCAAGAATGGTAATGGCCTGGCAGTACCAAATTCTGCCAGCCAAGTCTGGCATATAACAGTGGCATGGAAGAATCAGTTGCCATAATTTCCACATGTAATTATGCACATCTCTCCAGATATGGCACAGATTACATAAACCCAGCTTAGACCTTTGCTTACGCGCTTCCAAGGATAAGGGCTGCTGCAACCATAGCCGTTAACACCATTTGTTCTTCAGTGGTAGCTGAGGAGAAAACATGTGCCCTTCTAAGCTGTTCTGACACTGCCAGCTCTTTCCTAGAGCTCCTTGTGTGTGTATCTCATGTGAGAGAAGAACAACGTAAGGAAGCTTCATGGGGTATAGTGGTTGGTGTTGAAACCACAAAACCGTCTTCTCTGGCTTCTTAGTGTCCCTTTCCTGGATGCAGATCAGGAGAGGCCAAACAGACTCTGGGATGCCACTTCTCAGGTTGTCTTCAGGCTGTCTTCTTGCCAATTAATCTGGTGAGTTGAAATAATAATTTTGAATTAGTTGTAAAGTACATTGCCACACAAAAAGTTCCCCTGATGTACTTCTGGTGGAACCTTTCACTGCACCTGACCTGCTGGGTCCTGATGGGGTGCATCTATCTAGAAGGGGTAAAAGAGTCCTGGCACTGGAGTTGGCAGGGCTCATTAGGAGGGCTTTAAACTAGGTCTGAAGGGGGTGGGTGAGGCAATCAGTCCCTCTGCAGAGGTAAGAGTAGGGCGCAAGGTAGGGTCAGTTGAGAAGTCAGGAACCCAGCTGCGATGCATGTACACCAATGCACGCAGCCTGGGCAACAAGCAAGAGGAGTTGGAGGTCCTAATCCATCAGGGCGACTATGATGTAGTCGCCATCTCAGAAACTTGGTGGGACAGCACCCACGATTGGAGTGCTACAATGGGGGGTTACAGGCTCTTTAGGAGGGACAGGCGAGGGAGAAGAGGAGGAGGAGTGGCTCTGTATATTAGAGAGTCAATCTCTGCCACACAACTTGTGGTGGAAGATGAGGTAGTTGAGAGCCTGTGGGTCAAAATCAGAGGACAACCTAACAAGTCTGACATCCTGATTGGAATCTGTTACAGACCACCCAACCAGGATGAGGCGGCTGATGAGTTGTTCTACAAGCAACTGGAGGCTGTCTCAAGATCATCTGATCTTGTCCTTGTTGGTGACTTCAACCTCCCAGATATCTGCTGGGAACTTAATTCAGCAGGGAGGAGGCAGTCCAGAAGATTCCTGGAGCGAATGGAGGACTGCTTCCTGACACAGCTGTTAAGCGAGCCTACCAGGGGACAGGCTCTGCTTGACCTGCTGTTCTGCAATAGGGAAGGGCTGGTGGGAGATGTGATCGTGGGAGGCTGCCTAGGGTGCAGTGACCACGAGATAGTGAAGTTTTCATTATGCAGGGAGATTGGGAGGAGCACCAACAGAACCTCCACCTTGGACTTCCGAAGGGCGAACTTCAGCCTATTTAAAAAACTTGTCTGCAAAGTCCCCTGGGTACCAGCCCTCATGAACCAAGGGGTTCAGGAGGGTTGGACCTACTTCAAACAGGAGCTCTTGAAGGCACAGGAATTGGCGGTTCCCATGTGCCGGAAGGCAAGCCGGCGGGGAAGGCGACCAGCCTGGATGAGCAAGCAGCTCCTGGAGGATTTAAGGGGGAAGAGGAGGCTGTATCACCTTTGGAAGGAGGGGAAGGCTTCTCGAGGTATGTTCAAGGAAGCTGTTAGATTATGTAGGAATAAAATTAGGGAGGCTAAGGCCCAGCTGGAACTGAAGCTGGCCACCTCAGTCAAAGATAATAAAAAGCATTTTTATAAATATATTAACAATAAGAAGAAGGGCAGGAAGAACCTGAACTCCCTAGTGGACCTGGAGGGGAACACAGTTACTGAGGATGAGGATAAAGCTGAGGTCCTGAACACCTTCTTTACCTCAATGTTTAACAGCAAGGCAGGAGTTCAGGACGAGTGGTCTCCGGAGCTGGGCGTTGGGGTCGGGGAGCAGAGTAATACCCTGGAAATCCATGAGGAGTTAGTTCGGGACCTGCTGAGCCACTTGGATATCCACAAGTCCATGGGACCAGATGGGATCCATCCTAGGGTGCTGAGAGAGCTGGCGGATGTGCTAGCTAGGCCACTCTCCATCATTTTCCTCCAGTCCTGGCTCACCGGTGAGGTCCCAGATGACTGGAAACTGGCCAACGTGGTCCCCATCCACAAGAAGGGTCGGATGGAGGAACCTGGAAACTACAGGCCAGTCAGCCTGACCTCAGTGCCAGGGAAAGTGATGGAGCAGATTATCCTGGCAGCAATAACTGCGCACCTGAAGGATGGCCAAGGGCTCAGGTCCAGCCAACATGGATTCAGGAAGGGCAGATCCTGCCTCTCCAACCTGATCTCTTTCTATGATCAGGTGACCCGCCTGGTGGATGTGGGGAGGCCTGTGGATGTGGTCTACCTAGACTTCAGCAAGGCCTTTGACACCGTCCCCCACAGCAAACTGCTGACTAAGCTGTCAGCCTGTGGATTGGACCACTACACTCTGTGCTGGGTTAGGAACTGGCTGGAGGGCCGGGCCCAGAGAGTGGTCGTGAACGGTGCCGCATCCAGCTGGAGGCCAGTCACCAGTGGTGTCCCCCAGGGATCAGTGCTGGGCCCTGTCCTCTTCAACATATTCGTTGATGATCTGGATGAAGGGGTAGAGTCAGTCATCAGCAAGTTTGCAGATGACACAAAGTTAGGGGCAGATGTTAGTCAATTAGAGGGTAGAAAGGCTCTGCAGAGGGACCTCGACCGACTGGAAAGATGGGCAGAGTCCAATGGGATGGCTTTCAACAAGTCCAAGTGCCGAGTGCTGCACTTTGGCTATGGCAATCCCATGCAGAGCTATAGGCTGGGGTCGGAGTGGCTGGAGAGCTCCCAGACAGAGAGGGACCTGGGTGTGCTGATCGACAGCCACCTGAATATGAGCCAGCAGTGTGCTCAGGTGGCCAGGAGGGCCAATAGCATTCTGGCCTGCATTAGGAATAGTGTGGCCAGCAGGAGCAGGGAGGTCATAGTGCCCCTGTACTCTGCTCTGGTTAGGCCGCACCTTGAGTACTGTGTCCAGTTCTGGGCTCCTCAGTTTAAGAAGGACATTGAGACACTTGAGCGTGTCCAGAGAAGGGCAACAAGGCTGGTGAGAGGCCTTGAGCACAAGCCCTATGAGGAGAGGCTGAGGGAGCTGGGATTGTTTAGCCTGGAGAAGAGGAGGCTCAGGGGTGACCTTATTGCCCTCTACAACTACCTGAAGGGTGGTTGTAGCCAGGAGGGAGTTGGCCTCTTCTCCCAGGCAACCAGCACCAGAACAAGGGGACACAGTCTCAAGCTGCGCCAGGGGAGGTTCAGACTTGAGGTGAGGAGGAAGTTCTTCACCGAGCGAGTCATTCGGCATTGGAATGGGTTGCCCAGGGAGGTGGTTGAGTCATCGACCCTGGAGGCGTTCAAGGGGAGATTGGACGTGGCACTTGGTGCCATGGTCTAGTCATGGGGTCTGCGGTGTCAGGTTGGACTCGATGATCCTCGAGGTCCTTTCCAACCTAAGTGATACTGTGATACTGTGATACTGTGATACTGTGCATATATCTGAGGGTAAGGGAGTTGTATTCCCTCTCTGTCCAAAAACATCCCCCATTGTCAAGAAGAAATGTCAGCATTATTCATCCGGGGGATATACTGGTTCTTTTTTTCTTGACAGCTCTGGGTTTGCTTACACCCCTGTGTTGACAGCCTCTCTGATGATTTTGGTAGTGGATGCATAGAACTTAATTTTTATTTGAGAACTCTCTAAACTTCTTGTTGGCATTTTTCAGTTTGGTTCTTGTCCTTTTTCAGTTTTGTTTTACTAAGACATATGTCTTCTAATTCATAAAGTAAAGCAGTATACCTTCATAGGCTGTAACCTCTGTAGGGGGTGTGGTGGTTTGACCCTGGCTAGAGGCCAGATGCCCACTAAAGCTGCTGTATCATTCCCCTTCTCAGGTGGACAGGGGAAGGTGAAAATGTAACAAAAGGTCTGTGAGTCAAGATAGAAGAAATTTAATAGGAAGAAAAGTAAAGCAAAGGCTGCGTGAAGCAGCAAAGGCAAACAAAGATGTTATTTACTTTCATCAGCAGACAATGTTGGGTCACTCCCTGGAGTCAGAGCTCTAATACATGTAGTGGTTGCTCCAGAGGACAGACAATAGCAACAAATCTCCCCACACTTCCTTGCTTCCCTTAGCTTTTATATCTGGGCTGATGTCATATGGTATGGACTACCCCCTCGGTCAGTTTGGGTCAGCTGGCCCAGCTGTGTCCCCTCCCAAGATCTTTCCTATCCCTCAGCCTACTCTTATGGGGGAGGGAATGTTGTAAAAGCACAGCCTTGGTGCCTGGCTCAGCAGTAGCCAAAACAGTGGTGTGTTATCAACACCCAGCTACATCACTGCAAAATGCAGCACTAGAAAGATGCTCTGGGAAGAATTAACTTCAGCTTAGCCAAACCCAGTAGAGGGGGAAATGCCATTCTAGCAGTACTAGATACAGCCTTTTAGTTTGGTGGAGGTTTTTTAATTCAGTCTTTCCTTCCTATATCACAGTATAACTCAGGTTGGAAATGACCTTGAGGATCATCGAGTCCAACCTATCAACACAGACCCCGTGACTAGACCATGGCACCAAGTGCCATGTCCAATGTCCTCTTGAACGCCTCCAGGGACGGTAACTCAACCACCTCCCTGGGCATCCCATTCCAATGACGAATGACTCGCTCGGTGAAGAACTTCCTCCTCACCTCGAGTCTAAACCTCCCCTGGCACAGCTTGAGACTGTGTCCCCTTGTTCTGGTGCTGGTTGCCTGGGAGAAGAGACCAACCCCTTCCCAGCTACAGCCACCTTTCAGGTAGTTGTAGAGAGCAATGAGGTCACCCCGAGCCTCCTCTTCTCCAGGCTAAACAATCCCAGCTCCCTCAGCCTCTCCTCATAGGGTGTTACAATTCTAATGATAAAAGCCACTTTCAGAGCCACTAGCAAAATCTGTTAGATATCTGTTAAACAAGTGGTTTAAATAATTTCTTCCCTTTCTACAACTGTAGTACATAAACAGAAGTTTCACTTGATTTCATACCACTGCAGTGTTCAACAGGAGTTCTCTTCTAGTCTAGTGAGCCAAGGGGCATTGTCGTTTGGGAGCGTTCAGCAACTCCCCACTCATAGGTAACGTGTGAGGCTCCTCTGTACCAGATAGGGTCCTTTTGTTTGAAGCCATGGTGCATTCATAATGCTGAGCACCTGTTGCTGCTGTGCTAGCAAAGCATTTTATGGGTTTATTGATTCATGGGAGGCACTGTCTCCCTTCCCTCCATAATTAAAATCTGCTGCTTTATAGAGTGATACATGATGACACAATGTACATGAGTTCATTTAATGCACTCCTTTCTCTTGCCCTTGTTTTCCTTCAAGGCCAAATAATGCAACAAGAGCAGGTTACTAGTTATTCTGCCAAACAGGAGGGCATCTCCTGTCCAAACTATTTTGCCAAAATACTGGATGATGGCTTTAAATGTAAAATTACTGAGCTAAACAAAGGGCTGTCCTGCCTTGTATTCTAGCTGGGTTTTTCCTCCTGGGGACAGGATTTGAGGGTCACCCAAGCCTATATCCCATCCAAGTTTACAAGCCTGTAAGTACAGCGAGTCAGGAAAGGCTTCCTTTATGAATCCCACAAAAGGATTAGAGGTGGCTGGAAAATTCAGTACCCTGAGGACTAAATTGTCTACATGCAACTAGGAGAAATGTTCAGAGGATTTTCCTGGTGGGATTTCGAGTGCTGGAGTAGAAGTAGCATGTGGATGTTGGATGTTGCACTTCAATACAGCAAAGCATCCTTAGGTGGTGACAAATTACAGTAACATTAGAGTTTTCTTCTTTGTCCATCTCAGGAATACTTCACACTTTTTTATGTACCTTATGTATTTGATGTGACTCCACCATAAGCTCTTCAACATGAGAATTGCATTATTCTACAAATACGTGCTAAGCCCCTGGGGAACTTGGCTAGCAATGCTTAGCAGTTTTACAATCTAAAAGTGTTTCTTCTTTTTCCTTCTTCAAGACACCTCTCTTAAAATATGGGATAGTCATTGTAATGTCAGGTTTATTGTACTGCAGCTCAAATATTGTACATTTTGTGTCAACTGCACTGGTTAGGCCACACCTTGAGTACTGTGTCCAGTTCTGGGCCCCTCAGTTTAAGAAGGACCTTGAGGCTCTTGAACGTGTCCAGAGAAGGGCAACAAAGTTGGTGAGGGGTTTGGAGCACAAGCCCTATGAGGAGAGGCTGAGGGAGCTGGGGTTGCTTAGCCTGGAGAGGAGGAGGCTCAGGGGAGGAGGCTCTACAGCTACCTGAGGGGGGGTTGTGGACAGCTGGGGGCTGGTCTCTTCTCCTAGGCAACCTGTGACAGAACAAGAGGACACAGTCTCAAGCTGTGGCAGGGGAGGTTTAGACTGGATGTTAGGAAGACATTCTTCACAGAGAGAGTGATTTGCCATTGGAATGGGCTGCCCAGGGAGGTGGTGGAGTCACCATCACCATCACTGGAGGTGTTTAGGAAGAGACTTGCTAGGGTGCTTAGTGCCATGGTTTAGTTGTTTAGATGGTGTTGGATGATAGTTTGGACTCGATGACCTCGAAGGTCTCTTCCAACCTGGTCCTATTCTATTCTATTCTATTCTATTCTATTCTATTCTATTCTATTCTATTCTATTCTATTCTATTCTATTCTATTCTATTCTATTCCATTCCATTCCATTCCATTCCATTCCATTCCATTCCATTCCATTCCATTCTATTCTAACTGACCTTCATTATATCATCAGAAGCCACTCTTTTCATTGTCTTATTTCTACTTACTGTGAAGACTACCCATATGTCTGCTTTTATACTATAATTCATACCCTGGGACTCCAAGGATTAGGAACTTTATTTCTTAGTCCATGACAGTCAAAGCTTGAACAGTAATTAAAATGAATGCTTTCATTATGGATAAGCCATCTATGGAAATGTGATCTCATTTGGGCATCTGCAAGATAACGCAAGCCAATTAAAATGTGCTGGAAATTGTGCAACTTTGAAACTATCTTTACAGTAATAAAAATGTCTTCTTTAAAACAAAACAAAAAAACTAGTGTGCTTTAGAGTCCAGACTAGTTAAGATCTCATCACAGTGACACAGTAATGTCATTGCCCAAGAAAGCTATCTTTCTTCTGCTTGAGTTAGCCTCACAAGTAGTTAAGCAGCCTGTGGGATGTACTTTCTGAAGATGCAGTGCTTTTAGTTGATCTGAATGATTAAGTTTTGGGTTGGTTGGTTGGTTGAAATCCCATTTTTCATACAGTAATCTTAAAGAGATGCCTGCTGTCTTTCTGCTTATTCCACCTAGATGGGGAGTTGAGTGTCTGGACTTTTGCCAAGACTGTAAATGAGCCCTGCAGTGGTGCTGATGGAAATCATAGTTGAGAGCAGTCTTGTGCGTTGATCAGAGACCATCTTTCAGATTTCTGATGGTTTATGAGTGAAGAAGGTAGCAAGTGGAGTAAGCCAAGAATGTTCTGGTTTATAACTTGTTATGCTTCTGTAATTTGATCACACCAGGTCATCTGCTTTTTGTACAGCTAGTAGGTTCCTAGATCTCATTTTGTACAGAGTAGCAGCCAAAGCTTGCTGTTACTCTTTATTCTTCATAACTAGGTTTTGATAATCGCTTCCTTGCTGCACTTGATATATAGAATAGAATAGAATAGAATAGAATAGAATAGAATAGAATAGAATAGAATAGAATAGAATAGAATAGAATAGAATAGAATAGAATAGAATAGAATAGAATAGAATAGGACCAGACCAGGTTGGAAGAGACTTTCAAGATCATCAAGTCCAACCTATCATCCAACACCACCTTATCAACTAAACCATGCAACCAAGCACCCTGTCAAATCTCCTCCTGAACACCTCCAGTGATGGTGACTCCACCACCTCCTTGGGCAGCCCATTCCAGTGGGCAATCACTCTCTCTGTGTAAAACTTCCTCCTAACCTCCAGCCTAAACCTCCCCTGGTGCAGCCTGAGACTGTGGCCTCTTGTTCTGGTGCTGGCTGCCTGGGAGAAGAGGCCAACATCCGCCTGTCTACAACCTCCCTTCAGGTAGTTGTAGACAGCAATAAGGTCACCCCTGAGTCTCCTCCAGGCTAAGCAGCCCCAGCTCCCTCCGTCTCTCCTCATAGGGCTTGTGTTCCAAGCCCCTCACCAACAAGGGCAGAACGTCTTCCTGACAGCTGGCCTGCAAAGCTAGCAGAAGGAGCCAGGGAGCTGCACAGTTTCCCTATGTTCCATGAGGCGGTGGTTGGAACTCTCCTTAGCAGCTTGGATCCCCACAAGTCCATGGGACCAGATGGGATTCATCCTAGGGTGCTGAGAGAGCTGTCAGATGAGCTGGCCAAGCCACTCTCCATAATTTTCCAGCAGTCCTGGCTCACTGGCGAGGTCCCAGAGGACTGGAAGCTGGCCAACGTGGTGCCCATCCATAAGAAGGGCCGGTTGGATGAGCCAGGGAATTACAGGCCTGTCAGCCTGACCTCAGTGCCAGGCAAGATCATGGAACAGGTCATCCTGAGTGCAATAACACAACACTTACAGGATGGCCAAGGGATCAGGCCTAGCCAGCATGGATTTAGGAAGGGCAGGTCCTGCCTGACCAACCTGATCTCCTTCTATGATCAGGTGACCCGCCTGGTGGATGTGGGGAGGCCTGTTGATGTAGTCTACCTGGACCTCAGCAAGGCCTTTGACACCGTCCCCCATAGCAAACTCCTGGCCAAGCTGTCAGCCCATGGCTTGGATGGGAGCACACTGCGATGGGTTAGGAACTGGCTGGAGGGCCGAGCCCAGAGAGTGGTGGTGAATGGTGCCACATCCAGCTGGCAGCCAGTCACTAGTGGTGTGCCCCAAGGATCAGTGCTGGGCCCTGTGCTCTTTAACATCTTTATTGATGATCTGGATGAGGGCATTGAGTCCATCATCAGTAAATTTGCTGACGACACCAAGCTGGGGGCAAGAGTTGATCTGCTGGAGGTTAGAGAGGCTCTGCAGAGAGACCTTGACAGGCTGGACAGATGGGCACAATCCAACGGCATGAGATTTAACACATCCAAGTGCTGGGTTCTGCACATTGGCCACAACAACCCCATGCAGTGCTACAGGCTGGGGTCAGAGTGGCTAGAGAGCAGCCAGGCAGAGAGGGACCTGGGGGTGCTGGTTGATGGTAGGCTTAACATGAGCCTGCAGTGTGCCCAGGCAGCCAAGAGGGCCAATGGCATCCTGGCCTGCATCAAGAACACTGTGGCCAGCAGGAGCAGGGAGGTCATTCTGCCCCTGTACACTGCACTGGTTAGGCCACACCTCGAGTACTGTGTCCAGTTCTGGGCCCCTCAGTTTAGGAAGGATGTTGACTTGCTGGAACGAGTCCAGAGAAGAGCAACAAAGTTGGTGAGGGGTTTGGAACACAAGCCCTATGAGGAGAGGCTGAGGGAGCTGGGGCTGCTTAGCCTGGAGAAGAGGAGACTCAGGGGTGACCTTATCACTCTCTACAACTACCTGAAGGGAGGTTGTAGACAGGCTGATGATGGTCTCTTCTCCCAGGCACCCAGTACCAGAACAAGAGGACACAGTCTCAGGCTGCACCAGGGGAGGTTCAGGTTGGATGTTAGGAAGAAGTTCTATACAGAAAGAGTGATTGCGCTATGGAATGGGTTGCCCGGGGAGGTGGTGGAGTCGCCGTCATTGAAGGTGTTCAGAAGGAGACTTGACGGGGTGCTTGGTGCCATGGGTTAGCTGTTTGGGTGGGTTGGATTGGTTGATGGGTTGGACACGATGATCTTGAATGTCTCTTCCAACCTGGTTTGGTTTATTCTAATAAAGGTTTATTCTAACTTCGTTGCCCTTCTCTGGACACGTTCCAGCAAGTCAACATCCTTCCTAAGCTGAGGGGCCCAGAACTGGACACAACTGTTACAAGCAGCTTACTGGCACTTGTGACAGTAGGGGTTGGGCATATGTGTGCAAACTTTTCATAGTTCAGCTCTATAAAGGTAGGAAATTAAAAAAAAAAAAAAAAAAGGAAGGAGGAGGAGAAGAGATTTTGAAGAGAGGCATGTAAGAATGCCTAAACTGCTGTGTGCTTCCAGATTGGGATCTGTGGAAAACACTGGGTATTAACAAACTATACAAAGTCAGGATGGTGCAAGAGAGCAGAAAATTACATGAAGCAAATGAGGTTTCATAAGCAGGGAAAATCAGGACATGCAGACCTCTGAATAAGATTAGCAGTGGGCCTGGCTGTCCATTTTGGCTCTTAGCAAGATCAGAAGAGATTTGTCAGTGGGAGATGACAGTTGCCTGTCTCTGGGCTTATGAACTGTGTGCTGCATTTGTGTTTTACACAGCAGTGTATGGAGATTACAAATCACAGATTTTCCTTACATACTGAATATATTATTTAGCAAGCTGTCAATAAAATTTTAGGGTAGTTAACAGCTGAGTAAGTGAGGCCCAACAGCTGGCTGTCAGGCTGGTCAGGGGGTTAGAATTCTCTTAGTGCCCAACAGAACTGGTTGATTTTGAAGTTCAAAGTCATGCAGTTACGGACTGAGCAGCAGATGGAAATAACAGCCCTTGTAATTTATGTCCTTGTTAACCAAGTGAGATCATTGAGGGATTTCATCATTCTGTAGCATTTGCACTGTGGACAGGACAAAAGATGTCACTATTCCCCATCACTGGCACTTGTCTATATGCCAGTAAATGCAGTGGATTTCAGAGAAATTTGCAGAGTTCATATCAAGAGATGCAAAGTATGGCATTCTTAGTCATTTGTAGTTTCAATGAGATTTCCTTCTCTGGCAAGCTCAAATTCTGTAGCTTGTATCTCTGCTTTAATACTGAGGTAGCCTGTGTAACGCTTTTAAGATGAGAAAATCCATTTAACCCATGGCACAGAAAAGATGAAGAATAAACTTGGCTCAGAAACTTTGTTTTGCTTGAAAGGTAAATACTAAATATCAGAACTTGATATTTTAGTCCAGAAGCATTGTACTGCAGAAGAGTGGTGTCTCCTTTTCTGTTCTCATTAGGATAGGATAGGATAGGATAGGATAGGATAGGATAGGATAGGATAGGATAGGATAGGATAGGATAGGATAGGATAGGATAGAATAGAATAGACCAGGTTGGAAGAGACCTTCAAGATCATCAAGTCCAACCTATCATCCAATACCACCTAATCAATTAACCCATGCAACCAAGCACCCTATCAAGTCTCCTCCTGAACACCTCCAGTGATGGTGATTCCACCACCTCCCCGGGCAGCCCATTCCAATGGGCAATCACTCTCTCTGTGTAGAACTTCCTCCTGACCTCCAGCCTGAACCTCCCCTGGTGCAGCCTGAGACTGTGTCCTCTTGTTCTGGTGCTGGTTGCCTGGGAGAAGAGACCAACCTCTGCCTGTTTACAACCCCCCCTTAAGGTAGTTGTAGAGAGCAATAAGGTCTCCCCTGAGCCTCCTCTTCTCCAGGCTAAGCAACCCCAGCTCCCTCAGCCTCTCCTCATAGGGCTTGTATTCCAAGCCCCTTACCTCTAGTATTTATCCATGTTACTCAGATTCTATTTATGAAGGATTGAGTGAGAGTCAAGGCAAGGTAACATAGATAAACAAATGTAAAACAGCCCTTGCATAATGCTTTTCTTGCCTTTTATACTAAAACTGTCATCTATAAGAACAGGATTGAGCTCCTGACTGGTATTTTATTTACAACACAAAGAAGCAAAAAAAACCCAAACAACAAAAAACCCAACACAACACAAATCCCAAACAAACAAACAAAAAACCCAACCACAAAATAACCAAACCCAAACCAACCTTGGAATAAGGTTGTAGTGAAATGCAATTTGTCTCCTGAGAAAAACATGTGTAAAAATGCAGTGCATTTCAGAGCACAGAAACATTTTAGCTTGACTCTCAAAATGTGAAGAAGGTTATTTATGTCCTCCAGAAAAATGGCACACTCCTCTGTGGATAAGCTGCTCATGTAGAGACATTTCAAATTCCCCTGCAGTTATTAAGTGCCTGCTTTACAGTAATGGATTTTTTTCCTCTTTGCTGGTGCAAAATACCTGCAGAGATGAATATTCTCCCAAGCAAAGACTGAGTAGTGATGATAGGTGTTCACAGTATCACCAAGGTTGGAAGAGACCTCAAAGATCATTGAGTCCAACCTGTCACCACAGACCTCATGACTAGACCATGGCACCAAGTGCCACGTCCAATCTGCTCTTGAACATCTCCAGGGATGGTGACTCCAACACCTCCCTGGGCAGCACATTCCAATGGCAAACAACTCTCTCTGTGAAGAACTTTCTCCTCACCTCGAGCCTAAACTTCCCCTGGCGCAGCTTGAGACTGTGTCCTCTTGTTCTGGTGCTGATTGCTTGAGAGAAGAGACCAACTCCCTTCTGGCTACAACCACCTTTCAGGTAGTTGTAGAGAGCAATGAGGTCACCCCTGAGCCCCCTCTTCTCCAAACTAAACAATCCCAGCTCCCTCAGCCTCACCTCATAGGGCTTGTGTTCAAGGCCTCTCACCAGCCTTGTTGCCCTTCTCTGGACACGTTCAAGTGTCTCAATGTTCTTCTTAAATTGAAGGGCCCAGAACTGGACTCAGTACTCAAGGTGCGGCCTAACCAATGCAGAGTACAGGGGCACAATGACTTCCCTGCTCCTGCTGGCCACACTATTCCTAATGCAGGCCAGGCTTCAGAGTACAAGCAATGCTCTGTTAGGTTTGTCTACCTCTCTTAACCTTCAGGTCAGCAGTTTTTTCATTCCCTATGACAGCTCTGAAATGCTTCTGGACATCATCACTACTTAAGAGTGAAAATATAGATTGCATTTGAGACATGATCCAGTTTACTGCTTCAAGTTAATTGTAATGTTTTTATTGTTTCACCACACCTTGAGTACTGTGTCCAGTTCTGGGCCCCTCAGTTTAGGAAAGGTGTTGACTTGCTGGACTGTGTCCAGAGAAGGGCAACAAAGCTGGGGAGGGGTATGGAACACAAGCCCTATGAGGAGAGGCTGAGAGAGTTGGGGTTGCTTAGTCTGGAGAGGAGGAGGCTCAGAGGAGATCTTATTGCTGTCTATAACTACCTGAAGGGAGGTTGCAGACAGGTGGGGGTCAATCTCTTTTCCCAGGCAACCAGCACCAGAACAAGAGGACACAGTCTCAGGCTGCACCAGGGGAGGTTTAGGCTGGATGTTAGGAAGAAGTTCTTCATAGAAAGAGTGATTGCCCATTGGAATGGGCTGCCTGGGGAGGTGGTGGAGTCACCATCACTGGAGATGTTTAGGAAGAGACTGGCTGGGGTGCTTGGTGCCATGGTTTAGCTGATTAGATAGTGTTGGATGATAGGTTAGACTCGATCTCAAAGGTCTTTTCCAACCTGGTCTGGTCTATTCTATTCTATTCTATTCTGTGCAGTACAATAAAATATGAGAAAAATGATGCTTTACAGGAACCAAAGGGCAATAATCTTTCCAAACATGTATCCCTTTCCCTCCTTTATCTGTTTAACTTGCAAGCTCTGATCAGGCACTCTGGCAAAGTTGGTTGTTTTGCTAAGGAGATCACCCCAAGGTGCTGAGCATTAGTAGCTGTCACAGAACCTCCCCATAAAAAAGCCAAACCTAATACCACTGAAAAGCACATAATAAGATACATGCTTAACAGCCAGTAGTGCTAACTTACCTGATGCCCCAGATTTGCTCATGAGGCAGAGAACAGTAGTTCCTAGGGGCTGAGAAGTTGCAGGGTTCAATACATTAATGTTAATGTGATTGATATTTGCCAGTGCACTTAACCCAAGAAACTCATACTGTTTGAGGTCAAGCAAAGCATGAATTATGCCAGTGGGGCAATGCTCTACTTTTAACTAGAGGATAGCAGCTCAGGCTCTCTCAGTCTTCTGTGGGGTGGGAGGGATTGGAAAGGAAAGTGGGGATTGAGGGGGAGGACACCTCCAGACATTAAAGAAACCACACCATAGCACCTATCATCATGTTGTCCCATGCACCACCACTACCCCCAGTAGATTACATTCCCATTCCCTTTCATTTCAAAATAAACATCAGATGGGTATTTTGGTCACTATTCCTCCTGCTAAGTTCAAGACAGGACAAGCCTTCTGTCATGAAATGGGGATTATGAACTGGTTTTTAGCTGCTCAGTATCAAATTACTATAATGCTGTTACTGGAAATAACCTGGGCTGGGGAGTCCTCATGTAATTAATATCTCATTTCACACCAGTAATAATTTGTATGCATTTTTCCTTCCTCCTTTGTTACACTGATAGAAATGAATGCAAGGACTGATTCTAAATTGTGCAAAGCTTGTGATTAAAATATGAATGGATTCTGGCTATCGAATCCAAGGCCACAGTTAATCACAGGCTTGTCTTTCCTTCCATGGTCAGATGCAGGAGACAGCAATAAAGAATCTGTTGGGTTGTACTTCTGGTACCAACAGTTGCAGCTTCTCAGGAGGAAGCAATTTGATTGTGCCATCTCCTTTACCCCAATAAAACCTGGTGCTATAAAGCTTCTGATGTGTGCACTGAAGATGGAAGGAATAGTAGCTAAAAGCACATGGGTGGTGAAGTGAGACAATGCATTAAACTTGTATTTTTGTCTTCTTCTTTCTCTTTTGGTTCAAGGTCTTGCTCTGTATAACATATACCTCCACATTTGAGCTGAATGGGAGTTCAGTGTTGAAGATTGCTGAGGTAAGTGCTGCTGTCATACTATTGCTTGCATCCCTTTACATTCTCCCACTACCTAGAGTGTGTCTTCCCTACCTACCCTGCAACTCTACTAGTCCAAATCACAGTTACCATCTTAAGGACTGGTATTTATTTATGTCTAGTGTGAAGAAATAGATGTGAGTTGGGCAGGGTTGATGGTCTTGCATGGGAAGGCACTTTTGGAGACTGACTGATAATTGTATAATACATTGTTGCACACTTACTGCTCCTCATACTTACTTTATTTTGCCTTTTGCAATGGATAAATTTCCCTGAGTTCTTTATAAAACAGCCCTGTACTGATTCCTTACCTGGTGCAAGTCTGAAACTAATGAAGTTTCCTCAAGAGGTGTGTAGGCTGTAATGTGCCATGTTAGCAAGAGTGCTACATTGTGCCACATTAGCCTTGTGTGTTAGCCTTTTCCCTAATACATCCAGGTAAAAGATTTATTGCACCTCTAGATACATGGCATTGTCCTGGTGCTGTTAGTCACTCTTCTGTCTTTATTCCATTTGATTTTAGTCTAAATTAAATTGTAAAGGAGCTTTGACTGTAGAAAAACATACCTGGAGGTCTATTAAGTAAGCCTTTGTGGGTGGGTGATATTTTTAGTGCACTCTGTGGCTGTTTGTGTGGGTTAGAGAAGGTGCAGAGGAGCACTTAATCATTCTGCACAGCATATGCTGCTGTATGCAGAGCATTTATATTGCTAACAAGGTATGGGGAGAACAATGTAAAAGATTATATACATGTCCTACACTCCAAGTGTATGTGGACATTCAAAGATGAGTTCCTTCTTAGGCTTTAGTATTTGGGGTGGGGCTTTTCATAAGAAAGAAAAATTCCATGTAAAAATAGCTCACTTTAACTGGAAGCTACAACATTTTTTCTAAGTTTAGGAATAAAGCTGACCTTGCATTGCCCTATTGGAAGCCAAGAATGGAGTTGTAGAGATAACGCAGAACCAAAGAAAACAGCTGCCAGTTTCTAACATATAAGCCTTTAAAGGCAGGGATACAGCACAAAACTGTTTTGTATATAGCATATGCAGGATGAAAAGAAAATAAAATAGTAGTAATCATTCCAGATGTCCTGCACAGCTTAGACAGGTTTCTCTGGTGCCTGCAAATAAGGTATGGCTATTTTTGGAGGTCTCTGTGAGCTCCCTCTAGATGCAGCCGCAAGGATGAACTGAGTGTTTTTTTTTAGAGCAATCCATAACTTTTGAAGTTGCACTAAAACCTTTTTACATCAGTGTCCCAAGCTGAAGAAAATACAGAGAGTTTCCCCTGCTGCAGATTTTGTCAGCAAACTTTCTAACATGCAGGGCAAAAGCTGATGAATTCAGCTTAGTGCATCACTTGGTGTAGACAAAGAGTTCTAGTTTAGACAAAATACTTGCTGGTAAAAATACGTAATGGCTCTAAACCCTTTGCATTTCAATCTTTAAGAGCACTGCCTAAGCCTGGGGGAGGTGGTCAGTTGGCCATGCTCTACCTGCTATAAGCTGTATCAGAAAGTGTATTTCCTGTTCTCTCTGTGAATTTGGGTAACAATAGGGCTGTTACTTATTTAAAGCATCCTGGAAAATGGCAGTTTCCCTTCAGAGATTAGCATGAAATTCTGCTGTTCTTGGTAGTTGTACTTCACTTTTTCTTTTCCTTTTTTTTTCCCCTGACACAAAAGGGTAGCCTGCCTCCCAAAACCCTTGCTAGTGTAGTGGTACAGGCTAGCAGAAGTGATAATTTGCCCTTTTTCTGTTAGAGTGAACACAAGCTCTGATGCAGGCTGATGAGATGTGCCAGCAAACCAAATCAAACTTTCGTTTCCTTTAGGGATTGGAATAAGCTGTAATACAGAGCATGCATGTTACTATTTGGAGTGTTTGGAGGTACACCTCTTGTCCCCACAGTCCTTCAGAAAATGTTGCCTTGGTGAATGCCTAAGTCTTTTTAGTTAGCAAGTTCCACCAAGCACATACATGCTTTCTCAGGTGTCTCCTGGCCAGGTTGTAGGTCAGGCAAAGGCTTAACAGCTGGAATTAATATGCCTTTGTATCCAAATTCTACAATGTATAAGCAGTAGGAAACAGAAAATTTATTTCTGGATTCAGCATTTGCCTATCCCCAGCATTGTTCTGATTTGCTCTAAAGGGCAGGTGGCAGAGAGCCCAGATATTTGTTCCAGATCCCCTGATATTTGACATTTCTCTCCAAGTCAGTCCCTTAGTTTTCCTAGCCTGCCCTCTGTAGCAAAGTGGAGCCATTGCAAAATTAGAAGTGCTGTGCTTTTAGGAGAACTCTCTGAGGACATTCTCTGACAAACAAGGCTACAGTCTGGCCATTTTGCACTGTCTGATCATTGTCAGTTCACGTGCACAAAATAAGGGCACCCTAAATCTTTCTGAATACTATCAGCTTCAAATTAAGGAAGCATCCAACGTGAAAAGTGCTGTATTTTGTGGCTTAAGTATTAACAGTATTGAAAACAGACTAAATCTTTCTGTGTGCACTTTCTCTTGCTTGCCTAGACCCCTGCAAGAAAATCTAATTCATGCTATTGCTTGTTTTTATGTGTGCATTTGTTACTCCCATGTCTTTTGGAGGTTTATTTTGTTTGACTCTATTGTGCTTCATTGGCTAACCCTTCTGTGTTTTGCTCTTAGTTGTGTTTTGCATGCCATAGAGCTGGAAGTCCCCGAATGCATGAAACAATCAAAATGTCCATTGCACACCTCCTTGGGGCCCTGAGCTCTCACATTTTTACTGGTACTTCTTCATCAGTGGCTTTTCAAAAGGTACCTTGCCCAGCCATTTTAAACATAGGCATTCTGTAAGGTTGGAGCTCAAGTGGAAAGTATTGCTGCTCATTATCTGGCATGGGGAGGGAAAAGAAGAAGGAGCGATAACAACCATGCTCTTTCCAGAATGTCAGCCTCCCTCTAAAAGTGGTATTTAATCAATTAATTCAGCTACTTTAGAAAAAGACTTACAGCTCAGGAGAACAAATTCATCAGCACTGGAATGATTTGGCCTCTGTGAAGGGCTTTGCATAATTAAAAGACTTAAGGAGTTTTTTCCCACTGGGCTTCAGGTGACTGCTGAATGATGGGCAGAATCGGTCCAGGCCTTTTAATTTACAAGACCATCTTCATCACTGACTGATTGTTCTCAAGATAAATAAAATCTCTTATTTATTTGAGAGGATCTTGGGATCTTGAAAAAGAGTAAGAAATATGAGGTATGCTGTCAGTTTGGTCCCTTATACCCTGCAAATACATACAGCTGTAACCACTTCTAATGCACAGCCAAAGGAGATAATCAATCTCAGTTTGTGATTTGTAGTGTTTCTAGCATGAGATAATGAATGATACAGATACACTTGGAAAGCTCTGGAATGCTGTCTCTCAGTGTAGTTGGGAAATAAGGAAAAATAAGGCAAGACCCATGAAGTAGCTGCCATGTGCACTCATTTAAGGCACAGCTGGTATCCAACATGATCATGTTTTCTTGTGCTTGTGGCTTTATTGACGTTCTGACATCTGAGAGCACCCAAAGCAAGGAGACATTTTTTAGGAATATACCTATATTGTTTTCTACTCCACTCTAACAAGTACAGAAATGTGCCAGCAACAACACATTCATTTTAAATTTTATAGCCCCAAGCCTAGAGCCTTTCTTACTTGGTCAGTGGAGTAGCTTGGTTTAATTTCAGTAAGAGTTAGAATCAATCAAGAGTCTTGTCCGTGTGCCTTCGTCAATACTGATTAGTCCATGTAACCAGATCAAATTTTCCCTCTTGAAAAAAGCCTTGTTAGAGAATGATAAAAATGGCTTCACCTCATAGAGTGTCCTTCTCATTCAAAAATGTGCACCAGAAGCATTTATGTATACTCCTCATGCATGTAATTTATACCATCTATGTATATATTATTTATTTGTTCACAGCTAGTTTAATCTGTATTCATTGTTCTTCTCACTACATATATATCCAAATGATGGCAGAACAAAACCACAAAGACTGAGCAGTATGTGAACAGTCATTGACTTTTGTGGGGTTCTTATAGTCATTGTTAGTTATATCTAGGCCAAAGGACCAAAAGTGTTCCTTCATATCACAGTCTGAGAAGATTGTATTGTACAAACCCACTCAGCTCCAACAAGACTTACTCACTTAGTAGTTACTATGCAGTGGTTACTACAGTTACAGCAGCTCTTACAGAGACCAGCACCTCCCACAGAAAATCTGATCAAGGCCAGAAACTGCATCTGGCTGTGTGCTGTACCCAGGATGGTAGCTGCATTATGTTTTGGCAACTATTTGTGTAGCATCAGCTGGGGCAAAAATGAAGCCCAAGTCTGGTCACAGCAGAATGTCAAAAAGTTGCCACCACCTGGGCATGGAGCTGGGAATTGGATGACCCATGAGTGTTCTTCCATTGCTACCTTGACTCCTTTGAGATCTCTGAGGTGAGGAGCCTTTGGCTTGATTGCCAGTTATTAAAAGGCAATCATTTGTGTTAGTTGTGGTAAAGGGCCTCTGTATTTTCTGGTGAGGGAATTTTTAAGATGTCAGGTAGTGATAGCTCTGGGGGGAATGGAGCAAAACTAGAAGTGGGTTGATTCAGATTGGATATTAGGAAAAAGTTCTTTTACCATGAGGATGGTGAGACACTGGAAGAGATTGCCCAGGGAGGTGGTAGAAGCCCCATCTCTGGAAGTTTTAAGGCCAGGCTGGATGGGGCTCTGGGCAACCTGATCTAGTGTGAGGTGCCCATGGCAGGGGGGTTAGAACTCAATGATCTTTGAGGTCCCTTCCAACCCTGACAGTTCTGTGATTCTCTGATATTAGGAAAGGTCTTCAAAGGCTTTCAGATATTCTGCAGTATGTAGTAATTATAGAAGAAGTGACAAATACCTGTACAACAGAAGCCACAAGAACTGGAGAGTATTTACTCTGCAGATGCACACTTGCAGAGTGGTAATTACAAATCAGTATCTAGAAATGAAAAAAGGAAGCAGCATTTAGTGAATTACCTACAGAGCAAAGCAAGTGCCAAAATCTCTTGGGTTTGACAGGTGGCTTTGCCAATTCTGCCCTACCATTCCTGCAGTTGTGACACTGATGAGCTGCATGCTGCCTCTAGATGCTACTTACTCAGTTTTTCCATATTGCTGAAAACTTCTAATGTGCTAAGAAAGCAATATGAAGTAGTAAGGGAGGCTGACTCTGCCTGTGAAAGACCTTGGTATCCTCCTAAGATGTGTTACTGGTAAGTTACAGTTCATATCTATGTACTGCTATCTTGTTTCCTTATCAGGTTTGCATTGAGACATATGTCTCTAGCTGTCACCAGCGGAGCATTAACACCGCTGTGCGGGCAACCCTCAGCCAAATGTTGAGTGACTTGACTTTACAGTTACGACAAAAGCAAGAAAACATGGTGAGCCTTCTGGCATCAACAAATGGTTCCATGTCCATGGCTGCATAGCTTTTTGTTTCCCTGAATGGAGTGAATTGTACCAGCTTGTTGTGCCTCATGACTTTAATTTGACACTTGACAATTAAAAGCATTTTTAGGCTCTGGCCCTGCACTTGCCTCAGAGCAGTCTATCAGACACGCAGCTCTCATATTAGCAGCTCTGCCTGGCTGTTGTTTTTCATTTTTTTCTCCTTCCATTAAACAAAAGAGGCTTTGTTCTGATGTCAGGCTGCCTTGGCCTTTTCATTTTGTTTGCTTTTTTCCCTAAGGTTCATTGAAATCCTTTTGCCAAAAGTTTTTGCATGACTAATACATACATAAAGAAAACAAATTCTCCAGTAAGAAAAGAGCGTTGAGATTTTTCATGTATTTTTTTCTACAACATAATTTAAGCTCCTGAAATTCTGTGCTTGGTTGTTAGAAAAAAAAAAATAATTAATTCTGCTTATTGCATTATTAAAATCCATGAGAGCTGTTTGAATGGAATCCCAGCACACTGTCAGCAAACCCGTAGATGTTTTGGGTACATGTGAAATTACATTCGCTTCTTACATTTGTTTGTGCTGCTTTGTACGTTATCAGGAAAGTACTACTTGTGAAAGTCAGTTTCTAGGAAATGTTAAGGACAGTAGTTGTACAGATTATTTTCCTTACATCTGTTTTTGGGTTAAGATGATCACTTCTATTTGGGATTAGTAGACTGGACTACTTTTGTCCTAATGAGCAACTGCAGAGCAGACTTAGCAGTTTATACTTACCTTCTGTCTCTGTACTAAGTAGGTTCATTTTACTAGCCGAAACATTTAAAACAAAAAAACCCAACCAAACAAAAGGAAAACAGCAAAACCAAACCAGCCAAAACCAATCAAAGAAAAGCTCCAAACCAAGCAAACAAATAAAAACTAAACCAAATAAGCAAAATAGTTCCTGGCAGTTTGTTGTTGATGCTGGAGAGAAGCACTTGGCTTGACCCTTTTATGCAGTGATAGGAAGAATCCTATACTGCAGCTAAACCAAATGATGTAAGAGGTCCTTTCCATTTCCTGACTGCCATGTTGGCACTGTAATATTAATTATGATAATGTGATACACTAATACTCAATTGCTTTTGGTTTCTAAGTACTTTGTGAGATCTAGACTACGCTTTCCTTTGTTATTTTTATTGCAACTGAGTTGGTTTAGGTGTAGGAAATCCCTTCAGGATTTACAAATCCTAGTTCAGCTTAATGGGACATCAACTCCTCCCTTAAATCTAAATAACTGTTAAAACAGATTCTAGTGAACTTTTGAAAGTGTTTGGAAAAACTTTTAACTGAAAAACTAACAAACAAAAACCCCAAAACAGATAGAGGACATGGGTTTGTAAAGAAAGCTCTGCCTTTAAAGTACAGCTTCTACAATGTTTATGTGCCCCTTGCACCATTTAACACCACTTTTGTCTTTCCTCAACAGACAATTGAAAACCATGATGGCTTGCAGAAATTCAAGAATCAAGGTATTTTTAATGTCTTGTGGGTTTTTTTTGAGTGACTCTTTCCAATCCAGCTTTTTTATTCTTCACACTCCTTTTATCAGCGCAGTACTCTCTGATTTCACAGGAATTACATTTTCAGGTTGACCTTCTCTATAGCTTGATGCTCTGTGTTAGCTATGATAATGACTCGGACAGCCCTGTTAGCTCCTGATATTTTTCTTTTCAGTTGTGTCTTCATTTGGATTCATTTGATTGTTTCAAGGTGCTGACTTTGTTAATTAAGCAGTTTCAGTGCTCTGGAGAAAGTTTTAGTAAGTGACTTTAATTCCTAAATTGAAAGAGAGTCATGGAGAACATGGTAACGATTGTGGTGTATTTCAGGACAGAGATGTGGTTTATGTAATGGCATCACTAGCAAAAGTCTGTTCACACTTGCCAAGTTATTATTTTGCAAGACGATTTTTTTCTACCCCTGTTCTGGCTTAACTTCCAACATTTTCCCTGATAGGTAAAATTAATCCCTGCTTTTGACCTTCTCACTGGATTTCTGCAATAGAACTTGTGTGGATGGAGGCTAAAACGTTTGAAGTGCACAAGCATAATCTTTTAAGATCAGAACCTTATCAGACACCAGAAGCTTTGTAGCAGAGACAAACTGCAGAGGGAGATACAGAAATTTTAGCTGCTGTGTAGGAGCCAGTACTGGAGCCTGTCATTTTTATGTATTTATATACTTATTTTATTAACCAAATTGGATTTCAGCTAACCTTCTGTAAATGCATGCTAGCAATCAATGCTCTTTCCAAATTTAGTGCCACTGCTTTTTCATTCTGTGGAAATCACTTCCCAATTTATGATTTTTCCTACTGCATCTTCTCTATGAATTTTGACAGCCCTGCTCATTGTTTAGAAGCTCTGACTAGCTCTGAAAGTCCATGCAATGAATTGAGGTTGTAATCCAGCTGCCTATATGTAATGCCTGTGATCTTTGTCCCTTTTGGAGGTGCTTCAGCTGAGTCTCTTTGTGATGATGTTGTATCTGTCCTCACTGTGCTCTGTGAGAAGCTCCAGGCTGTCATAAAGTGAGTTATTTCAGTTTATAATATGAATTTCAATACCTGGAGATTGAGACTTTCACTGATACGTGGGATTGTACTGTTGTAGTTTTGAAATTACAGAGCAAAACTGTGCTTAAACGAAGTATTTGTTAGGAGTATTGTTCATCATGCATGAATTTAACTGGCACTTGAGATGAGAAGCTAATTTGCCTTTGTGCACTGTTTGGCTTTAAAGAGTTTCCAGTAAATCTAATCTGTAAGTAACTTCCATTCAGCAACAAAAGCACTTGTAAAAGAAGTTTTCTGGCTTGAAAGCCATCATGATAGAGAGAACAACAATTACAAGAGACATGGAAAAGCTTAACAGAAACAATATGTACAATGCATTAATATGTCCTTCTTAGAAAGGCAGCATTTATCCAACTGAAATAATTTGTGTTACCAAAGCATTTGTTAAATTTACTAATATCATTTACACTACCTACCTGCAAATGCATGAGGCTAACTTCTTAAATGCAGTTACTAGGGGCATTAATAGAGTGTTACACTGCATTGAAATACTAGAGTCTCTTGTTGGCCAGCACTGTAAGAGTAAGTACTTACTCATGAGTCAAACCTTCCTATGACATTCCTAGCATAGCTTGGCCAATGTTCTATTAAGAGATGAGCCCACAAAAGCCTTATGTCTTAAAAAGGTGGCAGAATAACCAAAAGCAATGCAAACATTATAGAGCAGTTACAAGAAAAAAAATATAGCAAGTTACATTAAAGTTTTAAGAAAAAAACAATGTTGACAATGTTGTTTCTGTATCAATAAAATAAGGTTTAGTTAGCTGCTGCTGCCAGTTGTAAATCACCTCAGTGGTAGTGAAGAAAAGCAGCATGAAACGATTTTAAATGTACCATGATGTCTCTTTGGTAGGCCTGTATGAACCTGGGGAAATGGAAGATGTACCAGTGAATGCTTGTTTTGTATTTCTTTTGATATGCTCTACCATTTTCAGAAAACATGGCAAACAAACAAAGAAAGCTGAAAGCAGCACAGACATCGCTGTGCTATATACATTCCTCCTATGAGTGTCTCTAATTACAGCAAGCTTTGAAAGGGAAGAGTACCATACACTAGGATTATTTACTCATAGAATCAGTCAGGGTTGGAAGGGACCACAAGGATCATCTAGTTCCAACCCCCCTGCCATGGGCAGGGACACCCCACACTAGATCAGGCTGGCCACAGCCTCATCCAGCCTGGTCTTAAACACCTCCAGGGATGGGGCCTCAACCACCTCCCTGGACAACCCATTCCAGGGCTTCACCACTCTCATAGTGAAGAACTTCCTCCTCACGTCCAATCTGAATCTCCCCACCTCCAGCTTCATTCCATTCCCCCTAGTCCTGTCACTACCTAATATCCTGAGAACTCCCTCCCCAGCCTTCTTGTAGGCCCCCTTCAGATACTGGAAGGCCACAATTAGGTCACCTCTGAGCCTTCTCTTCTGCAGACTGAACAGCCCCAACTCCTTCAGTCTGTCCTCATAGGAGAGGTGCTCCAGCCCTCTGATCATCCTTGTGGCCCTTCTCTGGACACGTTCCAGCACGTCCATATCCCTCTTGTAATAGGGGCTCCAGAACTGGATGCAGTACTCCAGGTGGGGTCTCACCAGAGCTGAGTAGAGGGGGAAGCTGTAATCAGTGTCAGCATTTTAAAGGAACATTTTATTTATTTTTTGTGTGCATAGTTACAGGACAGTGAGAGCAGATCTTCTAAAGTGTGTACCTAACAACAGCACCTGGCAAAACTAGCTGAAAGGTTAATTCTTTGTATCAAATTTTGCCCACATTGAAGCTATAAACAGCTATCATCCAATAAGTGTTGTCTGCTAAATGATAATTACTTTGAATTGCTGGTTATGAAATATCAAAACTAAACTACTTGACAGGATCTCTCAAAATCACTGAAAGTCTTTTAGAAAAATATCTGAAAAATCTCAGTTTCCCATAAAACTGTGCTTAATGAGAACAGATTGAGTCATAGTGTGGATAAGTAAGAAAAAACACAAATTAGAGGATTTACACATACTCACTGAGACATGATTTATTCCGTGCTTGTAATTATGTACCTGGACTGTTGACTCTCTAGTTGCAAGCAAAACATAGTAAAAGGTGCTGAATGAATTTGAAGGGAACAAATTCAATTAGAATGGCTTATTAAAGAACTAACTCCATGAGTTAATAAGAGCCTTTATTTCCTTCAAGGTCAATTTTGGTATCTCCTTCAAAACACTTTGTGGGCAGCAAATTAACTTTCTAACCTTGAGGTCAGTGAAGTGAGATTTTAATGTTCTATGCTGCCAGTACTAATTTCTTAGTCTGAAGAATACTTAAATTCTTCTTTCTAAAGTTCAAGCTTGTTATGGAAACTTGATAGGGTGCTTGGTTGCATGGTTTAGTTCATTAGGTGGTGTTGGATGATGGGTTGGGCACGATGATCTTGAAGGTCTGGTCTATTCTATTCTACTGTACTCTATTCTATTCTATTCTAATTTTTTTATATAAGTTGGTTTAGAGGGAGACACAGCTATGAGTGATGATGAAGAGTTCAGGGAAGTGTGTTTTTCTCTTGAGGCCACTAGTGAATTCAGTGATTCTGGCATATGGCAGTATTGATATGAATGCACCAGCTTGCTGAGGTATACAGGAGTGCAATATTCATCTCTTACCTGCAGGAAGACAATTAGATAGTGGGAGGCATTAAGAGTGCAGGAATGCCCTGTACATGCCCATGCAAGTGTCAGCTGCAAAATGTTGATGATCTACATTAAGACATATTGTAAGGAAAGCTGCTGGGATAGAACTGGGAATGTGTGCATCTTTCCAAATAGTTGTAGACTGGGGCGAGCAAAAGGCTATCACCTTTCTATAATCCACCAGCAGTTTTAAGCCCTCCATAGCACAGAGTTGGAAATGTAGCTTCAAGCCTCAGGATTCACTATTTCCTGCACGGCATGTGAAACAGGTACTGTTCCACTTGGATGAACATTCATCTATATGAACAAAAGGAATTGAAGCAGTGACAGAAGAGCAGACATTTCTTATTCCCTAATTTCAGTGAAGATAGATACATTCTTTACAGCTTCCTTTACCTACCATTACATATCAGAAAGTACATTCCTCCAGCTCTCATCCTTGACCAAAACAAATTCAAAATTAAATCCTACTCTTTTTAGCAGTGAAAGCCAGAACTTACATGGGAAACTCCCATCATAAAACAGACCTCAGCCTTTCTTGACTCCTGAATCCAGCAGCTAATTCTGGGAGTAGGTACAAGTACATTGTACAAGTGTCTCAGTTCCAGGTGTCCACAGGGTGCTTCATGTTTCATTGTGGCTGTTACCAAGAAAAGAGGAAAAAATAACCTGAAAGATCATGGCCAAAATGCCCTTCAGATTATCCTGCATAAACTGGTCAACAGTCTGAAATCTTTTGCTTGCCTTTTTCCTCTAAGGATTCCCTCCCTCCTCAAGTATTTAGATAGAATTTGAATTATTATTTCCTTTTTTCTTCTTCCTCTTTTTTTGCATAGATTTTTTTTTTAAGTAGCAGATCACTGCATGTGGTCACTAGAAAGTAAATGGGATGATAAAGGTAATGACACCACTGTAAATTCATAAAAAGAAGCAAAACAAATCACTGGTAGAAACTGCAGTATCATTTTCAAGTGAACTACTGGAGTGGTTTTAGAAAACTAAATAATCTTTGTTTCAATGTGGTGTGAATGGCATCTGTTCTCTTTGCCAGTGACAATCGGCAACTTCAGCTTCTTTACTTGGAGTGCATCCTCTCCATGTTAAACAGCTCCTCTCCCAGCATGCACCAGCACAAAGGATTCACTGATCTAATATGGTGAGTACATCTCATGACTAATGCAAATATTCAGGGTGTAAGTATGAAAGGACCTTTTTCCCCCAGCCATGCAAACAAACCTGGACTAAATCTCCAGATATGAGAAGAGCTTGCTGTGCAGTGTAGCACAGGGGCTCTGTGCTGAGGCCTCTAGGAGCTCTAGTGTAAAAGCAGAATTTTCCCTTTCATGACAAATCCATTTCAGAAGTTCCTGACCTTGACTTTCACCCAACCCTTTGTTTATGCTCATATAACTGAGTGTGGGACCATCCTATAAGCAAGGTCACTGAAATGATCTTGGTTAAAAGAAAACATTTCCTGCTTTATTTAAAATTTACATCATTCTGATAATCCACATATTTATGCCACAGTTCTACAGGTGTTTGTGTTTGTAACTGTATATCATGAAGACAAGCCATCACAGAATCACACAGAATCACCGAATCACCAAGGTTGGAAGAGACCTCAAAGATCATCAAGTCCAACCTGTCACCACAGACCTCATGACTAAACCATGGCACCAAGTGCCACGTCCAATCCCCTCTTGAACACCTCCAGGGGCAGGACTTCTTAACCTGCATTGCTGCCAAGGAATATGTATCTTCCAGCTACACACTTAAGATGAAGTGGGGAAAAACCATCCAACAAAACACTAGGGAGACAGTTTAAACTGCAAACATTTGAATATATAGCAGTATAAGTACACCCTAATCCATTAGTGATTAGGGTGAATAATCCATTACTGATGAAGTTGTGAACCAAACTGACAGCTGTCTGTTCTTTAAGGAGCTGCACACAACTTCCTCTCTGGCTGGCACTTTGTAGTAAGTTCTCACAAGAATATAAATAAGGAAGCAGACAGAGAAGATTAAGCTCTGTGTTCTTCTGTGCTCTCCACAGTTCAACACAGGAGCAGTTTGGTGGGGAGTATGTTGCTATTGCAACCTGTGATTGTTCCTGCTTTGAGACAGGCATATTTCCTAAGCAGTGAATTGATAGGTTTTGAAGTGTACCTGATTGGAGAAAGAAATGGAATAAGCAGACTCAAAGTAATTATCTGATGTCTGATTAAAGGCCTGTTTTCTTTCTGGGACTTCAGGAAGACAGACTAAACTGTTTAAGTGAGCATGTTAAGAGAAGCAATGAAAGTTCTGCACTGCCTAAGTGTCTTGAGAAAATAAGATGTACTTACTCATGAGGATGTTAGATTTTATGCTGAATCATACTTGTCATTGGGTGCTTGTTCTCTAGGTGCCAGCTTGAACCTCTGAGGCATGTGGGTGAAAATCACATTTGGAACTGCATTCTTAGGTAGCTCTTGGCTTTTTAAATTAGGGTCTTACAGACTGAAGTAAAATTTCAAGTGTGAGTGCAAAGTGGAAATAACAGCTAATGGGAGCAAAGTGCTGAGCTGGTTTTGGCACTGGTTCCACAGAAGAGTGATCTGCTGGTGTGAATCACTTAACTTGAGTCTTCATGCAGAAAGACAGTTGAAGGAAGAACATCTTTTTAGTGTATAAATGGCATATGAGAAGTTACAGCACATGCTTTGATTTACTGTAGAGGGCTTTATGTTCTCAAAAGCCAGCAAAGCAGGGGATCACAACTAAGGTGCTTACTAAAATACATACATGTGCAGTTCAGTGATGGATCATCAGACCTTCTAGTTGACATAGATTAGGTTTTGTTTGTTCAGGTTATTTTCAAAGCTCCCAAGTTGGTGGAGTAACCGTCCCTGGAGGCGTTCAAGAGGAGATTGGACATGGCACTTGGTGCCATGGTTTAGTCCTGAGGTCTGTGTTGATAGGTTGGGCTTGATGATCCTCAAGGTCTCTTCCAACCTTAGTTATACTGTGATACTGTGATACTGTAAAATTGGACTGAAGAATAAACGCTTAGCAGTAGAAACCTGGCATTTCTGCCTTGCAATAGCTTGCAGCCAGTGGTAGGGGTCAAGCATGCAACCTTGTAAAGGACAGTGCTGTGCAACAACACAAACTAGCAAAATCAGTACCATGTTTATAGAGCATCCAAAAGTATTTCCATATGTGCTAACATGCTGAGGCTTGGGAGAAGAAAAAAGCCTGGCATAATTTGTTATTGTATCTAACCACTGCTGTTGACTTACCGTTAAAACAAGAGTGTGTATCTCATATAACCATGGGCTATTTTCAGCCTGTTCCTGTGAGATTGGGTTTTTTCCAGTTACCATCTGCTGCTTTTCTCTTTCTCAGGAAGCAACTGTGTCCAGCCCTAGTAGTAATCCTGGGAAACCCAATCCATGACAAAACTATCACCTCTGCCCACAGCAGCATCTGCCTTGAGGCTGATTCACTTTCCTCAGGGATCTCTGATCATGGCCGGGGTTCAGGCTGTTCCTCCACAGCACCAGCCCTTAGTGGGCCTGTTGCACGGACGATATATTACATTGCAGCAGAACTGGTTCGCCTGGTGGGCTCGGTGGAATCCATGAAGCCTGTGCTGCAGTCTCTGTATCACCGGATATTGCTTTATCCACCGCCTCAGCACCGAGTAGAAGCCATCAAAATTATGAAAGAGGTAGGATAATCACATGTGCAAATCCAGACCTGTAAAGCCAAGTGTTTATTTAATAGTAAATGTTGCTGACACATGCACACCAGTCCATTCCATACCTTAATGCTAAGGATGTTGAAATCACCATTTCTGAGCACAGCTGTTACATCAAGTCACACTGACAAATATTCCTAGTTCTACGAAGTTGTGATAGCTATATTTGTCTCCAAAATGCAAGTTGCTATGGCAGCTCTGTCAGTGTTCATGCTGTGGTACTGCATGGAGCAGATCTTACACTCTTTTAGGTGTAGGGATCTTGTTCTCAACTTCTTTGGCATCTGTCTCCCCCGTCTCTGCTCTTGCTAGAAGGAGACATTTGTCCTCACAGTATAGTATTCCAGACTTTAAGGTGAATATGTGCTTTGATTATATGCCAGATTTTTGAAATACTGTTTCCTTGAGCTTTATTACAATAGCCATAAGGAAGCTGCCAATGTCTTAAGCAGCCATGTGAAGACCAGTCCATTCTGGCCTCTTGCCCAGTGCCTCTGACAACACCAGAACTGGAGTATTTTGAGACTCGTTTGAGCAGCAGCTGAAGTCATGGGTTCCTCCATTTCACATGTGTGGCTTTCTTCTCATGTTGTGGAACACAAGGCAACTTACTTAATTTGTAGAAGCAGTGGTCTCTCTTAGAGGATTCTAGCTTGTGAGTACATAGGCAATTCTGTGTCTGTAGATCTTTCCTAACACCACCCTGCACTTGTCTACCTCTAATTTTAAACAACGGCAAGATGACAATGGTTAAGAAAAGCTCACTCTACTGTTGTTTCCTACAGAATGTATTTCTTGTCTCTTTCTGATTATTACTGTGGGCTTGTTTGGAAAGCCTTCTCCATGTATTTCCTGGTGGGCATTAACAGGATGCCACCCAGCAGGCCAAGTCAGTAGGAATCACTTTGCTCATCATTGCGTGACTATCATTTTGTGACTGGGTGACTGAAGAGAAGGATACCCTTTGGTGTATAATATAATGCAAGATACTTGCTCTATATTTAGGCATCAAGATCGTCATGTGTGCTGTGTCATACTCAATCAAAAATGCAAAGCACTGGGGAACATTCTGTATGTGATTCTTGATGAATATTCTGCTCTTCTGTATCTGCTTTTCTGCCTTGAAAAAGAGGAAAGGTAGCTTTAGTAAATAGAACACCAGTGTGCTGGTTTTCTTTGCTCTGAGAAATTAGAGTACTGCTACCTCAGGTTCCAGGGCTGACTCATTTGACTAATGCTTACATAATCCTCCAGTAACTTCTGGTTTCCTTTCCTTTCAGATACTTGGCAGTCCTCGGCGGCTTTGTGATTTGGCAGGGCCCTGCTCTTCTGAGTCTGAATCCAGGAAGAAGCCTATTTCTAAAAGGAAGTCCCATCTGGATCTTCTTAAGCTGTATGCTTTGTTTCCTCCTTTACTCTCTTCTCTCTTAAACCCGTGAACACAGGACACTTACACAGTTGTGCCTTCAGAAACATACCCAAATAGGACACAGGGTACCTCCCTAGTTAAGGAAGCTGTGAAAATGGAAGAGGGGTAAAAGCTGTTGTTTGTCATCAGTCTGGCCCTCTTTGTAAAGGCATAGATAATCACCTTGTGGAGTTTGCCAGAATACTCAGAGATGTTGGTTTGCAGCTGGAAATTCTTGGGTTTGGGGCCCTAGCCTTACAATGAAATAACTGTGTGCTTCTTCAGAGGTACGTTTCCAGGGTGAAGTCTGAGGAAGTAATTGGAAATTTAAACATTGTCAGATTGAGCAGGAAGGAGTCTCCGTTCTTAGAAAGATTATATCTTGCAGATAAAATAATTTTCAGGACAGATGGCTTTACATTTAGCTTCAGTTGAGTATTGAGGGCTTTTTTTCCATGGAAAGGCTTGTGATAGGACTAGGAAGAATGGAGCAAAACTAGAAGTGGGTAGATTCAGATTGGATGTGTTAGGAAAAGGTTCTTCATCATCAGAGTGGTAAAATGCTGGAACAGGTTGCCTAGGGAGGTGTTGAAGCCCCAGCCCTGGAAGTTTTTAAGGCTAGACTCTGAGCAACCTGGTCTAGTGTGAAGTGTCCCTGCCCATGGGAGGAGGGTTGGAACTGCATGATCCCTTCCAACCCTGACAATTCCGTGATTCTCTGTAAGAGAAAACATGCTCTGAATGCTGGTACTAATGTACAATGATCATTCCTCTGCTTAGCACTCCTTTATGGAACAGCCATGTCCACATGGGAAACTTAGTAATTTGCTCTAATACTAGTTGCCTTTCTCAGGAGTAGTCTTACAGGATAATTTCACTTCTTTTTTTCCTGGTTATGGAGGGAAAGTGTTGGATGATGGTGACAATTGCTCACTGTATGTGCTGCATCACTTATATAAACTCTGCTTTAATTGTAGTATCATGGATGGGATGACAGAAGCATGCATCAAAGGTGGTATTGAAGCATGTTATGCTTCAGTGTCCTGTGTCTTTGCCCTGCTTGGAGCATTAGATGAGCTGAGCCAAGGGAGGGGTCTTAGTGAAGAGCAGGTCCAGCTGCTACTCCGACGTGTAGAAGAATTGAAGGATGGAACTGAGACAAGCAGAGACTCCATGGAGATCAATGATGCTGACTTTAGGTGGCAGAGGCAAATCCTCTCCTCAGAAAATCCTGCCTGGGAATCAGGAAATGAGAAGAGTCCTGACATTAGCATTAGCGTTACCACAGACACTGGCCAGACCACTCTGGAAGGAGATATGGGGCAAACAACTCCAGAGGAGAATCCAGAATGTGCAAAAACCTCACTGCCATCTCCAGCTGTACACGAAAGCAAAGAGATTCATTACAGAGAACCGGAGTCAGAAACTATCGACCCGCCAGATGTTGTTCAGAGAAGCCACACCATAGTCTATCCAGATATAACTAACTTCTTATCAGTTGACTGCAAGACCCGGTCCTATGGGTCCAGATACAGTGAAAGCAACTTCAGTGTAGATGACCAGGACCTATCTAGGACCGAGTTTGATTCATGCGATCAGTATTCCATGGCAGCAGAGAAGGACTCGGGCAGGTCAGATGTCTCAGACATAGGCTCTGACAATTGCTCCCTGGCTGATGAGGAGCAGACACCACGGGATTGTCCAGGTCACAGGTCCTTACGTACTGCTGCTCTCTCTCTGAAACTGCTGAAAAACCAGGAGGCAGACCAGCACAGTGCACGGCTCTTCATCCAGTCACTGGAAGCTCTTCTTCCTCGGCTGATAGCTCTTCCCAGCATAGAGGAGGTGGATGGAGCGCTGCAGAGCTTCTCTTCGACATTCTGCTCAGGTTTGCAAGCAAATATGTACTGTCTAACCAGCATGCTGTGACGGCATTGTACATAGATTCTCTTGTAGGATTTCATCTTCAGAGAACATAGCCACAGTAAGATTTGTGCTTTACAGAGCACATTCCTCCACAGCAGCACCCTTCATTTAGGGCAAAGCAAACTGAGTGCGCAGGCACTGATTCAAAGGGAGGTCAATCCACTGACTCGTAACAGGCTCTGGATTATGTCCTCAGTTAATAGAGAAATCAAATTTTCTGTAGGAAGACACCTCTTCACTGGCTTTTTGACATGCTGGCGTTAAAGAGAGGCCAGAGTTGCCCTTTAGCATAAAAAGGGTGTGGGGAGGACAATCACCTGTTTTGAAAGACACATAAGTACCTTTAGGATATCACTGCAATGTTAGCCTTTCAAAGAAAGTAATAAAAATTCCACAGCAGTAAGCTCTTGAAGGGACAGAAAATGAGGAGCAACCATCTTCTTCACTCTTGGTTTTCTTCGTGCTGATATCATGACAAGAAATGCAATGCTCAAAGCCCAGACCAAGTGAAAAACAATAGTTAAAAATCTTGCTCTTTAAGAGATTAAATACTTGCAGTTCTTTCAGGGTTAGAACCTTTAGCATCTTGTCTTGCTCAATCAAAAAAAGAAAACTAAAGCCATGTAAAGGTTAGTTTGTCCTGTTGGTAGTACATTTAAGATATGTAAAAATATGTATCTCTTTAGAAGGGTTTATTTTTCCTGACAATAGCCAAAGTGGAAATGTTTGTTAAAATATGTTTCTCTGTTTCTTCAAATTATTCATCACAACTGCCTTTCTTATTGCTCCTCTCCTAATCATTATCTCATTCATTTGCACACTCTCACACACATTAAACTCATACAGTGTCAGAAGGGATGCCTCCCATCCTCATACAGCATAATTTAGATATGAAGATGCTTATTAGCTGATATTTCTGACACCCTGTTCAATTGCTGTCCAAATAAGCCCTACCTCATCGCTCTCTACAACTACCTGAAAGGACATTGTGGAGAGGTTGGTGTCTTCTCACAGGTAATTAGTGATAGAACAAGAGGGAATGACCTCAAGCTGCAATAGGGTAGGTTTAGACTGGACATTAGGGAAAAAATATTCCCAGGAGTGGTCAGACATTGGAATGGACTGCCTGGGCAGGTGGTTGAGTCACCAACCCTGGATGTTTCTAGAGGTCATTTAGATGTGGTGCTTGGGGATATGGTTTAGGGGTGAACTTTGTAGAGCAGAGTTAATGGTTGGACTTGATAATCCCAAAGGTCTTTTCCAAGCTGAATGATTCTATGATTCTGTGAACTCAGGAAGATGGTCGATGACATTCTGAAAAAACATTGGCCATGTTATATCACAAAAAGGAGATATCTTAAAGGGAACACTGATATTAATTACATTCCTAACTGAGGTGCTCAAAAACATTTTGTCACAAGGGATTTCTTTTTCCTGAAAAAGTGATCTTGAGGTTATGCCAAAAGACCAGAACTAGAACCGTGGCTCAAACTTTTGTGCACCTGTTCCCTCGTGCATGACTGAGTGTACCGCTTCTTTTCCCCTCTGTCAAATCACTTTGGAGCATTTTAAACATTGAGTGAAGTAGACCTAGCAGACTTCTAGATTTTAAGGCTAACTGCAGCTTTTGTTGCCATTCAGTATAAGTAATACAGTGAGAAAGATGGAAGAATATAACTCCATTTCTGCATTAAGTCCATAATTTCTGGTTTGTATATTTCCCATAAAAAGATTCCTGGTCTTGGGCTTAGACTGCTGAGTTGAGAAAGACCTTTCACTTTCCTAGGAAAACCACCCCCACGGCCAAATCTGTGCTTAACAAGGTACACCATGTTTCCAGCCTGATTTGGTGAATTATTCTTAGAAGATGCCACTCAGCAAGTTTTTGTATTAAAATAGCTTGGAAGAGGTAGGCTAGTGTTTTCAGAGTTGTTATTTTATACTCTCACAAGATCTGTGCAGTCCATTTTTTCAGTTGGACATCGGAATAAGACTCAGTCCAGCTGAAATAGTCCCTTAACTTGTACCTCAGATCTTAAGCAACAGTCTCAGTCCTCTTGAGGTAATGTCTTCTATCCCTCTGTAGGTATGGCATGAGTTTGAAGACCTGTAGAGAAACTTACTAAATGCCTGGGAGTAGGCACTTTCCCTGGAGAGCTTCCATTCCAAGATGCCAGTCAGATCTGCGTCTATAAGCAACGTTTGAGTCCTTACTCCAGGACTCCTTTAGCACCAACAATTCAAGGCACAAATTAGTTGGTCTGATGAGAGGAGCTGATCCTATTCCTTGTATATACAACTTCTCTACATGTATAATTACTGAAGAATACATTAGGGGATGTGAGTATTGGTTAAGGCTGGAGTTAAGAGGCAGGTGCAGTTCTGAGACCAGTCAACAGAAAAGCAGTATTTTTGTGTTTCTGATGGACCTTATTTAACTGCTTTGTTTAATTTTTCATTTTTTTCTTACACTTTGGGAGAAAAACACATTGCTACAATTTAGTAGTCTTGCTTACAAAGTAGATCCTTAAGTAGTGTGGTAATATTATTATGTTTTCATGGAACTACGTTGAGGCACTGGTGTGGGAGTAGAAGCATGGAAAGTGTCATGTCAGCTAAGCCTTCCTAATCTACAGTTTCACCTTTGCTCAGAAAGCTCCTCCTTGTTGCTAGATCAAACCAGTGCCAAAACCAATAAAAATCCTAAGGGACAATGAGGTGTTCCATCTATCTTAAAAATTGCTGAACTACCTAACAATTCTCAACAGTATCCTGACTTTCACAAAGCATTGTTTGCATTTTTTTCAGGGCCTCCTTTTACCTGGCCAATTTCCATGACCTGCTGCCTCCGTTAAGCCAGCGTGCTAACCTCATCACTTAGCGTAGCTGGCAGATTGTTGTCATTAAAGTTGATGATCAATATTCAGACATAACTATTCTCAGGAACTATGGTGTCAAGGCATTCATTCTAAAAGTTGTGTGCCATCGTGGGGATAATTCAGGGCAAATATTTTTAGCACCTCTTTTCAGTTTTGATTTCATAGCTGTTAGTGGCAGAGATTTTACGTTGCTAAGCAGCTCTTCAGGTTTACACACCAGCTAAGCTAGTCTTCTGCTTTTGAGATCTCAGCTACAGTTGTTTAATTTTCTATATTTTAGAGGAAATTAGGGGTCATGTATTTCTCAAACAATTTTTTGGGTGTTCAGATGCATAGTCCACTACATTGTACCCACATTTATGTTGAGCTATAAACCTTCCTTTGTAGTGGTAGTCTAAAAGTGGGCCTTTTTTGTTTTTCTTTTACACACCTCGTTGCCTTGAGTCTTTTACTATTCTAACAGGTTCTAGTCCCTGAGATACATGCATAAGTGAGATAAGACATCAGATCAACCTACTCTAGTTACATCAATATCATGATCCTCCATCCAACAAAGTGTTAAGATGCATCTTTGTCTTCAGTGGTGAAGGAATCATTAGAGCTACTTGCAGGTGACTTTCAAGCATGTATTTGCAGTTTTGGTACTAGGTAAAGATCCTCTGTTAACATTCGCTGAGAGAAATCTACCCCAAGCACATGTCAAGCCCTGTGGGTGTGGTTTGTGCCAGCCCAATCACCTCTCTTCCACAAAGGTTGCTCCCTTGAACAGCGATTCATTTTTTAGACCCGCCCTGGAACAGTTACTCTCTCTCTAAATCCACCCTTACACAGTTACTCACCTTATCCACGCCCCCAAAGTGACGACAGTGGAAAGTCCGAGAAGGCAGCAGAGCAGAGCTTTCAAACTCTCACGAGGCAAGAAAAAAATTTGCTTCTTTTCTGTGTGTGGATTACTTTTTTTTTAATGTTAATGGGTTGTTGTATTTTGTCTGAGAAAAAGTATGAATTCTATGGTGGGAGAAATATGTTGACAGTAAACCAGTGCAGCAGTTAACAAATTAACACAGCTTTGCTTCAATAGTGTAACTAAGCTTGGAAGCTGGTTTTTTGTCCCATTTGAAAGGTGCCTCCAGGATAAAGCTTACTTCCTAATCTTCCCTAATTGGTATTACATGAATGGATTTCACAGCCAGTGTGAAAGTCGTGAAAGTATTGTGGGTCATGTGGAGGGTCTAATATTTCTGATTTTTTTTTTTTCATGGCTCAAACTATAGATCATGGGCATTCAGTTAGGTATTGCTTGTACTTGATTTTTTTTTACCAGTAGATCAGCTCACTCAGAGGAAACTACATGAGCTGTCCATCCTACCTCGAAAGGTGGGATTGTGCCACTAGCCGTAGCTGTAGGCTGTCATTGTGCACAAGAGTGTTTTCAGGAGTACTGAGCCCTTACAGATAGTTTGTGGTTCTGACAGAGCTGCAAGTGCTCAGCCATCTGGAAAGCAAATCTTGTATGAACTAACTAGGGCTTGGAGTTGTAATGAGTTCCAGCCAGCTTGGCCCCAAATATTTGTCCGCATACCTCTAGGCCTTGGAGAGAGTGATGATTACAACCTGATCCTGCAAGGTGCTGAGCACTCCGGTTCAGATCCAACAAATCACTTAGCAAGGACACATTTACTGTGGAGGCTGTGGAGGCTGTCACCCTCATTAGCACTATTTGGTACAATGTATGCTCGGTTAAGTACAAAAGCTTTGCCTCTGCCCCTTTCCGCCTCACCTTTCCAGTTAGCATTGCGGATGTGTCCTGCCCTTTGCTTTGTACTGGCAGCCATCCTGAGGGTGCTGGTGCTCCCTGTGTATTTCAGATTTTGTGTTGCTTTGCTGGACTGTGGCTGGAGTGTTCATTTTACCTTGCAGCACTGCATTCTAAATGACTACTTATTTTTCTATTCCCTATTCTAGTACATTTAGTAGGGTAATTCCTGCTGATGGTTCGTTAACTGTTCTAGCAATCTGTGGCTGCCGAAGTGCTAGGGTTAGTTTCTGACTATTTTCTTTCCAGGCAAAATCTGTGTAAAATGTGAGAGCTCACATGGTGTTTTTGTTAGGTATGATGCACTCACCAGGATTTGAGGGAAACCTAAATTTCAGCTTCCAGACTTTGATGAATGCAGACAGTCTCTACATGGTCTCACATTACACTCTGCTGCTCAACCTAAAATTGGCCAACTCGGATTACTACAGGAAGAAGCCAGCCCAAGCCCCTGTGTTACTGGTGAGTAGGAGAATATGGGACAACTGTTAATCCCAGAAAATTTGTTTTTCCTTCCTTTCACACCTAACAGCCCACACATAAAGCCTTTAGGCTGCTTGCTAAGTGGGGAAATAATAATTGCAAATGAAGCGTTCTCCAAGCTGCTTATGAATCTTGCATGATAAATGTCATGCATCTGAATTACACAGCATCTCTGTAATTTACGGGGGAATGAATGCTGCTGGCTGATAATCATTAAAGTAGCAGTCATTTTGATGGATACTCCAGCTTCAGAACAGATCTTCATTAGCATCGTGCCATACAGCAAGTGTTGTTCCTGCACAGTGTCAAGGGATATACCTTCATCTTGCAACTACTTTTGAGCTTAATGACAAATTTCTTGCTTACTACTTGAATTTGTTTTTACACAGATGAAAACATGAAATGTTAGAGCGGAAAATAATTAGGTTTTAGTAATGAACCAATGATTTTTTTTGTGGCACCTGGGATTCCTCAGCTTCTTGGGCTTTTTAAAAATTGATCTGAAGGCTGCAGGATTTAGCAAACATTAATTTGTTTTTCAGATGAATTGCACAAGAGAAAGTCATTTCACAGTTTTTCCTAAAAGTAAAAAACAGTGATAGAGGGAACAAAAGAACCCCAAAACCCATAATTTCTGAGCTTCCCACATAAGAGAATTTATATTCTGGAAGACCTCAAAAAACACAAGTGGTTTGTAATGTCCCCATCAGTTCTGGTATGTTCTTCAGCAGCTGTGAGAGAAATCTGTGAGGTGGAACTTTCACTAGGGGCAGCACTGCACTGCAGGCCTGAGCATGACCCAAGAATTGTTGAAAATAGTTCAGATACCTAAGTGAACTCCAGTTCATCTGTGGCAACTACTCAATGCCTGATTCCTTGGCAGGCAAGATTAAGTACCACAACTGCCTTTTACTGGAATTGAGATCTTATTCCCTGTGACAGTTTAAGCTGTGCCTTTAAGAAAGGATAGCAGCAAAATTCTCTAGCTAATGTTTGGGTGTAAAAAAGGAAAACAAAGATGTGGCAATGCCAGCGATGAGCAGTGTGAGCAATCTGGCAGTGCAGGCCTAGAGCCTGACATGGTGGTAGGCCATGCTCAGCATAAGTGCAGAGCCAGCTAGCAGTGCAGCAAAACAGTGCTGTGCCTGCAGCATGTAACTAAAGCAGGACACTGGTAGCTATAAACATAGAAAGTTATCTGGGAATAACAGGACATGCACCTGCATCAACAACCTCATGTGTCATTAGTAGTTGGACCAATAATCTATAACAGTGCGATGTGTGGTCACTCCTAGGGAACCAATGAAGCCATGCCAACAAGGCACTCTGAGTTTATGTAAGTTGTAGAAGTTCCCTTGCTACGCACTTTCCCTTCTTCTCCTTTGCTTTACTTCACTGTGCTATACTCACTATGCTCGCACCATAGTCCTGCAATACTGGAACAATAAAGGAGCAATACTCGATCATATTGGTCGTCTGTATTGACTCCAATCTCCATCGCCGACACAAAGATTAATTCTAAAGGAATTTCATTGGTCAGATGTGAGATGTACCATAGCAGATATCTCTCACATTCTTTTCTCTCACTCACTCCGGCACTCTGTCTCTTGCTGCTCGCATGGCACTGTTCTGGACAGAGAGGGAGTCCTCTTACCTGCAAATTTTGAGATAAGCATACCAGTTTTTCTCTAATGAAGCTTTTGAGCCTAACTGAAAAAAATTCCCTTAATAATTTTCTTCCTCTTGTTTTTTCCTTCTAATTAACTAGAGGTAAAAAGGGGACAGGGGGAGAGAGGTTGGGGGAAACCCAAGGTGAAATCCTCCTCAGGAGGGTTTCTGTATTGGCTTGGAGCACAAGCCCAATGAGGAGAGGCTGAGGGAGCTGGGGTTGCTTAGCCTGGAGAGGAGGAGACTCAGGGGTGACCTCATTGCTGTCTACAACTACCTGAAGAGGAGTTGTAGACCGGCAGAGATTGGTCTCTTCTCCCAGGCAACCAGCACCAGAACAAGAGGACACAGTCTCAGGCTGTGGCAGGGGAGGTTCAGGCTGGAGGTCAGGAGGAAGTTTTACACAGAGAGAGTGATTGCCCATTGGAATGGGCTGCCCGGGGAGGTGGTGGAGTCGCCATCGCTGGAGGTGTTCAGGAGGAAACTTGACAGGGTGCTTGGTTACATAGTTTAGTTGGTTGGGTGGTGTTGGATGATAGGTTGGACACGATGATCTTGAAGGTCTCTTCCAACCTGGTCTATTCTATTCTAGTCTAGTCTAGTCTAGTCTAGTCTTTCCTGTAAATTCTTGTATAATATTGTAAATACAGTCTATTTTGTATGTATTCATTGCATTGCATTATTGCTTGTAAAATGCAGCTTCAGTCGCTTCTCCGACTGTGCCTAGCCGAGTTTTTGTGGGTGCGGGTGGATTAAACCATCACACCACTACATTCCCCTACGTAGTGGAAGCAGTTGGGAGATCAGCACGTCCTATTGTCACTGCGTGAGAGCTGTCAGTATAGTTTGCATCTTGCATGAACGGCAGTGAGAGAAGGGGAAGCTCCTTGTTCACATCATTCTTCATTATATAGAGACACACTGGATTCTCAGTTAATTCTTACTTTTGCATAGCTTAATTTCTAGTCCTGAGTAGAAATTTGCATTCGGGGGTATATATCTAGGGGCTGAGCCTCGTGCTGTAGGGCTTACTGTTGACTTACATCTGGCTTTTATGGTTCTCTGCAGAAGGAGTTCATGAAGCAGATCCAGTCCAGTGGAGTGTTGATGGTATTTTCCCAGACCTGGGTGGAAGAACTGTACCACCAAGTACTAGAAAGGAACATGTTGGGGGAAGCTGGATACTGGGGAAGCCCTGAAGAGCACAACCTTCCACTGATCACCATGTTGACTGGTCAGTACTGTGTTACGGTGGCAAGGCTAACTTCCAAACATGTCTAAAACAAGGCACAATAACACACTGCTCCATTGCATTACGTACAGAACGGCATGTCCTCGTGCAGCATGTGGTGTTTGACAAAACTGCTGGTAGAGGAGGAATCAGACTTAACAGTGGCAGGTGCTTCAGTGTCTGTTTGGGATCAGACAGAAAGCTTTTGAAGCGTGGGTTTAGAAACAAACTGTCCACTGTTCAGTGAGCCAGAACTGTATGTTCTGTATGAGGCCAAATGTAGGGTCTTGCACCTGGGAACACATAGCCCAGGAATGCAGCTCAGATTGGGAGCCATCTGCCTTGAGAGAAGCACTGTGGAGGGGGAACTGGGGCTCTTGGTGCTCAAAAGGCTCAACATGGGTGAACAGCGTACTGCCATGGCAAGGTGCATTAATAAGGGTATCACAAGCAGGAATAAATACGTCATTCTCCCACTCTGCTCAGCACCAGTCAGGCCACACCTTGAGTACTGTGTACAGTTTGGGTCCCTGCTATACAAGTAGGATGCAGACAGGCTGGAAAGGGTCCAGAGAAGGGCCACAAGAATGATCAGAGGAGTGGAAGACCTGTCACATGAAGGAAGGCTGAGAGAACTGGATTTGTTCAGCCTTGAGAAGAGGAGGCTTAGGAGTCACATGACAAAGACAAGGGGTAATGGGTACAAGTTGCTACTGGGAAGATTCAGACTATTAGACATTGGAATACACTCCCAAGTGAGGTGATGAACTCCCCTGCACTAGGCCATTTCAAGGCCCAGCTTGACAGAGTGTCGGGCCATCCCATTTAAACTACATTCTTACCCTGAAAGGTTGGACCAGATGAAGTTTGAGGTCCCTTCCAACCTGGTATTGTGTGAAGCTATGAATCTCTTAATTCTGTCAGCTTCATTTATGTTTAGACATAGTGCCTGTTGATGCTAAGTGTAAGGCTGCTGTTTTCTTGATGTCAGCAAAACCATTTCAGTGTGCCTGTGGTGCAGTACAAATATAAATAGTGCCATATGACCCTGGAAACTTCTACAGATTGGTCTCCCCCTGATTCAGATTGGTCCTGTGTCAGGGATATGCCAAATAGCACTAGAGAGAAGCTGACAATGTGAAGAAGCTCTAGCAGATGTTTAAAAACAATTCTTAGTTTCATTTGAGGGGGGAAATCAAATTGTACCAGCTGAAAGGTAGCAGGATGTCTGTGATACTGATACAAAATGCACTGCCTGCCTGAATGTGTGGACTGTATGAATACAGACATGTAATTAAAACAATGCATGCAAGGAGAACACTGCCTTCAGCTGATTAGTGAAGGGTGCTGCTCTGAAAGCTTTTCTGCTGATTGTATTGAACTCAGTGTTGCTTTCAGCTGTTGAGCTGAGAAGCTGAAAGAAACACTTTGGAAAAACAATAGCCATTAAGTATGTGGGGAGGACTTGAGACAGGCAGGGGCTGCTAGAAAGGGGATCAGCATGACTTTCCTAACACTAAACTCCTTGAGAAGCTGGTCTTTTGCTGTGTTAGAGAAAGCATTGTATGTCTTTGGTTGAGATTGAATCTACTAAGTATATTAAAAACACGCTTAGGACACAGGATCCTAGTGCATCTTGAGGACTCAAACTGAAGTCTGGGAACATCTAGGTAAAAGATTTAGCAAGGTTTGAAAGGTTATACTAAGATACGTGGAGACTGAAGGTCGTTGGAAGTTCTGAATTGTAAGAAATACCATAAAAGCTTTAATGAGAGGTCTGTTGACTGTGTAACTTTGGTGGGGAGAGGAAGGCTTTAGACAGTTGGTTATTTCCCCTCTTCATGAAAACATTAGTTACACTGTGCCACACCTCATGTTTATGCCATGGGTTCAAAAGGCTGTCAGAAAATAGCAACTAAAAAGCATACCTGAGAAATTAGGGGTCCTAGTACTTGTCTGGACAAAGAGCCAGCAGGAGATGCTTTCCTCCTAACCATCTGTGTGTTGAATACTCATTTGTTGGCTTTTAATGTTCTGACAGATATCGATGGCTTGGGAAGCAGTGCAATTGGTGGCCAATTGATGGCTTCTGCTTCAGCTCAATCTCCTCTTTCTCAAAACCAGAAGACAGACGATTCTGTTGTTGCAGGTATTAAGCCTGTATTATAAACATAAGTGTTATCTACTAGTGTGGGTTGTTATATGCCTTAAGTATATTCATGATACGTTGTGGTTTAGAGCAACAATTGAAGGGTTGAGGGAAGTATTACAGTACTTTCTGAGTGTGAATTGGTAGTCCAGCATGCAAAGGACAACTACAACTTGTGTTTTTACCACTGATGATAAAGCTGCTGGTGTGTCATTTTGCAATAGTCACAGTAATGCATTTCTCACTTCAGGAGTTGCTTTTGCCCGTTACCTTTTAATTGGCTGTTGGAAGAACTTGATTGACACACTGTCCACACCACTGACGGGCCGCATGGCAGGCAGCTCCAAGGGGCTGGCCTTCATCTTGGGAGCAGAAGGAGCCAAGGAGCAGAACCAAAAGGAGAAGGACTCTATTTGTGTGAGCCTGGATGGACTGAGGAGGGCAGCCCGGCTGAGCTGTGCTCTAGGTACTGCTGCATGTGAGATGCCATGGCAGACTCATAAAGCTTTCCTTTATAAGTCTGGGACAGAGGAAAGCAGCATCCTGTTCCACCCATGCTTCCCATAAAGCACATTTGCTTCACAGCATTGACCTGTCCACCTAACTTTCCTGGACACAACCTCTTGTTAAGATTGCACATGTGTGTGGAGGAAATGCTGGTTAACCAGTAATTGAGCTGTTTCTTTACAGGAGTTGCTGCTAACTGTGCATCTGCTCTTGCCCAAATGGCTGCTGCCTCCTGTGTCCAGGAAGAGAAAGAGGAAAAAGAAATCCAAGAACCCAGTGATACTATAGCTCAGGGTAACTATGTGATTACATTACCCACCTTGTCTCATATTATCTCCAAAGATGAAACCGACATCAGGTTTCCAATGACATGAAGGCCATAACAAAACACAATGTTACACAAATGATCCTACTTCAATTTGGTGTCTCAGTAGAGAAAACAAAACTGAATAGGACTGAGCACAAACTAGTTTTTGACCACTCTGCTAGATGCAACTGAAGCAAGTTGGCTAGGCCATGATGAAGCATATATGGAGCAGCAGCAGTGGTGGCTAGAGACCAAGAGATCTGTTCTGTGGAAGCTTGGAAGGCTTCAAATTTTGCTTCCATTCCAATGCACCACAATTCTTAGGAAAAAGGATGATGTCCAAATGCTTGTAGTTCAGATGAGGATTAATTTTGCTTTGACATGACCATCCAGTAACAAAAGCTTTCTGGAGAAACTTTGGTTTGGAAACAGATGTGAAATCTGCACACTCTTTTTTTTTTTTTCCTTAGCAAATAAGATTTTGGTAAAAATAAATAAATATACAGCCAGCCAGGTCCACAGAGAAACATGTAATAGCATTGGCAATCTCCATCTGTTCTGTGGGCAACAAGATGTGAATATGGGGGTAGAGGGTGTCAATCTGGCATTATTTTTTTCATGCATATAAAATCACTCCAAAGGGATTTTGATTTTAAAACTGCCTTGGGTTTATTAGGAAGAAATGGGTTTCTCTGACTTGCTTTTTGTCTAAAAGTCACACTCTTACGTAGCTCTCAGACTGTGTGCCATTGCCATCACCCTGTATCCAAACCAGGGTTTGCTGGGGAAGATAATTCTTAATTTATTTTATTTTATTTTGTTCTGCAGTGAAACAGAAAGTTGAGCAGAAACTGGAGCAGATGGGGAAAGTGCAGGGAGTCTGCCTGCACACTGCTCATGTTTTGTGTATGGATGCAGTCCTTAATGTGGGCCTGGAGATGGGAAGCCACAACCAGGACTGTTGGCCTCATGTGTTCAGGTACTCAAAAGTCAGCTTACCCAAAAGAAACAGAATTCATGTAATGTTGCCTGAAAGTTAGGGACTGAGAAAAAGCACTTTGTGTGCTCTAACAGTCTCCTTTATACACAGTCTTCTTTGCCCAGGTGGCCTAGAAGGCCAGTGGCATCCTGGCCTGCATCAAGAATAGTGTGGCCAGCAGGAGCAGGGAAGTCATTGTGCCCCTGTACTCTGCATTGGTTAGGCCACACCTTGAGTACTGTGTCCAGTTCTGGGCCCCTCAAATTAAGACATTCAAGTGTCTACTTGAACGTGTCCAGAGAAGGGCAACGAGGCTGGTGAGAGGCCTCCAGCACAAGCCCTACAAGGAGAGTCTGAGGGAGCTGGGATTGTTTAGCCTGGAGAAGAGGAGGCTCAGGGGAGACCTTATTGCTGTCTACAACTACCTGAAGGGTGGTTGTAGCCAGGTGGGGGTTGGTCTCTTCTCCCAGGCAACCAGAATGAGAGGACACCATCTCAAGCTGTGCCAGGGGAAGTTTGGGCTTGAGGTGAGGAGAAAGTTCTTCACAGAGAGAGTTGTTAGCCTTTGGAATGTGCTGCCCAGGGAGGTGGTGGAGTCACCATCCCTGGAGGTGTTCAAGAGGGGATTGGACGTGGCACTTGGTGCCATGGTCTAGTCATGAGGCCTGTGGTGACAGGTTGGACTCGATGATCTTTGAGGTCTTTTCCAACCTTGTTGATTCTATGAATCTATGATTCTATGATTCAGTGTCAGAGTGAATTAACTGCCAGTGTCTGTGAAAAGACTATGCTGGTTTACACCACTATTCAGAGACAAAAATCAGTGCTCAGAAACTTCAGTTACCAGAAAACCATGGCAGACCCAGGAATCTGAATGGACTTTTCAGGGACCTTCACTAAGCTATTTGCTATCTAGGCAAAGGGGAGGACAAAGACTGTAAGGAGGCAGGTTGTCTTAAGTGTAGTCTAAGTATTAGAGATCATCTGTTTAGAATTTGAGGGAAATGTCCTGTGTGTTGTATCTGGTTCAGATGTAGAAGTCTGTGCCTGCAGATTGGCAAGAGGTTTCCATGTAAGATGGCTTCCCACAGTGAGGCCCCTGAGAGCTGCACTTGCACTATCTTTCTGATTCACCGCTGGAGTACAGACCTAAGTGTCTCCTCAGTGAACCTGATGATTAGTGAGGGAAGTACCTGTCATTTGGGGATTTTTATTCATCTTTTGCTTCTCCTGTTTGTTCTCAGGGTGTGTGAGTACATCAGCACGCTGGAGCACACACACTTCAGTGATGGTGCTTCCCAACCCTCCCTTACCATTACCCAGTCACAGCAGGCCACTGGAGGGCTGCACCCAGACTCTGACTCTGGGGAATCTCCCCAGGCACTGACCCCACAGCAGGAGACCACCCTCAGCAGCAATCCTGTCATTCAGCCGGTTTCTATCCAAGAACTCATCAAGGAGAGCAGTAAGGGCAGAGCTTTTGACTTCCGTGGAGGCAGCCTGCTGTGTGGGACCAGTGCTGCCAAGGCTGTTCTTACACTCTCTACGCAAGCTGACAGGTAAAAGCAGGCCAAAATGGACCTTTTTGTGATGTAGATGTGGAAGAATCGTTGTCGGTTGCAGCCACTTGCTTCAGCTGAGTTTCACAAGAGAGCTGCATGTGTGTCACAACCAGTGGTTCCTGCAAGACCTAGTTTTTCTGCACCTCTGCAGAACCTGCTCTGCAGGCTCTGGGCTAAGTATGTCTGTGCACAGTAGCAAATATGCCATGTAAATAAAATGCATCCTGACAGGGGTGGATTTATTGTTTTATTGTCCTGACAGGAAGGGACTGAGTTGCAAGACCAGTGTCAGTTAGCAAGCAGCTGCTTCTGTTCAGGACCAGCCTGCACCAGCACGTCTGCAGAAAGAAGGACCTCCAGGCATGGTCACAGAATGGCTAGGTTAAATGTCCCTACAACATGGTCTGCAGATGGATATGTCACAGACTTCCTTTGCAATTTCTGCTGGTTTTCAGTAGCTCAGGCTAGAGTCAAAAATTTCTTTGGTTTACATGCTTCTGATAGCCTTTTCATTCCAGCTGCCATTCTACATACTTGATGTCTGTCCAAAGCAGGATGTTACTTGTAAATTCAGAGGAAAAGGGAATGTGTACTAGCAGTGCTTGTAGGAGCTTGTGCACAGAAAGAACCTTTTCTTTAGGAAGCTCACGATACAACTTGCTTCTGAGGATTAGAGATTATCAGGACTGTGATTTTAATGATGCAGATTGGATTTCTGCACTTCCCCTTCAGTGTGAATGTTGTTAGGACTCAATCTTCAGTTTCCTAGGACTTGAAAGCTTTTTATGAAAGGCAGTGTCAGCAAATTGTGTTTGTATCAAGTTGTGGCTGCACCACATGAAATTCCACTGTAATCTCTGTGGAACCCACTGCCTGTGTAAGCATGTTTATTGGTTTGTTTAAGGGTACAGATTTTAACTCTTATGAGCTCATTCATTACAGCTAAAAATAACTCTTGTTTATGTTCCAAAATAGTGATTCAGATACAGAAACTTTAGATCTAAGACTTGAATTAATCTGTTTTTCATGTAAGAGACTGTAAATTCAGGTGGAACAAACTGGTGTAACTCTGAAGGCAGTGAAGCTATGATAATATATGTTGTGTGGCTTGAGCACATTTTCACTGGGATTTTTGATTACTGGTTCATGAACTGCATATAACACTAAGGTACAGTAATGGCAAAGAGACTTTTTTGGTTTAGTAGCACATTTGGAACTTGGAAATGTTCTGGTTAGTCCTATAGCACCACCCTACTTTCCACCTTCCAATTATTAAAGCTTCTGGACCAAAGTCTGTAGCACTATATAAATGAAGAAGCCCTCAATAGCACAGTGGAAACAGACAGCAGCCATGTACAGATAAGGGCTCTTACATACACATTTAAGCCTTCATCTCCTGAGTTTTTCAACTAGATTCTGTTCTCTTACTCACAGGCTCTTTGAAGATGCTGCTGACAAGTTAAACTTGGTGGCATTGGCAGGCTTCCTTTACCAACTCAAGAAGGCTTCTCAGTCCCAACTTTTCCATTCAGTTACAGACACAGTCGATTATTCCCTAGCAATGCCAGGTAAATTGCCTCAAGATCCCCCCCAGACTTCTGTGTTTCATGTGCAGCCATACTGTTTACAGAACTTACTTTTGTATGCTTGCAGGTTTAATTTTGCCAGTTGAAATTTCAAGGTATAACTAAACCACAGTATTTACTCTAATAAAATCTTTCTGTAGGAGCAATTAAAAATCTTTAGAAAAGGTTGAGCACTTTCTTGGGGCAGGGACCACATGCACACGTGTTATGAAACACTTCAGGGGACATTCATTTGCTTCTTGGACTTCACAGGTGTTAGTTATCTACACATATTTAATCACAGCTCCATTTTAAGGCCCAATCCAGTAACTAAACTCAGGTGAATGACAAGTTAAGATTCAGGTTAGACATTTGATAGTGTGATAACTCAGTGTTCAGAAAACGATGTTAAATACAGCAATGGGATTTGTCCTGCTTGCTTTTCCCCAACAGAATGGAGCTTATACCTTAGAGTACAAAGCCTGTAAAGTGTCATTTCCATCACTGTCTCAAATACAGCAGAAGGATAAGACCCAAAGGAAAATACCTCACTTAAATTGGTAGTGTGCCTTTAGAAGTTCTATTAGTCATATGGGTTTTGTTCTGTCCCATGGCTGATGTGGATTTTATCTGCTGTACATCTCAAACCTAATCAGTTTGTCCTCTCCCTGAAGTGCTACTTGTCATTTTCTCAATGTGACACTTCAGGTTCTTCATTTTCCGCTCTTGCTTATGTCCAGACCTCAACATTAGACATTTTATTTTTGATAAAGTGATCCTTTTATCATTTATGTAAAAGCCAATCTACAGTAGTTAGTAATAATGACACTAAAATTAGAGCAGAGCAATTAATTGAACTGTTAAAATATGCATGTGTATTAAAGTTGGTGTGCCCCCAGTTACATCTTTCATTAGAGATAAGAGCATCAACGTGTTTTAAATGAGAGAATGAAATGTCTTTCCAAATGCTCTGAAAGCAACAGCAGATGAATCCCTTTCAATAGGAAATACTGACCACTACTAGCTGGGGAACACAAAAGAATTTTCTCACCTTCCCTGCTTTGTATCCTTTGCTTGATAAATGCAAGGAAATAAGTTGCAGTTTATATTCCTTCCTGTAGATGTCCTCAAAGGTTTTTGCAGCTGCTATTTTTGCTTAACTTTTCTGTACTATTTCTCCAAGCCTCTGTTTTTAAAAATGTTTGGAGGAAAAAAAAGCCAAACAGTTGTTCTTAAAACTTGGGTGAGTCTCCTGTTCTTTTAACCTGCACAGGCATAGGCTGTGTTTTATGGAGATGCCTTTTATTCTTCGTCTCTCCACCCTTCTCCCCATCCCCTGACTTAGTATTAATAATTTCTAACCTGTTTTAAATTCCAATTTAGACATCTAGTGATGGAGGAGCTGCTGATGCTTAGCTTCTATTTATTTTCTTGTACTTATTTGCAGGTGAAGTAAAATCAACCCAGGACAGGAGAAGTGCACTTCACTTGTTCCGACTTGGTGATGCCATGCTCAGAATTGTGAGGAGTAAATCTCGCCCTTTGCTTCACCTCATGCGCTGCTGGAGCCTGGTTGCACCTCACCTTGTAGAGGTAGGAATGGGGGGAGAAAATAGGACTTGAAGCAGCTCAGAGTCTGTCATCTGTTTCCATGGCAGTACTCTCCCATTTTCATTGCAGGAGTCCCTAGTCACATTAGTGGTGAGGTTGGTTTTAGGGTTCAGCAACATGAAGAACTTACCTCCTGTGAAAGTGTCTCAGTAAAGCAATTTTTTTGCTTGGACAAACTCTTAAATTTCCTCCTTTGCCTGCAGGCTGCCTGTCATAAGGAGAGACATGTGTCTCGGAAGGCTGTCTCCTTCATCCACGACATCCTCACTGAAGTGCTGACGGACTGGAACGAGCCTGCTCATTTTCACTTTAACGAGGCACTCTTCCGCCCATTTGAGCATATAATGCAGCTGGAGCTATGTGATGAGGATGTCCAAGACCAGGCAAGTCAGCCCTGATCAAGGTGTCCATATCAGGCCTACCATGTCCATATGAAGGATGGTCTCCAGAGTGTACCTTGGCCCACATTAAGAGTTTTCCAAATACCCTTCAAATGGTGTCCCTTAATCACCTTCAAAGAATCAGGAAGGCTCTGCCTCTCTAAACCAGCATTGTGGTAGAACACCAAGACAGTACACTTGGCTTTAAAGCAAGTAAATTAAATTTCTCTCTTATGTAAAAACCATAACAATATATTAATGTAGACTGGCATAGTGACATATAAGAATGTTTTTAATGCCAGCTTCATTGCTTCTGAAGGTCTATCTATGTATCAGTTCTGGGTTTTGGTTTTATTCTTTCAACCACACCTACTGTCTGCAGGTGGTCACCTCTATAGGAGAGCTGGTGGAAATGTGTTCTACCCAGATCCAGTCAGGATGGAGACCTCTGTTCAGTGCCCTGGAAACAGTGCACAGCAGCAGCAAATCAGAGGTTAAAGAGTACCTTGTAGGAGAATACTCTATGGGTAAGGACTTACTGTACTGGCTGTTTCATATGTGCTTTTGTTTCCTTATCTGATTCTTGGGAACACAGTAACTAACTCAGTATACTTCAGTGCCCTGTCTGAACAGTGGCAGGTAGCACTGCCACTGCAATACTCCACAACCATGCTGAAGTATCTGGTTTATTACTTGGGGTAGGAAGAAATGCAGAGTTATTGTTCTGACTTTTTGTCCTTTAGATTCTGACAGATGAGTAGAATGAGAAAGGAAAGTTTCAAACCTCCTTGAATATTTTTGAGCAACACTGTAGTGTAGGACTTAGCTTGGCTGAGCTCCTGTCCTGCTAAAGAAAGGAAAGCACACTGTAAGCAACCACCATGTCTCATGTGAACTTTATTACTATGTGAAACCTATTGCTACTGTACATTAAGGTAACTTAGTGTGATATTCCAGGCAAGAGCTTGTCCAGGCACAAGGCTGAATTCAAATTGTGAGTGCAATTACTAACCATATTTGCTGCAAGAATGATTCTGCATCCCTCCCAGAGATGCCTGCTTGTATGGGAACTGGGTAATATGGGAAGATCTCTTTAATCTGTTCTTTTGCCCCCACTAGAAGGTGTTTTAAAATGTTACAAGTCACATGGAAGGGATATGGTTTGCTTCCTAGATTTTGTCTTTCAGATCTCTTACGATCAATTTTGACCGCTGATAATCTAGTTAGGAGGAGCAAGGCTGTTTCATTACTGTATAGTCTGAATAGTTTTTCCACAAGTGCTGTCATCTTGGCAGTTATCAAGACCTAAACCACAAACCTCCACCAAAGAGATGTGTTGGCTACTGAGCAGGGTTCAAGCGCTCAAATCTGCTCCTACCACGTGAGCGTGCATAAGCCGACATCTTTCATACCAAAGGTAACAGAGGGATCCGGTATTAATTCCTATGAAGGGCAGCACAAGTTACCTCAGGAGGCTTTACTTCTAAGATCACTTCTGTCTTTGCTCAGAATACAAGAGATTCTACAGATTCAGTTAAGTCATTGAAAAACTGTTGGAAGAATCACGTTTATAGGAGGTGGAGAAGAGTTCTCATCTTGTTGTTCCTGCAGGGAAACGCCAGGCTCCCGTGTTTGATGTCTTTGAAGCATTTTTAAACACAGACAGCATCCAAGTCTTTGCCAATGCTGCCACCAGTTATATTATGTGCCTTATGAAGTTTGTCAAAGGACTGGGTAAATATTTGTATTTTTCCTTTTATCCTATTAAGTCATGATATGTCAAACTTGAGTGTGCAGAACAGGAAAATTCAGTTATATAGTATGGTAAGGAAGAGAGGGGCAGTGAAGAAAACGAGTCCAGAGTGCTTTAAAAAAAATGAAATCAAGACTAAGGGATTGTTCCAGAAATATTTTTAACAGTATCAATTCAAGTTGTCACAGCAGTGGAGACCACTGGAGTCAGGATGACCCTGCTGAGTAATCGTGGTGCTTTACCAAACTTCAGAACAATGGTAACAGACGGTGGGTCATTCTGCCCCCATGGCCATGTCCTCTGGCTTGCTTTGATCGTTACAGTTTCACACTCTTCACTGAACTATGGCAATGATTTTGGTTTATTGTTTTTACTTATGTGAACTGCAAAACTTCTAATGATGGGTAAAATCAGGTGCTTTTTTAATATGTATATTCACAGAGGTATCTGGGGCTGTAAGCAATTCCCTTTCATTTGTATGAACCGCCTAACTGCAGCAAATCATTGATCTATAATGTTAACTTTTCTCTTATTAAGCTGTTTAGATGAGGTAAGAATTCAGCTTGTGATGACAGACCAAAATTGTCATTATTACTACAAAAGACAGAGAGCTGGGATTGCTTAGCCTGGAGAAAAGGAGACTCAGGGGTGACCTTATTACTCTCTACAACTACCTGAAGGGAGGTTGTAGCCAGGCGGATGTTGGTCTCTTCTCCCAGGCAGCCAGTACCAGAAGAGGACACAGTCTCAGGCTGCACCAGGGGAGGTTTAGGTTAGATGTTAGGATTGCCCATTGGAATGGGCTGCCCAAGGAGGTGGTGGAGTCACCATCATTTGAGGTTTTCAGAAGGAGACTTGATGGGGTGCTTGGTGCCATGGGTTAGTTGTTTAGGTGGGTTGGATTAGTTGATGGGTTGGACACGATGATCTTGAAGGTCTCTTCCAACCTGGTTTGGTTTATTCTAAACTTGCATACTCAGTACCAGCAGAGGGAACTCCTGTTTCATTTGGAGAACTTAAACCTGCACTTGTATTTTTTTAGGTTCCTTATTTTGCTAAGTTTATGCCAAATAGGTTACATGTCCAAAGCAAAGTCTCTATTTTGCATTAAAGGTAGTAGGACTTTGGGATGTTTTGGTACTGAGCAATAGCAAATGTATGTTCATTTTAGCATAAAACTAATGGGTTCAAATTTCACTCCTTGGCTTGGCTGATCTCCATAGTAGACAAGACTTTAAAATGCATTCTCCTGGAGACAAAAGAGCATTAAAAAACAAAAGGCACTAAGTGTAGTGAAAGGAGCATGAAGCAGGATTTAATAAAATCATTTCATATTTATCATGGGGGGTTATGAGAGGAATAGCTTTTAAAGCAATACAATGCTAATGTGTAGAGGCATTTAGTAAAGCTTCAGATTTGACACTGAATGGGAAGTAGTTGGCTAAACTGGAAAAATGGCTATGAGCCAAGTATTCTGAGGTGGGCAGGCCACTGACTGAAAGGGAGAGGAAAGAGATTGTGCAGACAGGGAAAATATAGCAAATGGAGTTACTTAGGTAGAAGCTCCACAGCAGGATGCCTTGGGACTGATCTACTTAGAATCAACAGGGTTGGAAAAGGCCTGAAAGATCATCAAGTCCAACCCATCACCACAGACCTCATGACTACTAGACCATGCACCAAGTGCCATGTCTAATCCCTCCAGGGATGGTGACTCCACCACCTCCCTGGGCAGCCCATTCCAATGGCTAACAACTCCTTCTGTGAAGAACTTTCTCCTCACCTCGAGCCTAAACTTCCCTGGTGCAGCTTGAGACTTTAATATGCTTAGTGAAGCTGATCTAAAAGCAGAAGTCTGCTGATGACACAGTGTTAGTAATAACCTGCAATACTCAGACACTAGGGCCTGGGGGTATGCAGTTAAACTGTAGGACCTTGACACTTGAATTAGACAACATAGGGAAATACTGTAGCACCAAATATAAAATGCTGTATTTAGGAGTAAACTAAAAGGCAGAACTTGTGGTAGGAGACTTTTCCAGGGCACTGGGATGCAAACTAATAGATAAAAAAATCAGTATATCAATTGAGAAAGTAATTGATATATCCATGGAAAGAGATGAAGTGACTATGACAGATGGCTGTAAGGTATCTACACTTAAAGTTATCTACACTTTTGGCCCAAATATATTTCAACATCTAAATTAGCTATTTTTTCCCTGTGTGTTCAGCAGAATGATGATGTTTTCATTTTCTCTTTATTTTTTCATAGAATTGTTTTAGTTGGATAAAGCAAAAAGCCTTTAAGATCATCAAGCCCAAGCATGATCTAACTCTGACAAGTTTTGTGCTGAACTGTGTTTATGGACAGATGAAAGTTAACCTCACCACTAGAATGGGTTTAGCTGGAGGAACAGGGTGGGTTACTGAATGTCAGGAACGATGTTGATCAATCAGACCACACCTAGAAAGGCCACAGAATTATTAGGGTTGGGAAAGACCTCCAAGATTATCAAGTCTAACCTTCTAACCCATCATCAGTCCGCTTCATCTTCCCAAAGTGGCCTCTGCTCCCTCTACACTGTCCTCCACTGCTCCTGCTCCACCACCACCATTTTTGCACTCATCCCAGAGCCAGAAGCAAGACCTTCACCAGCCAAGCTACCACACAGAGGACCTCAGCCCCAGTAAGGAGGCCTAGCCAGCACCCATGGGTGATATCGGAGGAGTCATCAATCATTGCCCTAACAACCGGGGGGCCACCAGGCCCCCCGGCCTTTGTTGTCACCACCACCATCACCCAGTGTGCACCATGAGGACTCACCAGTGATGAGAGGAGGATTCCTCAGCCCAGAAGGGCCCAGCTTAGGGCTTCTGCCTTTCCTGGAGGGAATTAAATAGGGCAGTAGGTGGGGAGGGCCAAGTGGCCACACCTGGGGTGGGAGGAGACTCCAATAGAGCCCAGGTGGCATTTGAGGGGAAAAAGGGGCAGGTGAGGGACTTCGAGGTGTCAGGTAATGATAAGACTAAGGGGAATGGGGGGGGGGGGGGGGGGGAGTAGAAATGGGTAGATTCAGATTGGATGTTAGGAAGAAATTCTTCACCATGAGGGTGGTGAGACACTGGAACAGGTTGCCTGTGGAGGTAGTGGAAGCCTCATCCCTGTGAGTCCTTAAGACCAGGCTGGATGTGGCTCTGGGTTACCTGATCCAGTGTGAGGTGTCCCTGCCCATGGCAGGGGGGTTGGAACTGGATGATCCTTGAGGTTTCCTTCAACCCCAACAATTCTATGATTCTAAAACAATTTTGCAGTTTAGGCTGGATGTTAGTAAGAAATTCTTCACAGAAAGAGTGATTGTCCATTGGAATGGGCCGCCCAGGGAGGTGGTGGAGTCACTGTCCCTGGAAGTGTTTAAAAAGAGACTGGATGAGGCGCTTAGTGCCATGGTGTAGCTGGTTAGATGGTGTTGGGTGATAGGTCGGACGTGATGATCTTGAAGGTCTTTTCCAACTTGGTTAATTCTGTATGATTATAAGAACTCCCAAAGACTTCAGTAAAGAGTTCTTAAGCAGACATGTATATATTAAAGCATTTATGTAGATAAAACTCCATGTATAATCTGCGACTAGTGTTACTGTATGGTTTGTAAGTGAATCATCTGGTTGTCATCTAACAAGATCAAACTGAAGATGTTTTACAGATTCTGTTCAGACACTAGGCCACAACTGAACTGAAAAAGGAAAGCTAAAGTCATGGGGTTTGTCTCTTCTTCTGTCCTTCCCAATGATGCCTTTCCTATCCCCTAGGGGAAGTAGATTGTAAGGAGATGGGTGACTGTGTGCCAGGATCAGGATCTGCATCTACAGACTTGTGCCTTCCCGCGCTTGATTACCTCAGGAGATGTTCTCAGGTATGATGAACAATCTTTCACAGGTGCTAACCTGGTCTAGGAAACAGTTCTAACCTCCAGGCTTTGCATCAGTGGTTAGGTGGTTCTCACAAACACAGCAGAATCTGTGGTAAGTCTGCAGTAATAACCTGCATTGCCAGAGAGAGAGTGGTGATGTGATGGAATGTCAAACCTTCTAGGCCAGCTAACAAGTGGGAAAACCAAAGAAATAAGAACAGTCAGACCCAAGAAGCATGTGGGAAAATGTGAATGCTCAAAACAGAGTAGTAGCATACTCAAAGCTACACTCATTCATATTTAAACAACTACTGTAAAGAGTATTGGGAATGAAGGAAACAAAACAAAACCAACAACCCACCCTGAGAATTCTCTGATCTCAAGAAGAACAAGAGGTTACACCCTCTAAAATGCATCAGCATCTTATCTCTTCTGTGGAGACATATCTGAAGTCAGGGCAGATCTCTAACAATTAGAATGCTGGCATGTTTTCTGTAATCTCCTAGCACACAGCACAGATTATTATCCAGGGTTAATAGGATGGGGTTTGCCTGATTTTGTAATATTGTTTGTATTTCTGTAGCACCTGCAGCTCTTTTTGTTGGTCCCAGGCTATGTTTAACAGGTACCATACAAATGCATAGCAAAAGATATTACCATAGCTGAAATGTCTTAATGTCTAAATTCAGAGAGAGTGGGTAGATCCAGCACAGAGAGGAGAAGGAAAGAGTAAGGCAGCTCAGAATAATAAGCAGCAGCCACAAGAAACTCTACTTGCTATCTTACTGTCTTTGTTTAAAGAGCAGACAGATATAATTCTACACCCCCATATGAGTAACATCAAATGCTCTCATTGAATTGGAGAGAAATGCAGAATTATATTCAAAAATATACAGAAAAATACAGAATACATGAATCCTTAACACCTAATACATATACAGGATATATGAAACCCCCCAAAAACCTTCCCCCAACCAGATAAACCACAAGCCCCAGTGCTCCTTTCCTGCCTGCATTGCCTCCCTTCCATTAGGCCTAAACAGGCCAAAATTGCACAGGACAGAGTATTTAGGCCTCTGCTACTCCTCCATGTTACCAGATAAGGCCTCCCACCAGAGAGAGCAGGCAGGAGGGAGAAAAGATAGAGAAACTAATTCTGAAGCCAATGTTACAGGGCTGCAGGGACCCTGGGAATGAAATAACATCATTTCCTGTGTCCACTCACTGGACTGGACTCTCTGGACTTCCTGGAGGTCTGTAACCTTACAGTTTTTAAAGGCACTCATGTCAAACTAGAACACTTATTCACCTGAAAAATTCCATAGTGAGTATCTCTGTCTGTTTGATGTATATTCTATCTAAACACTATGTGCATCACATCACTCTACCTCATCCTTACAAATCCCAGTCCACAGTGAGGCAGAAATATTTTCTCCTCCTTAAAAGAAGCAGCCACTTTCACCTTGTTACACCTTTTAATTTACCAGTAGAATAGGAATGACTGAAAAGAAACCATGTCCATGTACTGCAAAGATGTGGTTTTCTTTAGAGAGGCCTGGTAAAATAACAGAATGTTAGGGGCTGGAAGGGACCTTGAGAGATCATCTAGTCCAACCCCCCTGCCAGAGCAGGATCACCTAGAGCAGATCACACAGGAACACATCCAGGCAGGTCTTGAATATCTCCAGAGAGGGAGACTCCACAGTCCCCCTGAGCAGCCTGTTCCAGTGTTCTGTCACCCTCAGAGGGAAAAAATTTTTCTTCATGTTTCCATAGAACTTCCTGTGCATCAGCATCCACCAATTACCCCTTGTCCTGTCATTGGGCATCACTGAGAAGAGCCTGGCTCCATCCTCTTGGCACTCACCCTTTATGTAATTATAAACATTAATAAGCTCACCCCTTAGTCTCCTTCTCTCCAAGTTAAAGAGCCCCAGCTCCCTCAGTCTCTCCTTGTAAGGAAGATGTTCCACTCCCTTGATCATCTTTGTGGCTCTGCTCTGAGCTCTTTCAAGCAATTCTTTGACCTTCTTGAACTGAGAGGCCCAGAACTGGATGCAGTATTCCAGATGAAGCCTCACCAGAGCAGAGTAGAGGGGGAGAAGAACCTCTCTAGACCTACTAACCACACCCCTCCTAATACAGCCCAGATTGGCATTGGTCTTTCTGGCCACACGAGCACATTGCTGGCTCAACCTTCCAGCCACCTTGACCCCCAGGTCCTTTTTCACTTCACTGCTCTCCAATGCTGATAACATCCAAGCTATAACACAATTCTGCATAGTTTATATTTGTTGTGTAATGGACAACCCAGGCAAAGAAGCTCTGAAGTAAACCTGTACAGGTTCTTTCATCAGTATTTACATAGGCATTCAGAGCTCTAAAGTATTCTGCATACATCTAATGGAGCATCTTAGATCACAGGTGCCATCAGTAAATACTGACATTTATCTGTCACAAACGAGGAGGGGTCACACTCCCTTCCTTACATTGCTTCTCTCTCTCTCTCTTTTCTCACCCCAACCCCTTGTTAATGAACAGACAACTTCTGGCCTCTACTTTTGTTGCTGGATGAACAGAAGAAAGGCTGACATTATGTTGCTTTCATAGCTTTGATTTTGTTTCCCATACCTGTGTTGTATGTGATAACATGTACAAACTTTCCCATGTATATTTATCATCTTGTTTGTTTTTCCCTCTCTCCTTCCTGCCAAGTTGTTAGCCAAAATCTATAAAATGCCCTTGAAGCCCATCTTCCTTGGTGGCCGGCTGGTTAACTTGCCCCGGAGAGTGCAGGAGCAGTCAGCCAGCAGTGAGGATGGCATGGAGTGTATCCTTTCTGACTTTGATGATGACACAGGTAAGTGCTTTGAAAGCAGAAACTGTGGAATTATCAATCACTTCTTCCTCTTGTCACTGTCCATTTTACATACTGCTGAAAGCAAAATGAAGGAGAATGCTTCATAGTTTACTGTCTCTCTGTTGCTACACATGCACATGCATGCACAGAGCGTGGAAGTTCAGGTCATGTTACTTTCTTTATGTTAAAAAATACAGCTCACATATGAGAAAGATACAACTCCTCTCCTGGGACAAATTAATATTAATTAGTTACCCTGATATTCATAATAACCTATATGAACCTGTCCAGAGAAGGGCAACAAAGCTGGGGAGGGGTTTGGAGCACAAGCCCTGTGAGGAGAGGCTGAGGGAGCTGGGGTTGCTTAGCCTGGAGAAGAGGAAGCTCATTGCTGTCCACAACTACCTGAAGGGAGGTTGTAGCCAGGTGGGGGTTGGTCTCTTCTCCCAGGCAACCAGCACCAGAACAAGAGGACACAGTCTCAAGCTGCACCAGGGGAGGTTTAGGCTGGATGTTAGGATGAAGTTCTTCGTAGAGTGATTTGCCATTGGAATGTGCTGCCCAGGGAGGTGGTGGCGTCACTGTCACTGGAGGTGTTTAGGAAGAGATTGGATGGGGTGCTTGGTGCCATGGTTTAGTTGATGAGATGGTGTTGGGTGATAGGTTGGACTTGATGATCTCAAAGGTCTTTTCCAACCTGGTTAATTATTCTGTTCTGTTCTGTTCTATTCTATTCCTGAGAAATAACACAAAAATACTTTCTAGTCCACAGCTGAAGTGAGGAGTGAAGGCCTTTTAAGGCTGGTATTGGCAGGCCTGCCTTTAACAGACAAAAATATCAGTGTTGAGTTAGAGTTTGGAAACATATTTAAACAAGCTTTCTAAACCGATTTCCTGTGCTTTATTGAACCAAAGAGTGCATTTCTAAGGTGCATCAAAAGTGCTCCAGCCTCCAGAAAAACAAGCAACATTTGTCTCCCAATTATTTGTGTGACTTATATGGGTTGTGGATTAATCAAGTATTTGAACTGGATTTGTGTGGAGCCAAGTGGTACAGGATTGTAGATTTACTGCTTTTGGACTCAGGATGGCCCTTTGAAGCAATACAGTCACTTGAGTATCTGAACTCTGAGATGTCCCAACCTGGCTGCCTCTGAAGAGCCAGCTCCAACCAGGCTGCCTCCCATGTATTTCATTCCCATGCCTCACCAGAATGGCTCTTGATACCTACTTTCATCTAGGCTCTTCCATCACGTGCATTGTCCTGTTCCACTGCTCCTCTTTATTCAGGAGAGAAAAACTACTCTCTCCATAAAGCAAACCATGAGTCCTAGGTTTTGGGGATTTTTTAATAGTTTTGCTTTCATCTTTCCGTGTTTGGTTGGGATTTTTTTTCCCCCTCTGGCGATATTAGAATGTTCACCTGGGGGGGTGGGAGACTCAAGTCACTGAAGTCTCTGAGTCAGCTTAGGACTTGACCTAGGGTCTCCCCACTTCAGGTGAGTACCACCTGCCTACTGTTCTGAAGAGGCTCTGTATTTGTGCTATTGCCTTATCTAGAGATCCTATTAAAGACTGTATGACTGCAAATGTGGTGGGTTGAAATTCCCCCCCCCCAACTTGTACATACTGCCCTGTAGAAGGGGTGTGAATAAATAATCAACCCACTAAGTAATAATGTCACTGTTTTTTCCTTGATTCTCAGGAAGACTCCTGCAGTCAGCAAACTTGGTGCATCTTAAGGTTCCCTTGCAGCATTTTTTGTTGCTTTTGGAATGTAATTGGCCAGCAGGCGTGAGCATGGCTACTACTGTCAGAGAAGATGGACTTACTAGTGAGCTAAAGTAAAATCCATAGTAGGCTAATAAAGCCTTTTCAGGAGCCCTAACTCAAGAACATCACTATAGATGCAGGAGCATTCTGAGCATAACATGCAAGATCCTTCTAGTTAGTCATCCATAATGTCATAGGGAACTAGAAAGTACTTACATGGTTTGTGAAAAATTAAAGGGAAGCCATTCCTAACTGTCTTCAAAATTGTATTGAAAACGATTTGTATCACCAAAAGATGGTGGGATACATGTTGGCTCCTGTAGGTGGGACACATGTTGGCTCCTGTAGGTATGAACTCACAGTACTGCCTGTATTATCCTAACTAACTGCTCTTCTGGTCGTTGTCCAGCTCTGCCATGTCCACATTTAATACTCTTCTTTCTGTGACCATGTAACCATGTGAGGTAGCCTGATGACACTTCATGAGGCGTTATTACTGTTCTCTTCTGGGTACCAACTAGAGAGCCAGTTAAATTATGGCTGATCACTGTAGGATCCTTTCCTGAAAGCATAACCCAAATCAGTGCAATCTATTCTGAAGTTATAATGCTAGGGAGCTGTGTCAAATGTTCCATTAGAACAAACAAAAACAAACCCCCAAGGTTAAAGAGACTGGACTAATGGGAGTAATAAACTAAGAAAGAAGATAAGGACAGAGTGTATGTGGGGGAAGAAGGATGGGACAAAATACAACCTTAAAACCAGCTGAAGCGGAGACCATCATTTCAAAAATTGCCGTTACCTGCAGTCATTGCACAGCAACAGAAAGTGTGCAAGCACCCATGACCTTTTAAGTTAATTAATTTCTCAGCCTCCATGACTTTCTGGAGGGCAAGTTCCACCTGCAGTCAACACAGCATCTCATTCACAGCTTATAATTTTGTTTCCTTACTTGTAGGCCTTATCAATGTCTGGATTATCCTCCTGGAAGAATTAACAATTGCCATATCCAACTGTCCCCGTCAGCACCAGCCTCCTACTTTGGATCTGCTCTTTGAATTGCTGAGGGATGTTGCCAAGACACCTGGTAAAGAAAGGGCTTGATGAGATGTGAGCTAGTAGAGCCCTGACCCAAGCTTCTGAGAATCCTAAATCACTTCTGTAATGTTTTACTTGTGCTAGAAGGGCACAGAGATGCTTCCCAGCAGAGAGGGATTGCATGAGCAGTTGTTCCAGTTAGTGCATTATTCTCAGCTGATAAAGGCACCTTATAAGAGTATGTTGAACACACTGCTATTGCACACATTAAGAGGTGTGGTACTCTACTGATGTCCTAGCCACAGAAAATACTTGCCTGGTGTCCAGGAAATAGAAAAAGAAAATCATGTAGTCCTGTAGACCTGTTGGAAAAGACAGCAGGCAAACAGTTGGCTGAAAGTCCATAGACTGTCTCACATGGGGATCAAAACTGTTTTCCCCTCTCACCTCAGAAGCTGCTTTCTTTTGCATCACCCCTGGCCTCAAGCTTGGAACAACTGAGCAAATTTACTGTGCACATAGGCTTTGTAAGCAAAAATGTACAACCACCATTGTGTTTATTTCAAGGACCAGGATTTGGCATTTATGCAGTTGTACATCTTCTTCTTCCCACGATGTCTTTTTGGCTCCATCGCAGCCATGGTGACCATTCTTACTGGGATGTGGCGTCTGCTAATTTCAAGCATGCCATTGGCCTTTCCTGTGAGCTGGTAGTGGAGCACATTCAAAATTTCATACACTCAGGTAGGCCATTTTATTCTCATATCTACTGAAGATGGGGGAGATGTTTTTACTGCTTTTCAGTTAGTCAAGAATGAAAGGCCATAAAAAAAAGAGGAGAGCTGAAAATTTCCTCCTTTCCCCCTCCCCCTGGTTTTTTTTCCCTTTTTTTTTCCTTCTTTTTTCTTTCAAGATAGGCTTTAGAATGATGGAAAAAATTAACTTGTAAGAGTTTAGATTCCAGCTCAGAGCAGGGCTTCCTTCAAAATTAAATCATCACAGTTATGCTTTCCAAAAGAAGATTCCGAGACTTTGATCACAAAGAACTAAAATACCAGAAACAGGAGGTAATTGAATTTCTCCAGTACCACTTAAGTCCAGACATTTGATGTTGCTAACAAAAAGGATTGTCCTTTATCAGTTTGTGATGCCTGTTTCAAAATTGAACTTTGGTGATAGCTGCATAAAAGGCAATTTGGTTTTTCAAAGTCTCTGAACAGCAGAACATGTAGCAAGACTGTGTAATTACAATGAAAAGACAATGATGTTAAAACTAGTCTCTATATCTTTTCATTATAGATATTGGGTATGAAAATATGATCAATACTATGCTGAAAGATCTTTTCAAGTTGCTGGTAGCCTGTGTAGCAGAACCAACAGAAATTATTTCCAGAGTTGGCTGCTCTTGTATCAGGTAACAGGCTCTTCACTCTGTTAGCATATTCATAATAGGTGTCTCTATATCTTTGAAGAACTTGTGTGCTGATTACCTTGGTTAACATCTCAAAAGAAATCTACACTATACCTCTCTCTTGTTACTTGAGTAACAGATTTTAGACTTAGTAACTTTCTCTTGCTGTTTTCAGTCTGCTTTAGAACCTGTGAGTTTAGGAATTACTATGATTCCCGTGAAAAGCACTTGACAACTGTATTACTGATATGCAGTTAGTCAATAATTAAGTCTTAGGAAAACAATAAAGGGTCTTTTTTGTTGGAGTTCATGGGTCTTTAGAGGTTTTTCACAGTCTTCAGCCTTGTAATGATAGGACAAAGGGCAAGGGTTTGAGAGAAGAGTAGATTTAGATTGGGTGTTAGGAACAAGTTCTTTATCCTGGGGGCATGGAACACTGCAACGAGATGCCCAGGGAGGTGGTTGAAACCCCATCCCTGGAGATAGTCAAGATCAGGCTCAAAAAGGCTCTGAGTAACCTGATTTAATGGAGGATGCCCCTGCTTACTGCAGGGGTGTTGACCTTTGGAGGTCTCTTCAAACACAGATGTTACTACAGCCATAATAAAGAAAACCACTGCATTACCTCTTTCACAACATGTTGTTCTTGTCCTGGAAAATGACTACTGAAAGAAGAAAAGGAAAGGGGTGGGGGGGAAGCCAAAACTACAGTGTAATTACAGAAATAGGTCAGGAGCTTGGGTATCATTAGCTAGCTACCTAAAACTACCACATACCTAGTAGGCCTTTTGTTCTGTTTTCAACCTTCTTTCATTACAAGTCAGAATTGGGTGGTTCATATTGTAACATAGTAATGTTTCCTTGTGTCATGCCAGATACGTGTTAGTAACAGCAGGGCCTGTTTTTACCGAAGAGATGTGGAGGCTCGCATGTTGTGCCTTGCAGGACGCATTCTCTGCCACTCTGGAGCCAGTAAAGGTAAACTGCCCTTTTTACAGACAGCCAAAATGTAATCTCACTAATTATAGACTCACTCACTTTAGACAGGCTGCTTTTTCTTCTTCAGAAAAGTTTTTGGGCGCAGAGCCAAGGAAGGAAGCAAGCATAAGGATTGTGTGGTAGCTTTTGTTATTTTGTCCATTCCCAATGAAAGCTGTTGGATCAACAATGGAGAGTGAAACACTTTTTTCTAAACAGGTAGAGACCACACTAGTTGCTAACAGTCCAACTGACTGTAAGTTGCCTTGTCAGTATGAAATCACAAGAGTTATGTAGATGAAAATCTATCTTTTATTCCATTTCTTCCTCTGGATTGGTTAACACAAGATAGAAGACAGTTGCTTGATCCTGTGGCTTCATGTTCCATATAGATGGATTTCTCAGCTCTCTACCCTTCTTGTAGCAAAAAAAATCCTGTTAAGTCATCACAGGCCAGAGTACATAAATCACAGTGCCTTTGCACTGGATGCATCAAATGCTAAATAGCAGGTGGTAATGGGACAGCTCACTCCCAATTTTGTATTCATAGATTCATAGAATCACCAGGGTCATTTAGTCCAGCCCTACACAAAGAGGCTGGACAGTGTTACAGTCACTGTCCTCATTTAACACACAGTGAAAGTCTGATACTGTGTTTCCTTGTAGAACCTGTTGGGCTATTTCCACAGTGGCTCTGAAAGCTTTAGTGGAGATGCCTGCGAAGTGAAGGTGGCAGCTCCCTCCCTCTCGCCAAGTGCTGAAGCTGAATACTGGAGAATCAGAGCCATGGCACAACAGGTACTGACCAATGGTTAGGGGAAGTCAGAGAACCCTCTAAACGTGGGGTTTTTCTTTATGAAAGTACATCTTTACCACCACCTTCCTCATGAACCCTACAAGTGAAGAATCCTTCATCCCTGCACTAAAATGTATGTGTCTAACAGGAAAAAGTCCTTAAAACTCTTGCCCTGTATGCAGGAACTAAGAGTGCCTAGAGTGAGGGAAGATGCATAGGTACCTGAGGATCAGTAATGCCTATTGTGAAATGTAAGTTCAGAAAGTAACCCTAGTGTACATCAGTGAGGAAGGGGTATGTTAGTGTCAGTATGAATCCCCATCTACAATGCCATATATATTTCTGATTATTCTGTTAAAGAATGAGAAATTCATAGGGAAAAAAAAAATGCACTGGAACAGAGACTATGATATGAACTTAGAAACCCAAGGTTTGTTCAATCTATCAAAGCAGAGCTTGAAAAGGAACACAAAAAAAAAGGTTACTGAGAGCTAGAGGATAGGGCTAATATTTAACAAACTGTTTAAATCTCACCACTAACTCCTAATCAGCAGAGCAAGCTTAGGGACAACCTCCTGTGGGTCTTTTTGACTACAGTGGAGGTCGTTGATTTTATGAAAGTAGCTATATGGAAATAAGTTGCTTGCAATACAGCAGACTGAACTTAATGACCTGCAGGGTACTGTAAAACTGTAAATACTGTATGGCATTTTTAGCATGGGAAAGCAGCTGGGTTGAAAGAGCCAGCTGATGCTTGGTGACAATTTCTAACTTAATTCTGCTTGAAAATCTGAGAAACAGACTGGGATTTGTGGTCACAAATAATGTGGCAGTGGCAGACTTTGAATGGAAAGTGTTTTAAATTAAGTTTTAGAGAAGCAGAACTCAAGAAAGGAGAGAATGTGGCATTTATACTTGTAGAAAATGTGGCACTCCCTAAGTCCTGCTTGGTGGAGATTTGACACAAATACTAAGCTACAAAACAAAGCAACAGCAACTGAGGGTGGTTTTCCTATTTCCTACCCAAAGAATTGCAAGCCAGATGTCTTGTGGCTAAAAATAGTCCTTCCAACAACCAACTTTTCTGTGTTCAACAGGCCAACTATGCAAACAGATCCTCATCCATTATATGTATGTTCTGATAGTAGTATACAGGCAGCAGAACCTTGTTTTGGTGTTTGGTATTGTGCCTTGTACAAGTTCAAAGGTGATGTTTGTCAGTTGCTCTGTGCTCTGCTGTGCATCTGGAGGTAGCCCATGGCTCTAAGGTAGTGTTAGCAAAGCAGTGTGCTTCTTCACAGGTCTGTCTAGGAGCATACTTTGCATTCTCTCCATCACTGTAAAAGTAAGTTACCTTAAATAGATCTTTCACACTGCAGGAACTCCTACTCTTGGGCCTCCCAGGGACCCAGTGCAAGTGCTAAACTAATTGTTTTATGTAACTCATTTTCTAGGTCTTCATGCTGGAGACTCAGTGTTCCCCAAAGACTCCTAGCAACAAGGAAGGGTTTGAACATGCCCAGTCATGTGTGCTCATCATTGACCTGCCACCAGATAAGAAACCAAATGGGCATACCCAGAGAAGGTAAAATCATGGTCAGGCTGGCAGAGATGTGAACTGAGCCTGGCAAACCATGCCTCTCCATAGGTCTCATCCAAAACCATGAAGTACAGTGAACAAATAAAAATTAGGGTTTAGTGATGGAGGGATCAGTAGGTTACTATTGTCTGCTCTTCATATGCAGCTGAGCAGCCATGTGCAAGAGCTGCTATCAGTCTAGACAAGCCTGTGTCAAGGCTTATGATATGGCCCTTAGAAAGCTAAATAAGGAAGAATCCTCTAGCAGAATGCTACAAATACCTGAAGGGCAAATAAGATCACAGGCAGCCTTCAAGTAGAGGAAATGCAGATTAAATTAGAAACAATTCTCACAGGAAATAGTAGGGAAACCTTTACATAGGAAACCTTGAGACTCCTGAGAGTTAAAAGTACCAGTTTGAGGAAAGCTTTGGAACTGCTGCTTTGTTTGTTAATGATACTTAACCAATTAAATTATGTCTGCTTCACTGATAGTCTTTTAAATTCAATACTACTGGATTAAGAAGGTTAAAAATAAAAAGTTAATGCTGAAACTGGAGCAGTATAATTTGAAGAGACCACATCCTAAGCTACACCACTGTCAGTATACTGACCTAGGAAATGTTTGCGCTTGGCACTTGGTTTTTGTGGAAGCCCTTCCATTTGGTACCACCTCAGAAACTTGTGCATTTGCATGACAGTCTAGTCCTGGCCAAGAATATTTCTTTTTGCTTGCACTCAGTTATTTCAACAACTGCTGTAATATCAGTAGGGCCAATAAGTAGAACTGTGCATTCAGGGTTTGTGTTTGCATTGCAAACTATGGGATGTATGGCACAGAATTGTCTTTTACTAGATACCAAATCCGTTTCTGTATTACTTCAAGCATTCTCATGCAGAACTAAACTGCTCCTTGCAACAAGGAGCCAGAATGTGATGGCCTTTGGATGGACAGGAAGAAAGAGTGCAAGAAGTCTATTCTTGCAGAGCTGTACAGAGGTTTTCCCAAGAGCAGGTGCTCTGTTGCTTTGCCTACAGAGAACGGGGCCTTGGCAGAGACAAAGAAAGGTCAATATCACTGCCTAAATCTTCCCTTTGTGGTGGGGAAATGTCTGCTTTACCCAAAGTTTTGCAGACCATCCTTGTTATAAACAATGCAAAGCAAAAAGCTTGGAGTGCTCCCCTCTCATAGCACATAGAGCATGCAGTCTAACAGGCTGCATTTGTAAAGGTAGCCTGGGTCTTGCTTGTTTACAACCAACAACTAAAGCTTGCAATTCACACAAAGTCTGAATGCTCTCACACTGCACTTTCTCTAAACAACTGCAAAAAGTTCATATGCCTGTAGGCAAATGGTAGCCCAGCAATGCTCATTTTTCACAAAATCAGGGCTCAGAAGTGGGCTGTGCCACTGTTTTGCATATTATTTGCTACACCAGTGCAGCAATATGCCAGTCTTGCATGCAACTAATTGTGGCCTTTCAGAAGTTTTACTTTAAACTTAGTGGGGTTTCCCTTTTTGCTTTTGTTTCCTTACTGCTGCATCGTTTCACAGGAAGCTGGGGTAAGGGAGCTTTTCTTCTTCCTAAAAAGTACTGATATATTTCAGTTTGAAACTTTGGGCAAAATAAGGAAATACTATCCTTCACCAGCTTTGGCATTGTGTAGTTCTCTACTTGTTTCTTTTGCAGCACTTTAAACTGCCCTTGTAAATTGCCTTTGTGGCTATTGCAAGGAAAGCAGATCTTCGTTCTGCTCCCGCTTTTGGAATAGGATGAGTTTCTTGAAATCAATGCAATCACGCATATATCTTTATCCATGCTTTTAAGAGGTTTTCTGAGTTAGAGCCTCTAATGACTTTTACAGCAGAAAACTACTTCCACATAAAAAAAATCCAATGTGTGTATTAATCATCGAGATTTTAGCACTGTCAGATAGTAAGACTACTAAACTGTGCTGCTGTATCAGCACTTGACAGCTGTGTCACGGCAAGGCAACTGGCGTGGGTAAATTAACCCAGGAAGCACAGTTCTGACTGGCCTTTTTTCAATGTTGCATTCTCAAAGCTGAGGTTTTTATATGATTCCTCAGACAAAAATCAGACCTTTTACTTTGGAGCTTCAAAGACACTTGTGAAAGTTGTTCAATGGAAGTAGAATAATTTTTGCAACCAAAAAAAATAATTCAAGATCTGCAACTGTACATCTCATGGTACCTGAAGATTTCAGTACTACAAAGAGACTTGATAGGGTGCTTGCTGGCATGGTTTAGTTGATTAGGTGGTGTTGGATGATAGGTTGGACATGATGATCTTGAAGGTCTCTTCCAACCTGGTCTGGTCTATTCTATTCTATTCTATTCTATTCTATTCTATTCTATCCTATTCCATTCTATTCACAGTATCACAGTGTCACTTAGGTTGGAAAGGACCTCGAGGATCATGGAGTCCAACCTGTCAACACAGACCCCATGACTAGACCATGGCACCAAGTGCCACGTCCAATCTCCTCTTGAACACCTCCAGGGTCAATGACTCAACCACCTCCCTGGGCAGCACATTCCAATGACGAATGACTCTCTCGGTGAAGAACTTCCTCCTCACCTCGAGTCTAAACCTCCCCTGGCGCAGCTTGAGACTGTGTCCCCTTGTTCTGGTGCTGGTTGCCTGGGAGAAGAGGCCAACCCCTTCCTGGCTACAACCACCCTTCAGGTAGTTGTAGAGGGCAATGAGGTCACCCCTGAGCCTCCTCTTCTCCAGGCTAAGCAATCCCAGCTCCCTCAGCCTCTCCTCATAGGGCTTGTGTTCAAGGCCTCTCCCCAGCCTTGTTGCCCTTCTCTGGACACATTCAAGTGTTTCGATGTCCTTCTTAAACTGAGGGGCCCAGAACTGGACACAGTATTCAAGGTGCGGCCTAACCAGTGCAGAGTACAGGGGCACAATGACACCCCTGCTCCTGCTGGCCACACTATTCCTAATGCAGGCCAGGATGCCATTTGCCTTCTTGGCCACCTGGGCACACTGTTGGCTCATATTCAGGTGGCTGTCGATCAGTACCCCCAGGTCCCTCTCTGTTTGGGAGCTCTCCAGCCACTCTGACCCCAGCCTGTAGCTCTGCATGGGATTGCCGTAGCCAAAGTGCAGCACTCGGCATTTGGACTTGTTGAATATATTCCATCCTATTCTATTCTATTCCTATTCTATTCTATTCTAAGTGAAAAATCTATTCCTTGCTTGATAGCAGTGCTAATTAAAATGTAACCTATTATAGTTCTCTAAAGTCATAACAAGCAGTGCTATGTGTGCTAGAGCACCAGCTCCTTTGAAGACATCACTGCTGTAATTTTACAAAGGCTGTTGTAAAAAATGCCCTAAGATAGGTTTCAGAGTTTATAGTTTGAAATCTGTGAGGTACTGAACAGCAATCCTGTCCACCTTTTCATCCTAGCCTGTCTTGTCTGTAAGCCTCTCAATGTTATTTACTGGTGAATGACCTGAAAATTGTGGTCGGAGGAATTCGCCATTCCTGGGCTTCCTGTGCAAATCAAAAATCAGTGAGATCTAGAACAACTTGGAGCACCTCTAACAGCAGCAGAGCTAAGAATCACTTAATATTATATGTGAAAAACAGGGTTAGGAATAGATATTTCCTTGTGCTTTCAAGTGTTCATTCGAAGTCTTAAGGGCAAACACCAAAACATGCCTTCAGCAAGGCTTCAGCTTCTTTGCATGCTCCATTGCACCGCTGTTTCTGAACGTGTTTTTGGATCAGCTGGATAATTGGCTCCTTGTGTTTTGTTTTTAAGAACTATGCCTGGCATCAGTGGAAATAGAAACCAAGTAGTAAAGTAGCTGTGGCCTCAATATGTCACAGCCAAGTTAAGGTTGGCTGAAGTGCCAGGGAAGGAATTTTAAGGCTATTTAAACTTAGTCAAAGTTCAGCAGCACAAATAGAAAATGCAGCTGGGGACCAGTGGCAGAAAGGCTGCCCAACCTGTGCTAACAAATTCCCTGGTTATAGCAGGCTGTGATATTGAAAGTACTTGCAGCTGCCATGAAACTGAAGCTCAGAATATTTATTCTCTCAGTGCTAGACATCCCTGAGAAAAGGATGAAGATTACAACAGAGTCTTCCTTTAATACCAGTTGTGCACAACTGCCATCAGTGTGCTTACTGTGGACAGTTATTTTTCTTAGTCAGTGTGCCTTGTTTTCTAGGGAATTGGTTGGAAGAGTAGCTCAAAGACTCTTCCACACAACTTTATCTTCCTCAACTATTTCATAACAAGGCTGTACAAACATTCACATCTTTCCTGTTAGAGTCTAAAATACAAACTATTCCTGCTCTTCTGCTAAAAGCACAGTGCAATGTTTTCATTTGATTTTGTTTTTCTTTCCTGTGCTTGGTTTACCAAGTATTCCTTTCAGAACAATAGTGGTGAGCTTGCTGTCCCACCAAGTACTGCTCCAGAATTTATATGACATCTTGCTGGAAGAATTTGTGAAAGGCCCTTCTGCCTTCGAGGAGAAAATGACAGTGCAAGTACCAGAAAATAAGTTGGCTGGCTTTCTCAGGTACATCTCCATGCAAAATCTGGCTGTTATCTTTGACTTACTGCTGGACTCATACAGAACAGCCAGAGAGTTTGACACCAGACCTGGCTTGAAGTGTTTGCTGAAAAAAGTTTCTGGCATTAGTGGAGCTGCCAACTTGTATCGCCAGTCAGCAATGAGCTTTAACATCTACTTCCATGCTTTGATTTGTGCAATCCTGACAAACCAGGAGAGCATCACTGCAGAGCAAGTGAAAAAGATCCTCTTTGAAGATGATGAGAGAAGCACTGATTCCTCACAGCAGTGTTCTTCAGAAGATGAAGACATTTTTGAAGAAACTGCCCAGGTCAGTCCCCCCCGAGGGAAGGAGAAGAGGCAGTGGAGGGCTCGAATACCATCGCTGAGCGTGCAGCCTATCAGCAACGCGGACTGGGGATGGCTCATCAAGCGGCTTCATAAGCTCTGTATGGAACTCTGCAACAACTATATCCAGATGCATCTGGACCTGGAGAATAATGTAGAAGAGGCTCCAGTGTTCAAAGGTGACTCTTTCTTCATTTTACCATCCTTTCACTCAGAAACCTCCACCCCATCAACTGGAGGGCAATCTGGGAAGGACACACCATCGGAAGATGACCGGAGTCAGATCCGGGACCAGCTGGGAGACTGTCTGACACCCCGAGGAGGAAGTGGAGAAATGTTGCTGCTACCCCCTCCCCTAAGTCCTAAACCAGAGAAAAAAGAGCAAACCAGGAAAAAAGAATGGTGGGAGAGTGCTGGCAACAAGATCTACACTATAGCCACTGACAAAACTATCTCCAAGCTCATGACAGAATACAAGAAAAGAAAGCAGCAACAGGCCATGACATCCTTCACCAAAGAGGTCAAAGTGGAAAAGAAAGGGGAGTTCATGGGCTCAAGAGGGCCAGACTCGCCCATACTCCAGCGGCCACAACATCTTATGGATCAAGGTCAAATGAGGCATTCATTCAGTGCTGGTCCTGAGATCCTGAGACAAGAGAAGAGACCACGCTCAGGATCCACAGTCAGCTCCCTGAATATATCTGTTAGAGATGCCGAGGCCCAGATACAGGTAGGACAGAGTTGTGGAATGCTAACAATACCAATGATTAAAAGGATACTTATTAATATTTTTTCCCATTGCTTTTATGAAAATTATTATAATCTCTTCATTTAATGATACAAAGAAGTCACCCTGATGAGGACTGAGTATCTCAGCATCTAGCACCAAGAAAAACCTCCCCTGGTGCAGCTTCAGACTGTGTCCTCTTGTTCTGGTTCTGGTTGCCTGGGAGAAGAGACCAACCCCCACCTGGCTACAACCTCCCTTCAGGTAGTTGTAGACAGCAATAAGGTCTCCTCTAAGCCTCCTCTTCTCCTGGCTAAGCAATCCTAGCTCACTCAGCCTCTCTTCATAGGGCCTGTGCTCCAAACCCCTCACCAGCTTTGTTGCCCTTCTCTAGACACATTCCAGCAAGTCAACATCTTTCCTAAACTGAGGGGCCCAGAACTGGACACAGGACTCAAGGTGTGACCTAACCAACGCTGAGTACAGGGGCACAATGACCTCCCTGCTCCTGTTGGCCACACTGTTCCTGATACAGGCCAGGATGACATTTGCCTTCTTGGCCACCTGGGCACACTTAAGGCTTTTGAAAATGCCATGCTGCTTGTCACAGTGCTTTTGTTCTTAAAGGGGGTTTTTGTTAACTCCACAGCAGAAAGTGATCTCTCTTGCTAAACTGAAACTTGCTCCTTGCATGTCCAAGTGAACAAATCCATGAAAACATCAACCTTGAGAGTCTCTGTTCACTATGGGATAAAAGGTGATGAAGGGTGAGCACTGATATCTGCAACACAAAGCCAAACAGTGGCTTGCAGTAATGAATGTGACATAGGAAGACGCAGTGAACATTAAATGAATACGTTGGCATTACTCAGGGAGGTTGGAACTAGATGATCCTTGTGGTCCCTTCCAACCCTGACTGATACTATGATACTATGATACTCAGTCCTCTTCATGAGGCTGTGACCGCCAGATACCTTATTTTCTGCCTCTAGCAATGGTCTCACCTACCTAAGAACATCCTCTGAAGAGGTTTTTTTTATCCAATTTGTTTATAGGCATGGACCAACATGGTGCTGACAGTCCTCAACCAGATTCAGGCCCTGCCAGACCAGACTTTTGCAGCCCTGCAGCCAGCAGTGTTCCCCTGTATCAGCCAGCTGACTTGCCACGTGACAGACATCCGTGTCCGCCAGGCCGTGCGGGAGTGGCTGGGAAGAGTGGGACGTGTTTACGATATCATCGTTTAAAGCTAGCTGTGGGCTGTTGCAAAGGGGGCAAGACATCCAAGGTATACAGCTAAGAAGTATTTGGGGTTCATTAATTGCCTATTTGTTGGTGATAATCTGAGAAACAGTGAGCTTGTCAGTGTATATCCTCTATCCACTTGAGACTGTGTCCCCCTCACTCACCCTAGCAAAGGAGGCAAGGTGTAAGTGTGTCCAGGGGGGTCTGGAATAGGCCCAGGCAATGCCAGTGTATCAAGCTGGTGCCTGAAGAAGTGACACATTTCAGTAGCCTTCATTTAAATTAAAATTTGCAACAGTGGGAGCCCCACTAAACTGCAGCAGAGCCTCCACCCATGCAATTAGCTGTGAATGCAACTGTCATCTGGAAGTCAAACCAGGCCAGTAAGCCTATGTAGCTGTTCTGAAAAATGTCAGGGAAAAGGTGGGGTTATAGGACAAATAAGAAGTTGACACTTTCCCCTTCTGAGATTAGCATGAAAGAGGAAAGCCTAATAAGATAACTGCAGTAACTATATGCCTCACTCACCAGAGAAAGTGGAAATTTATTTTGCTTTGAGAAGAACCTTTGAAGTCTGGTCACATCTGGGGTATCTATTGACTATTAAAGTATCCTAGGTCTAAAACTGGTGAACCATGTACAGACAAGTCATCCTTTCCCTGCTCTTGTGGAGTATGGCTTGAAGAGAAATGACACTGTCAAGCTGCTCTCCTTACAACACTACCCTGGCTGCCTCTTCAGCTATGTTAACAGCTGATCATTTTCCACTTGTCTAAGTCTCCACTGAGGGCAACCAGGAAGTTTATTTTGCTGTTTCCTTTGAAGCTGGGGGGAAAGGCACAGCACAGAGCAAATACCAGCATGTGTCAACATCCAGCATTCAACTGAACAGAGCAGAGTGTTCCAGTTTAAGCAGCACTGCAAAGTTAGCTTATGCTTCTACTGGAAATTTATGTTTGCTTCTATAGAGCTGCTGTAGCCAGGAACACCTTTATCACCTGTGGTAAACCTAGCCTATCACTCCACATTGAGCTGAATTAAGATGGAAAGTAGTCTGTAAGGAAGGCACCTTTTCCTCTTCACTTTCCTGTCTGCTGCTGTAAATAGAGGGGACAGATCCTCATGGAGGCACCTCCTGCTCTGTGCAGCGCTCACAGGGACTACTACAATTTGCTGATATTACTAAGAAGGAGAAAGGAAAAGATTTGCTACTGTGTTATTGATGACATACACAAAGCTCTTCACACTAGACACAGCAAAGGGTTGCCTTGCTGCACAAGTTAGGTCAAAGCCCTGGGACGTTCCTTCTTATACTCCCACACTAAGTAATTTGTTGATTAGAAGTTGAAATAATTTGTTGAAAACAAGTTCATTTTAATCTTGGGTGACCCCTTAATGTATTCTCCCAAGGCTTTTAAAATGTGCACACCAACTAAATATACAGCTTCAGTCTCTGCTCCAAAGCATCCTTAAAATGGCATCTCTCTATATCAGGCCTGGATTTGCACAGCTAACTGCTCATAGCATCTTGAACCTAGAAAAACAGAGGGAGCCAAGAGGTTCCACTGAACAGCCATCGCTCAATCTGATGTGTTCACAAAGAGTCTACCACCATCCTCCTGTCTTTTCCCTTCTTCCTTCCTTTTGCACCCACAAACCAGACAGCAGTAGCTACCCAAAGTGAGGATTTATTGTAACAAAAATTACTCAGCACTCCTTCCAACAGCTAAACTACAAGTTCAGATATCTGTCAGGAATCTACCACTACACAACTAATTAAGCTTTAACCTTAAGGAATATTCTTTTCAGAAAGATAAATCAGAATGTGCATGCACTCACTCACAAAGGGGGAAATCCCACTTAAGGGTACTCAAAATACACACTCACCAAAGGGAGGTGAGGACTCACTCAATCTGCAGAAGTATCCTTAGATGGTGTCTTACTGTAAGGGGAGAGGGTCCAACTAAGGCTGCTTGCTTTGAGGGGAACCAACTCAATAACTCTAGGGGAACTCCATTGATGTACCTGAGTCGAGGGTGCACCGTGGTCAGTTGTAATTAGTTGGAGGGCTGAGCCCATACACACAACCACACAAAACCAGGGTCTGATTAATGTCTGAGAGGCACCAAGCTGATACTTGTCAGCCTCTGGCAAGCCTCAGCTCTTTGTCAAACGTCTGCCAGGTTTTTGTGTTTCTGTCAGGGTGGTTGTATCTGCCACCCCTCTATTGCCCACTTCCCACCTGCTAGACTCGTGCAGGAAATATTTGTCCACTGCCTTTCTATAGTGTCAGTCACAGAGTTTCCCTTTCTTTCAAGACTAACCTTTGCTAAATTGTGTCAAGGACACAAAATTTCCAGTAAAACAGCCCTTTCTTACTATCTATATTGACTTCATACATTAGTAACTTAACAGTTTTATCAGTTGTCAGTGTTCTCCCCAAAATGTCACACTACTTTGCTGACAGAGGAGATTAGCACTTGGCATGTGGGAGAGTAGCAGCATGGTTTAGTTTCTGTTGCCATGTCTTTCTTACACATCTTTAGGTAAAGAATGGTTATCATTTTTAAAGTTTTTATTGGGCAGCTATGCAGAACTGGTTTTAAAGCAGTACACTAATGAGGCAACAATAGACATCATCATAATATATTGTATAACAAACACCTAACAGCTGGTTTCCATTACACATGCATTGAAGATGCACATCTTTTGTGTACTAATCTAACCCAAATCCCTAAATTATATTGGAGAAGTAAAATTGATAGCAGTACTAATGAAATCACTCAGGACTCCAGAGGAGGGTCTAGTATCTAGGAAACACTGTGGTGATGTGTTGTGGTTGCAATACAGAATCCTTCTATGAAACAGAAAGGCATGACAATACCACCCCCACTCAGCCTTCAAGCACGTGAAGGCAGCATAGCCCAGCATCATTTGATTAGCTACCTTGACCCAAAATGCTTAATTTCAACGTTTTTTTTCAGTACAAATGCCATAGTGGAAATCAGAAGTTGATTTGCTATATTGCTGCTGCCCAACATTGCCCTCCAAATGATGCACCGAGTGCCCATTGTCACCCTCAGTGCCTCTGCTCATTAACATTCCTCTATGAAGATTCATGAGTAACTTCCAGTAATTCCAGAAATTTAAACTCTTTGAAGCAGGAGGCTTTACCTAAGCAAAGTTTAGCATGTGCTGCTCTTCCTTTTCCTTGTATGGTAAGCAGGTGAGGACAGCAGCCCATGGCCACTTCAGGAACCTTTCATCTGATATGCAGAAGCTTTCTGATGCATCTTCAAAGTATCAATAAATTGTAAAATGGGGTTGGGTCATCAGATCCTTTTTTGCTAGCCATAGTCATCAGCAAGGCCCAAAGGATTACAATGCTAAACACATGAAGTCACCGTTTCATAGATCTGCACAGACTGTCTCATGTGTACTTTGGGTCCTAGGTTGCCAGCGTGCTACTTTCAGGCCTCACAAAGCAAGCTTTGAGCCCAAAGGGGCAGTCTGCCAGAACAGTCCCAGGAGCAGGGTGCTGGCACCAGCTTGTCCTAAGCTTCAGAAGGGGACTCTCCTACTCTGAACACCCTAACCATGTGCAGCTGTACCGTGCTACAGCAGCTTCTCTGCTTTTCCCTTGTGGGTGGGGAAGCACCTCAGTCAGTAGCACAAAGTAGCCCTTGTATCCATGTGTAAGTCCTCACACAGCCCACTCAAATCCTTCCTCAACCCCACAATGCAAAGCATGAGCTAGGAGCAGTATTTGATGTTGAATCAGAACATTGGAGCTTTGAAAAACCAGAGTCTGTGTATCAGAACCTGAGCTTGCTCTTTCTGTTTGCTGTGGTTAATTACCACATTCTTCTCTTGTAAAACTCTCTTCCTTGTAAAACTCCCCATATGGACAACACAACTTTTTCCTTATCATGGAAAAAAACCCTAGAAACTATATATTTAAATCATGTCCTCTGGACTATAGCTGGCTCACGTCAAGGCCAAGCAAGAGTTAAGCTGTGATCTATAAGCTACTTTGCCTTTCCATGTGAGTGTCAAAACAGTTAGCAATAGAGAGGTCCAGCTCTGTGTGCTGCCTGCGCTGTGTACCTCTCTTCACAGCTTAGGCCTGCACTCAAAGTGCTTAAGCTGCTGAAATAAATGTGAGTTACCTTCCAGGATATCTTCAACACTCAAGATTCAATCCTTAAACCCTTTGATCCCTATATACAGGTTCCCAAGTTCTCAGGAAAGAGGAAGTCCTGTACAGTTCTTGTATCACCCTCTCTGTTGCTGTCCTCTATACTCCTCCTGCTTGAAAATTCCACAAGAACCAGCACATACTTCCATGCATCCCAGTGCCCCAAAGTTGGAACCTTTGCTTTGGCACAGGTCCAGTTTTTACATGTAAGAGGCAGACCATAGCAAGCCAAAGTAGTTTCATTCTACCTTACTCATCTGTGTAGAAGCTAATTCAGAAATCAAATGTGTGGGTTTGCTATTTCACCTTCAGTAATCCATTCTGGTAATGCTATTACTCAGTGAGAATTTGGTTTTAATTCACAAACAAAGAAGTTAAGTGCTTTCTTTCCTTGCCCTTGCTTTTGTATGGGTGTGCTAAGATTGTGCTTAAGCAAAGTAAGTACTCATGACTTTGGTTGCAGTGATTTCTGGGAGGATCTGTGTATGTGCAGTGCTAACCAAGGTGTATGACATGAAACAGGGAGTTTGTCAATTTTGGACCATTCCACAGTTGTTTGGAGAAATAATGCACTACCATCATTTAAAAATCAAACCCAAGTTTAGCTGCTTCTATTATCAAAGGACCAAGTTACCATAGCACATAAGCACAAATGATGGCTTTTATGCAATGTAGATAACAGCATCCGGCAGCTATGATCCCTCTTCACTGAATCTCTCTACTTTGAGTAGGGCTTCTGTAGGGATACAGCCTAAGGGTCTCTTAGCAACCCTCACCAGCAGCGTGCCTGGGACCCTGGAAAGTTGTACAGCAGCAATGAAGAATTTGTAGTTCCTCTTTCTGTTATTTCCATTAATCCCTCCCAGAACATATACTTTATATGTGATGCTAACTGTATGAAGTCATACTAAACTAACAGCTTTGGCTAAACATGGAGTGCTGGCTATTAAGAAAAGTAAAAATAGCAGATCCCACAAGTATGCATCAGATCCTGGATGAATGTAATAATGAGCTTGCCTGTGGGACCAGATCCCTCAAATTACTTTTGGCAGATTTGCAGGCTGATGTTCTCATAGTCTCCACTGCCACAGTGAATCAGGGAACTAAGTTCATGGAAGGTGGGTTTTGTTAAGAAACGTGGCAACAGGATCTATTTCAATCATTATTTCAATCATTTTGCCCACTTTTCAAAAGGATAGTTAAGTACTTCCAGAAATTTCATCTAGATACCATGGAGCACCAAGACCCTATTCCCTATCCATACATTTGGTTCAGCTGGGCTGTGGTGAAGTGCCGTGCTTCTACAAGCAGCAAGCTGAAAGGGCTGAGCTAGTGGAGAGACACAGGTGCACAGGTTCAAGCAAGGGACACATACCACCTCCACAAGGAGGCCGTGGCTCCTTAACCCCCAACTCTGCAGAAGAAAGCAGGATTCAATACCAAAGGGAGAACAGCCAGGAAGGGCAGAGGCTGGTGGCGACAGAGCTCTGTGCTGCACGCTGTTTGCTGGAGCAGATGAGAGCAAGAGATTGAAAAGTATGCCATGACAGCAGTGAGCACCTTCTTTTAGTTCCCCCCACTTTCTCCTCTCACACACATCCCTCCCACCACCACTTTTTGCTATTATTTGTGAGACTGCAAACAGTTCTACAGACCCTTCGCCCAGAACTGAAAATTGAAAGCAAGCCAAAGGGAGTGGACACTCCATTTTGCCAAAGATCTAAGCCTCTCCTGTTTGAAAATCTGACAAAAGCAAGCTTTTTATTCCCATGATGATGGCTGCCATAGGAAGTGTTCTACCACTAAACGTGATTTCCAGGACTTCATCTCTCTAGCTGTATATTCAGGAGGAGCCACCAATACTTTCTAAGAGAGACTGTAAATCAAGCAAGTTCTTACACTGGGTTTACCTTCTACTGAGTTCGTACCTAGCTGCAGTTCCCTGGTCTCATCCATGTTTCCTTCCTCTACCTTTCTGCTCTTCTTTAGAGAAACACCTCCCTGTACCTGCCATGTCCTGTTGTGCTGCTAGCTTTGTTTGGTCCTTGGGTGTCCAGGCAGTCACTGTCAGCTGGCTTGCAAATTGTATTTTGTGTATATTTTATTCTGACTGAATTCTGAGATGGAAATATTTTAAAACAAATTATAAACTATTTATGTTGCTTGTGTTGTAGAATAAAAGAGAAAAAGGCAAATGCAAAATAAATTATGCTTTGGTTTTGTCTAAAGAAAGTTATTCTACAGATAGCAATGAAGCAAAGGAGCAGAACTGATACAGGGTCTGAAATACTTGGTATGTTCAGCAGGGACTGCAGTTTTCACACTTGATCTGGCAAATTTAGTTGCTTTGAACTGCTGGCTTGGGGTTTTTTTTGCAGGAGCTGAGATCTCAACACTTTAACAAATGAGCCCTACACCATTCCTAAGCAGTCTGTAGGATGAAGCTACTGAGGCAACTAAAAGTGCAAGTAGACATTATGCAGAAGTTTGGAAGTATCTAAACAGGTGAAGCGTTTGAATAGGGGGAGGAATGAGGAAAATACTTCCAGCTTTGATTTCATTAGGGGTGTAATTTAAAAACAAAACCAACAAAAACCCACAAACACAAAATGCACAACAAACAAAACCCAACCAACAACCACACCAAAAAAGAGACACAAACCCACACACAAAGATGGCAGGAAAGTCATCTACTTTCAATCACATGACTTTGAAAACGGTCCTGAAAGATAGCCGTAGAGATTGAACCCTCCAAAGTCATCACACAAAGGAACTACACTGTCACTGAAATCCAGACAGCACCTGTCCCACCACCCCAACCCCTAGCATGAAAGCCACTCCATACAAAACCCTCCAGGGGCAAGCAACCATCACAGGACAGGGCTCCTCAGAGCACTAGTCCATAGCCAAATTTCTGTTCATTTTTTAAGCTAGGCATTCCCTCGGTTTAGCTGGCACTCATAATGTGCTCCCAGTCTACAGGTGCATGCAAAGAGCATGAGTGCTGCAATGCTTCATCCCTCTAAAAAAACTCAGCAAGGACTCTCTCCTATTGCCCAAATCCCTCTTTTGATTACAGTTGGATCAGTGATTGCTCCTGCTGGAGAAAAACCTAATTGAATTGAAATACCTAATGAAACAGTAAACACTTCCACAGCAGCTACACATGCTGCAACCAAAGTTTGGGTACAGAAGAAGAAAAGGTTGACCAGTATGCCTGTCAAGAGAATGTTTATGGGGTTTCCTGAAAGCAGGAGTGTTTCACTGACAAGACACAGCAGAGAGTAACCTTGCACAAGAGCATCCTCAGCATTAGCAGATTACAAAGCAATGAAGTGAGGTTGTGATGCTTTATTTTTTGGCACTTCTAGTAAAACAAGAGTGTGTAAAATCCCAGCTGCTGGACCTCATTCCATTCCAGGAAACCACCTTCTGCTGCTCCTTACAGCTTATTTGGATCACTTAAGAAAGATTTTCATTTCTTCCTAAACAGTGTTCCACAAGGTAAACCAGCAACTGGGTAAATGCAAAAGTGCTGTTCCGCTGTTCCATAGAATACATAGAATAAACCAGGTTGGAAGAGACCTTCAAGATCATCGTGTCCAACCCATCAACCAATCCAACCCACCTAAACAACTAACCCATGGCACCAAGCACCCCATCAAGTCTCCTCCTGGACACCTCCAACAACGGCGACTCCACCACCTCCCCGGGCAGCCCATTCCAATGGGCAATCACTCTCTCTGTATAGAACTTCTTCCTAACATCCAACCTGAACCTCCCCTGATGCAGCCTGAGACTGTGTCCTCTTGTTCTGGCACTGGCTGCCTGGGAGAAGAGACCAACATCCGCCTGGCTACAACCTCCCTTCAGGTAGTTGTAGAGAGCAATAAGGTCACCGCTGAGTCTCCTCTTCTCCAGGCTAAGCAACCCCAGCTCCCTCAGCCTCTCCTCATCGGGCTTGACACAACATGCTAGAAGAGTTCTCTCAGCATCCAGGTCGTAACACAGGCCAGTTAGGTCCTGGTCTTATAGTGAAGAACAGAAAAACACAAGAGAGAGAGAAAGAGAGAGAGAGGGAGGAAGAGAGAGAGAGAGAGAGAGGGAGGAAGAGAGAGAGAGAGAGAATGAGAGGGAGGAAGGGAAGGGAAGGGAAGGGAAGGGAAGGGAAGGGAAGGGAAGGGAAGGGAAGGGAAGGGAAGGGAAGGGAAGGGAAGGGAAGGGAAGGGAAGGGAAGGGAAGGGAAGGGAAGGGAAGGGAAGGGAAGGGAAGGGAAGGGAAGGGAAGGGAAGGGAAGGGAAGGGAAGGGAAGGGAAGGGAAGGGAAGGGAAGGGAAGGGAAGGGAAGGGAAGGGAAGGGAAGGGAAGGGAAGGGAAGGGAAGGGAAGGGAAGGAAGAAAGAAAAAGCAAGCACAAACAAACAAGCCCAGCCAACAAAAATAACCCCTCCCTTCCTCCCCCCCCCCCCCCCCAAAAAAAAAATCTAACCATGAGATGCATTAGCCAGGCTATATGCTCAATTTTCTGATTCCCAGAAGAAATCCATGCTAGTAAATCTGGCTTGATTTGGGGTTTGGCTTGGTTTCTCACAAAAGAATTGTACATTTTCCTATTTACTGGGGGAACTGCATCCATAAAGTAGAGACAATACATCTGATTTGCCAGCTCTGAGGAAATATGCCCAAGCTGAATTATTTGTTTGCTGCAGTTAGCATGATCACTTCTGAGGAGGTCTCTCACCACCCTTATTCCCTTCCACAGACAAACAAAACTACTTCAGATTAAAATAATTTAGACCATGTGAAGCGTTTATCAATTATTTACTATGTTTTCAGATGCTACAAATCAGACTGCCAGGAATCGGGTTCTCCTTTGTGCCAGGGATTATGAAGAGAGGAACAGATCAGAATGAGATGATATATTGAAGTCCAACCCTATAAATTAGTGTGCCCAGGAGGTCAGAAACAGGCAGATATTAAAGCCTAGGGGGGGAAAAAGAACATTAAATATAATGAGAAAGTGAAAAATGCTTTTGAAGTGTATTGCAATAACTCCTGTAAGGAGAGGAAGGTGACAAGGTTCTTGGGTGGTTTTGAACACTTTCCTGCAAAAGCAATTCATCTTCCCTTGAGAAAACACCAGAATCACTTTCAGGGTAGAATTGCAATGGTGGCACCACAAGTCACAGCTGCAAGGATGCTCACCAGAGCAGATCTTAGATCTCTCTTGTACACATTGCCTTTTCTTTTAAAAGGACACTAAATAATTTAATATCACTATGCAGGCTCTTGCAACCAGACCCAAGCCCAAGAGAATAAAGGTTATTAGTTTGCAAAGTCAACCACTGGGAAAACAAAGAAAAGAAGAGAGGAAAAAAAAGCAACAACAAAAAAAGCACTGAAGGCTGAAATCTAGTTTGCTAATAATTTGTTTCCTACAGATTTTCAATCAAATCTCCTTTAGCATTTCAGGGAAACAACAGCAGTAGGAGGAACAGAACAGAAATGCAATGGTAATAGCGTGCTGTCAGGCAGAGTTGTACTGAGAGTGGGACAAGAAAGGTGACCATCAGGTATGGTGTGGAGGATGGTGATGACACAGGATAAGCTGTGACGTCCTAGGCAACAGCATAGATCTGCGGTGACTGCTGAAGAAAGACCAAATGAGAAAGAAGAGCCTGAGGCAGGGTACAACTGCCAAAATGCATCACTTTTAATGTCTTTTCCAGAGCCTGAGCCATCAAACCAAGACAGGATGTCTGGACAAGAGTCCCTTTCAAGGGAGCGTCATCATGCACATGGCAAAAAGCAATGTTTGAAGCCAAAGAAAGCTTAAGGAAAACCTGCAGAGCAAGATCAAAACACAATTGTCTTTAACCAGTCAGGCCTAGTGCTGCCCCTAGAACCTGGGCTCATTATAACTGCTCACCTATGCAGGCCCCATTGCCTCACAGAAGCCACCTTGTTCCTCCTGTCATAACACACAACACACTTTACCTGGAGAGTGAGAGACTATGCCTGGAAATGGGATGAAAGGGTCCCCACCTGGCAGCAAGTGTTCTGGTCACAGCTGATTCTGTTTGTACACCACACCCCAAGGAAAATCTAACTGTTCATTAAAGAGTGAATCCACTTAAATTCAGCCTAGACCCAGGCTTTCCCCACTGTGCAGCCCTTTCCGTTGAGCAGTGTTGGAGCTTCACACAAGAAACACATCCTGCACACAGCAGCACCAATGCAGGCTGTGTAGGCTGAATTGAAATACACTCCAGGAACATTCTTCCCACCCATTATCCAGGAAGGACTCACTGCAGTGGCTATTTTCCCAATACCCTCTCAAATGACACTAAAATCTCCTGAACCTAGGACATGACAGACTGCACACCTGACAGATCTAATCAGATCATTCATACAACCTCCCCAAACACCAGAGCAGAATTTCCTTTACATTTTGTTACTGGTTTGGTCTTCTCCTTACACAAGCCCCCACCTCACTGTCAGCTTCCCACGGGAGTCATTATTGTGTAACTCCATACACCTCAACATCAGCACATCATTCCTGAGCTGCAGTTTAAGTTGGCTAGCTGACAACCTGGCCTGTTAGTCCCAAAGCTGTCCACACCAAATAGTGGTTCTCAGCAGCTACATTGTCCAGGTATTTCTGACATGTAATTATTCCCCTCTAATCATTCACACTTCCCTCAGACAACACCTTTCTTTACACTCTCCTTTTGCAATGCCACACACAGCTGCCTGGATAAGCCTCTCATTTTAAGAAGCCACACAAAGCTGGTGCCTCTGTATCTGTGGTTTTCTTTTGGGAGGACTTCATGGTTTCTCTTAACACCAAGAGCCTTTCACTTCCTATCTCACAGCTTACTTTCTACTTACATATCTGGAAGCTTTTATCCCACAGCCTGACAACACTGTGGCAGCACCTTTACCCCGCTGTCCCAAGTACTCTTATCCTTATGGCCTCGCACTGGTCAATTCTGACACATTTTTGTGTCCCTTATGTTGGAAAAGGTCTACCTTTCGTGTTTAACTCATTGTGTTTTTCCATTCTGCCTCCTGAACATTTTAGTTTCCTGTCTATAGCTCCATAGTAAGGGGTCTTCAGCCTTCACAGAATCACAGAATGTTAGGGCCTGGAAGGGACCTTGAAAGATCATCTAAGTCCAATCCCCCTGCCAGAACAGGATCACCTATACCAGATCACCCTGGAATGCATCTAGGTGGGATTTGAGTATCTCTAGAGAGGGAGACTCTACACCCCCCCCGGGCAGCCTGTTCCAGTGTTCTGTCACCCTCACAGTGAAATAATTCTTCCTCCTGTTCCCATGGAACTTCCTCCTGTTCCCATGGAACTTCCTCCTGTTCCCATGGAACTTCCTATACCTCGGCTTCCACCCATTGCCCCTTGTCCTGTCATTGGGCATCACTGAGGAGACCCTGGCTCCATCCTCATGGCATTCTCCCTTTATGTATTTATATGAATGAAATCACCCCATAGTCGTCTCTTCTCCAATCTAAAGAGCCCCAGCTCCTCAGTCTCTCCTCCTAAGGAAGATGTTCCACTCCCTTAATCATTTTCATGGCTCTACACTGGACTCTCCCTAGCAGTTCCCTGTCCTTCTTGAACTGGGGCCCAGAACTGGGCAATGTCGGGCAGAATTGAGAGAGAAGAGAACCTCTCTCAACCTACTGACCACACCCCTTCCCCTCACAGTTTTCAGTATAGAACATCAGAAGCTACCAGAGTAATGACTCTTTATCCAACAGACATTGCCCGACAAGTCATATGCACAAAGCTTAGCAATCAGCCTGCAGTACACATACCACATCAAGGGTGATGCAGCTGCCATTACCAGCATCTGAAGCAAGAGCAACCAATGTGGAGCAGCTCCCAACGAAAATAATGCAGTCAGGCTCAGCATTCACCAGCAAGACACCTGCCTGGAACGCCCTCACTTCTCATCCCACCTGACTGGTGGGGAGAAGTTCGCTCCTTTCCCTGCCCTTTCAGGTAACTCAGTGTATGCCATCAGCTTTGCTAACAAAGCTTTTAAGGCCAGCTGATCTGTCTTTGTGCAACAGGGGTCATATCCTGCTTGGCTGCAGTTTAGCTGACAAGTTGAACAAGTTTTTCTTCTATCATATGTTATTCCACCAGTTCCCAACCTACTGAATAAATGCAGCACAAGACTGCAGGTTGCCTGCAAGGTTTGTATCAAAGGCCTGCCCAGCATACACAGAACACAGAATCACAGAATTGTCAGGGTTGGAAGGGACCCCAAAGAACATCCAGTTCCTCCCTGCAATGGGCATGGACACCTCACACTAGATCAGGTTGCTCAGAGCCACATCCAGCCTGGCCTTAAAAACTTCCAGGGATGGGGCTTCTACCACCTCCCTGGGCAACCTGTTCCAATGCCTCACCACCCTCACAGTGAAGAACTTCCTAACATCCAATCTGAATCTACACATTTCCAGATTTGCTCCATTCCCCCTAGTCCTATCACTACCCTATACCCTAAAAGGTCCCTCACCAGCTTTCTTGTAGGCCCTGTTAAGATACTGGAAGGCTACAATAAAGTCAACAGGTTAAGCAACATCAAATACAATGAACAATACCATACTGAAAAACAGTGGTTGGCCAGATGTAGATACATTTTTAACATTTACTTTTAAGACACCAGTTGAAGGTTAACCAAACATCCACATTAGAAGTTTATTTCCATGTATTAGCACATATCACTGGAAGAAGTCATCAAAAGAAACAAAGCATGTATAAAGGATACAAGAAACCTATGAGCCATTCTTTAGTGTCAGTGGTAACACACACATCAGCTCTGCTTGCTGAAGCCTTGTAAAAGGAGAGACAGAGCCATCAGATGCTACAAATATCACAAATTATGATGGTGCCCACAGCTGGTAGCTAGACACAGAACAGTGAAATTTGCCTGTTATCCATCTATTGGTTTCCCAGGCATAGCAGATTATTTATCATTATTAAAGGCAAGAAAGCAACCACTCACTCTTATTTTTAATGGCTTCATTTAAATTAGATGGCATTGGTGATATTAGGATGGTATAAAGCATTATTTAAGAAATAGGGAAGAGGAGTGGTTAGGCCAAACCTCAAGTACTGTGTCCAGTTCTGGGTCCCTCAGTTTAGGAAGGATGTTGACTTGCTGGAGCGTGTCCAGAGAAGGGCAACGAAGTTGGTGAGGGGCTTGGAACACAAGCCCTATGAGGAGAGACTGAGGGAGCTGGGGCTGCTTAGCCTGGAGAAGAGGAGACTCAGGGGTGACCTTATTGCTCTCTACAACTACCTTAATGAGGGGGTGTAGACAGGCAGAGGTTGGTCTCCTCTCCCAGGCAACCAGCACCAGAACAAGAGGACACAGTCTCAGGCTGCACCAGGGGAGGTTTAGGCTGGAAGTTAGGAGGAAGTTTTACACAGAGAGAGTGATTGCCCATTGGAATGGGCTGCCTGAGGAGGTGGGGGAGTCACCATCACTGGAGGTGTTCAGGAGGAGACTTGACAGGGTGCTTGGTTGCATGGGTTAGTTGATTAGGTGGTGTTGGATGATAGGTTGGACACAATGATCTTGAAGGTCTCTTCCAACCTGGTCTGGTCTGGTCTGGTCTATTCTATTCTATTCCATTCCATTCCATTCTTCTATTCTATTCAAATCAGTATTTTCTGTGGGAAATCTCAATGAGCTTTTTTCTGCTATATTTAAAGGCTTTTTTTTTTTTTTCCACTTAAGAGGACTTAATTTATTTTCCCATACTGCAAGAAGTAAGCTTTTCTGCAGTACAAAATGAGCTCTCCTAGCAACATCTGCCTCCTCTTGTTTACAGTCATATACACACAAGCACTTGTTCACAGCTGCCCTTCTCCCTCTCTCCCTCCACCTTCAGGCTAGCTGCTGCTGTGGAGCTTTTGCCCACTTCTTGCACATGCCAGCAGAACTGGCTATTTAGCTCTAGTTAGTGCCTTTCATTTTCCTTGCTCCCTTCACCCAAAGCATCTCTAATTAATCATTTTTTTTCCCCTGGTAAAATGGTAGTATTATCACATACATGGAATGTTTTTTCCTATCCTTATACTTTGTGCCTATCACTTTTATTAGGGTTTTTTTTCCATCTAGGTGATGAGCTGCAAAGTTCAGTTTTAATTATTGATGAAAATAACAGCCTTGAGTCAGCAAAAGTTGAAAAAACATTTCTTATGTATCTTGGAGAAGTAGAGGATGCTTACTTGCAGATGACATCCTGGAAGGAAGAATCCCTCAGGGAAGCTGAGAATGTTGGGGGTTTTAGGAGACAGGGCAGGAGGCCACACAGTCACCAGGAGGCTACAGCACCAGGATGACTTAGCCTGCATGAAGCATCAAGCAACTGGAGTCATCTTTATAATGGATTCCTCATGCCAGATAAATGCATTTTGAGTTAAGCTTTACCAAAGCATAAAAGGTCCCCTTGTTTGATTTTAATTACCTTGTCTAGCAGAGATATAATGCAGTAGGAAGCTGGCCCACAGCCCACTCATCTGTGACAGGTGAGACAATGAGCTTGGCACCCTTTTTAAGGGTGACATTTCAACTGACTGAGGTAACAGAGAGCCAGAGCCCAGGATGGCAGCACAATTATCACCATTAGTACAAAATGGAGAGGGTCTAACAATGACAGAAAGACATAAATGAATAAAATATGTCAGCCTGAAAAGAGAAACAAAGCAAAACCACAAACCCCAACCACCCTTTCCCAAAACCACAAAGTAGCACTGAAGCCTAATACTTCAATCACACACAGAGATTGGGACAGTGAGAAAAAAATGTGTCACTGCTTTCAAAGTTAGCCCCCACCTTCCCTCTTGAAATGTTTGTGTTTCCCAGGCTCTGCCCTCACTGTGATCTCCTGGAGAAAGAGATGTACCTCAGAGGCAGGCTGACAATGAGCTCTGTTAGCTGGGCACCAGCTTCAAGACAGACAGAGCTCCCCAGTGTGCTGCAGGCACTGTGGGGCTTAGTGAAGGGACCTCACAACATGGTGCTGGGCACCTCAGATGCTATGGCATGGCACAGGTAAAAGCTGTCAATCCCTTTGAGCACCTAACCCTCTCTACCAGGCACTGCCTGCTGTCCAAGTTGAAAGGCAGCAACTCACTTTGGGACATTGCTCTTACACAGCAGGTCATTTAGCATTCCAAAGGTTTGCAAAGCATTGACAAGATGGCTAAGTGTTCTGAAACACAAGACAGTGTGGGCTGAACCAAAAAGCCCCAAACCAAACAACCAAGAAAACAAAACAGTAAAAGAAATGTGGGGGGGGAGGGGGAAGCTACCCACAAAAGAGAATTTCTGTTATTTAGCTAAAAAGTAACCATACAGTGCACAATGACAGACTTTAATATGAGAAAATAAGAATTCAGGGCAGGGTTGACCCAGTGTAAATTAAGGGGATTAACCCTAGATGTACAGAAAATATATAAATAACTAAATAAATCTTCCCAAACTCTAGACAGTCATCCGATGGCTGCTGGCCAGTCACCAGCACTCTGCTGTGGACACAGGTTTTCATGCATTGTTACACTCAAAAAAGTTCAAAGGATATTCTGCAGGAGGCAGTCCTGCTACAGAAGCCACCTGAGGTCTATCACTGACTGTCCTGTTTTGAAGCCAGGCAGATCCTCTCTTGCTCCTGACAGGGGCAAATGAATGACACTCACACAAATGGATTGCAGAAGTGATGGGAAGTTCAAATGGAAAAGCAATTAGTGTGTTACAAAACCCTACAAACATAGTGACTAAACAAATCCAAAGCATACAGAGTCCCCTACAGCATACCCAATAGCCTCCCAACACTTCCCTTCTCCCACCTGAGGGCACACCCAAAACCCCCAGGGCTCTTTCTTCCCCCCCACCCCCCTGCTAGGCTGGTCTCAGGCTGACCAGGTCTGAGACTGCCCACCACCACCCTACCCCTTCTCCCCCTGGCATTAGGCCTAGACAGGCCTGAAAGCCCTTGTGATAACTCCCCACATTACCCGATAGGGAGCATCTCCCACAGGAGCAGAGAGGGAACAAAGAAGAAGAGAAAGACTTCGCAGAGAGATTTATAGGGTGCAGGACATTGTGGGTATGAAATATGCTATTTCCTGTGTCCACCTACTGGGCTGGACCCTCGGGACACTGGAGGTGTAGGTTGGGTGGCAGGAACAGGAGGCACCCAGCCTCAATTGCCACACTGGCATTCTATTTAAAGGTTTTGCTTTCAGCTACCCTTCTGCAGCATCAGATCAATACCTCAGCAGCATCTCCTGCTTCCACAACTGCTGCTGCTCCTACACCAAGGTATACAGCACCAGCACGAGCACATTTTGTGACTGGGTCTCCCTGGCTGCATTTCTACAAGCCATGAGGATGTGGACCTTGCCCACAAACTCTGTTCTGCAGAATACCAGTTGTCAGCAGAGCTATACCAACAGGTATCTAACACTTTGAAGCATCAGTGGTTTTAGTTTGATAGAGGGGAGGTGAATAGTTTCCACAGAATGTGCTTTGGCTTTGAAAAATAAATTCATTGCTGTCTAACGAAATAAAAAAACAAAGCCAAAATCTCAATACCATGAAAAGTTTATCAAGAAAGAGCAAACAAATTGTCTAATTACTCAAGTGAAAGGGAATGGCCAGGAGCTGACACCACTCATGCCTGAAGATCACTGAAACACCTACCAGCTGGTTATAGGCAAAAGTGAGCACATCCCCCTATTAAATCCAGTGCAACCAACAACCAAAAATGCAGTACCACAGTATCACAGTATAACTAAGATTGGAAGAGACCTCGAGGATCATTGAGTCCAACCTGTCACCACAGACCTCATGACTAAACCATGGCACCAAGTGCCACGTCCAATCCCCTCTTGAACACCTCCAGGGATGGTGACTCCACCACCTCCCTGGGCAGCCCATTCCAATGGCTAACAACTCGCTCGGTGAAGAACTTTCTCCTCACCTTGAGTCTAAACCTCCCCTGGCGCAGCTTGAGACTGTGTCCCCTTGTTCTGGTGCTGGTTGCCTGGGAGAAGAGGCCAACCCCTTCCTGGCTACAACCACCTTTCAGGTAGTTGTAGACAGCAATGAGGTCTCCCCTGAGCCTCCTCTTCTCCAGGCTAAACAATCCCAGCTCCCTCAGCCTCTCCTCATAGGGCTTGTGCTCAAGGCCTCTCACCAGCCTTGTTGCCCTTCTCTGGACACGTTCAAGTGTCTCAATGTCCTTCTTAAACTGAGGGGCCCAGAACTGGACACAGTACTCAAGGTGCAGCCTAACCAAAGCAGAGTACAGGGGCACAATGACTTCCCTGCTCCTGCTGGCCACACTATTCTTGATACAGGCCAGGATGCCATTGGCCTTCTTGGCCACCTGGGCACACTGCTGGCTCATGTTTAGGCGGCTGTCGAGCATCATTTACAGTGGTAACACCTCACCCACCCTGCGTTATTCAGGTTAGCTTTCACTCGCTCCCTCCCAGAGGTGCAGAACTTCAAGCATGGAAGCCTTACCACCCCCTGTGGAAAGCAGCAAAAGAAACTGGGGAAGAAAGTAGCAGAAGATTTGAAAGGCATCTAGGACACTGTGGATATTCTGTTCCCTACTGATATTAGTGGCAATACAGCATAAACCTAGCACCACTAGCCTCAAACATCTCAGCAAATCAGACAAATTAATTATTTATGACAGTTCAAGTTTCATACTGAGGACAGTGGAGGAGCCTGTTTTCTGCAGTGGCTTCTTCACAAAGTCTCTGCCTGCTCCCATATAGAATATTGGAAATTATATTAGCAACACTGCCCCAATTAAGAGCATCACGTTGTTGTTGTTTCCCATTTACTAGACTTTCATGAATTTGCTGGTACCATTCAAGATATTTTCTCCAGAGCACTCTAATCTAACACTTGCCCTGTTAAATATTAAAAATCAAAGCCAGTGGAGGGGAGATGTTTTGTCCATGTCAAGGCCTGAAGACCTCCAAAGGTCAGCCTCCTCCATGCTCGAAAGCAGCAAGCCTGTCATCTGGCCATGGGGCTTGGAACCAGTTTCATTCCTTTTCCCCTTCAAGCCCAAGCTATGTTGTTATTTATGAAATCTGTGTGAGAAGGAAAAACAAATGTCATGTACCCCATGGAGCTGGTAGAAACCTGCCATCACAAATCCAGCCCTCAAGTGGTACTGTTTCAGTTCTGCACACAAGCAGAGTCTCGACAAAGGCAGCATGTCAAATGAACATCTGACCACTGACAGCAAAAGACAGTATCCCCTTTACTCCTACTAATATTCCTGCTGACTCCACTGATGATATAAAAAGCCAAAGAGATTGGTTTATATTCTAATTACCTGCATGACAAAGGCCACCAAATCCCCCAATTCCCATTTGGCCTCAGCTCTTCAATTATTTAATTTTAAATTAAATAATTCTCACACATTTTCCAGAGAGGTCAAGAATTCAAAGCAACCCCTGGCAAATCAGGTCAATGAGCCTTAAAAATGCACACCTTAGGTTTTGCTAAAACTCATCTAACTAGACTCCAAGGATGCCAAACAAGGTGTTTATACTGCAAGTAGACTTCCCCCCCCCCCCCCCCCCCCACTTCACCTCATTATTCATGACACAGTCCCAAATCAAATTTGCAGTAAGCTTTTAAAAATAGCAATAGTCTTAGGGGTTGTATTATTAAGACCCTAATTAAGATAGTACATGAATGTCTCCTGCTTGCACGTGAAATGACAGATTCAAGCTACACAATCATATGACTCCTTAAGGAATTTATTTTCTTAACACCAGTTTGGGAAAGATGGTTGTCATTCTTGCTTCCATACCAAGTGTCAAGGCACCAAGTCAGCAGTATTTCCCTGCCTTAGCATGACCTGTTAAGCCACGTCTAGGATCCAGCTTCTGAGGGAATGTTGTAAATCATAGTGTGAATCCCTAGACTCTGGTTGCAGCTGCAAACACCTCTGAAAGTGCTTCCTAAGATTACAAGCAAGGCACCAAGGAAAGAAAGTCTTCTCACTAGAATGCAAAAGCTCTGTGAGGTGGCCTTCCTAGCTTTATACAGGATCTCAGCAGAAGCAAGAGCAGGGTCCAGTTTCTAATGAATGATGCAGCTGCTTCAGCACTGAGATAAACCATTCATTTTGTGTGACTGCTCCTTCCCCACTGCTCACCTGGCAACTTCAGTAACAAGAAACAGGACAGCTTTATCAATCTCCTTTTTCCCACAGCCCATGCTCACCTGCAGAGTATATCTCTCCTGCGCACTGCAGTCAGAGGATTCACACACAGCCTTGGAAGAGACCCTTCCACATTAGAAACAAGAAGGGCTGACACTTAGGACTGCCAATGTTGGAGCTGCAAGGGTTCTGCCTGCTGGCAGTTACACCTGCAGTTTTCTGGGAGCCATGAGCAAAAAACGAAGTCCAAGCAAGAAATAAATGGTTACAATTCTGACCCCAGTTCTGCATCATCAATGCCAAACAAAACAGGTTAGCCTTGAGAAACTATCCAAAATATACCAGAGTCAAACGGGGTATTACCAGCAGCCTCTCCTCCCGCTCACAGCAAGGCAGAAAGAGACACCTCCAGCCTTTCAGTAGGAGTTAAACCTTGATTCAACTTTCAACATAAACATTCCTGGTTTCAGAGTTTAATGTACATCAGTGGATTTTTTTTCTTTTTCTGTTGGGCTTCTTGCTGGAGAAAACTGCCATTTAACAACACGCATCCTAGAAAGCTGGAAATGAGTCCTGATTTAACTGAGGTGACAACTCATTACTAGTGAAAGCAATCGCATACTCTCAGTGACCAAAGCTTTCCTGGCAGAGTTCTTTCCATGGATATATCATTAACATCTACATCCTAACACTGCTAAATAATTCAGCACAGCATTTAGCCTTGTGTCCTTGTCTCTCTACCCAGAAACCACACTCACTATTTACTGTACATTGCAGCATCAAGGAGGAAAAAACTGCCTGGATCATCGTTCCTCATCACACCGTGTAACTTCGGGGGAACCTTTGCTCTCAACATAGAACTGGGGGGTTTGTTTATTTTGTTTTGTGGGGAAAAGTGTTTATTAGATACCTAAATATAGAGCATTATTTATCCACATGGAGTCATGACCATGTGGGCTCAGATTCACATGCAAATTCCCCTTTTAATAATCCTAATGCAGGGAGCGCTCCAATCAGAGCACTATCAGCCCCAGCTCCCAGATACCTGATGCCAGCTTTGCTGGTAATGTAGGCCACCGAAGCAAATCCAGAGAGATTGAGTTGGAAGTGGAGAGAGGCTCTGAGATCTATTTGCTTGGCTTCCTGACGACAGGGGGAGGGGGGTGTCTAACTTCTTTTTTTCTTCTCCACTATAAACGGGATATCATTCAAGAGGGATCATTAGCTGAGAGCAGCCCAGCTGGGTCAAGGCTGGGAGGCGGGGAGGCAGCTGCAAGCAGCGAAGCAAGGTGGAGGCACGAAGACAGAAGACCAGGTTAATGAAAGCATGAGGTGGCTCCTAGGCAGCAGCTGGAGAAAATTCGGACATGCTGACAGGGGAAACTATGACTGGCTGAACAGTGAATCAGGTGGGGCACTCCTGGAAACAGAGCTTCAGGTCTGTATCCCCCTGCTCGTCTCTGTGGCATGTCCTTTGACTTTGCACGTGTGTGTATGTCTGTGTAACGACTCAGTGTATAGCACAGAGTATAACCTGTGTGTTGAGGCATAGCAAAGCAGTCCTGCTCAGTTACATAGAGTCAGAGCACTTATTTTTTGCTGTTGTTTTAAGCACATTTATGGGGAAAGAAAAGCATTAGGTGGAAAAAAATCCTGCTGGAACACCAGGTGAAGAAGTTTATTTCTTTTAAGAATAATGTATTCTGCTGTTCTTTGATTTCCTTTCTTTAAAATGTATGTTTATGCTTTGGATCTGATCCCATGAAACCTTTCTGCAGATGTTAAGAGTCAGTAACAGTCAGCAATAAACTCTTGTTCCCTAAGCTGTGCGCTGATTACTTCTGTGAGAGAGGATCACATGCAGGCAAGTGGGGGGAAGGGAAGCAACCCTGAGAGATGAAAACACAGCCTGCCTTTCAGGCTTTGTCTGGGAGACAACAAAAGGGTTTCTCTGGTCAGAAATAATTTAAAGTGCAATTATATCCCCAGTAAGTGTCCAGGTCAAGTAGTATTAGCAAATGAACTGGTTGTGCTATTGAGCTGATCATATTAAGTGTATTGTTGTAAAATAAAAGGGAGTAGGAGTAGGGGATCAAAACAGGAGAAAATGTAATATTTAAAAGGCCTCCACATTTTCAACAAAGTCTGCCTCACCAGTAACACTGCCAGAGCAGCAATGGCAATGTCTTCACACCTTGAGACTGGTTTTGTCTGACAGTGAGAAACAAACAGCATCCCCAGAGTCACTTTCTAACAAGCATTTGGAAACGCGGTGTAAATCTAGGCTCACTTTAAAATTATGTGTTATAATATATGGACATGAAGAAAGCCTACCACAAAATTGTTTTTCTGTTTCCCAGAGGTGTATCTTTTTTGTTTTTACAAGCAGTAATTAATCAGCTTGAAGACATAGGATAGAGCTTGGAAAAGCATCTATGTGTGGAGCACAGCCTAATGACTTCAAAGCAGACTTTGTTCCAGATCCACTTAAAACATTTCAGAAGTATCAGCTTCCTGATTCAACTTCAAAAGACTTGCACAAATACAGGCTATATTAATAAAAATAATGTCAATAAACTTCTAAGGACCCTAGCAAATCATTAACAACATCATAAATCCTAGCACCAATCAAACACTCACTTCAGTGGGAATTTAAGCCAGCCAAATAAACGTGCATTTTTTTCTATCCTTACACAAAAGCTTCCTTTAAACTCATATTTGGCTTTACTTAGGTCATTCCCTTCAAAGCCAGGTACGAGGCTTCTTTTGTCTAGACAAAGAGTTCAATTCTAAACACATTCCATTACTCACCAAGGAAATGCCACACAACTGGGCTGCATTTCATTCCTCTACCAACAGGCACAAAGGAAAACTCATCTAAACTGATATGGGTCATGTAATCCGTAAGCTGGCAACTGTACATGCTCAGCATGTTGAAAAAAAAAGTAGGCAAAACAGATTACTAATGAAAGGCTTTGCCACTTCGACTCTGTGTTCAGTGTTAAGGGAAACTAGCCCTCTGCTTCAGTTACTACGATGATATAAATGAAGGGGAGAGAATAAATATGAGCCTACAATGGCCAAACCATCCTAGTGAAAGTCAGTTGTGGAAAAACAGAGGGCTTTCTAAAAGCATAATCCCTTTTACCCTTGTGCCCTTTTCTGCATTTATAAAGGATATTTCCCCCTGTAATTTATTTCATGCTGGAAGCTGGAGCCTCATCTTTATCAATTACAAACCAAAGAATAGCTGCTTGTGATGGCACAGGCAAAGCACATTTCCAGTGGAGCAACAGCATCAAAAACAAGCTAGTCAAGAAAACACAACTAATTAATTCCCTCAGTCATTTCATGTGCTTGCTCTGGAAATTTCAGTTGCAAATCAGCAGAGGATTTGATTTTATGTATGGTCTGCAGTTGGCTTATTTGCTTACACTTTTATTTCATTTACTGAAGATGCAGTTTCATTTCTAGATCATTTCATTTGTCACTTCTGGCAGTTGTTTCTGATACCTCTGCACACTGGTTCCTCTTCTCATTTTAGAGCTTCAGTTACAGACATTTATTTAACTCAGCTTAGAGCTTCAGGGCATTTTTTTTTCCTCAATGACCTTTTTTAACTTACATACACACACAAAAGAAATATTTTTGTTAAGATCTGTGGGGTTCTCTATAGCTATAAGATTTTTCCCAGTCCTACCTGTCAAGATTTTTTGCAACATTCTTCAGCAGCCCCTTAGCCATTCATCCCAGAAAGAGGCACAAAACCACAGCAGAAAAACCAGAGAAGAATACTGCTCAGTGGTCCCTCAGTACTTTGGACATATATTTGGATAGACCTACAGGAAGTTAATCAGCTTTTTGAACTACACCTCAATGTAAAATCCATTCTCAATAAATGTTTGGCAGAATGCAATACCAAAACGGCCATGTAGATCCCTGTTAGTTATACTTCAGGTTCTGGGTGTGTGGGGGGCAATATAAACTTGTTAAAACCAATTTCAACTCAAATAATAGGCTAAGTAGCCTATTGATTATTTTGCCCAAATAGCAAAGCTAAGGCTTTAGTTTAAAAATCTATGGACACTTTAAGGACCAGTTTTCTCAGCCTGTGTTTCAATGTCACCTGTTAGCACAAGAAACACATATTACCAGTAGTACCCAATCCCAAGTCCTACCTGCTTCATGTGCAGTTATTTTGCAGATCATAGTAAGGCATACTGCTCTTTCACAACTGCACAGGACAGGATATTCATTTCATTATTAACTGTTCAATGTGCTACTCTCCCCACCTCCCTCAGCACACAGCCCAGGGCCTTTTTTATTGCATCTTCTTCAAAGAACAAATTCCTTATGTCTTGTTCTATATACATTAGTGAAAAGATACTCTCTAAGCACCTGTGTAGTTACTTTGAATAGAATAATTCAATTGGAAGGAACCTACAACAATCATCTAGTCAAAACTGCCTGACTAATTCAGGGAGCACATGAGGATAGCTTTTGTAATCACTTATGTCATTTCTGCCCAGATATCTTAGTGTAATAAAGTACTCACCAGCTCAGGGCACTGCTCTTTTGCTTTCAGAAACAGCAATGCCGATGCAGAATTTCTTCATCCCAGACCCAGGGATCTCAACCCAGGTACTCAAAGTAAGGTATAACTAATGAATACCCCACCACACACCTCAGCTGAGCTGCCTTGCTGCCTCTAGAGCAGCAAGCAGCAAAGACAGGAAAATAACTCCCCAGGAGACCATTCACTATTTCTACCTAGCAGGTAGCCCTCTCTCTTTCCCCAGCCTCCCAATCCAGTCAGCACACACTCTACGCATTCTGTAGCACATTACCCTGAGCTGCTGTGGTCTTCTTCCCCAAGCAATCTATTACAACCTCAAAGTATGCACTTAGTACAAAACAATATAATTAAAATTCACGTGAGTTGTGGTTCAAGAGAAATATCCACAGATTTCTAGGCATTTATTCAGCCTTGAGGGCTTGAATTTGCAACTTTAGAAGTAATGGTACAGATTTCTTCTAGGGGAGATAGGGGGAAAAAAAAAAGAAGACACAAACACCCAAATTAATCAAAGTTGTCCTTTTATACCTACTTCTCAGACTGTGGCCATCTGAGTTAGCTCATACTAGAAAGAGTTGCACAAAGTGTACTTCTTCCATTTTCTTGCCACTAGATGCAAATAGGCCCCTCCAGCAAGAGGACATTTAACATATTTCTGTTGATGGGTATTTCTTTGCAAGACTCAAGACTGATGGGTTCCAGGTGAAGTGTTGGAGCAGAATATTCCCCCAAGACCCAAACCCACTTGCTAATTCCTTCTGTTAATTGTTACCTTTCCATCCCCTGCCTCCCAGTTCACCACTAGCCTCTTTCTTCTTCCACAAAGAGAATGGGACTGATGTAGTGAGCTGGCCCAACATCTGCTCCTCAGACTTCAGTCCTATCTATCCACTCCTACTGCCCCTATTCTCATTCCCTTTTGGATTTCCTCCACACAGCTTTGCATCTTGTGCATCATCCTCACAAACCAAGGCCCTCCATCAATGCTAGTGCACAGTTCAGACCTGCATTCTTCTCTGCTCTTCTTTCCCTTGATGAGTTCACAGCTCTTCCCTTCAAGAACGTTGGTTCTTATTTTTCAAATCCACATCCAAGCCTCCTCTGTCTCCTTGCCATCCTACAGATTCTCAGAAATCCAGGCCATGCCTGACAACACTTCAGGCAACCACAATACTAGTCTCTGCTTCCACCTGCATACAAAGGATACACCATCCTTGGCCATTACTTAGAACAAAAACTTCCTTTCAGTGAAATTCAAGGGAAGTTGCACTTCACTAGGTTCATGTAGGAAACACTGGCAATCTGTCCTCACAACCAACCACAGCAGTGCACAACTTGCAGATACAAAGAACTGTGCTCCAACCCAAATGAAGGCCCACTCTTTACAAATGAAACCCAAAACCTACACCTGGATCTCAGAACCAGGCTCTTCACTGATCATGCATAAGGTTTATGCATTATGTATATGCTTAGCTCTTCTAAGGATTTATTGTAAAAGTATTGTTAACATAGCAAGATCAGTGACTCTCAGCAGATACAGTGCACAAGCATAACACAGAATGCTTTTTCTCACTTTCCCTCTGAGGTGTTTTGTGCACGCCACAAGACACAACAATACAGAGTCAACAAACATTTTAAAGAAAAACCCCTCATATTTTTTTTCAAAGATGATTTAGTGCCTGCATTAGAGTAACATCTGAACAGTTCCTTCCCCTGCTGCTGTTTCCTGTAGCTCAGTTAATGGTCAGGTAAGACAACAGTTTGTTCTGCCAGAAGCTCTTTAATAAGAAATGATCAGTAAATATGAGATAGTTCTTCCATATGCATTTTTGTGATAAAAAGACAGCTGGAGAACAAAGCTTAATAATATCAATGTATTTTAAAATCACTTTAATGGCTTTAGCCTCAGACCCACATTACCTCATACACTGTCAGAAGTCACACCCTATTTATTTTTCTTCAGCATGACTGTCTCTGTTTAGTCCACAACTAGGGCTAAAGTGTAGTAGTTGCTCTACCTCCTGATGATCCCTGCACAGCAGAGAAGAGGAAAGCAGGAAAAAAACCACAGGCTGAAATGAAAACAGATTTAAATAAAGAGACAAACTAATACCAGTACAAAGTACAGAAAGTTATGCTCAGCCCAGCAAGCACACAGTACATCCAATAAACAGGAAAGCAGTCCTCAGTAATAGGAAGAGGAGCAGGATCAGAAAGAGCAAGAGCAGGAATCCTTCATCCTTAGCAAACTTCCCCATTTATACTGAGTGATCCAGCTCTGGTCAGCTGTCCTGGCTGACTCAAAACTGCTAAGGGCCTGCAGCCCATGGCTAGCCTGTGGTTCTGCCTCAGCAAAATCAGGACAATGACTACTGAATATGACAAAGAATTAGAGAGACAATCAATGCCTGTTAGATAATGAGTTGACTGTAGGTTACAGCGTGGTTTTGCAGCTAAAGGAATGACCACAATTCTTGGAAGAATAAGAACAGAAAGTTTTTGCAGCCAAAGAAGAGGTCAAAGGAGTTACTGATGTTTTTCACAAAGCTATTACAGCAGTCAGTGTGCACATCTACTTCAAAACACTTTGAGGAAAGAACCACTTGAATTTTCCTAGCTTTAAAAGCAGCCTTTGTTCAAAATAAAGGAAAATTGACCAGTTGGTGTGTTTAGTCTCACCATAAAAATGTGAAAAAGCCACCTGATCATAGTCTTCGAGTACTTAAAAGGGACTGATTGGCTAAAACCCAGCATTTTACGGTTTGGGTGTTTCACCCTCTCTAGACTAGACTGTAGAAAACAGTCAAGTTATTAAAAGGTAGAGCTAGACTCAGACTGAAAATAATGGAAAGCAGCCCTGAGGAGAGAGACTTGGGGGTGCTGGTGGACAAAAAGCTCAAAATGAGCTCTCAGTGTGCACTTGCAGCCCACAAAGCCAATCAGATCCTGGGCTGCATCAGGAGAAGTGTGGCTAGCAGGTCGAGGGAGGTGATCCTCCCCCTCTACTCAGCCCTGGTGAGACCCCACCTGGAGTACTGCATCCAGTTCTGGAGCCCCTATTACAAGAGGGATATGGACATGCTGGAACGTGTCCAGAGAAGGGCCACAAGGATGATCAGAGGGCTGGAGCACCTCTCCTATGAGGACAGGCTGAAGGAGTTGGGGCTGTTCAGTCTGGAGAGGAGAAGGCTCCGAGGTGACCATATTGTGGCCTTCCAGTATCTGAAGGGGGCCTACAGGAAGGCTGGGGAGGGACTTCTCAGGACATCAGGTAGTGATAGGACTAGGGGGAATGGAATGAAGCTGGAGGTGGGGAGATTCAGGCTGGATGTTAGGAGGAGGTTCTTCACCATGAGAGTGGTGAAGCCCTGGAATGGGTTGTCCAGGGAGGTGGTTGAGGCCCCATCCCAGGAGGTGTTTAAGACCAGGCTGGATGAGACTCTGGCCAGCCTGATGTAGTGTGGGGTGTCCCTGCCCATGGCAGGGGGGTTGGAACCTGTAAGGTTAGAACAGACCAAAAACCAGGTACTGTAGGCAATGGATGTTGATGAAAGGTTTCATTGTCTTAGTATTTTTTTCTTTAAAATAGTAGAGTTTTCCAAACAGCAAGATAGAACACTAGATGGTGGATTACCAGCCCTACTCCTCTGCAGTTCAGTGTTCTCCCAGGTTTTAAAAGCTTAACCAATCTTTGACAAAGAGGACTGGTCCCAACATACTCTAAGAGTACTAAAATCTCATGCCAGAAGACATACAGTTGCAGGTTGCTGTGGTTTTCTGCCTATGGAGACAGTTTCTCTTTGCAACTTCTCAATTTCTTTTCTCTAGTTTTCAAAGTATTTTGTGATAATGGACCAGCAAATAAAATTTGACAGTCCACAAGAGTTCAAAATATATTGAGTGACACTAATGCAGACAGAAAGTAACTTGAAAAAGCAATAGCTGAGTGATGGCAGGAGGGGTATTTTCTCTCTGAATAAGAGGTCTCCAGAAATCCAACGCAATACCTACCTATTTGCTTTGATTACAGAGCAGACAACAGACAAGTTCAACCAAAGATGACATAGAACCATTTCTGTTCATCATACTGCCTGCCACCATGATGCTCTTCCTTGCATTCCTGCTGCTCTTCCTGTACCACCGTTGCCAGCACCCCACTCCTCAGGGGCAGATCTTCAGCATTGACCTCCCTGAGGCCCTGCCTGAGCACGATGTGTCCAATTTACTTTCCGTGTTGCCCTGGAACAGCGAACAGAGTTTCCAATACTCCACTCTGGTACCTGATGCCACATTGCTCAGTGTGTGTTTGCCCCCATCCTATGAGGAGGCCACCATGAAGACTTCCACGGATGAGGCTCACATTGAGCTCTCTCCAGATCCAGTGCCTCCATATGAAGAGAGCATGCTGCAGTCCAGCACCACCAAATAAACTTCCTACGGAAGCACCTTAGCTGAAGCATGCAGCCCTTCAAGGCACAAAGTTAGAATTGTAATGGCCTTTAAAATCACCATAAATATTCCAGATGAGGCACCAAACTAATGACTTAATGAAAGAAGAATCTTGGAGTTACAGGGAATGAGTCTCTTCTCATCCTAGGATTCTCTGTCTTCCACTTGTGGCAAGCATACACACATAGAGTAGCACCAGACTGGTAACATGGATATTCCAGTTAACAAAGCATGTCATGCAGGGATTCAACTTAAGGACAGGTGGGAATATGTTTCTCTTCAAACCCCCAGCTACAAGGAAATATAAATTATGCTACAGATTCACAAGTCACCAAAAAAAAGGGCTTTTAGCTCATACCTATTTCTGTTTGGTGGTTTGGGTTTTCTTCCTTTTGTTTTTTTAACGGGTTTCTTTTTAATTGAGTTTCTGACAAGATGATATACTCAACTTGTGTGTTGACATCACACCATTCTGCACTGCTCTGGAATGATCACAACAATATATAACCTCTACAAAATTTCCAGTGGCGGTCCCAAAGGCTCAAATGCACACTGTGACTGGTAAAGGCTGTAGTTTATCACGGGTCAACAACAAGGACAACCAGAGAAGACCTGATCATTCTGGGTGAGGAAAACTCACAGCAGCACCACACAATGGCATCCTCACAGTGCTGCTGCAAGCTACCTGCCAAGACCTGCAAGGTCCAAACATTCTATTGGTTCTTTTCCAGTTTACAACAAACAACCCTGTGACCGAGCTGGTGCAGCCTGTATAAGAATTGGGGGAAAATAATAAAATCAAATTCACTAAAAACCCCTGATCTGAGAGGGGATCTTATCGGTATCTATAAATGCCTCTGGGGTGGGTGTCAAGTTGAAGGTGCCAGTTGCTTTTTGGTGGTGCCCAGTGATAAGATAAGGAACAATGGGCACAAGCTAGAACACAGGAGGCTCCGCCTCAACATGAGGAGAAACTTCTTTATGGTGAGGGTGATGGAACACTGGGGCACGCTACCCAGAGAGGTTGCAGAGTTTCCTTCTCTGGAGACTTCCAAACCCGCCTGGACGTGTTCCTGTGTGGCCTGCTTTGGCAGGGGGGTTGGACTTGATGATCTCTGGAGATCCCTTCCAACCTCTAACATTCTGTGATCCACCTTCATCACTAGAGCAAAGTAAATCTCATTCAAGTGCACTGTTGGCATTTTCTCAACAGGGCTTGCACAGGGTCACTTTTACACAATGACCTTATCTTTATTTCTTTCTTAGCTTTTTCTCTGTGTTGATAGAAATTTTGTTATGGAAGGTAGCTACTACAGATCCTGACAGCCTCAATAGTTCTGACAGCTTCTCCTTGCAGGTATCAGCTTTTCCATGACATTACATTTGTTTGTGGCTTGCCAACATTATTATTACTGTGTGCAGTCTTGGTGTAACTCCTAAGCCCAAAGGCTGTCCTGATGTACACATTGTGATTGCACCGTCATGAGTTGTCAGTATCAATCAGTTCTGTTATGTGACCATACAACAAAACAGTACCAGAACAATATAATAATGGAAGAAAATATTGTCATTGTACAACAGAAGAAAGAGGCCACTTTTGGGCTGCACATAGATAAATTTCAGGGTGTTATGCCAAAAGTGGCACAAATCATATCACCACAGTAACCAAGTAGTCCAGGCCAAAACTGATGATCCCAATCATACAGTTCCCTCAAAGAAAAAAGAAAGTGGTGGTGTGGGGGGGAAATCTGCCTTTTGTAATTCAGAAATTGGATTGTTCTCTTGAACTACCTTTTTTAGGTCACCAAACTGTATGAAGAATAGCTGCAAATATTTTGGACAAATTCTAATTCACTCCCAGATCATGTCTGGGATAAGCTCTTGGTATTTGCTGCTGCATTTGAAAGTACTGTGTTTTACTGGCTCCTTGTATTTTGTTTGCCCCCTTAATATTTTGTACATGCAGTTGTTGCCAGGTGCAAGGAAAGCTGGAAAAATACAAGATCCTTAAGCATCCTGATTAGCAAGGTACAAAGGTTTGAGGTTCAGAGATGAATCACTTCTGTCTCTAGAGTCTGTATATTCCACTAACTTCAGCAGAATTGTGAAGGTATGGTTGAAAGTTCAGCCATCATCATATCAAGCTGAATATATTGTGCCTCGAAAGATCTGCTGTGTCCTGAAAAGAGTTAGACTGTTCTTCAGCACAATTTCTTGTTTACCCTTAGCAGTGTAGGACCTGAAACCTAGTCCCAGGGTTCATCATTCTAAATTGCTCTCCAGTTACCTTAGTTACAATTAAGATAACTTGCTGGCTGATATTCCTTGTAACCAAGACTGATATGCTTTCTCCCCAAGAATATAGTGAATGTCTTGCACAGTATTTATTGGATAATTCTCAAATCCTGCCATAGACAAATAGTTTCTGTTCATTCACACTAGAACAGACAACACAAAAAATCTACTTGCTCAAATCCAAATTAACAGAAACACCTCCATGAATGAAATTCATCTAAGGCACTGCTTTTTATTCCATCTGGAATTGATATCCCTTACCTCATTCCAACACAATTTTGTCTAGTCATGCATGGTAATTGTCCCCAGTGGGTTTTGACCCAATCAGCATCTCACCCTTAAATTTCCACCCCAAAGAGAAGGTCCAGTGAAACAAGAAGAGAATGCTTCTCATGCAAGCATACTGAAACTATTCTCCATTGCCTAGAAGCTACCTCTGGTTATATCTGGTTATATCAGCCCGTGGTGACACACACATATCAGTAACCACAATATTATTGGTATTAATGCTATTGGTTGTAAGGGGCAGAGCAGCTATGATGTCCTTGGAGCAAACACCTTCCACGTTCAAGTGGAGAACTCAGAATCTCAAAGGAATTTGTCTCTAGCAACACAACAACCATAAATGTAGGAGAAAACTTCCCTTTTCTCAGTTCCACTAATCTGAAAGGTGATGGTTTAGAGCATGTCATCTAAAAGAAAGACGACAACTAAGGAGACACATTAGGTTTTCAAATACATAAAAGGTTAATGCAAACAAAGTAAAATAAACATCCTCCATGCCTGCAGCAAGATTAAGTCAGAAAAGGCATTTCTAAAAGTGAAAATGCAGTGAAGCACTGGCAGCACCATCTCTGGACACACTAAGTAAAGACAAACATTGGTCAGGAGTGATGAAGAATCCTAGATGGAGCAAGGAATGGATAAGATATCTCTTCCGGGTCCTTTCCTGTTCCTATGACCTAAAGCTATATCCAAGTAAATTTTGTTTATCATTTCCCAGTTTTGTATGAAATCAGATGTTTCTTTCTCTGAAAAGCTGATACGATGCAATTCCATGTGCATCCAGGGATCACTGTAATCCTGGCATTGTACTTTATAACCACAAGATCCTCATATATGTTTTCCATTTTGTTTAAACCTGATTAAGATTAGGGTTTATTAAATATTAATATCTAATAATACACATGCAAAGCCTTACAACTGGTAAACTCACCTTTACATGAAGGGCAAATTTATTTCAGTTTTCCATTGAGAGAACTATGCAACACAGGCTTCCTTCTTGTTAAGGAGGTTTTCAAAAGCTTAGAAGGCAGTCCCTGTGCTCATCTTCTGTAAGAGCTGCCAGAGTCCCTCACTGACATGGGCCAAAGTAGTTTGTAGACTAAGATGCATATGGATCTCACATGCATCTAAGTTTCTTGCTCAAAAGACATCTAAAGGAAAACAATACAGGTAGTTTATACAAAATGATTCTACTAAATATCCACTGAAAGTATGCAGCATTAACAATATAATAGTTTGATATTAACAGAGCATCCTAACTCTCATTTTGCCTGAAGGAAGAAAAGGTGACACAGCTCTTTGCAATCACAGTAGGATCCCAGAAACAAATACCTGGGATAAAACTGATTCATACTTGTACACTGATTGAGCATCTGGCACCTAATCTTTACTGAACTAGGAACTAGCTTGTGACTCACTTGGTTTGTACTTGACAATGATAAAATGTGTTTTAAAGATAGGATAGTCACTGCTTGGTAATATGGAGTAATCAGCTTCCAGTCCTGGTCTAAGAAAGGAGGAACAAGCATTTCAGCACACACATTTCTCTGAAGAGAAATGATCCTTTCTAACAAATACCTTGATTAGAAATTTAGATCCTGGCTTTATTGAAATGTAGTCATTTTCCAAAAGGAAACTAACCCTGACATCAAGTCAGAATGTCTTTTTGATAGTGCAATACCACCACAGAAGCCAAGAAAGTGTCCCCAGAAGAAAACATTTGGCTTAACCTACTCTTACAAGAATTTTACTTGGGTTCCTGTGCCAGCAAAGCCTCAAAACGCAGACATACATTTGTCAGTACAAATTCCACTAGTATGAACTATATATTGTCTAGTTGTAGAACAATTCTTACATGTGTATATGGGAAGCTGAGTCAGCAATCTTATTTTGGCTAGAAATGCAAACAAAAAAACCCCACCAACCTTTTAAGGAAGAAATCTGCACAAAATCATCAAATAAGAATGAGTTGAATGCTTATGGCAATTATTCACTGACCTGTCTTTCAAAACCTGTCCATAAACAGAATGGTTAGGAATTATTAATCATGGAATTCACTGATTTAGTCTAATTGATAGTAAGTAATCATATGATGGCTTGATTTCTGTTACAAAGGAGTTCTTTTCATCCTTTGGATAAGCAGGTCTTCTGCAGAACAGGAGAGGCATGTGAGTTCAGAGCCTAAGCATACTGTTCTCAGTGGTATAGGTACAAGGCTGAAGTAATAGACATATTTTGGCAGCTATGTGGATTCCTGCTATGTCCCACCCACCACACCACTCCCTGCCAGCTAACAACACAGTTGTCAGAGACATTTATATGGTTTTGGTTTGTCCAGTTTTATGGAAGAGATTTTCAGTTTTACCTGGGACTGCCACCAAGTATTTACAATAAGTGTATTCATTTCCAATAAATAGAATTCTGTTTTGTTTTGCTTCGTTAGAAGATAAAGAATATTTCCAGAATGGTTTGTATTTAGAGTTATTAGATTACAGTGACTTTTGAAAAGCTGAAACCAAATCTTCATTACAACAATCTGCTTCTCCAACACAAGCTGTGCCACGCTGTCCTGGTTTAACAGAATGCAGATTTACCTCCCTTCCCCCTCCCTCTCCTCCCATAGGGAACAGCTAGGCAGGGGAAGGTGGAATGAGTAAACAAAACAGACTTGCACAGAACTGGAAGTTAATAAAAGTAATACTAAGGAAAATAAGCAAAGTACAAAAGGTATTGAGAAAAAAAGGAATATATACAAAACAGGACTGGGCAATGGACCTGATGGACTCTTGTCAGTGGTGCCCAACGACAGGACAAGGGGCAATGGGGGGAAGCTGAGGCATAGAAAGTTTCACGTAAACATGAGGGAATTTTTTTTCCCTGTGAGGGTGATACTGGAACAGGCTGCCCAGGGGGGCTTTGTGGAGTCTCCCTCTCTGGAAACACTCAAAACCTGCTTGGATGCATTCCTGTGTGATCTGCTCTAGGTGATCCTGCTCTGGCAGGGGAGGTTGGACTGGATGATCTTTCGAGGTCCCGTCCAGCCCCTGTGATTCTGTGACTAGGCCCCACCATGAAGCCCACAGCTCGCAGCCAGCAGGAAGCCTGCCTCCCTCCCTCCCTCCCAGCAAAAGCAGGAGACAAGAAGAACACTGACCTCTTAAATAAAGAATATGCAGGAAAAAGAAGGGAATAACACATTACATTATCCAGTGCCTCCCTCTTGGGACTGGCTTTCCACACAGCAGAGGAGCTCCACCTCAGGGTTTAGCAGTTAACCGACAACACCTGTGCAAATGCCAGCTCGCAGGGGAGGAGGCACGGAAAGGCTTTCTCTCCATTAGACAGCTGGCCACCACGTCTAACAGTGCAGGCAGAGACTGAATTCCCAATATCCTGAAGACTCAACTTGTTTGGGGCAATCAGACATGCCCACACCTAACAGCTAGTCGAAAGGAGAGGTGGGATTTCATTTCTGTTGAGCCTTAGAGAATTCCCAGTAACTTCTGTTTGTGTGCTCTTGTGCCCCGGGGCTATAACAGGCCTTAGCAAAGCCCTATGCCTTCACTCAAGAGCCCTCAGAAGTTACTGTAGTAAGACCCAATGATATAAACTGCTCCAATTGGTACGTTTCCAGTTGTCATGGTTTTGACAATGTACCTGTGTTGGGTGTACAGCTACAGCACCCCTGGTGAGGCAGAGCCTGCAGGAGGGAGGGCAGAGCCTGCACTCAAACTGCACTGTCCAAGTGTTAAACAAGCACAGCCGAGGAGCGGGGGTTCAGAGAGCAGCCATACACTGGGTGGAAAGGCACTGGATGATAATGTTCAGGCCAGCACAGCAAGAAGAGCACCAGGCAGAACCAGTGGTGCCAGACTGTTTCTGGTGATACTGATGCTTTTAGCCAGGTGGGCAAGCAAGGGGACCCCACTCTGCTGCCACCCCACCAGCCCTGGCCCACTGAGCCACAGCTCTGCTTGTCTCACCAAGCAGTCAATGGTGAGCCAGTCTGGCACTGGCAGGGAGATGGGAAGCAGTGTTTGAGATGGCAGTAGGAGGCTAGCGGTTGCTGTCATCACATCACTGTCCCCAAGTTAGGCCTCAAAATCCACTTTTTTAGCTCCCTGTATCCTCTCTTCCATCCTGTGACAGTTGCAGCAAAAGTCCCATGCATGCTCCACCAAGAAGCAAAACAATTGCCAGGCTGATGTGTCATCAACCACCCTTAACTGTATATGGGTTTCTTACACCCACAACTGCCCCAACATATTGTACAGCTGAGACCAGTAGCAGATATTTACCTGTGTGCTTCAAATTCCTGGAAATGAGAACAAACTGCCAAAGTCACCCAGCAGCTCCAGGGGTGCCATGCAGGAGCACTAGATCAAGCAACACTTTTGTCCAAAACCCTGAGAATTCAGTAGTGCCGAATTGTTAAGCAAGCACCTGGTAAATCAGCACAGCTGTAAACACTCAGATACTTTGGCTGTGATTAAACTAGCACTTAGTAATAGCCTCAGTTTATCTTACTAAGCACTCCCATGCAGAAGCGACAGTCAGCTTCCAAGCCCCATCATTGTTTGCTCGCTGCACACCTTCCTCAGAGGTGTTTGTGGCCTGGATGAGAGCACAAACATCATGAGAGGTACAAAGACTTACAGGCAGCAAAAGCAAGTAATGTATATATGGGAAGACCAGGAGTGCTTTCTCTGGCCCAAGCAGAGAGCTTAGACATCCCTGACAATTTCCTAGAAAGGGTCATCAAGTACCTGCTGAACCAGGAGTTGGCTGCACAGCCACAAGGCTCAACCCCACTGATTTTCATTACCTTAATTCACTAAACATGAAACTGCATCAATCTAGAAGAAGATTTACAGGTCTGGCTTTAGAAGAAAGCACCTCTTGCAAAGAGTATGTTAATTAACAAGACAACATCTACTGTCAGTCAATTTTAATCCACAGCCTCCATACATCTAACAGTCAGAGCACTCTTAATCTAGCTGTTGTCCTGAAATGAAGGACACAATAGCTAATGAGTAGTAGTTGTAGTCCTTTGAACAGTCATCTTAGAGACAAGAATAAAAAGAGAAGGTTCTAAAGCCATGCCTTGCTCACCAGAAGCAGCATTCCACACAGCTCCTTCTAAATGTATGCTCCAATTTCTTATTCCTGGAAGCCTTTAAGTAGTGCACCCTCTGGCTCCACTGCTCACACCAGTCAGAAAATTGTAATTTCGGATTAAACTAAAGGACAAACACATAGTTCTATACTATTTAAAGCATCTTGAACATTTGACCTACATTTAAACTATTTGATTACAACCATTTTGAGAGGAATTCCATGGCTCTTTTTCACACTGTACAAGGTCTTTCCTCAGCTGTGTTGTAGCTCTCTCAACAGCAAATTTTCCCAGTCACAGTGTTATGAAGGCAAGGACTTCTGTTTTGGGTCACAGTCAAGTAGCCAGCAACAAATACTGTAATGTACAACACTTTGCACTTAAAAATACCTGTAACAAACAGTGATAAGCCACAGGAAAGCAAGGCTCAGCATTAGAGATGTCTTCAGGTGAAACCATCACCTTCAATGAGCTTTTCAAAACCCACTCCAAAACTAACTATCCTATAGTGAGATTTCACCTGTGGCCTGGTTTATGCAGAGATGGAGGAGTTCCCAGGATTTAAGGGAACCCTTAAGCAATCATTATGCTAGTGCTGTTCTTGACTTCCTTGAGAATTACTTAACTGCTACCACCTGGCCTAGGCTTTTTAATCCCACAGGCAGCTGTGGTCTTTTCTTGTGCCCATCTGTGAGTAAATTTAATGCTTTCCAGTCCTCAGAGAAGACAACTGAGAAGAATAAACACCTTCTATGGAGAGGAACACTCTTTTTGTGAGGTCTGTGGAGTGCTTGGCCCTGGGGGGAGCTGCTCCCATTCCTAAAAAGCTGGTTACAACATCCAGGACCAGAGATCCTTCAGATAGACTCCTTTTGGTCACAGTGATAGAAGCCTAATTTGTAGCTGAGGATAAGGGGTGCAACAAGGTTTTCCCAGGAAACTAGTCTAATGCATTATGATTACATTGCACAGGATATCAATCTCTTGTTCTCCCACTACTGGCTTTTACATCTTTTTGTGGCCTCTTTGTGAAATCTGTATCAAATTAGATTATTTAAAAAACCTAAAGCTTCTTTCCCTTTCATGGAAACTCCAGTTTCAAGAAAAGTGACCAATAATAGTGACCCCTCTAGGGCAAGGACTGTAGTGTTCATCTAGTGTAAAACTAAGAAAATTCACATGGAAGAAAGACTCCTTAAGCACAGTGAGCACATAATTGCATCATGCACTATGCCATACAGAAGAGAATTCAAGTTGTAAAGGTGCAGAAAAAACAGGAACTTGTACTTTGCTGCTTACAGAACTATGGCAGAACAGTGAAGTTATATAGGATTTATTTGTGGTGTTACTACCCTCTGTACAGAATTAAAGGTATAAATGCAGCTCTCATACAAGCTAACAAGATAGATGCTTTCTTGAACTCCCCCCTCTTTAGCTGCTCTGCTTGAGTTTCTATGTGTCATTAGTTATTTTTACTTACCTAGTCTTCTGAAAGGATGAAAATATAGATGGTGCTCCAGTGAGCCTGGTGCACATCCACTCTGTGTCCACCTTTGTGGTCTCCTATTAATGCCACTCAAACACCAGGGTGAATGGAATTAATGTGTTGGAACTGGATATTTCTACTGAAGAAAGAGCAGAAATGAGATTGTCTGACAGGTGTGGATTAATTTGTGCAGTGCTGGCAAACAGTTTTTGCCCCTATAATCCAAAGAGAATATCCAGAATAATAAGGTCAGTAAAGTTGTACCTAAGTTGTACCTACTTTCCTGCATTAGGGAACTGAGTTTCCATTTTCACTAACTAAACCATGCACTGAGCCAAAGCCTGGCCAGAATTAGCCTGTAATACAGTAAATCATTGTACTCCTGCCATAGTAATTCACTAGATTGATTCTTACACAAACCCCTCACATTTTTCTTTCTTTTTTTCTTCTTCTTCTAATACCACAGTTTATGTAGACTGTATCACATCAGATTACATATTACTTACTGTAATTACATATTTTCCCTACTTGGTTGTGTGAGTCAGCATAGGCAGGATGCAGGAATGGCCACAAAACCAAAGATGAGATGCAAAAGTAAATGTATTTTTGTCACCTCACTAGCTGGAGGATCCCTGGACAGAGGCACAGGAGCAAGGATGCAAGGCAGCACTGAGCTTGGTCCATGCTAGAGCACCAAACCTGCTGTTTTCACCATGCAATTAATATGACAGTTGTATTTTTCTATACCCTATCTGATTGTCACTTGAGTGCATTTATAATCCCCCTTACCAGTCTTCCACTATTATCCCATATTTCACTCCCTCAATCAAGGGACTACTTCTACCGTGACTGGCAAAGCTGGAGGTGTCCATGTGGGTTTGTGGGGTGTATGGCAGGCTAAGGTACAGAGGCATGTAACAAACTCATCTAGAAAAAGGAATAAACATATCCCTACAGTAATGATTTTCATCAGATGTCTCACCCATCCTGTCAGGGAATTGAACCACTCTAGCTAGCCAGGAACCACTGGTAGATTTTTGTTTGTTTATTTATTTGATGCATTCAGTCCTGGGGGGGGGTGGATGTTGAACGTTGTCCTCTGTGATAGCGGATTTCATCAGTTATGTTGAAGCAGCACACACCTTCAAAACTGGTGCAGCATTTATGGTGTTGAAGGAGATGCTTCACTGCTAGTCAATTTTGTAATGTTCCTTGGCATGCAGCCATTACCTACTCAGAGAAAATAGCAAGAGGACCATTAATATCAAAAGCACTTAGCAGAGCATAATCCTCTAATACAGCTACTGGGGTTGGCACGCTAGTGAAACACATTGTCAAAAGATCTGCAGTTGTTAATCCTTCCTCAATACAAAAGGCTGTCGAGTTAGTTACAGCAGAGGACAACCAAATCCAAGTATTTGCACGTTAATCTCATGGAATCTTATCCAGGACCTGTGCTTGTAGCACAAGGCTACAAAGCATGAGAAGCCATCCTGTGATAAGGGACAAGGACATAAGCAACATCTCTTTCCAGTAACATACAGCATTACTCCATCTCCTTCAGCTTGTATTATTCTGATGATAACCCAGTGTGGGGTAATTGCTCACATGGATTGAAGAGCTGTGGCTTGTGCTTTTTCATTTTGAACTTCAATTTGATGCTTGGCTCATGACAACAGTAACACCATTCCAGTACTGCCTTCTCTGGATAAAACACAGGTATCCATTGAAAATACTTGAAATACAAGAACTCGAGAATCTGATACCAACAGAGGATGTAAAATAATAGGAGAAGTTGAGCTACAGAACCATACAGCAGGGATTATTATGTGAATCTTCACACCTAGAAGATGGTCTAGAAGGTCATGGTCCCAGCATGCACTTTAGTGGTGTTACCAATTCCATTTCCTGTGTGGTTATTTTGGGAGAAACACCATCTGGAAGAATTTCAATCCTCATCGTGTTTTGTACTGGCGGTGGTGTGATAGAGCGTCTGGTCACGATTATTCCAGCTGTTTAACTAAAAAAGAGATGAACTCCATATACCTGTCCCCTGTGTAGGGTATTTTTGTACACGTCAATCCTCTTGGGCCCATTAGGCTAACCACACTGAGGGCTGTTTGTATACAATCCTATTGTCAGTGTACAAGTAATGTGCATTCCCTTCCAGGATGGCAAAAGGTACTGCAATCAATTCAGTCCAGTGACGAGCTGCCTATATACCTACTTGCCACAGCATAATTCCTGCAACCAGGGCACATGCAACTGCTCTCTGTTGTCTTTGCCCAGTTGCCCTGTGTGTTGCACTTCCATTAGTAAACTGGACATCTTTTTCATGCTTTTCTGTTATCTCATCTTCATAAGGTGGCACTTCCTCCACTGGCCGTGTAGGGCAAGCTCCCGAGTGAGGCTGTAGGATTAAATGACACAGTGCCTAGAAAAGCAGCAGGCAGAGTGGTGACTCGTGGTTTTCCCAGTAGAAATCATTACTGTGAATAAAGTTTGGATTTCCAGTGTGTGGCTGTGTGAGCTGCCCCTTGCATGGGCCCTAATGACACCACCAGTAACCTCCCCATGAGTAGGTATGGGTGTGTCTGTACAGCCACATCTTGGCCTGTGACTCTTGCTGCTTCTTGTAGTGCCCCAATTACACATAAAATTTGTTTATCCATTGAGGTATAATGTATAGTGAAGCCTTGCAATGCCTTGGAACCAAATCCTACATGTTTTTTCTAATCTTTTAGCCAGGTCATCTGCCACAGTCCCCACAAGACTGGATCATCTAAAATTGCTACTTCTAATTCAAAGGGATGTCCTTGCCGAGGAGAGTATAGTTGTGCACACTCAGTGAAAACACTTTTGCAGGCATCAAACGCTGCTTGTTCCGTCCACCGCCAAGCAACTCTCTCTCCAGCTAACGCCTGCAGAGGGCGCATCAATACCACCAGATGTGAGAGAAAAGTTCTACACCCCGAAAGTCCCAAGAAGGTCTGTGGCTGCTCCACTGTGGTTACTACGGGAAATCACTGGATTGCTTTGTATCTCTCTAACCTGTCCATTCCACACTATTCCCAAAAACTGTATAGAAGTCCTAGGGCCCTGTATTTCCTTTGGATTAATATCCCAGCCTTGTTCCTGTAAAAATGTGCTTTCAGCAATTTGGCAGCTACTTCAGTTCCTTCTTGTGACTGCCGCAGTGCCACAGCAGCTGTTACCATTTGGTGGCAAATGGGGGGGCTGCGCTTGCGTCCCTCAGGCAGTATTTGGAATGTATGTTGCTTTTGTTGCCAGGTAAAGACAAACTGGTTTTGGCTCTCTGAAGCAAAGGCTTGCAAAAAGAAAGCATTGTCAGGGTATGTCACCACATTCCAGAGGGGCACATTCTTGCTAATTTTTTTCTATACGAGTAGCCATGCCTGGTAGTACTTCAACTGCAAGTGTAGAGGGTGACTTTATTCAGTTCCCTATAAACTACAGGCATTCCCCAAGAGCCATATGGTTTTTCAACAGGCCAAATAGCACCTCTCCTGTGAGGACAGACTGAAGGAGTTGGGGCTGTTCAGTCTGGAGAAGAGAAGGCTCTGAGGTGACCTAATTGTGGCCTTCCAGTATCTGAAGGGGGCCTACAGGAAGGCTGGGGAGGGACTTCTCAGGATCTCAGGTAGTGATAGGACTAGGGGGAATGGAATGAAGCTGGAAGTGGGGAGAGTCAGACTGGACGTGAGGAGGAAGTTGTTCACCTTGCAAGTGGTGAAGCCCTGGAATGGGTTGTCCAGGGAGGTGGTTGAGGCCCCATCCCTGGAGGTGTTTAAGACCAGGCTGGATGAGGCTCTGGCCAGCCTGCTCTAATGTGGGATGTCCCTGCCCATGGCAGGGGGGTTGGAACAAGATGATCCTTGTGGTCCCTTCCAACCCTGACTGATGCTATATTATACTATGATACTATGATTATTAAGAGTAGGCATAGCTCTCTTAGTGATTTCCACTTACTGAAGTTTCTGAATTGTTTGAGTAATTTCCACCTCCCTCCCTGGCAGAGTCCAACATGATGGCATTCAACAAGTCCAAGTGCCGAGTGCTGCACTTTGGCCACAACAACCCCATGCAGAGCTCCAGGCTGGGGTCAGAGTGGCTGGAGAGCTGCCAAACAGAAAGGGACCTGGGGGTGCTGATTGACAGCCACCTAAACATGAGCCAGCAGTGTGCCCAGGTGGACAAGAAGGTCAATGGCATCCTGGCCTGCATCAAGAATAGTGTGGCCAGCAGGAGCAGGGAGGTCATTGTGCCTCGTACTCTGCACTGGTTAGGCCACACCTTGAGTGCTGTGTCCAGTTCTGGGCCCCTCAGTTTAAGAAGGACATTGAGACGCTTGAACATGCCCAGAGAAGGGCAACAAGGCTGGGGAGAGGCCTTGAGCACAAGCCCTGTGAGGAGAGGCTGAGGGAGCTGGGATTGTTTAGCCTGGAAAAGAGGAGGCTCATGGGAGACCTTATTGCTGTCTACAACTACCTGAAGGGTGGTTGTAGCCAGGTGGGAATTAGTCTCTTCTCTCAAGCAGCCAGCACCAGAACAAGAGGACACAGTCTCAATCTGCCCCAGGGGAAATTTAGGCTCAAGGTGAGGCAAAAGTTCTTCACTAAGAGAGTTGTTTGCCATTGGAATGTGCTGCCCAGGGAGGTGGTGGAGTCACCATCCCTGGAGGTGTTCAAGAGGGGATTGGACGTGGCACTTGGTGCCATGGTTTAGTCATGGGGTCTGTGGTGACAGGTTGGACTTGATAATCTTTGAGGTCTCTTCCAACCTTGATGATTCTGTGATGATATAATCACAATTACCACCTTGGCAGGCACACATAGAACAGGACCTTATTTTGTAAATCCATGCAAGACAGTTACAGATCAAACAGTGAATCCTGCTTCTGAAGTCCTCAAGAAGAAACAACCATTTAAAGTTTCAACTGTTTGTCTTGCCAACACATCAATAAAAATATATTCATTAATCATGGCAGTTAACACTGTCATGGTAAATTGCTAAGCTAACCTTAGCTCTGAGGGCAAGAGTTGGATTTCCCCCTAATCCACAGACCTGTGATGTGGTGTCTTTACTGTTAATATCACTATGTAATACAGTAACTTCAGCTCCAGTATCCACCAGAGCTGTAAAATATCCCCAACCATTACTTTAGAGTTAAAGGAACACAGAGGTGTTGGTTCCCCTTAATGGAAAAAGGCTACAGTGGTAGCAATTTTGGGGGACCTGGCAAACTTCCATTTCTGCTTTCCATGTCTGTCCTTTGTTTATTAGCAACATGTGCTACCAGTCAGCCTGCAGTACCTTGCAGCCCATGGCACTGCTCGGCTTGTGTAGGAGTGACGTCTCGCATGATTGCCTTTGCATCTTGTGAAGTCCCAACTTCCTTTTCCAGTTCTCTCATTTTACTCCATAATGCTACAGCTTCACAATCATGAGCTCTAAGACCAGTAACCAATAGCTATCCCAATCTGCCCACTAACCTGTGAGAAGCCTGTGATGCTACTTTCCATGCAAACCACTCACTGTCATGACAATTGTCTGGGGTGTAACCACCACCCAGTCATCTGTTTTAGGCCACACTTCTGCTGGAGCCCATGTGGCCAGAAAAGTAGCCACGGGGGTCCAGTGCTGTGTACTGGCTTGTCCTGGAATACAGGGAGTCACTGTCACAACCTCCCCAATCCCCAGCTTTTCTGCCAGCAAAGGCATGGCTGGTCTTGAATCCATCTGACTACACCAAAATGTGTGAGTCAGCACAGGCAGGATGCAGGAACAACTGCAAACCCACAGATGAAATGCAAAGAATAAATTTCTTCTTGTTACCTCACCAACTGGATCCCTGAAGCAAAAGCCAGGCAGAAGCATGTAAGTGGGAACACCAGCTCAGCCCTTCCTAGTGATTGCTGGACCTGCTGGTTTTGCCTGTGTTTCAGGCATTCATGAAGGCAGAGTTTACCACTGTGCTTTGATCTTTCCCACAGCAGGGCAGGAATCTCAAGCATGCCTGATAGGATGCTTCTAAGTCTATCACATGCCTATGTTGTTATCTAAACACAGATATTCTACTTGTCAAGCACACAAGGCTAAACAACAATTAGTTTGATATATGTGTTTCTCTAACACCCCAGCTGCAAGTCACTTGAGGGTGTTTATAATCCTCCACCCCAATCTTCTGTTATTATCTCAGACTGGTTGCTCATATTTCACAATAAAAACACTATGCCACAGGAGCTGGGAATGAGAGGGAAAAAAACCTGAGTACATTGCAGATATGAAGGAAACAAACTGAATTCCAGATCTCAGTACCTTCTCAGAGCTACAGACTGCTGGAAAAGTGCAGTTGAAGACTACCAAGGAAAACCTAGGTATTTTCTGTTGTTTTCAGTGTTCCCAGCTGGGTCCTATTTGATGGAATTCTGCGTTTCCAAGTAGCATATTTCAAGATATGTGGTCATTTATGTTACCAGTTTCTTCACTGATGTTTAATACCTGCTTTTATCCCAGGGCCACTTCTCTTCATAGATATTTAGAAAACCTAAACACTGCAAGTGAAGTAAAACAGACTGTGGGCAACAGCCTTGCAAGGTGTCGGAGAGGCTTTCACACTGTTGGCACAAACCACAACTGGATGTTGGGCTCTAACAGCAGACAAATCTCCTACCATGCATTTAAGCGCACACAATGGACACCTGTCCATACTCTCATTGCTGAAGTGGTGTCACTGCTCTCTGTAGCTGTTCACAGTCCTTTCACGGGTGTGAGGACAAGATAGCATGGATAAGGATGCAGTTTGTGGGAGCTGGGTGTGAAACAGGATGGTGAGTAAGAGCTTAGAGGTCATGGTCAGTCTCTGGCATTCTACTGGGGGAGAATGATTAGCAAGCATCTGAGACTGCAATTAAGGAAAGCAGACATGTTAAGAGAGGGGAAAGATAGTGGAGTCAAAGGTTAGCAGATTATGTTAGAAGAGGTGAGAGAAATGTAAGCTGCAGGAAGCTCTCCTCTGAACACACAATCTAGCAAACTAAAAGGTTTCAGCTCTGTATAACTGGAAAACAAGAACTGGCAAAGCTAGAAGCCCCTGTGCTGGCATGGAAGCAGGAGTTGCTGTCACTGATGCCATTTTCCCAGATAGATGAGCTTTAGGAGTCCATAGTCCTTGTACTAGGGCATAAAGGACAATCAAGTTTAAGCTCCCTTTATATCTATTATTCTTGGAAGTTTTTTTGGAATATATACCAGTATCACTTGGAAGATACAGCAGTATTTAAATGTAAGGGAAAACTACTGTAGTTTGAGGGTGCTGGGGCAATGGAATAAACTGTCAAGGGATGTTGTGGAGCCTTCTGTGGAGACTTTCAACACCCGTACAGATGGCATTCCTGTGCAACCCGATCTAGGCAAACCTGCTTTAGTAGGGGGGTTGAGGTCCCTTCCAACCCCTATCATTCTTTGATCACAAAGAAGTCTTGATGCCAGCAAGGTCTTTGAAGCAGATGAAGAAATACCTGTTGAACAAATCCTGCCAAGGCAGTCTACATAAACACATGATATGAGGTGTGGCTTATCCAAAGAAGGAATAGTCCAACAAACAAGAGTAGCAACCAGAGTGATTTTCAGAAAGACAATTGCAGTTTATTGTCAAGATACTTTCTTCCTTCTTTTCTCATCATTTTAGATAACTTCTAACACAGACTAACAGTTTCTCTTCCAAGAGGTCACCACAGTTTCCCAGATGCTGGTGATGATTTCAGACTGAGCATGTTTGTGGCACAGAAAGCAAGTTTGGAGATTCTTTGTTTCCAAAATCCACACTGGTACTACAGAGGTTGTCAGATCATGCAAGAAACTCATCCTGTGACTTGAATGACCAGTTTATTGCATGAGTCCTGGGCCTCAGAGCTGCCCTCCAGAAAAAGCTTTTATTTTACACAAACTTGCTTGCATAGGGTTGTGCTTAACAGTCCAGAAACAAAGAAGTGCTAATGAGATTTTAATCTCAGAAATAACCTATCAACTGCTTCACATCCCCAAATTACACAACCCACTTCTGACAAGCTCTGCAAAAAGCTGCATCAGTAAATAGAGACAAGCACTGCTGTGGATGTTCTATGATGGAATATTAAGGGATTACACATTTGATTGTTACACTGAGGCACACTTCTGTTCCCTGTGTATCACATCACAGACACCTTTCTGTAGAATTTAAGTTTGGTTGATCTCAGATAACAGACTGGCCCAGACAGTGTTGTCTGTACACCAGTCTCATCTGGCATCACCAGTGGTTTGGTACTGCATGTGATGATGTCCTTAGCTTTCAAGTGGATATAAGCTACCCCAGAACCACACTGTCTTAAGAACTCTTTTCTGAAATGGACATTTCCTTTGTATCAGGACTCTATAAAAAGGTAAATGTATTAAAATCATTATCACTCCTTTCCTTGTGACTGCTGTACTGACTGTGTAGACCTGGGTTTTGCTTTTTTTTTCTTAATCCTTTTGACTACACTGCAGCTCCCAGTGGGCACAGTAATTTACAAACACCCCCATTTTGCAGGCAGCACATTACAACATCCCAGCTGAGGAGTGAAGGGTAGGATCACCTTTCAGTCTCCCAGCTGGTCATGCTTTTGCCACAGTAGTGCTCCTTCACCATTTTTAAACTGGCTTACAAATCAGTTTACTGAATTAAGTAAGTTAAATTATTACCTACATTTCTCTTTTCACACTGGGTTGCAGAAAAAGAGACAGAAATTCCAGCCTTCAGGAGCTAACACTGTGTGTGACCAACTTTAAAGACAACATTAATTTAGTACAGAGACTTGATAGGGAGCTTGGTTGCATGGCTTAGTTGATTAGGTGGTGTTGGATGGTGGGTTGGACACAATGATCTTGAAAGTTTTTTCCAACCTGGTTTATTCTATTCTAAGAAGAACATGGAAGATTAAGCAGTTCTAAAATACCAGTGTCCAGTCCTGATACTCAAAACCCTGCACTCATCAAATCCACATCTTTCCCAATTCTTTTAATTGATTTCCAATAACCTTCCAGACCTCCTCTTAATAGCTATTGCTCCTTGTATAACCATCTTTTACTTAAGATATTAAATTCTCTTCTCTCCAGCACATAAGCAGTGAAGGCCTGTAAATGCCACAGAGCCTTATGAATATATTAACATAATAACTAAAAGGGATCTAATTAGAAGAGAGAAAGCATTCTTCTTCAGATGGCAGGTAGGACATTTTCTTTCCTGTAGTTGATGTGTTGCCAGATTTCATCAAATTGTTTCTGTAATTCATGTATTTATTTCCTCCCCACAAATGAGTTTTTACCATCTGAACACAGAACTTAGGTCTCTACTATCGTTTTAAAGATGCAGTGAACATGCAGAAGCTTCTGCAACCTCTGTTTCCTGACAGATCTTTACCTTTTTGTGTTACTTCAGTAGCCAGAATTTGTGTTTTATACTGAAGGCTGGTGCACAGCTCTGGTGAGACCCCACCTGGAGTACTGCATCCAGTTCTAGAGCCCCTATTACAAGAGAGATATGGACGTGCTGGAACATGTCCAGAGAAGGGCCACAAGGATGAGCAGAGGGCTGGAGCACCTCTCCTATGAGGACAGACTGAAGGAGTTGGGGCTGTTCAGTCTGCAGAAGAGAAGGCTCCAAGGTGACCTAATTGTGGCCTTCCAGTATCTGAAGGGGGCCTACAGGAAGTCTGGGGAGGGACTTCTCAGGATCTCAGGTAGTGATAGGACTAGGGGGAATGGAATGAAGCTGGAGGTGGGGAGATTCAGACTGGATGTGAGGAGGAGGTTCTTCCCCATGAGAGTGGTGAAGCCCTGGAATGGGTTGTCCAGGGAGGTGGTTGAGGCCCCATCCCTGGAGGTGTTTAAGCCCAGGCTGGATGAGGCTCTGTCCAGCCTGATCTAGTGTGGGGTGTCCCTGCCCATGGCAGGGGGTTGGAACTAGATGATTCTTGTGGTCCCTTCCAACCCTCACTGATACTACTATGACACTATGAAATAGAGCAGTACACTATAGACAGAAGCAATTCATGTATGTTGGGACTGCCCTTTCTCTCTGTATTATATTCAAACACATGCACGTACCACACATTTAGATTTGCTATTAACAGACAATTTCCTGCTAAAAATCAATGACATTCGGCATCAGTATTGTTGGAAGGAAAACTGATTGGCCCTTAAAATGCTGGTTGCACATTATGTGAAAGAATTTAACTGCAAAGAGAGAAGTTTTCAACATAAAATGTACTCATGGTGCTGGAGAAGCACTTTCAAGACTTCTGGCCAGTCTTTCAGAACAGTATATAACATAGCAGTTCTTTATCAAACAAACCTGTATTTTACTTTGTTGAGTGTTCATTAACTCACCAGATTAGCCACAGTCATGATACAGTACTGAATACCTGCAAGATTTTAACACCTACACTCTGATTTGAAGTTGGTAACACCTCTTCAGAACCAAATTATCAGGTTTATGTCAGAAGACTTTTCTAATCTCAACCCTTGAAAGAAAGAACTTCTGAAAGTTACTCAGGAAACAAAGTGGAACTCAGAAAGCTAATACAGTGTACATTACATAGCTAATGTAATTTCACAGAATGCTTTAGGTTGGAAGTGACCTTTAAAGGTCATTTAGTTTAACTTCCCCCACAGCTGATATCCCCAGACCAAGGATATCTTTAGCTAGATCACGTTGCTCAGAGCCTGTCCCAGCGGACCTGGAATGTTTTACAGCAATGGGGCATCTACCACCTCCCTGGGCAACCTTTTTCAGTGTTTCACCACCACAGCAGCAAAAAACTCTTCCTTGTATCTAGTCTCAATCTACCCTCTGTTAGCTTAAAACCATTATCCCTTGTCCTGTCACACTAGGCCTTGCTAAAAAGATTGTCTGCATCTTCCTTATAGGCTCCATTGAAGTACTGATAGGCCACTGTGGGGGGCTGAAGTTTTTTTTAAAGACATAGCCTAAAACTGTCACACCCACAGTAAGGTCTTCCCCCATCTTTCTCTTTTCCATGTTAACCAATCCCAGATCTATCAGCCTGTGCTCATAGGAGAGGTGGTCCAGCCCTTGCATCATTTTTGTGGCCCTCCTCTGGACCTGTTCCAACAGGCCCATCTCCTCAATGCACTGAGGGCTCTAGAGGTGGACACAGTACTCCAGGTGAGATCACAACAGAGTGGGATAGAACAACAGCATCACTTTTTTGTAAGTGACATAGATAAAATGAGTCCTCTGTCGCCACTGTAAATTTTTTTAACACTATTGCTGAAGTCTATGCTTTTAATCATCTCTTACAGAAGCAAACAACACAGCATTATGAACCACTTAAGCTGTACTACAGCAAGTACATCTGGATTTCTGCAAGGCTTTTGACATGGTCCTCTACAACATCCTGCTCACCAAGCTGGAGAGATATGGATTTGATAGGTGGATTGTTCAGTGGATAAGGAATTGGCTGGATGGTCACATCCAGAGGGTAGTGCTCAATAGCTTGAAGTCCAGATGGAGAGCAGTGACAAGTGGTGTCCCTCAGGGGTCTGCACTGGGACCTGCGCTGTTTAATATTTTTATTGAGGATATAGACAGTAGGATCAAGTGCACCATCAGCAAGTTTGCAGATGACACCAAGCTGAGTGGTGGTGTTGATACACCAGAGGGACAGGATGTCATCCAGAGGGACCTGGACAAGCTGGAGGGGTGGGGCCAGGTGAGGTTCAACAACAGCAAGTGCAAGGTTCTGCACCTGGGCCAGAATAATCCTCACTATCAATACAGACTGGGGGATGAGGTGATAGAAAGCAGCCCTGTGGAAAAGGGCTTGGGGGCAGTGATGGACAAGAAGCTGGACATGAGCAGGCAATGTACACTTGCAAGCAGATCCAGAGAGGTGATTCTGCCACTTTGCTCTGCTCTGGTGGGACCTCACCTGCAGTACTTCATTCAGGTCTGGAGGTCTCAGTATAGGAAGGATGTAGACCTGATGGAGCAGGTCCAGAGGAGCTGCTCATGAAAATGATCAGGGAGTTGGAGAACCTCTGCTACAAAGACAGGCTGAGGAAACTGGCCTGCATTAGTGTGGCCAACAGGAGCAGGGAAGTCATTGTGCCCCTGTACTCTGCATTGGTTAGGCCGCACCTTGAGTCCTATGTCCAGTTCTGGGCCCCTCAGTTTAAGAAGGACATTGAAACACTTGAGCGTGTCCAGAGAAGGGCAACAAGGCTGGTGAGAGGCCTTGAGCACAAGCCCTATGAGGAGAGGCTGAGGGAGCTGGGATTGTTTAGCCTGGAGAAGAGGAGGCTCAGGGGTGACCTCATCGCCTTCTACAACTACCTGAAAGGTGGTTGTAGCCAGGAAGGGGTTGGTCTCTTCTCCCAGGCAACCAGCACCAGAACAAGGGGACATAGTCTCAAGCTGCGCCAGGGGAGGTTTAGACTCAAAGTGAGGAGAAAGTTCTTCATCATTGGAATGTGCTGCCCAGGGAGGTGGTGGAGTCACCATCCCTGGAGGTGTTCAAGAGGGGATTGGACGTGGCACTTGGTGCCATGGTCTAGTCATGAGGTCTGTGTTGATAGGTTGGAGTCGATGATCCTCGAGGTCCTTTCCAACCTAAGTTATACTGTGTGATACTACTGTGTGATAATATTCAGCTTGGAGAAGAGGCAGCTCTGGGGAGACCTAATAGGAGCCTTCCAGTACCTGAAGGGGGCCTACAAGAAGGATGGAGAGAGATTCTTTACAAAGGCCTGTAGTGATAGGACGAGGGGCAATGGCTTCAAACTAGAGAAGAGCAGATTTAGACTAGATGTTAGGAGGAGGATTTTTAACATGGGTGGTGGAACACTGGAACAGGTTGCTCAGGGAGGCGGTTTGGGCCCCATTCCTGGAGATATTCAAAGCAAGGCTCGACAGGGCTCTGGGCACCCTGATCTGCTTACTGCAGAGGGAGTTGGACTAGATGACCTTCAGAGGTCACTTCCAACCCAGACCTTTCTAGCATTCTATGAAAAGCTTTGTCTGAGCAGTGACTGCTGCTATAAATGGCTTTTCCAGAACTTTGTGAATTCCAGCCAATACATGACAAGCTATAATGGCTTGCAGGATTATGAAGACATTTATCCTTGGGCTGCATGCAGAAGTGGTCTTTCTTCATTCCAGGAAACAACTGAAGGTTTAGCAAGTTAGCAGAACATAGGTGTCTGGAGAACTGTATTGTCTGTAGGAATCACTGGACATTAATCTTCCTGATCCCATATATTCTTGCTAGATTTCAGGCACAGAACCTTTTTTGTATAGAACCCTTCCAAGAGTTGTGCTCAACCCTGCAGCTACCTGCTTAGTGTTGCCTGAAGCCTCCTAAAGCATTCCTCACTTAAGCCTACTTCTGCTTCTCTAAGCTCACACAATTTTGCTCTTTCTCCTTTTCTAAAACATTTTTTCCTATGTTTGACTGACTACACCCTTTAAAATGTGAAGAAACACAAGGGCCAACATTTTTCTTTCTCCTTGCTCCTTTCCTTCTTCTAACTTCTGTATTTGCTGAAGCTCATCTTCAAGAATCTGCATTAGCCTGCCTCATACCTTACTGTCATTCTGTGTCTCTTCTCCTCAGTCATCTCCTTGCTTCACCTTTCTGTCATTATTCTGTGCCTTCTTTCAGCCAAGCCTTGTGCATGCACCAGCATCCAGCCCTGCTTACTCAACCCCCTGCACTCATCTCTCCCCATTTTTAACTGATTTCCAATAACCTTCCAAACCTCCTCTGACCAAGCTATTGCTCCTTACATAACCATCTTGCATTTAAATTAAGACATTAAATTCTCCTCTCTCCAGCATATAACCAGGGAAGGCCTGTAAATGCCACAGAGCCTTATGAATGTATTAACACAATAACCAAGGGGCTCTAATTAGGAGAGAGACTGAGACTTCCTACATCTAACAGTAGTAAAAGTGAACTCTGAACATAAACACAGCACTCATAGAATGACTTAATACAGAACAAAGTTTAGGAAAATATGGAAGCTGATAAAAGAAAAAAGGGGGGAAAAAAAGACATCAAAATCTCATCCAGCTTCAATAATTCTTTTAGAGACAAACTCTAGACCAACTATAAAGTTTGGACAAGGCCTGTAACAGTACAACTCATTAAGAATCAGGATGACAACAGCCTCCTTTTTCTATTTAGCATGGCCAAAGTTTGTTTATTTTCCTTTCTCTCTGGATGTCTTTAGCAGAGGTTTGCTAAACTTACTCCATACTTATTCACCAATAAAGCCATCACAACCCCCCGCCATGGAAGAAGCTTCTAACGGAAGAAACTAACTTTGAAGTTGGATACATGACAGCAAGTGAAGCATGTTTTCCTTAGCATAGTTACACACACATTGAAGTTCTTGACAGAGCAGAAAACACAGCCCAAAGTTGTCATGCTCTTAATGTTCTGTAGAGGATACTTGTATTGGCTGAGACTCACTGGCTGAGAAAACTGAGCTGCTAACCACTTCTGTGTGCTGCTACAGAGGATGATGCCAGTAAGAAGATGACATGATTGCATCTCCACATCAGTTGCCTAAATAAGTATCCTTAGAAGCACCATTAAAAATGTTTCAGCACATACTATGCAAAATGTAGTCATGCAGCAACATCAGTAGGGCTACATAAACACTGCCTTCTGCACAGCAACCAAAATATGAGCCTCAACTGAAACCCACCTCACAGCAGATGTGGGCTTCAGATAAGCATCAAGGCTACCTGTGTCCAGAGAAGAAATTCAGCCCATGATACATTCAAGTTCAATCTCACCTACCTGCATTGACAAGATGGTGTGTTTGCAGGCCAAGACTTCCCAAAGAGTACCCCATACAGCCTATGAAAATGACTGGCAGCATCAGCTGGCCAGCAGCAGGGAAAGAAGCTGGCTAGGCTCCCTCCCATAGGCATCTCGTGCAAAATGCTGTAATGTACTGCAGAAGCTGCAGACACCAGAACTGTGATGTTCTCCAATGCTGCAGTTTTCAATTTGATGATGCCCCTAGTTGTAAACAATAAAACCAAGCCTGAGTGTCTTCCTGTCAGGATGGTGGCATGAGGACTGGTCAGCATTTACACACTGCTTTGAAAGGGGCAGTAGCTACTATGAAAAGGACATGTTTCATGTTATAATCTCTGGAAGAAATGTCAAAGCAAGAACCAGAATGTCTTGCACTAGCTCTTTGCAACAGCATGCCATTCAGATCAGTATGAATAGATGTGAAATGATCTACTTTATCCAATTAGTTTTCCAAAAAATTCCAGTGGTTCTTTCAATAGTATTTAGCATGCAAAAATGGCACAAAGTTTGCTTGCTGTGCACCAGAGTTAATCCCACCCTGGTTCCAGTGAGTGCAGCTGGATTCACTTTCTCCACTTCATTTCACTTTTCACTCTGCTTATAACCTGGTTCTGCAAAAATTTTAGTTTCTGGGAGACGTTGCAAGTAAGAGAAGTAGTAGAGACACTCACAAACAATACTGGAAGAAAGTTTAGGATTCTATTTCAAGTTTTCTAGTTTCAGCACTAAGATGCCAAAATGGGATGGATGTGTACGCATGCTTTAGTTGTCTGTGAAGAGAGTTAGTAAATCTTGTAGTGAAAACTGAGATTAGTAGCTGGATGGATGGTTTATGGCATTCAGCGGGTTGCCATACACTGTGGGACACATCTTTTGAAGGAGATTTTAATCAGCTCAAAAGACAATATGGCAACTGGCAGCCTTTTTCTTTTATTGAAGCAAAGTCACAGCATTTTCATCACTATTCCCCTCTTGTGAAGGGAAGAGTTAAAGAAGGCCCCTGAAATTTACATCGCTAACGAGTAAAGGGTTGAAGAGAGAGATTACAAGCGTATTTCTCTAAAATAAATAATCTACAAAGAGTGCTTTTTCCTCTTCCAAACAGCCTAAAAATGTATAAATTCTAGGGTGAGGAGATCGAAAGGATTTTAACAACTTCCAGTATTTACAAACAGTACAAAAAACCTGCGCACGCCGTCGGACGAGGCAGAGTTCGCCTTAAAACTTAAAAGCTCCATGCCTACCAAGAGCCTAAGACTCCAGCCAATATTTCAGTTTTAATTAATGGTCTCCTTCACGATTGGAAAACCGTTAAATGCTTTTATTATCTGTAAAATGTACAATAAAAACAAACCTTGCTAAATTATTAAGGTTAAAAACAAAAAAAAAAAAGGAGAGAAATACTGCAGGCAAATCGAAAAGGAAAGCAACTGTAACTTATTCTTTGGTAACCAAAAGTTAGCGAGTATTGTGTATTTCAAGTGATGAAAAGTAATCATCTTCCCATTCTGACAAATGGAAGACAGACTTCTGGCAAACTACGACTCCCAAGTCTCAATTTTGAAAGACAGGCTTCACCTACAGCTCCATAGTGCAAGTTCTCAAAGTCAAATTTTGCTTTCTACTTCAGAAACATAATCCTTCCAAACTCTTGGCAGTACGCTGCTTAATTCCTCTCCCACCTCCCTTTCATCTGCTTGCATCCTCCGCACGTATCCAGTTCTTCCAGTTCTCTAAGGGAATACTCTAGTCAAGGAAGCAATTCACTTGGAAATGAGTGTTTCACCAAGTGCCTGTGTGTGGCTGCACAGCAGCCAGTAGTGTGTTACAAAACTTGGCTCCCTTTTTCACATTAACTCCTATTTCATTTTCCCTTAGGAAAAACAAAAAAGTACCCTGGACCAGTTCAGAACTTCAGTGGTGACCTCACTGCTTTAGCAGGACATGCTTCATTGAACACTGAGGCATACTCCAGTAATAAGCCATGTAACCCCAACCCTACTACCTTCTCATAGGTCAGTGTGCCTCGTCACGCCTCACTCTGCTTACAAATGCACTATGCTGCACCACTACAATGCTTTTGAAGCAAACGTCCACCTTGTACCATGGAAGCCTTCCCATTCCTCCTTTTCAGGCTTATACCTAAATTTACTTGCACAATTGCAGTCTCAAGAAAAAGAATAACTTCACACCCCTACAGGCTCTGAGAAAACTCCCTCCCCCACAAGAGGACTTCTAAGGCTTTACACAAAAAGTTCAACTGTTAAACTCTTTAAGCCACAGACCGCTCATTCATAGCAAGTCCTCCCCACCCCAATCCATCCATGCAGAGCTATCATTGCTTTAGCATTTAGACACACACATGCAGTTCATGGAATAAATGCTTAGCAAAGCACACTTGTCCTGGGTCTGGGCTTTCTTCTGGAATCTAGTCCTCCATCATTTTCTAGACTAACATCCAGTGCCTTTAGTCACTGCTTTTAACTTTCTTCAGCTGAAGGGCTTAGATAATTCCTTGAAGCACCTGGCTGAGTCATTAAATCTAGATGGGTTGCATCCAAGGTCTCCTTAGAGCCTGCCTCCTCAGCATATGGAAAGTCATTTACGTCCATTTCATCACTGGCAAACATATCAAGCTGCCTTTCTTGCTGCTCTTCCAAAGTCCTTCGGGCCCTGCCCTCCGACTGTTCCACTGGTTCCCCATCTCCTTCACTGATGACGGTCATAGGGCTGCTCTGGATGCGGTTGCGGACATTGTATTTGCTGCTGGCAGCAGAGGGAGGTGTTCGTGACCGGCCGTACCTAGTGCCAGAAAAGGACATGCTCCTTGGCATCAGGCCCTCACTCTTAGCCCACTCTTCCTGAGCTCGCTTGCTCTTGCTGGGTGAGCAGCTGGCAGGGCTGTCGGAAAGGTCAGGGGAAGAGGCATCTGTCTTTGTCCGGTGGAACCGTGGGTCTGTGTTCTTCAACATCTCTGCTGCAGACATGCGGGAACTGGTGTCACAGCGGCTCCCTTTCTTCAGCAGCAGGGCTTTGAAGTTGTCATTGCTGGTGCTGCTCTTGCGAACGCTTCTCTGAATCGATCCAGCCTGTTTGAGTGTAGCTAAGGTTGGGGAAGCACCAGTGGGAGTTACGGGGGGCGATGGGGAATGGTTGCGGGTACGGTCATCTTCAGAGTCTTTACGGCCGAGGACTTTCCTTTTGGATCTGGGTTCGAAAAACAAACAAAAAAAGAGAGGGCCAAACAAAAAAAAAAAAGAAACTTTAAACCACCCTGAGCTAGAACTCAGCTTAGAAGGATGACAATGAATTAAGCCAAAGCACAGAGAGAGAGAAGGGAGAAGTAACCTAAGTATAAAGCATGAGTAAGAATGCCGCCAAAACTGTACAGGCATTAATGCGGCATTTGCAGTATTAAGCTCAGTTTATTGTTCTTTTTCTGCAAATCTGGAACAATGAAACTACTAAAACTGGCAAATATTGATTTTATTCAGTAAATTTAGTGAATCAGGTTTTCTGAAGTCAGTATTCAACTGCTATGACTACTGCATCATACTCCACACCATGTGTCAGTTAGTTTGGGGACTTGATTAGAAACGTCACCTAGGGTACGTTGGGTTTTGGTTTTGTTTTTCTATCGCATTCAATGTTCCCTGGACAACGAGAACTGCGGGTTTGTGCACCTGCCTTTAGAAGAGGACACTGAAATGCACTACTGCTGAAGTTAAGATGAGGTAAAGGGAGGCATATGTAGCAATTCTGGATTAAGTGATTAAAACAAAAAAGCCCCCCAAACTCCCAACCTGAATATTATTACTGAAATGTAATTTTTTCATCTTCTATTAAGGTGCACAGACAAAATTCTGTTGGTTCTCTGTCACTATGTTGGTGCTCTGTCACTGTGTTCTGTTGGTGCTCTGTCACTACGACCCTTCAACTAAATGAAGGAGAGACCAGCTTCCTGACATGACAGTGATGAAGAGGCATAGTGTTTTTTAAAGTGCAAGGGTAACAAAGAAACAAACAAACAAAAAGAAACCATCATAGAACTGGCACTAAGTGGAAACTGGACTTCTGTTGCCCCATTTTCACATTAGAAATCTTCGAGACGTATTAGATGCCCAGTATCTGTTGGAAAGCTGCTCTGTTTCTTTGCAGGTTAAACAAGAATTAATTCCAAGAGATTATGCAAAAACTAATTTTACATATGCTGTTTTGGCCAAAGTTTCGAGCCAGTCAGCAGACTTGTTACAAGATTATCATGCTATAATTCCATGTTTAATACAGACTGTTCCTCTTATACAGCAGGTTTCTATTTAACATGATCTTTAGCTGTTCCTTTCTCAAAGGCCTTGAGATTTTGCCAAGGAAAGCTCAAATGTCTTCATGCATTGCAGCTGACTCATAATAACCAGAAAACAAAGTAGCAGGATACATCAGCTGAGTAGGTGGCAGCAACGGACGTTACCGGAAACTCTGCCAAGATGGTAGAGTGATCCTGTCTTTCTTAAGTGGTGGAATTTATGCATAGATCACTTTTGATCACCTCCCTCAAAGGCATCTATTTATTTTCAGCTGCTGCTGCCTTCACCTGCCTTTCTGGAAGAAGACTGTAATGCTGACATCCATTCAGTCTGAGGATAAATGGACACCAGAAGATAGCATAGGGATAAAATGATTACTTCGGTAGTGGCAAACGTAAGAACCTTGTCTAGATTCAATTGTGCAGCCAGTACTGTAGACAGCAAACCAATTTGGTGCTTGGATGCTCTGCAAGTCCGTACGTGAATATGTGTGTGCATTAGTGGGAGAAGATTTCCGTTCTTTACAGATACCTATAGGAAGCCAAAACCCTAAACAGTGCAATGCTGGGGTTGTGCTGCTGCCAAAACCCAAATTATATTCCAAATACACAGAAAGCAAAATTCATTTGCAAAGATCTGCAGGGAAAGAATTCACTATCTTGTCTTGAAGCAATTCAGTAAGACTGTGAATGCAGTGCAGAGCAGTCAGTTTGCTGTCAGCATCTAACCAGCTTTTCTCAGCATGTATGAAGTATGGCATAAACTTAACAATGAAATTTGGTTTTGGTGGCTTTTCAGACAGAGGCAGAGTTTATAATCAAGCACAACTGTGACTTAAGATTCTTTTTCCTGTCCTTAACACACATGCCACTAAATTTCTTGTCTTTCTCCAAAGCACATATTTGAGAGTGAGCCAATCACTGAGATAATGCCTTTTAGAATACCAGGGTTGGGGGGCAAAGGGAGGGAACAGAACCAAATGGGGGGTTTTATGAGTTAACAACCCAAAATGGTTGTGGTTCAAGTCTAAAGCCAGCAAAAGCAAGGTCTTAATAACAAATGTGTTAAGCAGTTTTAAATATGCCACATCCAGTTCCATTGTCCATTTCCCCATAAACTCAAGAATTACATACACACAGAGATCCACTCTGTACCTGCGTGCATAATGGAGAGAGGTTACTGGCTAGAATATTCCACTCTAAGAACAGATTTGTCACAGTCCTAGTGAGTGCCACGCAACATGAATGCAAAAGACCATTTTTAGAACAGCTCCTAAGGGGTAACTGTAAGTTACAAAAAGTCAGCATCGTATATGTTACATTTTTGTAACAGGATTGTTTCCAAAACTAGAAACCAGCATTTGCATCCCAAGTGCTGCAGTCTCCCAGCACCCAGCCGTGTTCTCTCAGGCTTTTCCCATCCTTCAGTTCTCCTGATGCAACTCACACAGATAAGCAAACTGACTGTGAATCTACATAAACTTACGTGGGTGCTGCCAAGCTCTTTGTGTGACCACATCAAAGAGCTGACCCCTCTGCATTCTGAAGTAAAAGCCACAAGATGGCACTACCACTACATCGATTCTAGTCTAAAAGCAAGCTCAGTAGTTCAGAGTGGTAATGGTCTTCTGTGTGTACTGTTTAAATGGTGCACATGTTTCATTTGCTGGTTTTAAGCCTTTTTCTTTTTTTCCTTTTTTTTTTTGTTTACTTCTTTTTGTTTTGCTTTGTTTTTTTGGACAACCTCACCATTCATAACAATCTAGCTGCCTATTCAGGATGATTGTGTTTGTCAGGGAAATGAAGAATGTCATTAATAATAGAGCCAGTGCTGCACATTTCATTCATGAACCAGTTGGACACAAAACACCCGACCTCAGGCTGGATTATGGCAAACTATAATCCAGCGTTTGCCATATGTTTTGCCATATGACTGACATGTTGTGTTACTTGCCAGTTTCAGCCACGCTTGCCATGAAGCATTAGCGTTGAGCCTCTGTCCCAAACTGCACCATATAAGCAGCGAAGAGAGTAAAAAAGAGATGAAGAACAACGAGAATGAAAACAAAAAGGTACACAGAAAAAAGCAACAGTAGAGTTAATATGGCAAATTGAGAACAGTACAATAAAGACTAGATGTAACTTCATATTTTAAGGGGCAGGACGTTTATAAAACGATCTACATTGATCTAATTCTTTCAGTTCAGAATGGATTAAATGCATCTGTAAAACAAAACACAAATCTTTTTCATCTATAGCCTTAGCAGAAAGTTCATAAATGCATGCCCTCTGTTAAAGCAATGACTGCTGTAACTGGGTGTTTGGCAAACAAGGTTAATTAATCTTGGAGAGAACTATTGGACCTGACAGTATGAGCAGTGCAAGTTCGGCAGTACCTGTGAATAGCTGCAAAAAGATCCTCGGTAGTCCTTGGTCTTGCTGGTGTTGCCACTCCGTCCATTTCTTCCCCATAACTACTGCTTGGCAGGAATGAACTGTTCGCTGCATTCGATTCAAATACCTCCACTACGAGGAAAGAAGGAACAGTAATTATCAGTCCATAGAGAGAACCCAGCAGCACATAATCCTGAAATCAGCCCTCATTGCCTCTAAGGCAAAGCCTCCAAGAGACTGTGTGAATGCACTCTTGTCATTGTGATTTCAGAGTGATGCTGTGCTTAGGAGGCTGCAGTGCATGAAATGCCAAGGCTTGCTCACTCATAGGGGTGGAGAACAATACTGAAAGAAAATTCTGTATGGTCTCTACTCAAATTGCAAAATCAAAATTAGCCAAACTAAGCAGGTTTTCATGGCATGTTTTAATCCTAGCACAGTTAAATAAACATCATTCTCTTTCCACGTCTGTAATAATGAGAAGTCAGAAAGGAATTAGAAGAAATCCATGAAATATTAATCAGATTCTGCAACTTTATTCAAGCTTTCAGTTGTACCTCACACAAGAGATTCTTCTCTCTACAGAAGCCCACCTGAATGCTAGGATTGCTATTCTCGCTCCCCAGGCTCTCTAAAATAGCTACTGCTGCATCTGAAGAACAGTCAGAGAACACAGACTCACCACTTTCATTTTCTTGAGAGAGGTGCCCATCAGCATTACTGCCACTGTCTTGGCTGCTGCCTGAACTGCTTTCTTCATCAAAAGCAGACTGCTCCTCCTGCCTGGCTTCTTGAACTGGTGATGCAGAAGGCTGTGCCACAAAGGCATTAGCTCCCACTGTCTCAGAGAAGGTGAATCCGGCAGCTCCTCCCTCAGGAACCAGGCTGCCAGAGTCCATCTCGCTGGAACTGAGTCCATCTGTAAGACAATTTCTCGCTCCCTCGCAGTGTGCAAGCACAGCGTCTCTCTTAGTTGGACTTGATGTGCTTCTGACAGTATCTCTCACTTCAGCTATTTTCTCCACTGTAACATCTAATTGCGGAGGTGGTACAACAAGAAACAGTTTGGGTTTCTTTGAAATAGGAGGTGGCTTCTTGCTTGGCAATATGACCTGAGTCTTGTCAGGAGATGCTGGTGATCCCTGAAGTGACATGCCAGAATGGAGGTCTTCACTCTGCACTGAAGACTCAGGTGTGTCTTCAGTAGCTATCCCTAGTGCATCAGCTTCAATGGGCTTGCTTAGACCTACTGCACCTGCAGGCTTTTGATCACTGTCAAGCACAGTTTTATTATCAGGGAGAATGAAAGGAGAACCCCGAGCCAGCACCTGAATTGAGTCTTTAAATGAAGTGCCTTCAGCTTTCACTTCCTCCTCACCTAAGCTGTTACTGAGTCTTAGTGAGAGAGATGGCTTTAGGGAAGACTGTGATGGTGAATTTACAGTACCTTTTTCCTGAGAGGTGGTTTCAGAAGCAGATTCAGGTGATGGTTCACCTTCTGTCACTTTTTTCACAGACCTCAGCTGCACCATTTGCAATGCTTTGGTAGTGACTAAGGGCATTACAGGTCTTGATGCATCTTGCTTGTTGAGTGGCTGTTTCACTGGACTACAGCAAGAATCTTCCAAGTTACGTTTCTTAAAAGAATACTGTGGTTGGATTGTTGCACCTTTCAGTTTGGGATCAAGAGGTGGTGCTGGAGGTGGGACAGCTAATGGCAATGGAGAAGGAGAAGGAATAGGGGAAGAGAACGAATTGGCAGAAGCTTCTTGTGGAAGCCATGGGACAGTCTGGGCAAAGGAAGACTTAACATCAGCTTCTGGGGGAGGAGGAGGGAATGTGGGAGAGGATGGCAATGGTAATAGATCCATGACTTCTGCAGCAGGAGGAAGGGGAGGGGGAAGAGAAAGCTCAGGACAATGTGATGGAGGCGTTGGAAGAGGAGGTGGTGGAGGAGGTGCACCAGAATCTGGAGGAGAATTCAGTGTGGGGTCCAACTTCTTCACACTCACACTCCCTTCAGTAGATGTATTTGAAGAAAGAGAAGTAGAGGATGAAGACATGGAGACTGAAGACAAAAGGGAAGATTTCCTTTCAGGCACTTTAGGCTTTGGCTTAGATTTGCCAGTTCCTGATGATGAAGATTTTAAAAATACAGGCACTGGAGTAAGAGCAGTGGGTGTGTTGGACTGGCTGGAGTACCCACTCGACGGAGATGTGACTCGGTGGGATTTCTCTGGCGAAGTGCTCTTTGGTTTGGCCAGTTCACTGGGCACTTGCTGCACTGAAGCCCTTGAGCCATCACTGAAGTGGCTGATGCTGTAATCGCTGAGAGCAGATGATGTGCTGGCAGAATGGGTCACTGGTGACTTCATCTGGTCGTCTCCCACTGCAGCATAGTCACTGTAGTAACCCCACTGGTCAGCATATTCTGACTTGATGCTACTTGTTTCGCTCTGAGATGGAGTGACTGTGCAGATGGAGTACAGGTTTGGAGCAGTGGTGGACATCATGCTGCTGCTTGCACTGACTGAGCTTTGGCTGCGGGATCGCAACACCCAGGGATCCTCATAATCACTGCTGGGGCTCTGGGAAGGGGAGCTGCCATTTTTGCACTTCAGATTCAACTGCAGAGAATGCTGGAGGGTGGCAATGAGAGTTTCATCAAGCACCTGTCCATTAGATGGAGCTTTTTTCTTGGGCATCCTTCTAAGTGAGTCTGTTCTGGATGGTGGCAAAGGAGGCTTCTTTGCCTTTTTCAGAGAGATGTTTCTTGCAAGGGATTTGTCACCTTGGCCTGACTGGTCATCCTGATATCTCTTCTCCTTTCCTTCAAAGACATTTATCACACTGTCTCTGGCATTCCCAAACCCATTAGTACTATTGCATGGCACGTCTGACTTCAGCCCAGAGTCCATATGCATGGAGCTGTAATAACCATCATGGTCCACAGAATGCAGAGAAGTAGAATCGTCCCTGACCAAAGTCCTCTCCAGGCTGCTGCTGCTCAGGTTGCTACCAGGAGTGGCGCAGCCTGGTGCGGTACAAACTGCCTTGAGTAAAGGAGTCTCACTGTTTTCTGCAGACTTGTACAGCCAGTGCTCTGTGCTGTTCACTGCTGCTTGTGCTTGCTCCCCTGAATAGCTAGATTCACTTCTACCATCACTGTCCTGGGAAGAGTTTGGTAAAGCAACATTATTCCTACAGCTGTAGCTCGTGCTCTGAGACCCAGCCTCTGCATTTCCAGAAGTGCTAAGAGACACAGCAGAGTCACCAAGAGAAAGCATCATGGCAGTGTTAGATGGGATGGTATCTGAAGTCTGTGAGTGACGTGTGGAGCTACTCTCACTCCAGTTACCACTGGAAGAATGGTGATCTTCTTTCCCACTTACCGCACTGCTGGCAACAGGGTTGTCTCTTGGCTTTGGGTAGGCAGTGGAGTTGGTAATTTTACTATCCAATGGCCCAACACTCTGGGCTGTGTGAATAACAATAACTTCTGAGGAGGATGACAGCGTTGCATTGGGTATGACGCTCGTTGAGTAGGTGGCATGAGGAGAGACAACACATGCTGGGCTTGCAGATTTTTCACTATCGCAGCTTTTTACCTCTTGAGACTTTGGCCTCAACAGGACTCCTGGTGTGGGATTATTCCTCAGATGCACAGCACTATCATCCACTTGCAACTTACTTATCTGTTGAGGTAAAGTGCCAGCGATGTCTTCTGTCTGCCTAGAGCTGCTCTGTGTCTGCTCTAGGGACTGCAGTGAGACCCTCGCACCAGCCCGTGGCAAGCTGTGGAAACCTATGTCGCTGTTTTGGCGAGAGGAAAATATAACTGCAGCAGAATCACTCATCACTGACATGTTTCCAGAGGAGCTGGAGAACTGAGACATCTGGGCCGCAATGCCTTGTCCTTTCTGTGCTCGTATTCTTCTCATTGAAGGAGGCACAACTTTAACTTCCTCCGTCTGGCAGCTGGTGTCCTTGGTTTCGGAGCGCTGCATGGCAGAGCGATAGCTGTCCAGTCTCCCTAGCGTGGAGCAGTGATCTGGGACATACATTGAATGCCCTCGGAAATCACCTTGGCCAGCGCCAACTGCTGGAGTCAAAATAACATCATTATTTCTTGAAGCACAAGTTCACATTTATATTCTTATTCATTTAAAAACAAAACACACCAGCAAACTGTTTGATCCCAAGCTCCTGCAGGTTATGCCTTCTGAGAACGAATCTGCAACAATGGATTTTGCACAGGCACTCTGTGTTTTCTGCATCTCTTCCCTTTTTCCTTATTACCATGAGCCCTCTACTTACAGGTTTTTCTGCATTCCTGCTGCAGATTTGACACATGAAATCCTCTATTTATGACATGGCAATAATTTCCATAGTAATCAGTTATGTCAGAAACCAAGTAGCACTGTTTGACTTCCAGTAGGAAAAGCAGCAGGAACAGACAAAAGCCTAAGCAACGTGAAGTGCGTTTCCATGCTGATGCCTCATGCAATAAAGAAAAGGGGAAGGAAATTTGGAGACTAATGTGAATAATCAGATCTGCTTTTTGAAAGCATTACACCTCACACACACAAAATTTCAGAAGACCTGGACTGCAGGTCTCCATGTCTTGCAGTTCATATGAAAGGAGGGTAACACACTGAAGCATGCATTGTTTTACCACAAATAATATGATACCATTTATACAAAGACATTATCCAACAATGCAAAGAAATCCATTAAATAACATTTCTCCATACAACTAGTTTTGATTTATCGTAAAGGAAAAGCTCTTAAGAAGTGGGGGAAAAGGCACAGCTAGTACTCAGCACTGTCAGGAAACAGAAAATAACTGTACTTTAAAAAAAAAAAAGAAGTAGTAGTAATAACAATAATATATTGGCATTAAAAGAAACCAACAAACCTTCGAGGACAAAGGAAAACCAGTTGTAGTTCAAAATACAGTTATCACTGGGTCCACATAAAGGACTCGAGGGTTCTGTTAAACTTACATGTTTATTGGTAGCTGCCTTTTAAAATCACAAACCAGAGCACTGGTTTAAAATTGGTCTGTGTAAAGCTGTTGCTTTGCAGTTCGGTTGCATGACTGTATAAATAGCAGACACGAGAGGCAGGCGTGCTGCTGGAGATGCTCCTAAGGATGCTGCATATGTCACTGCGGGGGAAATCGGTTATTTCAAGTCTCCGCCTTAGCTAGTCTCAGGAGTGATGAAGCAGCATGCCCGATGGGACTGTTCTCCTTTCATATTTACTATATGGAACTGGATCAGGACGAGAGGTATTCTCATCATGCAGCTTTAAACACCACTTAAAGGATATTTAATTATCCTTATTCTTGGCAGGCAAAAGAGGCATTTAGGAGAAGGAAAAGAGAGCTCTGAAAAGGCTACAGTGAATGCAGCACACACAAAAAGATTGTTTGCTTCTTTTCCCCAGGCACTTAAGTAGCCTTTTACCGGCTTGAAGCCTATTTGGTTTGCTTTGTGTAGATTCTCTTCCTCTCACTAAAACCTAGCCTCTTTCTGCTTCTGGTAGAGGTTTGCAGCAAAGCTAGATACTTGGATGCTGGCAAACATCTTGGATAATCTGAGATGCTATCAGAACAGATGGACTCCTGCAGCCAACCAAGAGAGGCATTTGCATATTCTGCACACAGTTATTAAGAACTGTACAGTAAGAAAAATAATTTCATTTCATTTTCCATGTATGTTTTTTCTGTGGATCAATGTCCCCTTTTTGATGAGAGAAAAACATCAGAGCAGGTGTTACAAATGTTTCTGGAACCATGACATCACTGATGATGACTGAGAGCTAATTAAAAATATCCAGTAATAAGAATGTGTGTACCACATCTTACAAATACCAGAGGAACGGGGTGTTTTTCTTCTTTCTGCCACTATGAAATACACACACACATACACACACACAGGAGACAGAAGGATGGGGCTGGTGAACAAAGCTGTCAGCACTACAGCAAGCATCTAACACTGTCACATACTGACCTGTGGCTGAGAGCACCTCATCTCAGTATGCAGCATGTTTGTATTCACCAAGGAAGCTAAATACACTCCGCTTCACAAGCAGCATGACACAGATCCACGGTTTATGCCTAAGAGCTTACTGCTAGCGAAGGAAAATGGCAAAGCAGAACAGCACCGGACCTGCTGACTTCCCCTTTCCTCCTTCCAAAATCAGGCGTGACAGACACACTACTGGGACATGCTGCTTATGGCAAATGCAGAGCGATGTGTGAAAGACAAACCTTGGTGCTACATCTGCACTACTGAAAAGAGGCCAAGGAGGGCTGTAGCAAAATGGCTGAGGAAGAGCTCTTTCCCTGTCCCCTGGCACCCATGCCAAGATGTAGCCCGGGGGACCACTGCTTGGCCCAGGCCAGAGCAGTACCAGAGAAGCACACTAACAAGAGGGCAGCATCAACAACCACAGGATGCTGCTGGGCATCAGTGCTAATCCTGTGTTTGCTACTAGAAGTTAACTTAGGGTCCGGTCTAATATGCTCATGAGTGGAACATCTCCCTTATGAGGAAAGGCTGAGGGAACTGGGCTCTTTAGCTTTGATAAGAGGAGACTAAGAGGTGACTTCAGTGTTTACAAATATATGAAGGGCAAGTGTCGTGAAGATAAGAGCCAGGCTCTTCTCAATGATGTCCAATGATAGGACACGGGGCAACGGGTGCAAGCTGGAGCATAGGAGGTTCCGTGTAAACATAAGGAAAACTTTTCCACTGTGAGGATGACAGAGCCCTGGAACAAGATGCCCAGAGATGCTGAGGAGTCTCTATTAAGGGGTGCTCCAAACCCCCCTTCCCCCACCTCCATCAGCAGAAATTTGATTGGGGAAAGACAAAGGCATGAAATTGCCTTCCCCTTCCCCTGGAGACAGGTAAATGGCTCCCATTCCTCTTGCCTGGGTGGAGGTCCGTCACACATATTTATCAGTGGGGGAAGTCCACTGGGTTTGGGAACTATGAGTAGCATTGTGCTTCGTGCCCAGTATACATTGGCCCTGGACACATTGTCTAGGAACACCTTCAATAGGGTGACCAGAAAGCCGTCAGGATTCCCGCTCTCATTTTGCTCGCTCCCATTTTGGCTCATCTTGGACTTGCTCTGCTTTCATGGCAAAATTGGAGAAACCAGCACTTGGACCTGGCTTCTCCCTGGACCTGCCTGCTGCTGGAGTGACCCTGACTGCCGTGAAACTGTGGCTTGATCACACTGTTCAGACAGTGCCACTGCAGAAGTTTCCCCTCATGACAGCCACGTCTACAGACACTTGATTCTGGCGGGTCCCTTTTCCTTTGGACTTGTGCCACATTATCCACAAATCAATTATAAAACCTGCAGCTCTGGAGCCTGCCACTGAAGAAAGACCTAGGGACCATTGCCAAATTCCTGCTCCATCCCTGTGAGTACAACCTGGTGCCCTCATCAGCTTTCCCTGAGGTTCCTGGCTTGCCTCTGATTTTATAAGTGGGGCAAAGCTATTTTGGGGTTTAGCCTTTTCCATTTCCTGAAGTCTCTAAATTGTACTACAGTTGCCCATGAGCATCCTGGTAGAATTCACAAGCAAATAGAACCTGTAAATAATTTAGTAAGTTTTACACATCATTTTTGGGTGGGATTTCTGGCAAAAATAAAAATCACTATGTTTTTGTAATTCCCACCTCGTTCACTTAATCCCAATCAAATCAGTCTCCTTCTCTCCCACCAGGATGCATTCCTGTGTGCCCTACTCTAGGTGATCCTGCTCTGGTGGGGGGGTTGGACTAGATGATCTTTCAAGGTCCCTTTCAACCCCTAACATGCTGTGCTTCTGTGAAATTGATTCAACAGCAGTAAGCCTTTACAATCTTGAAAATGCAGGGGAGCCCATCAGGGGCACATCTCTACCAGTGAGAAGCCTCTAGTAGTTAGAATGAGTCAGATCCCAAACAAACACAGGGTTCAGAAGGGGCAAGACAGCCTAGTCTCAGAAGTATAAAGTACAGGGCTACATCCTTCGATCATTATGGGACTTTTCACAGCAGTTTCCATCACAAGAGCACAACATTGAGGTTTTATGTAATTTTTTGTAGAAATGGATTATATTCTGAAATTACTTCAGCTTTGGTTTTACATCTATGCAGCATCTTAAGCAAAAGCTGTGAGGATTTACTTGTCCTTTATAATACAGAGATTGCTCTTTTTACAGTTCCATTTCCTGAACAGGAACAACAGAAATCTGCAGGGAAAATGGTTCAAAAAAACCTCCAAACAATGACCAAAGAAACATTTAAGACTCAGGTATTCTCTTAAAATGTTGTGGGCTTTAAGACTGTGATGGAATTCAGAGGAGGGTAATGAGGAGTGTTTTGTTTGCTATTTACAAACGCACTGCAAATGCACAAAAAAACAAACCACCTTTGCTGATACTGCAACTAGTTGACAAAATCCATAGCTAAGGGCCAGCTCAAACCTTCAATTGATTATTTATTACACTGTCTCTCTCAGAAAGCCTCTACTCAAATAGCAGCCAGAAGTTCCAGGATTTCTGCAACACCACAATACTGGATATTGTGAGGAGAAAGTTCTCCAAGGAGAGAGTCATTCATCATTGGAATGGGCTGCCCAGGGAGGTGGTGGAGTCACCATCCCTGGAGGTGCTCAAGAGGAGATTGGACGTGGCACTTGGTGCCATGGTCTAGTCATGAAGTCTGTGGTGACAGGTTGGACTCGATGATCTTTGAGGTCACTTCCAACCTTAGTGATACTGTGATATTAATCAGAGCTTCTAAAGAATACCACTTGCAAGTCCATCTAGTTGCAGGAGTGATCTTCAGGCAGATAGCAGAGAAAAATGTTGCAGAACTGGACATTAGGTTACAAATGCTGAATGTTAGGAAGTCAGAAGGGGCTGCAGTTTGGTGGTATGATAAACGTGCTGAAAGTAATTAATAATTGCAGACAGTGCTATGTTCACCACAGGAGACCAGTAACTATACCCCTTTCTTGATTAGCCTAAGCTGAAAATACCTCTTAGGGCAAATGCTCTTTCCTAACACACAGTGTAGGCTCCAGAAGCAAAACACCCACTAGCTGGAACAAACAAAATATGCAGAATATTTTAACATTTCTTGCATGGAAACACAGGGAAGAGGTTCAAATGCATGCCTTAGCTCCAAGCACTTGATCCAAGATAGACCTATACAGGTTACACTAGTTTTCCCTGACTCCAGCAGTCATTGGTGTTGCTCATTAGAGATGACAGGCACTGAGAGTGACTGAAGATCTGATGGGAAAAAAAGAAAGCATCTGCATCTAATTCCTAGGGCCAGATAATAGCTACTAAAAGACTCCATATCTCCTTGTGATTCTGGCTGATCGGGTGGCACCAGTAACTCACTACAGAGAATCAGCAGAAAGGTCCTCTGCACTGAAATGCGTGCAGATAACTGAGGATTGGAGAGGATAGCACAAAGAATGTGCTTGTTTCAACTAGTACATAGAAGTAATCACTCTTCCCAAACTTCTTTTGACTAATCATTTCTGCTATAAGCACTTGTCTCTTGTGCCCCAGGCACATTCCTGAAGTTTGCTGCTCTCATCTTCTCATGCCCCACCTAGCAATCTTCCTCTAAACCTGGTGACCTGGCCAAGTCACCACACAGGCACCACAACTTCCACCACTAAAAAAGAAAACACCCTTGGAGATTCTTAATCTATTTTACCCTAGCAATTAAATACCAAATGATTTTTAATAGACATTCAACAAGAAATAGACAAGTACATCTGGCTTATGGTAGTTTTAAGGAATTTTCACTGTGCTCCATGAAACATCTGTAATCTCTCTCAAGGGGAAGAAAAATATCGCAGAGAATCTTGCAATACTTTCAGTCCTGACAGCTAAAACAATATCCTGATTCCTTGCCTATGTTAGTGACACCCTGAAAGGGAGAACTTTGATGGAAATGTAGGGAATTTAAGTTTTCTTGAATCTGTTAATTTCACTAACTGAACAGCCTCTGGTAAAAAAATATATTCCTGGCATCTCTGTCTTTCATCCCCCATTATCAAAAAGCAGATCATACCTGTTTTCTAACACTCTTGATTTCTGGATTAATAGTGCTGGAAACAGTGTTGAGAAAGTACACCTTTAAAACCAGTATTAGTTAACAGGCACAGCAGCTCTGGAAGAGAGATACTCTGTTCAAGGACTTTTAAAGCTCCTTACTGAAGCAAGTACAGAACACCAGCCTGAACAGCTAGGTATTTGCATGGTATTTCTGTAGGCCCACAGCACAGCTGTGACTCTTCCTAGCTGTGGGACCTCTATCTTGAGTGACTGCAAGTGCTGAAGCAACAACTTGGAAAATAATATCCCTTAAGAGGAGTCTTCAACGGAACAGTGAGACTCTGAAATAGGTAGCCCAGAGAGGCTGTGGATGCCTCTTCCACAGAGGTGTTCAAGGCCATATTAGATGAAGCAAATCTAGTAGAGAGGCATCCCTGCCCATGGCAGGGAGGTAGAAATACATGATCTCTAAGGTCCCTTCTAAACCAAGCCATTCTATGATTGATGATAAAGACTTATGTGCCCCCATGATGCTGAGATAGAACTGTTTCCTCTAATGCACCAACAAAGGGTCTATGTTGTGCCACAAGAAATCACACAAGGGACTAATAATTCAGGTGTCAGTCATATTCATCCTGATGACTGACAGGAGGGCCTAGGAGTGACAATTCATTGTGAGCTACTGAAAATGTGAGGCAGGGAAATAAGTGGAAGAAAAGCATATGAGGTCATTCTGACCCTCTGAACTCTCTTGTTAGGAAGAAAAAAAAGAAGTACAAGGGGTGGGAAAACTGAACCACCAAGCCATTAAGACCCTGAATTGCACCTTAAGGTGGACAAAAAACGTTTTGAGATAGCTCAAGGGAAGCACACACAAAGCATAGCATTAAAAGACAGGTTTTGAAAATGTGAAGAAAGAGACTTTGATTAAAGAAAAACAGCATGCCTGGCACAAGACCAAATCAAAAGGTGGAAACCTTGAAGATGGCTTCCTCTCCCCTGTTTTGGTGAGGTTATGTTTAATTGGAAGATGTGTTGTGGCAGAACCAATTCTCAGGTCTGGGAACTGCTCCTCCTGCAAAACAGGGGAGTGTGGGACACCAGAAGCTGTTCATTGGTGCCTGGGACTGCACTGGTGCAGAGCTCCAAAGAAACATTCATAGCCAGGTAACTTGGTACCTTCAGAAAAAGAAAGTTAGTCTGAGCCAGACATAGAGCACTGACACAGAGAAGGGACCCTCCTAATGCCTTTATTTCATCTAGAGAATTGGAACACATGAAACTGAAGGTAACCAAGAGACAAGAAATGAGCATGGCCTGCAACAGGTTCTCCCAGAGAGATGCTCATCTATACCGAACTTGTTTGGGAATCATCTTCTTCATGAGGGAAGAATAGCAGTTTGCATATAAGGTGCTGTCTGAAGAAGACAGCTAGAGGTGATGGATAACGGCAACACAGAGCAGAGAAACTGAATGCGCAGAAGTGTGAAGAAAAACATCATCTCAAAGTTTCTTGCCCTTTCTGCACTCTTGATCCAACATTAACTCCTTTAAATATATATATATAAAATATTAATGTTCTGTAAGACAATGAAGGTAATTGAAAGTTAAGCAAAACTAATTTTGCATTGCTGTGCTTGGCAGAGAGGAATGCTTTGCTTTCTTGTCTTACTTCAGTGTTGTTCTGCTGAATAGTACTGAGTGGGTCCTGCTGTTGAAAGAATGACTACTTAGAAAATAACTGGCATCTCTCAACTAGTGGGCATCTCATATTTTTCTTCTGTCTCAAAGTACTATCTATGACACTGCATTTAATTTACACAGCATTTTTAGTGCAGAAGTTTCCAGTCTGTGCAGAGACTGGTTCCTTGCTGGAAGACACCTGCGAAAACACAGCAGTATTACAATGCTCAGAAGTAGCAATGTTTAAAGATACTTTCAGCACACGCTTCAAGGGTGCAGTTAAGGATCTCTGTTGGTACATTTGTCTAAATTCTATGAGGGTACTGCAGGCACTGAGCTCAGGCCAGCAATCTGCACAAGCTCTCTCCTCTGTCTGGTATTTTTTATTCCAAAGCAGTCAAGGGAGAACCCCATCAGTTTGGTGTAGCAGAAGCTCTTCCATGAAATGAAAATAGTTCAAACTTGGTTGAAGCTTTGAGGTTCTCTCAAGTTTCTGCTTCTTTTGAAGGACAAACAAGGGGTAACAAGAATCTGCTGTATGTGTTGGTTATTCAGCCTGTGCACAGCAACTCTGGTGTACCAAGGGATTTTAATCTTTGTGTAAATATTACAGCCATTCAGCTTTAGGGGAGAAACAAAGAGATTTATTCAGCTGAAACCACAGGGAGAATGTCAATAGGCACAATGCAATTGCTTGATTTGGATTTTAGTCCGAATCCTTCTTCTGATCAAATGAACTGTGGAATGTTTTAAAACAACTTGTTATTTATTTTGGGACAGTGTAAGAGAAATAGGAATGGACAAGTACAGAAATATTTGGGGAGTGTCAGAGGAGAAAAGGCAAAGAGAGTACTGAACAAGGATGGGGGAGATTTAATTTATTCCCAGCCTTGCCAGCTGCCTGCTGGGTGACTCCAGCTAAGTCATGGTTTCCCCATCTATGAGATGAAGATACTGATAACTTCTCTCTTTTAAACTGCACTTTGTTTCTAGTGAGGGAAAGCAATATGCTAACAGGATGGAGAGTTCCATTAGAGAGTCTTCCTGGCATACATTTTGCTGTGTAGATGACATAAAACCACCACGGAAGTAACGAGAAGCTCCTCAAACAACTTCCACTGTAGGGCAGATGGCTGAACCTCTACTTGCCTGCCAGTTGTCGGGCAGTGAACCCTCCAGGGCAGAGCTCCTACACTGAGGTACTGCCATCCCTGAAATTTCTGCAACTTAGATTAGGAGCCAAGGAAAATCTTCAAGCAATGCAACATGAAACATGCTCAGCACAGAGGTGAAAGACTGAAATCAAGACCATAAAACCTGTCACCCTTAGCAAACAGGCTGGCAAAAGACACAAACCTCTTTTAAGGCAGTAATTGAAGAAATTCTCAGTTAATGCCACTAGGAAAACTACAGCTGATGCTTTCAATCATTAAACATCTGTCTGAAGGCCTCACAAACATTACCACAAAGTTCTGGAAAGTCTGCTGGCAATAAGCATTGTTCACACATCCACCTGAGTAACAAGTTACCTGTTTCAAAAGCCATGTGCCTGAAAAAGCATGGAGAACCCCAACAAGAGACAAATGGCAGTGTGGAACAAAACCTTCTATGTCACTCTGCTTTTCTCTGCTACCTGCCTCAGGGTAGGTCATCAAGTGTCAAAGATAATCCCTACCAAAACCAATGTCCATGGTATGTGTGCCATTTTCAGAATACCACAGAAGACTAAGACCACTGTAATAACATTGAAAATGAACAATTTAAGTCATGTTCAGTTTTGCATTTAAGCAGCACAAGTACTTTTAAGGAGCACGAGGCATTTCATCTAAGCTCTAGACAAAAGAGCAAAGCAGTTCAGTTTGAAATGGAAAAACAGCTCTAGAACAGATGAGAGAGGAAGAAGGCTGTTTCTGCTATTCCTCAAACTAGCTGTAAACACGGCACCTGAGGGATTATCCTCAGAGAGATTTAAAACAGAAGGGAATCTTGTTGAGAATAATTTAATATTAAGTTTTATGTAGCTTTGTTTCCAGCTTTGATCTTCATTTGGTAAGAACAAATCTACTTTATTTAAACTCTCAAGCTTGCTTATACCTGACTGCAGGTCTGATGAATGTGCTGTTCTCTCTCAGGAAATAAATTCAGATTTTGAACTCCAGGAGCATCTCTTGGTCTGGACATTGTCTCCTGTCAGGTGGTAAGGCCCACTACACACAGTGAAGAGGGAGGAAGGGAATCCACACTATGAGGAGCTCCCTACAGCAGGCATAAAACAGCACCCATCTCCCAAGAAGAGGTGGACAGACACCTGTGAAACTTGGACAAATCTCAGAGCAGCAGTTAGAAATCAAATCCTTATGGGGGACCCAAAGGTGGCAACATTTAAAGCTGCCTAACTTCAGCCATCCTAGCAGAGTTAGAAAAATGGAGTTTCTTTCTTGAAGCAGAGGATCCCATGGCAGGGCAGTTTCATTACAGATGTCAAAGGAGCACAGGTCTACTCACAAACCACTTTCCATACACTTGCTTCTTACTTTCTCTACACTGGGCCCTCTAGTTCACTTCAAACTGACTCACACACATATTTTTGCTCCTGTTACTGAAAAATCTAGACCAACCACCAAGAATTAAAACACCATTAAAAAAGAAAGAGATGCAAGATGCAAGGCAGTAAAACTTACTTGAAATCATCAATATGAGATGATTCCACATGTAAAACACCTAAAATTATGCTCTGCCACACTACTTTAAAAGACACTCTTCCTCTACTGCCAAAAAAAAAAAACTAGAGAGGGAGTGTAATTTTACCTGGAAAGTTATATTCTTTTTTTTTTAAATAAGTAAGAATAACCAGTTAAAGAGTTCTGCAAAAGTGCCTGAAAGGTCTGCCAAAATACAGACTACTTCATCAGCTTTGAGTATCATGTACAGTACCAACTATGAAAGGATAGCCAAAGGTACTGTAAATGAGACTGAGTAGGAATTTTTCCTTTGGAATATATGCAATAGCTGATGAGCCCTTGCAAGTTGCTTCCAATCAAATAACATTTATTCTTAAGGAATCACCAATTAGAGCTAAATTAAGCTGGAAAATTTACATGTTTTTCACTGTTGATGCAACTCTTGGCAGATCCAAGAAGGCATCCATGAGTAATTGTTTGCAAGCCAGCATGTCTGCCCACTTCAGTTTTCTTTCAATGAACATCATAGAATCATAGAACTGTTAGGGTTGGAAGGGACCTCAAGGATCATCTAGTTCAAAACCCCTGACATGGGGCAGGGACACCTCACACTAGAGCAGGTTGCTCAGAGCCACATCCAGCCTGGCCTTAAAAACCTCCAAGGATGTGGTTTCTACCACCTCCCTGGGCAACCTGTTCCAGTGTTACAGCACCCTCACGGTGAAGAATTTCTTCCTAACATCCAATCTGAATCTACCCATTTCTAGTTTTGCACCATCCCTCTTAGTCCTATCATTACCTGACACTCTAAAAAGTTGCCCACCAGCTTTCCTGTAGGCCCCCTTGAGATACTGGAAGGACACCAATAAGGTCTTCTCAGAGCCTTCTCTTCTCCAGACTGAATAGTCCCAACTCTCTCAGTTGGGGTGCTCCAGCCCTCTCATCATCCTCATGGCCCTCCTCTGTACACGTTCCAGCACGTCCAGATCCTTCCTGTAATAGGGGCTCCAGAACTGGCTGCAGTACTTCAGGTGGGGTCTCACCAGAGAAGAGTAGAGGGGGAGAATGACCTCCCTCGACCTGCTCGCTGTGCTTCTCTTGATGCAGCCCAGGATGTGATTTGCTTTCTGGGCTGCAAGTGCACACTGCTGGCTCAGGTTGAGCTTCTCATCCACCAGCACCCCCAAGTCCTTTTCTTCAGGGCTGCTCTCAAGCCAGTCACTGCCCAGCCTCTGTTGGTGCTTGGGATTGCTGGGGGAAAAGCCCAAATAACCAAGAAAACATTAAGGAACAGAAACCTTACATCCCTGCAGATTTCCATTGTACCAGTACATCATTTTCCAAATACCCTGCCCTGTGCTCCCTTCAATAGATGGAATTCAGATAAAAGGTCCTAATTTCCCTTGCCACTTTGTGCATCAGAGGCACACACGTTTGGAACCATAATAGGCTATCAGACTGTATTGGTTTCATGAGCACTGGTAATGTCATTAGTCAAGTAATGATAAGCAGTGACAATGAACAGTGGATGGAATACAGTTCTGATGAGCCATACCTAGCTCCTTTTGTATGTTGTCAGGGATTCCTGTAATAGTCTTTCTCCTTTTGACTTTCTTCGGCCGTCTTACCACCGTGTCTGTGTAAATTAGAGACCGCCGAATGCTGGCTTGGCGGTCGAAATTCTCCCCTAATACATGATAGAACAAGCAAAGCAACATTACTTCCAAGCATGCTGACATCATGCACTTTCTTCCACTCACATTGTTGTAGAAATGGAAAAAAAGGCATTAACAAATGATGTTAGCTTGTCCTACAAAGGTTTACATTGAAGGAAGATACAGCACATTGTCACAGTAAGGCCTCAGACGCAAATCCATTACACAGGACTGCAGGCTTTAAAAGGAGTTTTGACTTCCTGAGCCCAGTTCAGATCTGGTGAGAGCAGCTCTAATTCCAGAAGTGAACAGAATCCTTGCTTTGATTTGACCCTTCAGGGTTTTTTTGTGTGTGTGGTATTGTTGTTTCATTTTGAAGTAACGAGCTGCAAAAAAGCAGCAGATCTGCTCATGAAAATGAAAGATCACAAGGGTTTATGCGGGAACAGCCATCGCCATTGGCAACAGCTATTGCGTCTTTGCACAGCTCCATCATTAAATCACACAAGACGCTGCTTTTCCCTTCCAGGTTGCTCTGAACCTGTCAAGTGTGCCACCACTCTGGTGGTGATCTTTGAACACGAATACAAATAAGTACTATGGAGCATGCAGAGATCAAACCAGTCTTTTGGTCTCATAAATATTTCAGTCAGAGCCCAAGATGCTTAAAACAGACATCTTATAAAGGATTACAAAAATATACAATGGCAAGAGCCGAAAAAAATGTGTGCAGGAGCACGCTGCCAGACAAAGCCTTCTGATGACCATGTGCTGTATCATAATGGGACCCAGAAGCACCACTATCATTAAGCAGCTTTTCTTTAGGAATTCACTTCTGTTTAGAGGTTTATAATTTGGCCATTTTACTACCAGGAAGATAAAGCTTGCCCTACAGATTGTGAGCCAAGTCACTTCTCTGTTACCACTAAAAATGTAAGGACTACCCCCACATGTAACACCCTTTTTAGAAGTTAAAGCATTTTAAAGCAATAAGTGCCCTTTAGATAATCCATTTAAATGTTAAATGCAGGGAAAAAATACCCACATGTGTAGATATTTTTTGCTAGGGATGTTCTGAAAATTGATGACCAAATTATTTACCTCTAAAAAGTGATTAATGCAGAACAACTAATACGTCATAAATATCCCTGCCTGACTGCACATCAGGATGATGTGTGTCGTGCAAATGGCATAGAAAACCTCCTTACCTCTGTAACAGTTAAAGATACAGTCATATTAAAAGTACAGCACGTGGACTCATGACAATGCAAGGAAAAAAACACCAGTTTCATTCACCATTTTGTAAACATAAAGACTCTGACTCTGTTTGACTGGAGCCTTGCGCTCCCATGAACCACACTTGTGTGAAGTGGCATTCTTGCAGCTACAAAGAAGTGCCAGTCCCATCCAAATTTTGGATGAAGTGATTGAAGTCAGGGCAGATTAAGGGAGGAGGAAGCCTATGAGATTCATAAAATTTAGAGGTATGGATCCCAGTGGCTTAGTAGAAGCCCCTGCAATACTGAGACAGACTATGCACTGTCTGGGGCATTACCACTACCAGGATAGTAGAACCTTTATGGGGTCAGATTTGGTTATCCTGCCATGCAGGATAATAATTCTATCCACATCATAGCAAATTTGAAGGAGAAAAGTTTTGCTTCTCTGAATAAATCTTTCTCCATTCAAAGGCCAACAATTAGGCCTGAGACTGTGAGATGCAAGGAAATTAAAATACAGCTTTGAATGCCCTGGAACGAAACATAAGTGGTAAGTAGAGGATGCAAACAAGGAGAGAGTCTTTTACATGAAGCCTCAGACAGCACAAACAGGATGACCATGGGGAAATGTTACTGTGTCAGCTGATCCACAATAACTTCTTCCCCTGACCTACCCAAGAACTAACTCAACCAATCCATCTTTAATGACTTTTGATTGACAAAGTTTGGTTTTTTTTCCCCAAAGCCACAGTGAAAATGTGTAGAATTCCAAAGTAGCAGCTTTAATAGACTCCAACAAGCTAAATCAGAACATCTTGGTTTTTTCCCCCCTTCTTCATTGCCATCTTTTAAAAATTATTTTTAGAAAATATATATCACCTTAACATTAAATGGATTTTGCACATTTAAGAATACTTTCCTTCTGTTACAGATTTCTAACAAATCACCTAGGCATTGCTCATAGAGTTTACTCAGTTTCCTTGGATGCACTGAAAATATTTAAGTATGGTGCTTAGAGTCCCACTGAAGTCAGTCAAGTCAGACTCAAGCAAACCCTTAAATGTTTTGCAGGATCCTGCCTGGCACTGATCACCTCCACCATCACCAGCCTGCTCCCTCTGGAAAGAAAGTTAGTTCCGAAACCCCCATGAAAGCAGACACCATTATACATCTTTTAACCCCCAAGATGTGTAAATGCAAGGAGTGGCCACCGCTAGAATTTCAGCCCAGACCCTTTCCAGGCCCAGAATAAGCTCAGCTCAGGCACTCCCAAAGTCTGAAACTGCACCCATATCTGGATGCCCAGTCAGCAGCTTGTCAGCCCAGTCAGCAGCTTGTCAGCCCAATGCAATGCCCCCCTGCACCTTTAGGCTATCCAACGGATTTTTACTATGACTGCATTAGCTGCTGCACTCCATCCACCGAAAAGGCCCGAAAGCTGACCTTGCGGAGCGTTTGCTGCACAGCCACGTGAGAGGCCATTGTATCAGAATCATTACTAATGTGCTGTTGAAAATGCTGTCTATTGCCAACAGCCTCTTCAGAGGTTAACCTTTTATTTCATGCTACAAGTAGTAAAATGGGAGTTTTTGGACCTCTCTTCTGGGAGTGGGGCGGGAAGGGGGGGCGGGGAAGGCAAGTGAAGGAAAAAGCCCGATGAAAACAAACACCAGTGATGGCTTGTTCCATGGCACATTGAACAAACTGGACAGAATTCTTGGTTGGTTTTTTCCTGCCTCATGCAGTAACATAAGGAACTCCACAACATAAAATTATTCTATGTGTGGGAGAGCAGAGGAGGGGACCAGATTGTGACTTTTTACAAAGGAACAAGGATAGCAGCTTTTTCATGTATGCTGTGTGTGGCTCCTAGTCTGTTACTGTTGCTTGCCTTGTTTCACAGTAGTAATGTAATTATTCAGGGAAAGGAAACAGCAGATCACAGAGACCATCCACATGCTGCAACAGTGGTCTTCCTTTACTGCCCTCCCTTTCCATCCCCTCTGATTACCATGCTTACAAGGGAATAAATGCTCAACAGCACACTCCAAAAAGGTGAGGTGTAATACAAACACGCACTGCTTTTATCGTAAAAGTTGAGAACTGCTGCATTTGCCAAGCGCAAACCAAACAGTTCAGGGCACACAAGGTTTGCTACACCAGTCCAATTAAGCTGCTTTACGTCTCAAGACTAGTTTATCCTAACATGTTGATGTTCTCAGTGACAATGAATTAAGTCTATGAGGTTTATTTGATCTCTTTCGTCTCATTTTTCTTTCCATCTGTTTTTCTCCTCCATATATTTTCAGCGGGCAGGATCATTTAAATCAAACAGCGGATTACTCTTTCTGTAAGTATACCCTGTTCCTGCTGTCACAGTATCTAAGCCCTGCTCAAGCTTATCGATTATGTCAGATTATCCATTGTTCCCACAACTCAGCCTTCTGCACCTACATCCCCCAGATAATGCCAGCTGGCCTAGTAACATTTGAGCATTACATTTATTTTCCTTCTATTAATTTTCCAGATGTGAAGTGTTTGTAATTTTCAGTCCTCTTAATGCTGTTTATTTCAAGTATTTTCTGCTATTTAAGAAAGAATTCTTGTTGCTTTCTCAGCTCTCTGATGTTTGTCACAGAAGTACTGCTCTTACACTATTTAAATACTATTAAATAATACTGTCTAAAATTATAGTTCATAAAAAATACAGGTGAAGAAAATACTGGTAGTCATACATGGAAGAACACCACCCAGGGTACTTTCAGAACAAAACCAAATAGTGTGAGCTATTAGTTGTAAGACTGAGCATGGAGTCAGAGCATGCCATATGGCATTTGAAATAAATTGGATATTGAATATCATCCTGGTTTTGGAAGGCAAGTACTCAGTTATTTAGATTAGAGGAGAGGCTGAGAGAGCTGGGGTTGCTTAGCCTGGAGAGGAGGAGACTCAGGGGTGACCTTATTGCTCTCTACAACTACCTGAAGGGAGGTAGACGGGCGGATGTTGGTCTCTTCTCCCAGGCAACCAGCACCAGAACAAGAGGACACAGTCTCAAGCTGCACCAGGGGAGGTTTAGGCTGGATGTTAGGAAGAAGTTCTACACAGGGAGAGTGATTGCCCATTGGAATGGGCTGCCTGGGGAGGTGGTGGAGTCACCATCATTGGAGGTGTTCAGGAGGAGACTTGATAGGGTGCTTGGCTGCATGGTTTAGTTGTTTAGGTGGGTTGAATTAGTTGATAGGTTGGATGCAATGATCTTGAAGGTCTCTTCCAACCTGGTCTGGTGTATTCTATTCTACTCTATTCTATTCTATTCTATTCTACTCTATTCTATTCTATAATGGCTGGATACTGTGTAGAAAAAGAGGGACTGTTAAACTGAAGTGACAATTCAATCTTTCACACAAATTCTATTCACATGTAGCAACATATGTACTCAGCATTAGGCTTGAGCATAATTTAACTTCCACAAGGCATGAGTTCTACAACTGTAAAACCAAAGAGCACTTTCAACATGAAGAGTTAACAGACCGTTCACAGCAAGAAGATGTGGACTATGGTCCCGTGAGTGTCTTGCTGAAGACGTAGCCCCGTTAACTTCTGCTGCTCTTACCCTATTCACCCTGCTATCCTCTTGCTGATAAAAAACCCAACCCTTGAGGCAATTTTTTTTTTCTTGCCTTTTGTAATGTGCAGTATTTGGAATATAGAAAACCCCTGGTAACTTTCCTTATGTAAAATTCCTAGAAAGAAAACCCTTGAAAATCATCAGCATGGCATGAAACGTGATTTTCCATTATGTATCTTCAGAACAGTCCACAGCAAAATACTATTTATTAATCCTCTTCTAGTACTTCACGAATATCTCACGCTGTTTCAAACCCACATTGTGTAGACTGTCTTCATTAATGATAATTTTAAGGGATTTTGATGTTTCCTCATTAACTTTGGAGATAGACTATTAAACAAAACGCTGTTTTCACAGAAAGGTGCAGTAAGTAATTAAATTTCATGCATCAATCATACGAGTGTCAAAATATAATCCAACTGTGTGAATCCCTTTTTATCCCTTCCCTCCCTCAGTGTAATTTAATGACTGAAATTAAAAGCCTACCAGTCACATTAATAGGAACCAGATCTGTTTGGACTGCCTGCGCTTGTTGTCGCATTTTCTCTTCTGGTGTTGGCAGTGGAAGTGACTTAGTCCAGTTGGTTTGGGTGTCGATATCTGATAACTCATCTGAAACTGGAGTTTTAGGCCTCTTGATGCTAATAAGCTTTTCCTCTTCTGGGGAAGAGACAGGACACTACAAAGAGAAATACATGCAACAATGTAAGTTTGCTATAATAAAACCCCAACAGCAAACCACAAAGGTGGGACTATGACATTACAAAAGTACTGCTGCTGCAGCCAGCATGATCGCTCATGGAACAAAACCCTCACAACTGTCACATTTTTACCTATATGAAGAGTGGTTTCAAAGACACACCACCCACAATGAAACACCTAGACTGTATGCATCTGAGACATCTAATGAGTCTAAGGCCCATTAGATCCTTACCAATGAGAGAAAAGAGTGGTCCTGAGCACAGCAAAGCACAGTAATGTATCACCTTGCACTCTGACATCATCCCTGAAGTGATTAACCCCTCCCACTGCATTACAGTGCGCCCACCCTTCTCCTCTCTCCCCCAGTGCCCTGTCAGGAAGATGAGATTTCAGCACTGCTTTGTTCCAGGTCTACTAGGTTGTGAGGATGTGTCAGGTCTCAGCAAGAAGTGTGCTATGAAACGACAGGTTTTGGGAGAGCCAAACGAACCGGCCAAGGTACTCTACAAAATCATCAGCCACAGATCAGTGAGGTAGTAAGAAAAAACTTTATTTCACCTTGCCACACTCAAGGAGTCCAACTGTGCCCATTTTTCAGGGGTGAGGCAGCTAATATTAGTAGGCACATAATGTTCACATCAAAATTAATTCCTTGTCAAAGTGGCAGATTTTACCCCCACAATGGTGTTTCACTTCAGAAAACCATATCAACCAATAAAACAAAAGCTTTCAGCTCCAGAAAAAGAGGTTGCAACAACTTGTGCAAATCCTTCCACTAAAGTTATAAGCCAGAAAAGCCATTTGCTTTCAGGGAGCAAACCTGTCTTTATTACAACATCCTGGCTTGCATGTCAGTGACAGCAGAGAAAGCTGTAATAAAGCCTTTTACTGATAGGACAGTATTAGTCCACAGGAAAGCCCAAACACAGGCAGGTTCAGAGCACACAGAAGACACATCACTGGGGCTTCCAGCAGGTGATCACAAGCTTCAAGCAAAGCCAGGAGAAGCAGCCTTCTCTAGTCACTCCTACCAGCAAGGCACCCCAGGGAATCCCAGAAGCAGGAGTGGAAGGAAGGCCTAGAGCAAAACCAATCTGTGCTTCCCTCCTGCTCCCAGGCAAAACAAAAGAGAGAAGAAAACCACAGCAGTTCAGCAGCACTAGCAGAGATCTCTCTGCCACCTCCCAGCTCCTCTGCTTCAGAGTTGTTTCATTTGGAACCTCCCTCTTCACCACCAGACCAGAGTTAGTCCCAAACTCTTTCTTTCTTTTTTATTTTTTCCACCCCTCTCTCCATTTGGATGGCAGAATGCTACCCAAAATAAGGTTATCTGTAGTGGATCACTGTCTCTCCTGGTCATTACTCCCTCACTGCTGTACACAGCATGGGAAGAAGCATCACAGCTACTTATAACAGATGGACTTGTTAAATTATTCTGGGTTTTCAGAGTAAGTGATCTGCTCTGAGTGCTATACAAAAGGCATGCCCAGACAACACTCTGCCACAACCACTGTTCATAATTTCTGAGTTTAATTTTCCTCCTGTTACCATGAGGCAGTCCCATTGTTTATAAATAAATAACCATTCATTTATTCTGTTATGCTTCAACTGTACATCCTTACAAGACAGGGCTCAACATCATAATACAGAAAAAATAAGTAGGGGGAGAGGGAAAGGGGGAGGGGGAGAGGGGGAGAGGGGGAGAGGGGGAGAGGGGGAGAGGGGGAGAGGGGGAGAGGGGGAGAGGGGGAGAGGGGGAGAGGGGGAGAGGGGGAGAGGGGGAGAGGGGGAGAGGGGGAGAGGGGGAGAGGGGGAGAGGGGGAGAGGGGGAGAGGGGGAGAGGGGGAGAGGGGGAAAGGGGGAAAGGGGGAGGGGGGAAAGGGGGAGGGGGGAAAGGGAAAGGGGGAAAGGGGGAAAGGGAAAGGGGGGAAGGGAAAGGGGGGAAGGGAAAGGGGGGAAGGGAAAGGGGGGAAGGGAAAGGGGGGAAGGGAAAGGGGGGAAGGGAAAGGGGGGAAGGGAAAGGGGGGAAGGGAAAGGGGGGAAGGGAAAGGGGGGAAGGGAAAGGGGGGAAGGGAAAGGGGGGAAGGGAAAGGGGGGAAGGGAAAGGGGGGAAGGGAAAGGGGGAAAGGGAAAGGGGGAAAGGGAAAGGGGGAAGGGGAAAGGGGGAAGGGGAAAGGGGGAAGGGGAAAGGGGGAAGGGGAAAGGGGGAAGGGGAAAGGGGGAAGGGGAAAGGGGGAAGGGGAAAGGGGGAAGGGGAAAGGGGGAAGGGGAAAGGGGGAAGGGGAAAGGGGGAAGGGGAAAGGGGGAAGGGGAAAGGGGGAAGGGGAAAGGGGGAAGGGGAAAGGGGGAAGGGGAAAGGGGGAAGGGGAAAGGGGAAAGGGGGAAGGGGAAAGGGGGAAGGGGAAAGGGGGAAGGGGAAAGGGGGAAGGGGAAAGGGGGAAGGGGAAAGGGGGAAGGGGAAAGGGGGAAGGGGAAAGGGGGAAGGGGAAAGGGGGAAGGGGGAAGGGGAAAGGGGGAAGGGGGAAGGGGGAAGGGGGAAGGGGAAAGGGGGAAGGGGGAAGGGGAAAGGGGGAAGGGGAAAGGGGGAAAGGGAAAGGGGGAAAGGGAAAGGGGGAAAGGGAAAGGGGGAAAGGGAAAGGGGGAAAGGGAAAGGGGGAAAGGGAAAGGGGGAAAGGGAAAGGGGGAAAGGGAAAGGGGGAAAGGGAAAGGGGGAAAGGGAAAGGGGGAAAGGGAAAGGGGGAAAGGGAAAGGGGGAAAGGGAAAGGGGGAAAGGGAAAATAATGAAGAAAAAAAGAAAATAAAAATTAAAGAAAAAAAAAGTAACTTCCAAGTGAAAGGTAAAAGAAGAAAGAAGTAAAATCTCTTCAAGTAATAATGAAAAGATGTTTCAGGCAATGAAGCTATTAGTAATGTCATCCTGACATTTGGAACCACGCTTTGTAATGTGAGAGCTTTTCTTTCTGCAATTCTTTATAAGAGAGGCTGCAGATGAGATGGATGCTGCTCTGGAGGGAAGGCCCAGCCCTGTGAAAGGCTCAGCAATCATTTCAACACAAGCTTCTTGGAGGACATTCATATTTTTTCAGGCATGCATTATTTTTAACAGGCTTTAAAACCATTTCTATAAAAGCATAATGTGGATGCTTATCTTTTTACAAGTGTGTGCACATACACTGTTCATACACAGATACAGTGTGGGCACAGATATCTGTACATATTTACACACACACACAAGGATTTCCCCACCTCAATCACTCAAATTCAAAACCTTTCACTAACTTAAGCAATTTGGGAGAGAAAAATCATTGCAGAATGGAAAGCTGCCTCTGAGCCATACTTCCTCCGAATTAGGTTTAAAATCAACTGTGAGAGATAAAGGGTTTGTATGGAATGTAGCACTGGGGGTGCTAGCCCAGTGTCACAGTGGGCACGTGTGCATGCACTTAAAGGAGCCATTGGGGTTGAGGCAAAGAGATTCTGTTTTCCCTGTTCTACAAAGAGCTTTTCTCTGCCTGAATCAGGGAATCAAGGGAGACACCTCAGGCCTGGTTTTGCAGTTTGTGTGGGGTGGGGACGAGCTCCAGTGACCTTCAGACACTCTGCTTGGTTGACATTGTCAGCATTAATATCTGTCACATTCAGACTGTACAGCAGTGCCAGGTCTCAGCTGTCACACAGTAGTCACCAGGGGCTCCTCCAATATGCCAAGTGGCAGAGATATTGATACAAAGCCACCTTTCATTTACAAGGCAACTACCCAAACCAAGTAGAACACTTCTTCTGTTACAGGACATAGAATAACTAAGGAACTGAATCACCTACTACAAGGGAATCCAAATTATGGAAAACAAACAAAAAAAAAAGTGGACCAACAATGACAAATTCTGCAGAATTAAAAGCTGAGGAAATCTGGGACAGATGGAGGAAGATGGACAGAAATGAAACAACCCAGTAAGTGTGTAACAAATGCAAAGTAATTGAAAATCCAACTGTGCAATTGAGAGTTCAAAGCACTGTATCAGGAAGAATTTCTTCTGCCACAGAACGGTGACGTGTACTTCTATAAAATAATTCAGTATGAGCTGTGGGTGGGTTTGGGTGTAGGAATAAATGTTCTCTTTTCATCTGTAGGTACACTTCCCATGATTCCTGAAGAAGCATAATTATCTTTAATATAGAACCACTGATGGTGGAAGAGATCTTTGAGATCATGATCTTTGTGAGGGTAGGGAGGCTCTACAGAGGGACTTGGATAGATTGGATCGATGGGCCAATGTTAATGGGATGAGCTTCAACAGGCCAGATGCCAGGTCCTGCATTTGGGTCACAAAATCCCCATGCAATGTTACAGGCTTGGGAAGTGTGGCTGGAAAGCTGTCTGGAAGAAAGTGACCTGGGGGTTCTAATCAACAGGGAAATGAATATGAGCAAGCAGTGTACCCAGGTGGCCAAGAAAGCTAATGGCATCCTGGCTTGTATCAGAAATGCTGTGTCCAGCAGGAGTTGGGAGGTGAATGTCCTCTTGTACTCAGCTCTGGTGAGGGTACACCTTGAGTATTGTGTTCAGTTTTGGGCAGCTCGATAAAGGAGAGATGTGGAGGTGGTGGAGTGAGTGCAGAGGAGGGCAACAAAGCTGGGGAAGGGCCCGAATAATATATCTTATGAGGAATGACTGAGGGAGCTGGGGCTCTTTAGTTTGGAGAAGAGGAGGTTGAGGGGAGACATCACTGCTCTCATCCTTAAAGGATGTTGTGGAGAGGCTAGAGCTGGTCTCTCACAGGTAATTCATGATAGAACAAAAGGGAAGGGCCTCAAGCTATGACTGGGCAGGTTTAGACTGAATATTAAGAAGAATTTCTTCACAGAAAGAGTGGTCAGGCATTGGAATGTGCTGCCCAGGGAGGTGGTTGAGTCACCAACCCTGGATGTGTTTAAAGATCTTTCAGATGTGGTGTTTGGGATATGGCTTAGGGGTGAACCTTGCAGAGTAGGGTTATTGGTTGGACTTGGTGATCCTGAGGGTCTTTTCCAACCTGAATGTTTCTGTGATCATCAAATCTAATCACTCACCTAGAGCTCACAATCCACCACCACTAAACCACGTGCCTAACTACCACATCCATGTGGGGTTTTTTAATACCTCCAAGGATGGTGACTCTACCACTTCCCCGGGCAGCCTGTTCCAGTGCTTGGTAAAATTTCTTCACAGAAAGAGTTATCTAGTAGCCAACCTGAACCTTCCCCGGCAGAATCTGAGGCCATTTCCTCTTGTCCTGTCACATGTTGCATTGTGAGAAAAGATTGACCCCAACCTCACTCCAATCTCTATGTTCTTCCTTCCAAGTACTCACAGCGACAGCGGCATAGGATTTTTTTGATGTGAAGCTGCTTTGAAGTCCATGACAAAGCCACACACAGCTTTCTTGCATGTGCAGGAAAAGAGCAGCTTGTATTTCAGCTTTCTTCACACATAAATGATTTTCCTCCATAACCATGATGAAAATAGGGACTCACATTTTTAGCAAACGCTCCCAGATTTACAGCACAGAAGCTTGCTCTAAGATGCAGTGAACTGCGGCTGTGTAATGTCTTCTCAAGTACTGTTTGTTACGTCAGAAATAGCAGAAACAGTATATCAGGACTAGGCTGTACTTCGAGATTATGTATCTGCTTAGCAAAGCTCATCATAAACACTATGCTCATAAAACAAAAAGCACTTGCCCCATTTTTATGGCATAACTGATTCATAATGGCTTTGTTACTAGACTTAAATGGCCACATTTCTGTGCCAACTGGATGTAAAGACCCATCTTCTTAGGCAAACTTGGTGGACTTTGTTCTTTTTAATGGATATTGGAAGAGGGAAAGGTGGGAAGTAAAACTAGCAGCCTAGGACCTTACAGTGTTTCCAGAACACACAGTTTTACAGGGGAAAAAGCACAAGCTTTTCAATGGGAGTTAAAAAGAGAATCCAGTGGGGGGAAATGTCCTACAAATACCCTGTAGACAAGCTGTATGGCTCAGAAAGCCAGAGAATCTCCAATGTTTTGCTGACATATCATCCTCCAGCCTACTCAGCTGCCAAGATACAACAAAGGAAGGATTTCACTGTCTTGTCACATTCATGTTATTTGAGTGGTCTCAGATGACAAGTGCATCTTCCAGCATGCTCTACCTAAATTCTGTTCATTCTTCTTTTTTATATTCCAGAGGCTTATACTACAGGGTTAGCTGTCCATTACTATTTGCCAGCATCTTCTTTCTTCTCCAGCCCTTTACTAGGTTTGACAGCTTCAAGTGCCCTTTCATCCAATGCAAGATGGAAAACCAAACAAACCCCCAAGAAACCCCCACCAACAAACACAAGCTCCAAACCTTTAAGTTATTCTTTCCTGGTCAATTGAGAATGTCACTCTGTGCTTGCTTCAGCCTGTGGGGTTTCACAATGTGTTATGGAATACTGCCACATCATAAATTTACAAGAATTTACAGTTAAACTAAATTAGCCATGCCTTGCTCTATTTGGTGTCCTTCCAGACCAAGGTCTCCAGTCTAATTCCCACATTTTTTGTAGAATATTCCCTTTTACTGCTTCTACCCACAGATCTTTGGTTACACCAGCCAACTTTCCTATTCTACTCAATCCTTCACTTCATAACCTTCACTGTCTCAGTAAGGAAGTGATTCCTGTTCTGCTAGCAAAAAATTCTGAGCATCAAGCAAGTTATGACCTTAACCAGCACCACAGAAACGTTCCTTTCTTCTTCCTCTGCTGCAATAGGTATAAAAATATAAGAAGAGTTATACTGCACCAGTTCAGAGCTCTTAAAAGCCTGCCTAGTATCTGTATTATGATAACACCCAATCAATAATACAGGTGAAACAAAAGCAGAAGATGCATAGAATAGGATACCTTCCCCTGAATATTTTCTCAGCACTGGATGGAGTCTCTTTCCCCAGTTTACTCAGTTGCTTTCTCTACATATGGAAACTCCCAGCACCCACAATTCCCGCAGCAGTTAGGCACTGCATGTCATACATAACAAATTATCTTCTTGTTTGTTCAAAGACTTTCTGTGCTCACTTCCTTATGCTCTTGGCAGTTTACAGTTTGAGCTGCTGGTTTGACTCCAAAAACTGAGCAGTATTAGAAAAAAAACACCACCAAAAGCCCATGAGGTGGTATACATGTGCTGCTTACTGCTCACAAGAGAACCCCCTCTTAAAACTACCTCCAGTTCTGCTAGTGTCCATGCCTCAGGACTCTCAGGCATTCCCACCTCCAAACTGGAGTGCCTACTTACTTCAACCCCTCTTAACATCAAGCAAAGTTTCGGATTAGACCTCCACAAGTTTCTCAAGCCAATACAGAAGGGCAACAAGGCTGGTGAGGGATTTGGAGCACAAGCCCTGTGAGGAGCAGCTGAGGGACCTGGGGTGGTTTAGCCTGGAGAAGAGGAGGCTCAGAGGAGACCTTATTGCTGTCTACAACTACCTGAAGGGTAGTTGTAGCCAGGTGGGGGCTTGTCTCTTCTCCCAGGCAACCTGTGACAGAATGAGAGGACACTCTCAAGCTACACCAGGGGAGGTTTAGGCTGGATATTAGGAAGAAATTCTTAATAGAAAGAGTGATTGGCCACTGGAATGGGCTGCCCAGGGAGCTGGTGGAGTCACCACTACTGAAGGTGTTTAAAAAGAGACTGGATGAGGCACTTAGTACTATGGTTTAATTGATTAGATGGTATTGGGTGATAGGTTGGACTTGATGATCTCAAAGGTCTTTTCCAACCTGGTTAATTCTGTATTCTGTAGTCAATGCATCTGTTTTAACTCTTGCACATATATTGAAGATACAACTAACAGTTTGCATGAGTATAGTAGCAAATATCTGATTCCCCCCCATGCATAAGCAAAATAACCTCAAAGTTTAAGACATTTTATCAAGTCAAAATTTGTAAGCAAAATGGCAGGACCTGAAGAAATACAGCATGAGATTTTGGCACACAGACAATTTTAGAGAAGGAATAAAGATCTGATATGCTGCATGTCTGGGAGCAAATGCTCTCTGTAGTTCACATTTCATCATTTAAGAAAAATACACTACTCCAAATTAGTAAAGGTTCTCTTTGGCTAATTAAGAGCAGATGAAGCAGCTATTTAAACCAAACACAGTGATTGTTGGTGAAGGGGTTTTAAAGAAGGTAAATATTAATAGACAAAAAGGAATGAACAAATTTCAAGTAAACAGGATATTGGACTGCAGACAAGAAGGAACAGTGAGGAACAATAAAGGAAACAAACCTGGTGCAGCATTCTTCTGCTGACTAGTTTATTTTCAAAATAGAAAACAGAAGCAGGCAACAACTGAAGGCTGAGAGCAGAGTAAGATTGCATATAGGCTAAATGCTACAAGTCACATCAAGCTGCAGATATGGCAGCTGGATGGTCCCACTTGTGGGCAAGGTACCTTGTTGTTCCAGGGAACCAAGTTACAGCAGGAGCTAATGCAAGACTGAGAGATGCAGTCTAACAGACTAGACTGTTGAGTGAGACAAAAAGAAACAAAGAGAATGAGTGATAAAAAGGGAAAGAAAAAAAGAACAAGAAACAAAAAACCCACACACACAAAAGACAAATACATTTAATATACACAATGCATGCATTCTAGAACTTATGGGAACCAGAGTTTGAAAGTGACATCCAAATTTATCTTGAACTTCAGCAATACTGAGGGACAGGAATAGCTCCCAAATTGTATCGCCGACAGTTGGTATGCACAGAATGAAAAGGACGACTCTGGTCACAATACTGAGATGTAAAATCCAGATAAACAATTTAATCTCCAACAAACTCAATTAGGATCAGTACTGCAGTAGAGCTTGGAGTGCAGTCATTAATGTAACTTGTAAGAATCAACATTAGAGTAGTACTACTACCAGTACTACTGCTTCCAAGAATTACATTTTCTACCAGCTACCAGTCAGAGGCTTCAGCTTTCTATGGTTTTTTTGCTTGTTTTTCAGCTGGGCTAACTTGAGTGCCTCTCCCTACTGGTTTTCCTTTCCAACAGCAAATGTTCTGCTTATCATAGACATTTACCAAGACTCACACAGAATCATGTGCCTTGCGGTACAAATATCACCACCCTCTGCTGACAGACACTCACCTCCACAAATTGAGGTCTTCCCTTGCATCATTTAGCCACAGTTTCATACTGTCTCCAGTGTAGACAGAGAACTGGAATATGTGGCCACATTTTTTTTTTAAGAAAAGGCAGATCAAAAAGAGTGTGGAAAGATGATCTTCATTGTGAATCTGCCATGCAGTTTTTCCACAAGTTGGCAATTACATCAATTTAGAAGCAAATTTCCAAAGAGTAAACAGCTATTCATCCATCCAACTGTCATTATTCAGTTGTTCTTGAATTTCAACTATTAGCTACTGGAGGTACAGAATTTAAATGCTGGCCTCCTTTTCTTTGAATAGACAACTACACCAAAAAGCTTTCATCTAGTAGTGAGGAGTTCACATATTCAATCATGGAATTTTGGTGACCCCAGTTCCACGCTGGTGCTGAAGAGCAATTCTGACAGCTGAAGTATGAATTGTTCAAGGCATAAGACTTATTAGAATTACTTGGCAGTTTACCAGTGGGATTATTATTCAGAGATCTGTTGTGCTAAGTGTTCATTTTAAAATAAGAGCAAAATTTTAGGCAATTACCAAAAAAGTGAATTAATCAAAAGATATTGGTCAAAGGACACCACTAAGCACTCAGTGGTACGATATGAAGGGAGACTCATGCTGCCTTTTACATGGGATTGATGCCTCTTTGAGCAGCAAATTAAGAGCTGCGGGATGAAGATTAAAGTTCTGAGATAATCAGTAACATTCAAGACTGTTAATTTGACAGCTCTCTTTCTCCACAGCTCTGGACCATCCTCTCAGCAAAAGCTATTTAAAGGAGATGATTCCAATTCAAAACGTGAGTGCTATCCTATCTGTGAAACGTAACTAGTTGCATGTTTTTTTTTCCCCCAGAATGCACAGGAATTGTTACTAACACATCATGTTAACATTCCAGAAAAACCTTAACCAAGGATGACAGACAGCTCTTAGGTCTCTGAAAGAACTCAGTCTTGCCTATGTGCTCTCATTTGAATTGTTAAAAAACCCAAAAGAGTGTATTTCTATTTTTCTGATGTTACACTTGGTTTACATGTTGCAGACATTGTGTGCAGCACAGTATTGGCTATGAGGAGTGGACAAGCTATATCCATGAACATTTATGAAGTACCTCAATAGCAACAATGTGCTAATACTAACCCCAGTGGAAGTTATAATTCCACTCATTTCAATGTTTTGGAAGTTATCATTATAATGCACTCTACAGTAAGAATGTCCTCTACATTTTCTGTTCCCTGCCAATAGATACTCCACACAGCTAAACAAGATGCTCCAACATTTGCTGCCAATACACTCATAGAATCTAATCACCACCTGGACGAGAGACTGTACATCGTCCATGACACACTTTAATATGTGATGAAAAGCTATGGAGGACAGAGCTGAAACACTGTACCTTTTAAAGAAAGAGTTCTCACTTTGTATAGAGACATTTATTTAGTCTGTACTACACAGGCTCATATGGCTTAGTAATGATTCAAAGCAATTAAACTGCATTACAATTAAGAATACCCTCCCACTCTCTGAGCAACACTAGTTCTGTAATTGAAACATATATAAATTGATGTATATAACAGTCTTCATATGTCCTTTCTCTCTCTTTCTTTGCTTGCTTAATTTCTAGATTCTAAGCTAAGCATATCAGAGCTGAGATGTGGGCATATAAACATGAAAACCATGAAGCAAACTGAAAAAAAAAACAGCTGAGAAACCCTACTTGGTGTGCAATCTTTTATTCTTCTGAATGCCTTTAAGGAAATAGTTGTGATGCAGTACGACAAATCTTTACCTAATGAAACTTCCTAACTGGTTTTATTAGTCATTCAAAGTCTGCACGGGGTGCTGTTACACTGCCAGTACACCAATGGCTGGATAACAGCTTTTCCTGGTATTTAAATGTAAAGGTCTTCCCTTCAGAACATCACCAAACCCCTTCTGGCTTTCACATCATAAGTTCCACTTGGAACTTCACCTGAGTAGAGTTAGGATTTTGGGAAGGCAAAAGCCAGATGACCTAATACCACTGTCACTGAAAGGAATACGCATGCTCATGATCATCTAGAAATTCTAACTTATTTATAAACTGCACCAGACACATACTCTTTCCAGCACTTCACCTCTCACCATTACCTTTTGTTCAATTTCTTCGTAATCATCCTGATAGCTTCCACAGGTTGCATTGGAAGATGAGGAGAAGGTGGGGCCCTGAGAGTAATACTGTGAGCTCCGGTAGCCATCCCGTCGCAGCTTGTCACACTCTGTCAACAGACAGCAAAAGAGGAGATTAATTCATCACAGGGGCCATTACTATTTACACTGGGTGTACAACAGCACTCACAAAAGTACAGAATACTCTTCTGAAGGTGTTTACCATGCGTTAGCATCATCGGTCTCAAGTGACAGAACCCAAAGCTGCATTTTTTGTGCCTGTGTTACCCCTTCCCTGACATATATTACAGACACCAGCCCACACATAGCATACATACACATGGCTTTTGTTCAACCCAGGAGATGTCAAAAGCTTTGGAAAGAAGGGGGAAATAGATTTATTTATTTGAGGCCTGGCTCAGTGTCTTGACAGATGCCAGCATCTTGCAGGATGGGAGATGGAAGCATGAGAGTAACACCAGGGGTCTCATTTGCCAGGCCGGTAGACACCCATTATGTGCCTTACACTTGAAACCATGATGCTGCTCACTACCCATGCACCATCTGCTAAATAACTTTGGCACTGACCACTTGCCTTCCTGCCTGCAGGAGAGACCATTTACTGTGATTTCAGAGAGGTATGCAAATCACAGGGACATCAAGATCTCACGTTGCTGCAGAGCACGTGTAGTTCAACAGGAAAGTTTTCAAAATTCAGGAAGAATTCAAGAGTGGACAGGCATGCACACTCAAAATGGCCAAAATCCCAGGCAGTATCTCAGCCCCCTTAGCCAAGTTTTCCACAATCATCTTCTTGCCTCCTAATTGATATTCAGTGTGATTGTGGTGAAGAGTAACAGACGCCAGAGCATAAGGAAAAATTAAATGTTCGAGATGAAGCAAACCCACCAGCCCAGTCAGACTGTTAGCTCTGCATTTCCACAGGCAGATATCTGAGACTGTTGAAAGATGAGGAAAGAAAAAAGAAAATTAAGAATTTGCTACATTTCTGTCTAAGGAACCGAAATTTCTGCACAATACACTGACGTTAGCATGACACAAGGTGCTTTTATCATCACTTGCTGGAGAAAGACTTTCCATGATTGCATCATCTGTCTCCCTATCCTGATCTTTTGACTACCCCTTAAATTGGAAAACATGCAATGTTTACATTGAGGGCAAGGGTTTTGAGAGGCTTTTGCCTGGCAAATGATTAAGAGGAGTTGCAAATTGCACATTTCATCTGTTACACTCAGATGCTTTCAAGGCTGAGGCCTGGAGGACTTCACTCTGATAAGTTAACTGACCTAGAGCAACCACAGCTCTACCAGGATTTAGTCAGTGTGGGCTCCCTTGTTATCTGCACATGCACACTGAGGAAGCAAGTCTGCAGTTTGGCAGCTACCCACTTCCAGCACCAGACATACATCCTGGCCTATCACATTTCTGTATTGGGTCAAGAAGGGCACCATGGCATGAACCTGTTCACTTCTCTCTCAACTCAGGGACAAAGTGTGGCTAAGGGGGGCTTTGAGATCCAGGTCAATTGCTACACCTCAGGAACAGAAGGTTGGTAACGCCGTTTAGCTGCTTTGCACATGTGAGTATGCTGACACTGCACGCATCTGGCAAACTGCTGCTGCAGTTCAGAAGAAGGTGAAAAATGGCTGCAGGCAACCACAGGAAAACAAATTCCTCTATTGCCCTTCCAAATATAGCACTGGATCCAGCCAGATCCAGCAAGTAACACTCACAAACGTGAGCACCCTGATGGGCTGTTTGTTGGTTTGAGGTACAAAGCAACAAGACTAAGCAGGGTGCAGGAGAACAAGACAATCCGGGGACTTGCATCAGCTTGTAGCACGGGTTAAACACACTAAGCTGTCAACTCAGACACTGCCAAGTTTCACCTTCAGATCAGTCACTAATCACCACAAAAAAGTATGAAGACAGCCTAAGGGGTACAGAAGAATGCAGTGTATTTTTTTCTTCCTGCTCTTGGGATAAGGCCCCAGGGCCCTGGCTGGCCATTTCGGTGACTATTCAACATCAGGCATCACCATGCACCCCTAGGGTGATGAGCTCTCACGATGCATGGTAGACACATACTCTGATATGAATTGCTTGACATTATTTATTCTCCTAACAAAGGAGATGAAGATGATGAATGGTGTGCTTCAGGGAGCCAGAAAACCTCCAGAGTCTTAAGCAAGCCAATGCTAAAGGTCTCAAGTCCACCACAAGTTCAGGCGGACCGAAAACAAAAACCTGACAGTTTATCAGGCCCACAACCTCCATTTGTTGACAACACAAGATCCATGTAATATCAGAAGCTAGTGCAATAACATTGCTGAAGAAGCCAAGAGAATTGCAAGACAGCTGCCAGGTGAACACAAAGGTGATTTGTCCCCCAGATCAGCTTTTCTTTTTATGTACTGTCACTCTACGTTTTGCAGTGCTGCAGGAAACACACTCTGTGAACAGTAACCAAGGCCAATTAACATCAGCAGAGTTTTTAGGCTGCTATCTTTTACTTTACATTCATTGCAACAGTCCACAAGCACACCACAAACTCAATCATTGTGTCTAATTGAATCTACTCTTGCTGCCAGACCAAGGGCAGCAGTTTCTATTTAAAACCTGCTCTAGCTGGAGGCACACACCTCTCTTCTCATCACTACTATTAAATGTGTGTATCTGGTCTTCTGTAAGCAATCAGGCTTGCACTTTTCAGAGAAACATTGAAGTTTACATAAAAATAACCTAAAAATTCTTACTCCAGGAGCGATTCCAGACATGTTTCCTTTTGCACAGAGAAGCAATACCTTGTCCTATCCCTTGCAGAGGGACCTTGACAGGCTGGACAGATGGGCAGAGTCAAATGGCATGAGATTTAATACGTCTAAGTGTCGGGTTTTACACATTGGCCACAACAACCCCATGCAGAGCTACAGGCTGGGGTCAGAGTGGCTGGAGAGTGGCCAGGCAGAGAGGGACCTGGGGGTACTGGTTGATAGTAGGCTGAACATGAGCCTGCAGTGTGCCCAAGTGGCCAAGAAGGCCAATGGCATCCTGGCCTGTATCAGGAACAGTGTGGCCAGCAGGAGCAGGGAGGTCATTCTGCCCCTGTACACTGCACTGGTTAGGCCACACCTCGAGTACTGTGTCCAGTTCTGGGCCTCTCAGTTTAGGAAAGACGTTGAGTTGCTGGAAGATGTCCAGAGAAGGGCAACAAAACTGGTGAGGGGTTTGGAGCACAAGCCCTCTGAGGAGAGGCTGAGGGAGCTGGGGTTGCTTAGCCTTGAGAAGAGAAGGCTCAGGGGAGACCTTATTGCTGTCTAGAACTACCTGAAGGGAGCTTGTAGCCAGGTGGGTATCGGTCTCTTCTCTCAGGCAACCAGCACCAGAACAAGGGGACACAGACTCAAGCTCCACCAGGGGAGGTTTAGGCTAGATGTTAGGAAGAAGTTCTTCATAGAAAGAGTGATTGGCCATTGGAATGGGCTGCCCAGGGAGGTGGTGGAGTCACCATCACTGGAGGTGACTGGATGGGGCACTTGGTGCCATGATTTAGTTGATTAGATAGTGTTGGATGATAGGTTGGACTTGATGATCTCAACGGTCTCTTCCAACCTGGTTTATTCTATTCTATTCTACAATTTCAACAGAGAGGAGGAGCACCACACACTGATAGTGAAAATGTTCTTGCAGCTTTGCAGATAATAATAATAATAATAAACCAGGTTGGAAGAGACCTTCAAGATTGTGTCCAACCTATCAACCAATCCAACCCACCTAAACAACTAAACCATGGCACCAAGCACCCCATCAAGTCTCCTCCTGAACACCTCCAATGATGGTGACTCCACCACCTCCCCAGGCAGCCCATTCCAATGGGCAATCACTCTCTCTGTGTAGAATTTCTTCCTAACATCCAGCCTAAACCTCCCCTGGCGCAGCCTGAGACTGTGTTCTCTTGTTCTTATTTCAGGACTGAAAGCTGACTGGGGAATAAAAGCATACAGCCAGTTGCAGTTGTTAATAATTTTCAGTTTTAAGACTGTGACAACACATCAGTGCTTTTGTGAGCCAAGGCCATACACACTCTTGGACTGAGCAGCAGAGCTGCCATTACCCACATTATCCAAGACGTGAAACAGCCTTTCCATACCTCTGCCTCAGAACTGCCAAGGTATGGTAGTTTCAGGTTGTGCCTGGAAAATATTCCACAGATCCTGAACAGAAAGCAGAAGAATGTAAATGAATTACCATTGGATGTATAAAAGGAAAATAATGGTAAGTTCTAAATAATTCCACTGCACAGACGACTAACAAAGTTACAGTTCTATGATTCTATCAAAGTTGGTTTGTATAAACTAACTTTCACTCTTTTGGCTTCCTCACTCTGGCAGATATTAACTTGTGCTTCTGCTGGCTTTGCTGACCTTGAATGTGTTCTTATTGTGGTTAAGTAACTAACAGCAACTCTCTGCACTTTCTCTCGTCCTGTGTACAGCAGGGTAGGGAACGGAATGGGAAAGGGGAAGCTCTTAGTAGAATAGAACAGAACAGAACAGAATAGACTAAACCAGGTTGGAAGAGACCTTCAAGATCATCACGTCCAACCTATCATCCAACACCACCTAATCAACTAACCCATGTAACCAAGCACCCTGTCAAGTCTCCTCCTGAACACCTCCAGTGACGGCGACTCCACCACCTCCCCGGGCAGCCCATTCCAATGGGCAATCACTCTCTCTGTGTAAAACTTCCTCCTGACCTCCAGCCTGAACCTCCCCTGGCACAGCCCCCTGGTTTGTACAGGGGTGTTCTTGTGTTGCTGATAAATTGTACATATATGTAAATATTGTGTATTTTGTACATATTCATTGCATTTCATATTCAGACTGTAGTTTTGCTTGTAAATACAGCTTCACTTGCTTTCTAACCGAGCTGGTCTGGCAATTTTATGTTGGGGGGAATTTTCAACCCACCACACAGGGCAAACCTCAGGAGACTGCATCAGGCAGGACAAAAATGCCTGTTCCTGAAGATGTGCCTGCCAGTTCAAATCTATAGCACACTGTGCAAACTCAAAGACACACAATCTTAGAATAGTTCCAGTTCAGAAGGACCTTAAAGATCATGTACTTCCAACCTCCTTGGCATAGACAGGGACACTTTTCACTGCATCAGTTTGCTCAAAGCCCCATAGAATCTGGCTATGAACACTTCTGGGGAGAGGGCATCCACAACTTCTCTGGGCACCCTGTTTCAATGCCTCACCACCCTGCACAGTAAGGAATTTCTTCCCTACACCTAATAAAAATGTACCCTTTTCCAGTTTGAAATGGTTAGCCCTTGTCCTATCACTGCACTCCCTGGTAAAGAGTCCTTCACCATGTTTCTGGTAGGCCCCCTTTAAGTACTGGAAGGCTATGATAAGGTTTCCCCCGAGCTTTCTCTTCTCCAAGTGGAACAATCACAATTCTCTCAGCTTGTCCTCACAGGGGAGGTGGTCCAGCCCCCTAAGCATGTTTGTGGCCCTCCCATACACCCACTTGAGCAGGTCCATTTCTTACACTAGGCACCCCAGAGCTGAGCACAATACTCAAGGCAGGGTCTCTGGCAAGTATCTGATATGAAATATGCAACAATATTATTGCATCCCTGATGAATCAGTTTTGTTTGCACAAACATTGACCATTCAGCCAGGAAAGAGCCACTGCCTTGGTAACTGCAATCAGTGGCTGAACTGGGCAGTGTTACAGCACTACCCCCCTCCACCTCCCAGCTGCTTCCACGGATGAGTGTGCAGGGGTGCTGCCTGTCATCTGCTGCCCTGCAAGTGCTTTTCTGGCCAGATAAAATCACAGATTGTCCTTCTCCTCCTACACTGATGATACATTAAATTTTAAAACATCTTCTGTATCATAACATTGTTAAAAATGACCATAGTCAGACTGCATTACAGTATCTTTTAACCCCACTTATAAACATGCAAGTTAAAAATCTTCCAAGAGAAGGTAGTTTTGCCTGAAGTTGAGTTTAACTATTCACAGGGTGGTTTTAGTTAAGCATGAAGAAAGTGCATGGGAAATGGGGTCAAAAATCTTTTGAAGGTCCCCTCAGAATTTCTACAGTTATCAGAACAGGATACATCTGATATTCAGGACATGCAAGATGGAAGTCAATGTGCTAAAGATGTCATACAATACATCCAACCATCCACATGTACCCCCTTGGGACACTGCCACTGGCTTTACTAAATCCTGGCATCAGACAGGCATGCTGAGGACATGCTTCTCAATGACAACAGGCATCTGCATCACCCTTCTCTGCTTGCTTCCCTCCCTCTCAAAAAGCAGGGGAATGAGCAGGTACTGGCAGCACCCTGCTGAAAGCAAGGGCTCAACTGAGCCAAGTGTAATTCTTCATCAGTTCTGAGCCACAGGCACCAGATTCAGTGCTGCTGTGAATAGCTTGACCTCTGTGTGTAAAACCTTCAGGGCTCTGTGACAGGCAGTGAGACCAAGTGTATGAAAATACTTTCAAGCCTCTCAGCCCAGATTTTCTCTCCATTTTATATGAGGAACTAGCACATAATTGCATTTGGCCCTGAGCCAGTAATACAGTTGCAAGTCTCACACAGCAGAGGAGATTTACTGCTTTTCCAACAACTTGAAACCACATTCTTACATGATAACTTGAGCCACAAATCGCCAGAGTGAACAGCAGGCACAGCCCTGATACCTCAGTAATTCGTCTGACATGGTATTACTGTGAAAAACCAGGATTAACATTTACCTTGTCTGCTTAGTTAGACCCACACAGTACATTGCTCTGAGCCAGAAGGAAGGCTGGGTTTGATGGAAGAAGCTGGATGTGTTGGCTCTTCTCCTCTCCTTTAACCAGCTTTGGTAGGACTTCATTCCCGCTGAGGTTCCTACCACTAAAAGTAGCTGCAATACCTTAAAAATTCATGTGAAGGAAAATGCATCATCCTGCCAGCAGCAGAAGTGGTTAGAGGTAGATGGATTGATGGCAATTTTCACAAGTTTTCCCTTTTGCAAACTTAATTTTTATTTTATCATAAATAAATTGTGCAAGACAGAGTGTCATTCTTCATAAGCTTCTTCATAAAACTATGCTTGTGCCTGCCAGGCTCAGGGCACCCCATATTGCCATGGCTGCAGGGAGAACGTCTCCAGAGGCTGGTTTTCAAGGCTGGAGTTTATCTGAGCCTGGGACATCTCAAGGTGCAGCCTCAGCAGCAGTGCAGAGCCACAGCTTCCTGCTACCACTCTGGTCTGGTCTTCTAGGCCTCAGGGCTGAAGCACAGCTATCACTCAGTAAATTGGCCCTAATGAGATTACTTGTATAAGCAAACACTGCCTCATGTGACTGTTGCAGGATCAGGTCTTAAGCTCTGTAGTTGTCTATCTCCACACAGGAACACTCAGAAACACTCTTGAATGCATGGACTAAAGAGCTCAATATTAAAAGAAATAATCATCCACTTTTCTGTGTTTCTAATTATTTATGAGTAACCAGTAAAAAAAAAATAGCTAAAGAATTAAGCTACCACCATATTTACAAGTATAAACCTGGAAACTTGTCATTGAGGCTACTCAGACATCGAAACAGCTCTGAGTTCACTGGCATCACTATCCATCTCACTGGATCGGTCAAGTAACCAAAGACAGAAAGATGATGTCCCAGAAACATCTGAATTTGCCTCATATCACAGAATCAACCAGGTTGGAAGAGACCTCTGAGATCATCAAGTCCTGTCATCACCCAACCCTACTTAATCAACCAGACCATGGCACTAAGGGCCTCATCCAGTCTTTTCTTAAACACCTTCAGGGGTGTTGACCTCACCACCTCCCTGGGCAGCCCATTCCAATGGGCAATAACTCCTTCTGTGAAGAACTTAGAAGATCAATCCCCCTGCACAGCTTGAGACTGTGTCCTCTTGTCCTGTTGCTGTCACAGGTTGCCTATGAAAAGAGACTGATACCCACCTGGCTGCAACCTCCCTTCAGATAATCGTAGACAGCACTAAGGTCACCCCTGAGCCTCCTCTTCTCCAGGCAGAACAATCCCAGGTCCCTCAGGAGCAAATCATAGGGCTTGTGCTCCAAACCCTTCACCAGCTTTGTTCCCCTTCTCTGGACACTTTTGAGCAACTCAACATCTTTCTTGAATTGAGAGGCCCAGAACTGGACACAGTACTCAAGGTGTGGCCTAACCAGTGCTGAGTACAGGGGACGAATTACTTGCCTGCTGGCCACATTATTTCTGATACAGGCCAGGATGCCTTTGGCCTTCTTGGCCACCTAAGCACACTTCTGAACTAAGAACAGCACTGAAACTTGAGACTAATTGCTGAAACCCAAGAAAAATATGTCAGTCAGGTAAGGGGCAGCTTCCCAGGGGAGAAGATGTACTGCCCACCCAGCAGAGCTGCCCAAAGCCACCAAGGCAGAGAATGCCCAGGGCAGAGAGAAAGGGAAAGGACCAGCACATGCTTTGCTTGCCTTTGCACCATCCCTTGTCAGCAAGAAGGGACAAGTGACAAGCTGGCAGCTGCATCTGTGTACTTGAAAAATTATCTCAGCTAAAGTCAGGGTGACTTTTTGGCAGAGGCTTTCATGCTGTAACTTGTATTTTGTAGAAAGGGATTCCCCCACCCCCACTCCCCCTTTTTTTCTGGTACTAGAGAGGCTCTTAACTTCAAGAGTCAGCTAAACTGTCAACTACAGACATAAATCTGCTGACTAGAAAATTAAAACACATTTATCCATTCACTGCACATATCACTGGAAAACTGCTCTACTCCCTGAGGTCAGAAATCTTTTTTTTCCCCCCTGTCTTTAAACGTTACAGTCAATCCCTTCTTCCATAAATATCCACAAATCACATTCCTCCCCAAGTCACATCTGCAAACACTGTCTTAAAAGTAGCTTTTCAACATTTCACCTAAACCCAAACTGGGCTGCATCAAGAGAAGTGTGGCCAGCAGGTTGAGAGAGGTGATTCTCCCCCCTTACAGCACTCTTGTGAGACCCCAAGTGGGGTCTCAGTCCAGTTCTGGAGCCCCTATTACAAGAAAGATATGGATGTGCTGGAATGTGTCCAGAGAAAGGCCATGAGGATGATCAGAGAGCTGGAGCACCTCTCCTATGAGTACAGGGCTGAGAGACTTGGAGTTGTTCAGTTTGGAGAAGAGAAGGCTCTGAGGAGTCCTTATTGAGGCCTTCCAGTATCTGAAGGGGCCCTAGAAGAAAGCTGGTGAGGGTCTTTTTAGGGTGTAGGGTAGTGATAGGACTAGGGGGAATGAATCCAAGCTAGAAGAGGGGAGATTTAGATTAGATGTTAGGATGGTCTTCACCTTAAGAGTGGTGAGACACTGCAACAGATTGCCAAGGAGGTGGTGGAAGCCCCATCCCTGGAGGCTTTTAAGGCCAAGCTGGATGTGACTCTGGGCAACCTGATCTAATAACAGATGTCCCTGCCCATGGCAGGGGGGTTGGAGAACTCGATGATCCCAGGGTTCAAACCCTGACAATTCTGTGGGTGTCAGAAGACCTGGAATTTCCTACCAGGCATTGTTTCAGCCAGGAAAATCACTCTGGGTTAAACTCAGTCAGGAACTTACGACTGCAGAGAGAAACAACGCAATCAATGTATGTGCCTCCTAAATTAAGGGTTCAAGCAGGTATCTACAGTTTGCCTGCAGCACCCAAGTATATAGTGAAGCATCTTAGGATAAAATCAACTAAGGAAGAACCTGGGGTGCCTCAACTCTTGCCCTTTCCACAGCAGTAATGACCAGCGCTTGGTCCAGTGCTGTGGGCATCTCTTCTCATGAGGAGCAGGAGAATGTAACACCTTTAGCTCTGAGGATGATGTTCTTTTCATCCAACAGCTGCTGAAAACAGCATGATGCAAGTTAAAATATTTTTCATGAGGTACAAATTAAAAATCTTTAAGAATCAGGTGAGCACAGGCAAAATCTCCAACTTCCTAAGAGTCTGCTCTGAACGTTACACAAAAAGATTGTCACCTGAAATGTAACAGTCAGAGGTCTATTTGGTACTGCTTGCACTGGTGCACACCGAGACATGCTCTGACCACACCTACCATATTAGGTGCAGCTGCCTGTCTGCTTGCAGGGCTGCAGCCTGCTCTTAACCCTGCTATAAAACCAGGGTTAACTCTGTTAACCAGGAATTCCAGGGAGGTAGCTTTTCAAGATAAAGAGCTTGTTGACCATTACTCTGCCTGGGACCATAATTAAAGCAGGCACCCTGGTTGAAAGGTCTCTCTGGTTAGTAAAGCTAACTAAAATTACTGCCTTTCACTCTGTCTCTTTGCGAGTTCCTCATTTGGAAACTGGGGATAAGAATGCACAGGTCTCTGCATGTGGATCAAACAAGCTGTATAAAAGCAGAACTGAACAAAGGCAATCTTGTTTACAACAAATGTCTCATGCTAAATGTGACTTAAAACATAATAAAAGCAACTCAGTTTAATTCCAGTGAAGCATCTATTTTTGTCCCTGGATCTAAATATGAGGCAGACAGCTTGCCACTGTTACTTTACACTCCTCCCAAAAATTCATTCAGCCTGGATCAAATCCCATTCCCCTTAAATGTATAAATCCCCATATCATCTGCAGAACTTAAATATCACAGAGAGTACTTCTATATCAAAGCTTTAAAATATGTTGCAAAGCCACAGCAACCATGCACTTGTGTAACAACTGAACTGTAACCAACACTGACTGCAAAGCAAGTTCATGAACTTCAGCTGTGATATATCCAGTGCTCTATTTTGTTCAGACTTCGGGTTTGATGGAACAGGAATTCCAACAGATGTAGTACCCATAGCAGCCCAGCTGAAAAAAACCCTTCAGCTCAACAGTTGGATCTAGATGCTCTGGATAGTACCAGCCTTTGCCAGGACAGATACCTTCCTTATTATTCATCTTCCCCTAAAAGGAATCTGATATTGCTATTTCTAGATCTTCATATTTACCAACACGTATAGAGAAGGGTAAGACAAGCCTGGAGATGGTGAACATTGGTACCCAACACACTTCCACAACACAAGTGCCATATGAAATGTCAAGTTTTTAAACCACCAACAAAACTTCATCATTTACTACATGGCCCTCTTGTCTGAGGAGGAACAAGAAAGCTCTTTCAGACTTTTTAAAAGACTGTTCTGTACGTTCCCTCTCTTGAATAAGCAGCCATGCCCAGCTACACAAATAGCATCTAATGACAGATGCTGTGTGGAGTTTCCCAGAAACAAGTATGTCCATAGGAGAAAGGTAACCTTAACAGAGGGCTGCTGGACTCTGATGGAGAAGTATGTGGAATGGACACCTCAAGAAGTCTTGAAAGCAATCAAATATGTTAGGTCTATTCCCCCCAGGGCATAAGTGCAGACAGTCTCCTTGGGAAGGATGTCCTGACTGCAGGCCCAGTCAGGCTGGGAAACCAACCCTTCCAGATCAGCATCTCCAAGCTACTTCAGGGCTTGATAACACCAGCATGAAAGTAAAGGAAGTATGCAGTCAATTTATTTTCAAGGGCCCAAATCAGAAGCAAGTCTTTAAGAAGGACCTAAACTAAAAGGAACTCTGCACTGTGAAAATACCTTTAACAAGGTTAAGTCAATGCAAACACACTGATAATTCCTTTTTCTTTTCTTTGAGGTTTTTAGAAAACAAATACATATAATCCCATTCATAATTCCCCAGATAATCTGTAGGATTTAGTCATACAGAAAGCCCTCCTAATGGCACCAAAATGCAATGCCATTGCAAATTATATTTGTTAACAAGCTGTCACTAGGGAGTGCCCAAAATAATTATCACTGTTTGTCTTCAGTTAAGTTAAATTTATGCAAGTGTGCTGCACCACTACATTTAGTGGTGACAAGATGTCTTAAGTTTAACAGTTTCCTTTCTTCCTTTTGCATGTTTGGTGCTGGCATTAAAATCACTGTCCCTGCTTTTTTGTCTAGCGTTTTAATGTTGTTTCTTAGACAAATGAAAGCAGCTAATGCAAAAATATGAAAGGAGTTTTTAATGATTTCTTTCTCCTAGGACACTTACTGTTAAAACTAAAGCTCTCTAAAATGCTGCAAGCAAGCATGTATAACACCCCAGTCTAGGAGAGGAAGGAGAAAGAAAAGCAAACAATCTAAAGCCTGATATTCCTTGTGATGGAAGTTACTTTACCTAGCACTGAAACAGATACACCACAGATAGTATACAGTTCAAATTTCTTCTCTCCATTAAAGGCACAGATCTGAAATGTGGTGAGGTTTGATAATCTTCCAGCTAAGTCTTCCTACTGATTCTGACTTCTATAAAAAGTATTAAGAAAACACATGAATCTGGTTTAAGGAAAAAAATCATTAGTATTATTTTGAAACAGATTTTCATCTTCTTTCAAGCCTTTCACTGGAATTACTTCACTTATGTATTTCTTGCAATCAATCTATATATAACCACCCTGTATGTTTTTACAGTAAGCACTGCACTAAACCTAAAAATAGGGAATGCTTCCAAGTAGCTGAATTTTTCAGCACAAGAGCAGCTTTCAAACATGAGCAGTGCAGACTCATGGTCAAATCCTGTTTAGTTTTATTTGAATATTTGATTTTTAAACTTCCTTATTAGAAAGGGCAGTTATGGAACTTGGCCAAAACCATCAACGGCTGCACTGTGAATTAATTCAGGAACCACAAAAAGGGCAGGATACATGGATAGAACCTCTGCTACTAACTTGACTGCTGAAACTAAACCAGCAAGAAATCAACTGATTTCTATTTTTTGACTTTACCACTCCAAGGCCCTTCCTGGACTTAACAGCCTTTTACTTCACTAAGGTTTCCAGTTGGTAGGGAGCTCACATCTTGATGTCTCTCTGAACCTGAACCAGACCTATTGTCAATATGGAGGTTGCCTCCTATTTTGCAGCTCTTTAATGAAACATAAGATTATTTTAAGTCCATAATCTTCTCAGAAGGATTATCAAGTAGTAGGGCTGACCCTAATATTGCTCATCTGAACAGAGGTCTGGCAGATGCACTGAGAAAACAAAGGCTAAGCACATACCTGTCTGGAGGGTCTTGCAGCAAGGCATAACAGAGGCTTTATGAGTAACTACTTAAATCCGGTTTTATTTAACAATGCTTACCAGATGTCTTCTAGAAAACAAATCGAGTGCTTCAATCACTGCTGTTTAAATACATTCCTTGAATTTGACCAACAAAGCTAAACAGAAGCTATAGTCAGCCAAATCCAGCTCTTCTGAAGATGAGATAATAAATGAATCATCATGGACACTGGAACATGGTGCCCTATATTATGTACATAGCCTGAATCAACACAATTACCCTGGGGGGGGGGGGGGGGGGGGGGGAGGGGGAAGGCACAAAGTGCAGGCAGCTGTGCAGGAAGTCTCCACAGTTACAGTCTGAAATGGAGTGTGAAAGTCAGCATATGGACTGCTCCTACTATTAACAGCTACACTTTCCTAAGTACATACCTGACACACTGTAACCGGCTGAAAACAGCCAGCTGGGCCAGCAACCAGCACCCTATGACAATTACCACTCCTCCACAACTTGAACTGATCAGGGAGAACATCCACAACACCTCCTGACAGCCTGGTAACATTTCTGTCTGCCTGTGTTTGCCCTTAAACATCGACACAGTTCTTTCATCCCTTCCCCCTTCACATCTGTCACCTCCCACGGCATGGACAGGTGACAACACACAGCAGTGGAACTTGTCCTCCCCCAAATCTTCATTCTTGTTCCAAATCAAAAGTGCTAACTGCAGGAAAGGGAAGATAGCTGCCCCTTGGAAATCCAGCTATGTATGTCCTACTCTGGCTCCCATCTCTACAACTGACTTATATCCACATTTAAAGGAGAATATAGGACAGTTCCAAAAAATTCAGAAGCAAAGAGAGCTCCACTGCATTACAGGATCTTCTTTTCCTGTTTTGATTCCCCACCCTGTTCCTTCACTTCACCATAGTTTGCAAGATTATCTGAGGCCAGTACATTCCAGATAACTTTAGGCCTTCCTTTTACGACATTAGACCTACACCTGTGAACATGTTACTAACACTGCTATCCAGTCCAGAAGGTAGAGAGGCATACTCAAGAGATACACCCCAAAGCAGTTATGCAAAGCAGTCATGGAATCATAGAATTGTCAGGACTGGAAGAGACCTCAAGGATCATCCAGTTCCAACCGCCCTGCCATAAGCAGGGACACCCCACACTAGATCAGGTTGCTCAGAACCACATCCAGCCTGGCTGCAAAAACCTCCAGGGATGAGGCTTCCACCACCTCCCTGGGCAACTCATTCCAATGTCTCACCACTGCATGGTGAATAATTTCTTCCTAACATCCAACCTGAATCTACCCATTTCTAGGTTTTTTCCATTCCCCCTAGTCCTATCACTACCTGACACCGTAAAAAGTCCCTCACCAGCTTTCCTGTAGGCACCCTTCAGATACTGGAAGGCCACAATTAGGTCACCTCGGAGCCTTCTCTTCTCCAGACTGAACAGCCCCAACTCCCTCATCTGTCCTCACAGGAGAGGTGCTCCAGCCCTCTGATCATCCTCGTAGCCCTTCTCTGGACACGTTCCAGCACCTCCAGATCCTTCCTGTAATAGGGGCTCTGGAACTGGACGCAATACTCCAGGTGTGGTCTCACCAGAGTGACGTAGAGGGGGAAAATCACCTCCCTCAACCTGCTGGCTATTGATTTGCTTTCTGGGCTGCAAGTGCACACTGCTGGCTCATGTTGAGCTTCTCATCCACCAGCAACCCCAAGTCCTTTTCTTCAAGGCTGCCCTCAAGCCAGTCACTGCCCAGCCTATATTAATGCTTGGGATTGCCCTGACCCAGATGCAGAGCCTTGCATTTGGTCTTCTTGAACTTCATGAGGTTATCATGGGCCCACCTCTCCAGCCTGTCAAGGTCCCTCTGGATGCCATCCTTTCCCTCCAACATGTCAGCCTCACCACACAGCCTGATGTCATCAGCAAACCTGCTGAGGGTGCACTTAATGCCAAATTTCATGTTGCCAACAAAGATATTAAACAAGACTGGTCCCAGTAGTGATCTCTGAGAGACTCCACTTGTTACTGGCCTCCCCTTGGACATGCACCCATTGACAGCCACCCTTTGGGTGCAGCCATCAAGCCATTTTTTAATCCACTGAATGATCCATCCATCAAACGTGTACTGCACCAGCTTGGAGACCAGGATGTCATTCAGGACAGTGTTGAAGGCTTTGCTCAAGTCCACGTAAATGACATCAGGTGCTTGGCCTCCATCTATTAATGTTGTGACCTTGTCATAGAAGGCCACCAGGTTTGTCAGGCAGGATTTGCCCTTGGTGTTCGAAGCCAAGAGCAGCAGTGCTACAACAGTGCTGTCTCCTCCCCATCCTTGTACTTCGTGCCTCATTGTTTGTCATTTTCAGATTATAATACCATTAGTAAAATTGGGGTTAGTCCCAGTTTACTTTTCTTACTATTTGCATCATTATTTGCATCACTGCTATATATTACTGCTCTTTCATCTGCACTCCCAACTGAAGACCACTCAACTTCGGGGACTTCTGCAGACAATGCTAGTTTAATGCTAGTTTAACAGAGTCTTTTCCCTACAACACAGCTCCTGCATGCCTAAAGAAGAATAAACACCTTTACATCAGTGACTAACAAATTTGAATGCAAGATCTTTTCATGCAGCCCAGGAGGCCAATCACATCCTGAACTGCATCAAAAGATGCACTGCCAGCAGATCCAGAGGTGATTTTGCCACTTTACTATGCTCTGATGAGACCTCACCTGGAGTACTGCAATCAGGTCTGAAGCCCTCAATGCAGGAAGGACATGGACCTGATGTAGAGGTTCCAGAGGAGGACCCTCTACATCACGAAAATGATCAGGGGGTTGGAGCACCTCTGCTTTGAGGACAGGCCTAGGGAGCTGGAAGTGTTCAGCCTGGAGAAGAGGAGGCTCTGGGGAGAGAAGGGGGCCTACAGGAAGGATGGAGACTGTTTACAAAGGCCTGCAGTGACGGGACAAGAGGCAATGGCTTCAAACTAGAGAATGGCAGATTTAGACTGGATATCAGGAAGTTTGTTACTATGAGGGTGGTGGAACACTGGAACAGATTGCCCAGGGAAGTGGTTGAGGCCCCTTCCCTGGACATATTCAAGGTGAGGCTTAACAAGGCCCTGGGCAGCCTGATCTAGTTGAGGATGTCCCTGCTGAATAGGGGGAGGTCAGACAAGATGACCTTTGGAGGTCCCTTCTGGCCTGGACTATTCTATGATTCTATCTCTTTGAATCTCAAATCTCATCTCAAATTTGAATGCAAAATGGCCTCTTTTTTTGGTCAGGCATTGACATAGACTGCCCACAGAGGTGGTAGAGTCACCATCCCTGGAGGTGTTCAAAGACACGTAGACATGGCACGTCGGGACATGGCTTAACAGCCATGGTGGTGTTAGATCAGAGGATGACTTGATCTTCAAGGTATTTTCCAACTGAAACAACACTATCCCACCATTTATAGAGTAGTTTCATAAAGCTAAACACAGTATTTCTCTCTGATTTCAAAAGGGTGAAAGGCTAATATAGCTATAATAATCTATCCCCATGCAACATACACTATCACATGCTGCATCCACCTCCACTGTGTGGTAAGCAGAAGAAAGTAAAATAATAAACTACATCAAAGAAAAAAGGAAAACAACTTTCTCCTCCTAACACAACACTGCTCTTCCTGTAAAAGAATGCAGACCATGAAGAGATCACCAGGCAGAATACTTGGTTCTCTCAAAACAGGTTAGACATCATACATTACAAGATCTAACTCTTAACCCTTTAGTCTTAAACCAATTTAAGAACAAGAAGTGATAATAGCTTTGCTGCTCTTTAAGTGGTGCTTAGAAGTTTATTCTAGACCAAAGACAGCTTCCTATTTACTTCACTAGGGTTTTATTTAGCTAGACCCATGCTGTCAAACATTTGCTGTTAAAATGATACCAGAATAAATAGGTTTGACCTTGCATTGTCTTAAAAGCTAGACATGATTTTGTCTGATCAATATTAAGTAGGTGAAAACACCTTGGTACAAAGCTATCTCTTCCTTCCCAATCTCTAAAAGTAGGATTAAGTATACAGGGACAATTTCTGAGTAGCATTTATCTTACTTATTCTAAAAAATCTCCCAATGATTTCCTAGCCCAAAAAATTCATCTCAGTGCTTCAGGGAAGTTTCCTCTGTCATCAGACCCAAGCACTTCTCTGTTGCTGTGCATGTTCACTACTTCATTTCTGTCTTACCACAAACAAAAACTTAATTTCACTTTTGTTCCATTCCATGCAGAGGGATTCTTAACAGGGGAATTCATCCTACTGTTTCCTTTACAGAGCACAGTGCACCTTGTAACCCAACAGTGGTTTTATTCCCTACCACTCACACAGCATTTTGGGTCACAGAGCCATTCTGCTGTCCCAACACTTCACCTTGACCAAAGAATTAGATACATCAAGATGTCAGACTGCGAGGTTCATCATGACACCAAGAAAAGCAGAACTAAAGCTGCTGTATCTGTAACATAGATAAACCTTTCAAGGTTTATCTATGCTATAATCACACAGCACTGAATTCACCTCCTACCCATTAAGGAGCATTGGAGAACTGCCTTTTCTAAAGCAGCAGGTAGAAAAGCAGTTTGGCAGTTGTCACAATCATGTCACAATTTCAACAGCACTTTTATGCTGAATGAAGTTCAGCTCTGGCTACAGAACTTTTAACCCAATCCTCCAACAGTGAACAGAAGCACTGTTGTCTGCTTGATTTGACAGTTCTGGCGGAAGCAGCAGCAGAGTAAAACTGATAAAAAACTACTCAGTGCCTCTTTTACTACTCAGAGACCCTACAGGCAAGAACAAAATTACTGAAAATAGTGTTAAATTCATGCTGTAGGTACTCAGGACAGCTACAGGGCACAATAAGGAGTTATTTTAATACTGCTCTTGGGGAATAAGTACAGCCTGGGGAAATAAATAAATAGCAGAGTTTTGATGACTCGAGTCAGCAGACTGAGGTCTGGTGACGGCAGCACAGTTTCTTCTCTCTATCACTACCCTGAAAGCATAAAACTGAAGTTCAATTCATTACCAAAGAGACCTACAGCACATGCACAAGCCAGATTATTTAACAGAAATGGCTAACTGATCAGTTGTAGTAGTACTGAACAGCTTTTGTTTAATAAAGATCCAAGGCTCTGGCAAAAGGTCCCAGCAGTTCTGAATAGCTTCAGATGTGTAAGGTGGGGGAAGCTGCATATGTTACTTAAGTTACACACAAATATATTAGCTATAAATTTACTGAAATAAAAGATGGATGTGCAGTCAACACCTTTCTGATAAAATATGAGACAAAATTAGGGCAGTGTTTTAGCCTGTGCAGTTTTCTTTGATATCCCAAACAAACAAGAGAAAAATAGAAAGGTAGCTGAAGTTTACAATAAACTAACCACAAGCTGTGTTCTTTATAATCTAAAGCAAGCAAATATTTTTCTTCTGTAAAGAACTGGTGAATGTGCCTTCAAGGAAACAATAAGCATTTCAAAGCTGAAGTGCTGCACAAAAGTGTAAATCCAATAACACGTATAGAGGACACACAGGCTATCTGCTGAGCTATGCAAGAGCTAAAAATAGTGGCTGTCAAGATTTCCCTATTAAATAACAAAAGGCACCCAGTAAAAGATAGTGAAAATCAATCCAGAGAAACAGCAAGAGAAATAGAATACAACAGCCAAACACTTCTCTATTCAGACATGCAGAATAAAGTTCTCTGCATGTTAAGAAGCAGAAATGTGTTAAACAAAAATTACAATGTTCTTTTAAATCAGGCTAACTCTGCAAGGTATCAAGTAGCTGCAGTTCCTGCCAGAACAGAAAGGGAATTGAAATGAGTTGGCTCTTTGCAGGGTAACCCCTTTTGTTACACAGCCAACGTAAAGAAAAGTTTTAGCTTAACCACTTCCAGAACAGACATGAAGTTGTAATTTAGAACTTCTGGCCCAGGGACAGATGTTCCGCAGCCTGCCCCATCTTCATGGCTGCACTAACACAACACCTGCCATGCCAGACCATACAGGTACACTCCCAATGCAGACACCAAAGGCAAAAAATGCTCCTTAAAAATATGCTGCATCCTTCTGAAAGAAGGGACTTTCTCTACTGAAAGAGTCCCTGTGAGTGCCCTGTTCCTGGTTTCCCTTCTCTGCCCTTAGCACCTTCTCAGACATGTCTCAAGTAGTCACATCCCTAGCAATGACACTGTACAACAACAAAAGACATCACCTCTGATGTGATTCTTAAACTAAAACATAAATGAGTAACACAGGACTTACAGAAAAGGGAGGTACCATTCTGGAAACACTCTGAAGACCAAATGGAAGTGGCCAAAAGACACAAGGCTTTCTCCTTTTCCATTCTCTTCATAGCAAAAGCATTTTTGCCCTACACCCCTGTGCTTGAGTGGGTAAATCCCACTAATGTTCCTGACATGCTGCAGGCAGAAGAATACATATGCTTCTTCTGAAGCTTACAATTTAGATATGTTTGCAAAACCTGTGACAGAAACTACTTGCCCTTTCAGACATGTGCTAGTAGCAGCATCCCTTACCTCTTAGGACTGACTTGAGGTTCAGCTTCGCTTGTCGGTGCAGATCCTCCACACAAGGTGGTCTTGAGGAGGGCAGGAAGACGTTTTCCTGCTGGTGCCATGGAGCAGTGTAGTGCACAGTCCATCTGCTTTCTTCATCTAAGTTGGAAACAGCTGCAGAAAGAGACAATACAAACACTATTGTAGATAACTGTGTCTTGAAACCACACATGTTTACGTTTTTTGCACATCATCTTAAAACCAAAGAAGATTATTTGCCACTGTAGTTCCATCAAAATGCTCTCTAGGACCTCACTTACATTGCAGTTAAAAATCTTGCTCTCATTTCTAGTCTAAATTTGTTGTGCAGGAAACACCTTTCCATCTTGCCATGTTTACACTCACTGTTGTATTTACTCTGAACTTGCAGCAGCTTCGTTTTCCCCTCCACTAGCTCCCAGCTTACACAAATGAGATCAGTATCCCCATTCCTCTGATCCCAACAGGCACTGTGCATTGCAAGATAATTTCCTCTTGTTCAAAGGTCACCCTGGTAATATGGCAGTCACCAAGAGAGATTATGACAGGTTCATAATAACTTTCTCTGACCTCATGCTTGCTCAAACCAGGAACAAAGATTCCAGTGAAGCCAACAAATTAGCTACCGTCTCTTGCCATGAGTAGAAACCAGGTTTGGACAACAGCAACTCCCTGGGCAAATACGGCTCAGAACACAACAGTACTGAAGGAGGATTGTTCTGGCCACCTCTTCCAGCCAATACACACATGAAAATAAAATAGAGACCTTGCTCAAGTTCAAAGTTCCCTACAGACATGTAATGAATCTCTAGTAATGAACCAGTGAAAGCACACATTGCTAAGATTTGTTTATCATTTATGACTCCCAAGAGATAGACATTACCTTTTGTTTAAAATTTATCACCAATAAAAACAACTACAGCTTAATAGCCTTATCCCTCCACCCTGTAATAATAGGCAAAGGGTAGCTGGAGGTCATATTTTATGATTCCCCCAGGCACCTTTTTGCCTTCAGCCAGCGTACTGCACATCCTTGCTTTTAGCCCTCTGGATCACAAAACCAGTATTAGCTGTGGTGCTTCCCGAGCACCTGCCCTGCTGCTGTGCTGGCCTCACCGCCAGCTCCGCATCTTCCCTTGCTGCCCGGGCACTGCTGGCTGCTGTCACATCCCTTTGTGAAGTTTGTCTGATGCAGAGGAGGTGTGTAAACTGAGAAGCAAAATGAAGGCAACAGCCTCCTGTTACCTGAAAAATTACCCCTTCCCTAACGCTATCGTGCATCAGGATCCTTTAAGATGGAACCCATCACACCTTTTGCTTTAAAACCTGCCCACAGCCTATTGCTCAATGCCTCTTTTGTCCTAGGAGGACTTTGGGGGGGGATGGAGGGATGGGTGTTCTCAACTGTCTTTCTTTACTTGTAGTTTAGTGTAAAGTCTCGAAAAAGGGTTTTGAAGACTTTATTAATCACTTCATCTCCGAGGTGGCTTGGTCCTACACTCTCGCCCCTATCGCAGACATAGTGGCTGCAAGAAGGCTGATAACACATTCAGTCTCTACCTGCTTTTCCTCTTATTGCTAACTAAAGGTCAAACCTAAATCATGACAATCTCACAAGACACCACGTACCTGGTTACAGCATCAATCACCCTGATATGACAGAAAAAGTGGTAGGTGTAATGAATGACCTGCCCAAAAAGCAATGCTCACCATCCCCAGGCTGAGCAGGTGCGGGGGGAGGAGAGTTAAGGCGAGGGCAGGAGGAGGGAAACACCAAGCCTACTGTCTGGCTGCAGTCCCACCGTACCAAAATTCAAGTTTGCTGCTCATCACAGCAATGGTCAACAAAACTAGTCGAGAGGAGTGCTGCGTGCTCTCTCTCTCTCGTGCAATTTGTTTATCTTCGTGAGTTAAATAAAGATCTGAAATTTTAAAAGCCGTTCTGAAACCACAGCACCTTTAGAAATCAAATATCTGCTCAGAGAAAGCTTTTTGTAGGTAGCTCAAAAACACAAGCCCGTAGCTACACAGGTGCCCAGCAGCTGCCCAAACAGACGCAGGTAGGCGTCTGTCCAGCCCTAGAAGAATGCCCCAGCATACCGCAGGACACCTGTGCCCAGCTGCAGGTGACACTGGCACCCTCAGCCTTGTTACCAAGCTGCTCCAGCTCACTTCACACAGAGAAGTTTGAGTCCTCCGGAATTACATCGACGAAGTATTTCAAAAGCAACAACGCAGCATCCCAAAGCAGAGGTCCTAAGGCACCTTATAAGGCTCCATCTACACATTGGAAAGTACTCTTATGGAAAAGGGAAGCAGGACACAAGGAAAGCAGGACCCGAGCCCAAGGGAATTGCACTTTCCGGCTGTCTCTTGAAAGGACAGAGAGCACGCACAGCTACTTACTCTTTCTCTTAAAAATTTTCATGAAAGATTTAAGCTTTGTGTTGATGAAAACCACCATTTTCAAGGTGTTGAACTTCAATCCTGGAGTTCAAATCCCATAGAAAGGAGGAGCTGCAGAAAGGTGACTGTTTCCAGACCGAGCCTGTTCAAACTCCACACAGCAAATTCCTCTTCTCCAGGCTCTCTTCTCCGCCTTTCTTTCCTGAAATCACAACTTTAAACCTGTCTAGATCTTCCTGATGCACGAAACCATTTACAGTTCTTTACCCTACATCTGTCCTCCTCACAAGTAACTTTGTGGGCTGTAAACAGCTAGGTCCAACATGGAAAAACAGGAGGAGCAGGAAAGAAAAAGAGTTAACTATATTCAGGTTCGCACAGAGCTTTCCTGCTGTCCACGCATTTACTCAGTTCTTCTCATCCTCTGCTCGGCTCTCCAAGTTTGGCTGCCCCGGACAGTTGGAGTTCGCAGGTGACCGCTTCCCCTCCCCACCGCGGCAGCCGGCTCTGCCCGCGGAGCAAAGGGAGACGCCTGCACCTTCCCCCCTTCCTCCTCCTCCCTCTCCCCGCCCTTTGCACCTCCCCGATGCCAGTCTGCAGGCGGAAGGCGGCAGGGCAGCCCCCACCCGCCCCCGGCCCCAGCTCTGCAGCCTCATTCCAGCTGCAAATGAGTTGCATTTTCGTGCAAATCAGGATGCCCAGCGTTCCCACCGCTCCCATTCTATCCTCCCACACCCTTTTTCTTTCCCACCCTCTCATTCCAAGGACCCAAAAGCTGCGGTTTAGTTGGCTGCTCCCCCCGTATACATCGCCACCGCCTGCGACACTAGCCTTCTGGTTTACATATTGAATTTCATTCAGTTACATACCTAATTTATTCTTACCAGCGTCATCTCTGACCAGATACAGAGAAAACAAAATCGAGTTATTGCTGGCTAACAGAACCTGTTATTCATCAGATGAAACTTGTGCATTAGCCCAGCTCTTCCAGATTCACATTACAGTCTCATGCCTTAATAAAACAAAACAAAAACAACCAAACAAAAAACCAAACCCGGTAATTGTACTTAGAGGTCCAGAGCCATCCTCCCTAGGAATGCTGTTTTGCAGCAGTTAAAGAGAAAATGCTAAGCACCAAACCAATGTGCTCAGCAGGGCATGCCCTTCGCACAATGTTCAGGCTCAAGAAGCAAGCCCTCCCTCACAAAGCAAGCTTAGGAAACCCCCTCGAGTTAACAATGAAAAGGATTTTTTTTTCCTCAGGAAAAAGAAAAAGGCAGCAGCAGGGGGCTCAGACTGACCCCGAAGCTGCAGCAGGATCTGGAGTGCAGCAAGTAAAAAGCAGATGCTCCACAGGAACTTCATGTTTTATAAAATGGCTAAAACTTAGCACTGCACAGACCAGACTGCAAAGTACCTCCATCACCGTCTGCACACGCTGTCATCAGCATTCTTCAAACCCAGATATTTTACAATTACAATGTGAGATTAACACCCAAAATGCTGCCATTACATCAGGTCCTCCTTGAGTAGCTGCTGGTCTAAGAGACATTTTGACTATCTCATCTCTGCCACAGGGCTAGAAGACCATGGTGCCACAGCAGCAATGGTGAAGAAGGCACCTCTGCCTTTGCATTGATTTCTGTCAAGAACCTTACACAAGAAATGACCCCGGGATCAAACTCTGATAACATGGTAACTGCTAAATGTTACTTGCTCTTTAAAATCGCACACACAAGAATACCCCCATCTGCCATCTTTCGTACATCATTATGTGAGAAACTGGTTATAATATTTGGCTTTCGCAAGGGGAATTGCTGGGGACCGGGCGGGCCCCATCGTTGTGCCTGGATCGTTGGGCTGATGGGTCTGTATTGTCTGGGGTATTGGGAGAGAAAGGGGAGGTGCCAACAGGTCTAAAGACTGGCCAGGTCAAGGGTGCAGGTTTTGTCTGCCCTGATGGAGAGGGGTGGGAGCGTGCTGGGGAATATATGAATATGTACGCTTTAATATATTAATATGCATGTTTGCCGTCTATATCAGTTCACCTCGTGTTGTTAGGGTGCGCCTCTAGCAAACTCGCTTGCGCCCAGCGCTGTGTTGCCTTTATTTTATAATAAACTGGTTATAAATTTTCAGCAGTGAGTTCATTTCTCACAATTAAAACCACTTTAAATGCACAGACACACTCTGAAGGCAAGGACAAACTGACTGCATTGTCATCTGATAACAAACCCAGACGGTAGTAACTCCTTTTCTGTTGTGGTGGTGTCTTTTTTAGGGTGCAAGATGTGCCTCTGTAAATGGGATGGGCAGCTACTGTACAACTGCAAAGAGAAGGTAAAAGTTTCAAGCTAACACGTGCGGGAGACTGGGCTACTGGAAATGAGACATTGTCCCCGAGGTCTTTATAGCACCTCACAGAAGCTTGCAAGCCCTGGGAAGCAAGCTTCTCCTTTTGCACAGTTACGCCCTTCATCACGATGCGGGGTACTTTGGACGACTCTAGGAGCCCTTCCCCTTTTCACCTGCATTGTGTGTCAAGCCCAGTGTTGTTCTTTGTTACCAGATCATCAGCCCAACCCTGAAGCATTTTTCCTGCCTGAAAACAAGAGCCTGATGGCTGTCCTCAAGCCCTCATCTCCAGTATGGAGGCAGCTATTCAAACCCAGTAACAATCAATGCATAAGATGATGTCTGTCGTTCATCCTCACCCCTCCTTGGCTTCCATCTTCCCTCAGGTCACGTTGATAAAGAAGTCAAACATCAAAAATGCCTATCATGAGGGGATACACCAAAGGAAATACCAGTTGGGTACTTGTATTTGCATCTCTCAGAGACAGTACTAGGTCAACAAGGACCAAAAGTCTTTTCCATTTGAGGCAAACCCATTAGCTTCCACGAAATGCAGCATACTATTTCAAATCCAGCTTTTTAAAAATGCTTTTGCTGTCACAGGAAACAATCAACTGTCTTCTCATGGCAGTTCTCCTAGAGCTGAAAGCATGAAATAAGTGTGCTGCTCTGCAGCCTGCTTCTCTACACCGAGAAGAGAAAGCAAAGATGAAACAGTTTTGAGAACATTTATTTCATAGTCATTATCCAAACAGGTAAAGGAATCTAGCCATTTGGTTGGTATGATCTTTAAAATATCTTTTTCTGTTTGGTTGGGTTGGTGGTTGGTTTTTTTCAGTACTTAGACCAGCCTACAAGAAAGTTGAGGACAGACTTTTTAATAGAGCCTATTGCAACAAGACAAGGGAGGATGGTTTGAAACTGAAAGAGACTGCATATAGAGGAAGAATTTCATTATTCAGGTTGCCCAGGGAGGTGGTGGATGTCCTATCCCTGGAACCATTCCAGGCCAGGTTGAATTGGGCTCTGAGCAAGATGATCTACTTCAAGATGCCTCTGCTGAATATAGTGAGGTTGGGCTAGATGACCTTTAAAGGTCCCTTCCAACCTAAAGCAGTCTGTGATTCTAAGTCTGTGATTGTAGCCTCCAACAATGCTAACCCAGGAGACAAAACACCCCACCACCCCCAAACAACAAACCACTCACCTAAAGTTACCTTAATAGAAAAAAAGTGTAAGTTTGTTGAAACTGAATAAACCCAGCATGAACAGTAGGTGTGCATGCACTGATAGCCCTTCTTTAGAAGCAAACGACTCAGAGAGAAGTAGCAAACTAGCACTGTGACACATCCTACTTCACCTTAGATGTCTAAGTTAATATTAACCTGCCCTCTCAGTTCTCACAACATACTCACTTCCCACCTCACAAGGCTACTATCCCAAGTAATACAGAAAACACCGGGATTTTTAGTAAATGCCACTTCTCACTTCATACTGGATGAGACTCCTAAGGATACCTAGGAGTCTTTCCTACCAAGTCAGAGATCAAAGCAAATAAGAGGCACAAGATGCAGTGCCAAACAGCACACTCAAAATCATGAATGTGTAACACCATCGTTAATAAAATGTGTCTAAGCTTACATTACAATCGTTTCTGATGGAAGTGGTTAAACTGATTCTATTTTCTAACAGAGACCATGTACATACAGCAGAGAAGTGAGCGTGAGTGGCTGCTTGGACATGGCATGCCTGAAACGCTGCATCCATTCCTTCGCTTCTCTCTCTGCCCTCTTTAGAGGGGCTTTCCAGCTGACCTGCTCTGCAACAGCCGTCTGGGACAGCTATCCCTCCACATTCATGGCAACATAAAACATCAGCGCCTGTGAAACAATCTGAAAATATTTGGCTTCCATGGAAATACTTGAAACCAGCCCCTGGGGAAGGGGGCTCTCCTGTAGAGCCCCCATTCACAACCCAATGCCCTGAACTTTGCACCAGTGCACATGATCCATTGAAGAAGCTGTGGGTTTATAAATGGTAAATGTTGAAAAGGGATGAATTTGAATTGTTCAGAACCACAGCTGGAGCAACTTGCCCAGCAGCAGCCCCAGCAGCAGCTGTCTGTCGGGTACACGAACAGGGCAGTGAGAATCAACTGTTACTCACTTTCTGACGCTCATCAGCCTATGCACACACACAGTATTAAATTTAGGAAGTACCAAGTTAGAGCAAACCCAAGCAAACACCCACAAGAATAGCTGAAGGAACCCATTTATCCTCCCTCCCACAAATCAAGACAAATTTTACCACTTATTTTCATGAAGGAGGGGCAAACCCAACACACACATGAAGTTCATGAAAGGAAAGATGCAGCAAGCTACTAACACATATCATAATCTCAAAACTTAAATCTTAGAAGTAAAACCGTACAACTGAGCTGAGAACTGCACCACAAGAGTTCTTCCAGGGAGTATCTTCAAAAGCAAAAGGGAAAGCAGAAACTTTGCTAAGCAGATCTACTCCAAACAATTAAGTTGATGTCTTTGCTTTTCACAGACGCCTCAGTTACTCATTCAGAACAAGTTTCCAATGTGCCACTCTCCAGCAGCATGCAGAGGACAGGCAGGGAAGAGGCTGTCTTGCAGGGGCAAGTCCACGTAGGACGTGCTCAGGATTGCTCCCTGCCACTCCCGTCTGCCTCCTCCCAACAGCTGCTGTGTCCGGAGGGTTGCAGCTATGGGACTGACACCAATGCACCCCAGGCAGCCCAGATACACCCGGGCGTCCGCGGAGCGAGTCAGAGCCCCAGCAGGATTATAACCCCCTTCCTGCAGGTGACAAGGCTCCTGCCTACCTCAGACCTGGCCTTGAAAGCTGCACCTTTACTTCTAAGCAAGACTTCTGTCATTAAGAAACATCAAGCACCTGAGATAAGACAGACCGAATGCCTCAAGTGTTTTCAAAACTCGTGCCCAAGCTTTTATGCCTATCCTGCCCACCCTCGCCCATGCTGTCAAACGCTTGTGGGTGTTTAAACGGAGTTGAAGCCACCACCGCAGAACACAGGAGTCAATAATTTATGGTCAGGAGAAGTTTCTTGCTCCCTCCCTCTCTCCAGAGCCAGCCTCAGCTGACCCTCTCCCTGCATCTTTCCGGAGAACAAAAGTGCTCCCTCCACAAAGGCAGTCCCAGGCGGCACCGCATTCAGCTGCCCTCCTGTCTCAGCTCAGTTCGCTCACAATGGCCTCTTTGAAGGCAACCTCGGCCTTAGTGAAGCGCGATACTTCCTCGGCTACCGAGAAATTACAATTCATTAAACCTGGAATCAGGAGGTAGAGGAAGAGAATGCACAGGGGAGAGGGAACAAAGAAGAAAAAGTATTTTATCCCAAAGCCACCGCAATAGAAAGCCAAGAGGGACCCAAGTCCCAGCAAACTGTCAGGGGATCTGGGGCTGAACCTGTCTCCATGCAGGCAATTCCGAAGCAGGTATTACTTTAAAGTAAGTGCACCAGCAGCACCCTCGTTATTCATGCCGTAAGGGATTATGGCTACAGGCTCTGGAAAAGAGGCTGCTCCGCAGGGGCAGGGGGAAGAGAGAGGAAGAGGAGAAGGAGATGCAGCACAACCTAAGCCAGAGAGAACAGAAAAGCAGCAGACTGATTGATCTGACGATCCTATTTAGGTCACAGCACAATAAAGCTAATTCATTCCTTTGACAATTCAAAACATCTTTCCACAGGATCCTCTATCATGCAAACACATCACAAGAGAGAAAAGGGAGCGTGTGGGCAGGGCTGTCTGCAAACAAAGCAGCAGTTTCTTCTGGTTAGCCCATCTCCACACACACTGTAACTCCACAGGAGAACACAAAACGTTCAGTGAATGCACAGTTTTGTTTCACGGTTTTGTTTTAAACTGCAAGGAATGATCGTTTTCCTTTGGCCATTCCTGGACCCAGCTAAGGCAACATCAGCTCCCAGAAGAGTACTTTTCTGCCTTCCTAGGAAGGCCCTTTTTAAATACCACCAGGAAGTGCTCTCAACTTACATTCAAAACCCACCTCAGTGCAGCAAGTAATAAGTTAGTCACTGCAAAATCTAATAACACATCATAAAGATGATGTTTCTCTTCTGAGTTACTGATGGGAAAAATACCAGGCAGACAGGTTTGCATAAATCATCTTATCAGTTCATCCTGTAAGACTTGGGAGCAAAACAAAACAAATAAACAAACAATACACCCAGACTGCCAAAAAAGCTATTTCTGAACTTCTGTCCTGAACAGACTCCCTGTTCAGCCTGTCATTCCATCTCTGGCAGCTGTGCACTTGTGGATCCACACTAATATCCAACAGACATCTTCAACTAATCTCAGTCTGCATTCTCCTCCTGGGTGTCCTGAAGGGGATATGCTCCCCACTCATTTCACTTATTTAAAGGTCACAGAAAGAATTCTTGTAGCCTATCTTCATGTCCCTGCCCAACATTGCTCTTTGGCATACTTTACATGTGGACTATCCTGGTATAAGAAGTTACAGTATCACAAAGGTTGGAAGAGACCTCAAAGATCATCGAGTTCAACCTGTCACCACAGACCTCATGACTAGACCATGGCACCAAGTGCCACATCCAATCCCCTCTTGAACACCTCCAGGGATGGTGACTCCACCACCTCCCTGGGCAGCACATTCCAATAACAAATTACTTGCTCAGTGAAGAACTTTCTCCTCACCTCGAGCCTAAACTTTCCCTGGCGCAGCTTGAGACTGTGTCCTCTTGTTCTGGTGCTGCTTGCCTGGGAGAAGAGACCAACCCCTTCCTGGCTACAACCACCTTTCAGGTAGTTGTAGACAGCAATGAGGTCACCCCTGAGCTGCTTCTTTCCCAGGCTAAACAATCCCAGCTCCCTCAGTTCAGCTGACACTCTTTTTTTCCCTTCTTTTTCCCTCTGCTTACTCTTAGACTCAGGGTGAGTCATATTAAAGCTTGGAGACATCCTGTTAAAATTAGGCTGGTACCTCCTCTAATCTCCTAAGAATTTTGCAATCTATAAATGAAAAACATTAAGCTCTTTGGAAAACTCCAACCTTCATACAATCTTATAACTGCTCATGCCAAAATCAAGCACCAAGTGCTTGCTTACTTGCTCACACAGCAGCTTGGAGGGGAGGGAGGGGGAGGAGTATTCCTGTTTTTTTTTTTTTAATTTTCAAAACCTTCATTATTTACAGAACAAACAAGTAAAAGCTAAAGTTCACAAACAATAAACAGGATTTCAGCAGTTGTGACATTTAGGATCATCACAGTATCACAGTATCACTAAGGTTGGAAGAGACCTCGAGGATCATCGAGTTCAACCTGTCACCACAGACCTCATGACTAGACCATGGCACCAAGTGCCACGTCCAATCTCCTCTTGAACACCTCCAGGGATGGTGACTCCACCACCTCCCTGGGCAGCACATTCCAATGACGAACAACTTGCTCCGTGAAGAACTTTCTCCTCACCTCGAGTCTAAACCTCCCCTGGCGCAGCTTGAGACTGTGTCCCCTTGTTCTGGTGCTGGTTGCCTGGGAGAAGAGACCAACCCCTTCCTGGCTACAACCACCTTTCAGGTAGTTGTAGAGGGCAATGAGGTCACCCCTGATTGTTGCCAAAGCCCTAATATTGTCAACAAAATCTGAAAATGGGGGCATGTTCCAGTTAAATAATAGCACAATCTGCCCTGAAAAACAAGATTCTCCAAGTTCAAGCAACGCACCTAGTCCACATAGCATGTTGCTGCAGGATTCATCAACATATTTTAAGCTTCTAAGGAAACAACTGAACCAATATCTGTGCCACAGCATCTCCAGAGAACGCTCTTGGCTGGCCATGAGCATGTGGATCTCTGACACGATCAAATACCAATGGGTTCTGAAAACAAATTTTACAATATTTGTGTGGTCAGCACCATCTTCTTATATGTTGCCAATAAAAACTAATGAAAGAATAGCATCTGTGGATTCCAACTTATGATTTTATCACCATTTGTATGCTCAACAGTGCCTGAGATGCAAATATCTTTGTTATTAATCATATGCAATCTAGCAGCCCAAAACTCACGACACAGTCAACACCATCAGCATCTAAACATTTAAATAATGCTACTGTGACAAAGGTACTTTTTCACCAAACATCTTCAGAAAGCACTAGTGAACACAGCTATCACAAATTTTAGTACCAGGGCAATGGTTTCAGGAATTATGTGGGGACACTAAGCAGACACCAGGTATGCCCATCTGCTCCATCGAAAGGTAAGCCACAAAAAGGTAAATAATATTCTCTCCCCTCCTGCACTGCCTGCCATTTCTGCCTCCATTTCCTGATACAAAAGGAAAGAAGTAGATCCCTACTCTTTTTTTTCTACAGTGCAGATACCCACACTTTTTTTTATTTTAAAAACCTAGTTATTCCCTCCTAAAGCTGCAGAACTTCAGATAATCAAACAGTGAAACTGTAACATAAAGGGTTTAACACATACTATTTAAAATTAAAGATACCATTTGTAATTGCAAAAATGTCTCCTTTGTTATCCTTGGTTTCCCCACTTAGCACAAAACAAACTCCAGAGAAGTTGTATTTTGTTGGAGGAGTTTAAGTGCAAGTTGGAGAAGTGTAAAACCTGAGACATCTGATGCTAGTTTTTATATTATTTTTCCTGGACCTCTCACTATTTGCACATGAAAACCTTCAAAAGCCTGCAGCTACAGCACCATCTTCCCCACTTCAGCTCCAAACAGGTAACACTCTGTAACCTGACATCACATCTCCAGACTAACCTTCCTCCAGTGATGAACTCTCACAGAAAACATCTAATTAGAAGAGACCTCAAAGATCATCCAGTCCAACCTTCGACCCAGCACTGAAGGGTCAACACTAAACCATGTCCCTAAGTGCCAGGTCCACATGCTGCTTAAACACCTCCAGGGACAGTGACACCATCACTGCCCTGGGCAGACCATTCCAATGTTTGATAGCCCTCTCTGTGAAGAAGTATCTCCTAGCACCCAGCCTCAGGCTCCCCAGAAATGCAAGCATGCATCTACAATTCAGACCAACACTTACATTAAAGCTATCAAAATATTTTTGAAAGAGCTTCTAAATATATTATCCTGCCAACAGTAGATACATGGCAACTTGGAGATTCCCAACTGAAGACACAGAACCTAAAACTACATTTCTGAGCAGAAACACCATGGGCTTGCCAGCCCAGCATACAATTAACTATCCTGCCCAGCTTGGTCATCACAAAACTTCCCAGTAGCTGTTGTTAAGACAACAGTTAGGACAAGGCAAATAAATACCTGCAGTTAAATACTACTAAGCAAACAACCCTGCCATCTCAAGACAATTGATTAAAGCTACTGGACATCCCAAGCAGCTGCATTTTTAAACTATGTGGAACAATCCAAATTCAACTTTGGGTTACAGGTTTGTCCAGAGGACTGCTAATTCCTGACAGTTTGTGCTATTACAGAATTGGCACAAGACAGCATTATTCACCTCAAGTTCTTCAGAAGAGATGAGAAGTCTCATTTTAAAATGGCACAGAAGAGTGAGGTGGTAAAGTTCCTGCCAGCTCCAAGGCAGGGTTCACCCCTGGATCAAAAGATCCAATTCAAATGTAAAGAAGGAGGTGGGCGATCAATAACACAGCCAATGCGAGTAACTTTTACACCCTCAGGAAAACTGATCGATGAAACCACAGCTATATTTTCCCCAAACCATTCTGCAGTACGTAGTATGCACAACAAGGCTCTTTTCTCATCTCTATGGATAACACCACCAGCTTTTCCAGACTTTGGCATCCTTTAACGATGCTGCAATGCAGCACTAAACAAACTTCAATCCCAGTCCACCTGAGTTAGATGCAAGTGTCACCTAATGGGACACCTGTTTTGCCATCTGTGGCAATGCCAGCGACGAGCAGTGTGAGCAATCTGGCAGTGCAGGCCTAGAGCCGGACATGGTGGTAGGCCATGCTCAGCATAACTGCAGAGCCAGCTAGCAGTGCGGCAAAACAGTGCTGTGCCTGCAGCATGTAACTAAAACAGGACACTGGTAGCTATAAACACAGAAAGTTATCTTGGGACAACAGGACATGCACCTGCATCAACAAACTTCACGTGTCATTAGTAGTTGGACCAATAATCTATAATAGTGCCATGTGTGGTCACTCCTAGGGAACCAATGAAGCCATGCCAACAAGGCACTCCGAGTTTATATAAGTTGTAGAAGTTCCCTTGATACACACTTCTGCCCTTCCTTTTGCCTCCTCTTCTATGCTTTACTTTACTGTGCTATACTCACACTATAGGCCTGCAATACTGGAACAATGAAGAAACAATATTCGATCATATTGGTCAGCTGTATTGATGCCAATCTCCACCATTGATAGCCATCATGTCAGGAATTGTCTAAGCTGATGCACACCAAACCCCAATTTCCATTTTTGGTTTTAAACTGCAGCTGGAAAGAAGAAAATAGTTGGAACCTACAGCCACTAGAAGTATATGGCACATCCCACAATGCCTATGGCACATCCCACAATATCTAATACCCTGTACAAAGAGTACATTCTGCTCCAGGAACAAAGAAATTAAAATGCTGTTCAGTCTGCAGAAGAGAAGGCTCCAAGGTGACCTAATTGTGGCCTTCCAGTATCTGAAGGGGGCCTATAGGAAGGCTGGGGAAGGACTTCTCAGGATCTCAGGTAGTGATAAGACTAGGGGGAATGGAATGAAGCTGGAGGTGGGGAGATTCAGGCTGGAGGTGAGGAGGAGGTTCTTCACCATGAGAGTGATGAAGCCCTGGAATGGGTTGTCCACGGAGGTGGTCGAGGCCCCATCCCTGGAGGTGTTTAAGCCCAGGCTGGACGAGGCTCTGGCCAGCCTGATCTAGTGTGGGGTGTCCCTGCCCATGGCAGGGGGGTTGGAACTAGATGATCCTTGTGGTCCCTTCCAACCCTGACTGATACTATGATACTATGCTGCGTTCACATAGGCTTTGAAAATATCTCTTGTTATGTCAGGGAAATTAATATCTTGTTTTTCTTTGGATAACTAAGCCTAACAGGACGAGGTTACCATTACACACAGGAAAAAAGCCAAACTCATACTCACCTTTAGTTATGGACATAAAAGAGCATCTTTGATGCTATTAATTATTTAATCTAACATTACTATCACCATCTGTTTGGGGACCTGCTTGCACCCACCAAACAGCAGCCCACTCTCCCTGGTCTAGCTGTGCCATCATGTTCATGGCAAGCTTCTGAAAAACAAAAGGAGGGACAGGCCAATTAAAGTTCATGCTGAGAACTATGAGGGATCAGGAGAAGTGCCAAACCCGCTTTGGAGATGCTACCCAGCTACAAGTTTAATTAGCCCTCTCTAAAACAGACCACTGATCTGCAAAGCAATAGTTTCATATTCTGCTGTTCATGCTTTTGGGCGATGACACCGTGCTTGCTCCACAGCCTTTGTGTGTAAAACTTCACTGTTCTTAAACTCCTTGTCAAAGTGCCCAAAGGACAGCAGACAAACAAATGATTGCACTGAACCAGAGAAGGGAAAGCTGTCCCATACTCATCGTGGCCCAGATCAAAAACTGGACAGGGGATGCAACTTACAGGATGAGCAGCACATGGCCAGTGCCCCCTCGCAAAGCAGGTAGCTGAGCACCCCACAGAAAAGCCACCACACATGGATAATTTGTCTTTCAAAAACGGCATTTATAAGCTTTTCTTTCTCAAGAAGCCTAGTGTCCAGTGACACCAGTTCACGCTCAGCTGATGGGGACAAGCCCTCACTAGTAACATAGCAGCATACTGAAAAACAGTATCCAAACAAAAGCCAGGGGCTGCAGCCTAACAGCCATGAGCAATGCTTTTAGAGAACTCGGCCTTTAAATTAGTTATAGTCAAGCCAAAGCCTGCCTGTCTGTGCACAGAAGACACAGGGAGGCTGATTAAGTACTCTTCTGTTGTGACTAGAGTAGTGGCATCCTGGGGCTTCCTATTTATTCTCCTCCAATGACTCCAGGACAAAACTGGTCAGTTACAAGTCCGGCGCTGTTCCTGTAACTGCTGTAATGGCAGGCGCCGCCTGCAATCCAAAACTCAAGCTGTGCCTTTCCAATCATGTATCATCCCCATAATCCAGATCCCACTGCACTGTATTACTGCACCGATTGAGATGTAATTGCAATGAGCCACTTAAAGCATTCTTCTGATTAAAAAAAACACAACAACAAACCACCAAGAAAACCACCCCTCTGTCCCAGTTTTTGCTCAGGCAGAAGAACATCACCAATCGTTTGTTTTGCACCATGTATTCTTAGAATCGATCAGATCCAATCTATCTTTCAACTGTTCATCAGTGGTTTCTTAACTGTGCTATCCTCGTGCTTTCCAGCACAGTTTGAAAAATGTTTTAAAGGGTTTGGGGGGGGAACAATAAGTTCACTAAAATAAAGGCTGTGCCTCCCCGCCACCACCTTTTTCTAAATAACCAATCTCTCCCAATCACAGCTCCTCTGAGACATTTAGGAGATGCAAGCAAAATGCCATCTGTTGGCAGTGAGGTGGGACTAAGGCTTTAACGTTGCAATAGTGACTTTAGAAAACCCAAGCAGGCAGATTTGAGTGACAAAACTGAGTTCTCTAAATCACTGCATATTCCAGGTCCAGTGCTGCACTTCCTTTCACATAAGACAGATATATTTCTGTTTGCTCTGCCATTAACTCATCACTTCCCTTTTAAGAAAACAGTAAGATGACCTCGCATTTTCCTCCTACCAAACCTGCTGCCCCTTCATTGGTTTAAAAATTTCAACATGGGGCTTTGCTCACCTTCCTAAGAAGGCGTGAAGCAAAGGAGAGAACAAATAACCTCTAAGCAGAGCTCGGGCGCTGGAAGGTTTTTTGTCTTGTTTCAGTAAGCTTCTTCTGCACATACCATGTCATATGTCCCTGCTGTGAGTTCCAGTCTGCAGGCCATTGACTGCCCTGTGGCAGGAGATAGCCATCCCACAGCCCCCCACCGGTGGAGCTGCTCTACAGACCATGCAAATGTCAGTATGGGGCTGACAGGAGAGGAATAATTGCATGTGTACTCCCCACCTACACCTGCTACCCAAGAGAACTGCTGTGCATCTGCTGAGTGGCTGCTGCCTTCACACAGCATCAAAAGAAAACAATAAATACATAATTTGAGGACAGCTTTCAAAAGTCCCACTCTCAGGAAGAGCATCATTCAACATCCTACAAGGTGATCTGATGCCAGACACACGCAGTCACCAGTCCACTACAGCTTGCCATAGGTATTCTCTACGAGATAACCTACCTGTTCCGTGCCAGACAACCCAGCTCTGCTAAGGTTTTTATTTTGAAGTCCAAGAAACCCAGTTCTGCTCAAGACTTACCATTGTTACCTAAAAAGACTACATACTTGCAGCAAAATCACAGAATAAAGTCTAAAAGTCAGCAAACTTTACACTCCACTTGGCTCTTCCAGCCTTGCTCCCGTGAGAAGCGCTCCAGGTGTGGGTGCATCCATTGGCACAGCAGGCAAAGGCAGATGGCCATATACCAGCAAGGCTGCCTTCTGCAACTTCCCAAACAAATTCAGTATCCACTTGCACAGCAGTCTTTCACAGATATGCAGTCCCCACACAAGGCACAACCCTTTCTACTCAAATCCTTCTCAATTTTATATGCAGTAATTTTATCACGCAAGAAAAGGGAAAAAAAAAGAAAATACCTAAACAAACCAAAAGAGACTCCTCCTAAAATTCAGATTGCATCACCAAGCTCCAGGCACCCTATCATTCTGGGATTTATTCTCTGAAGACACCACTCTGCCAGTTAATTTTCTCTTTCCACCACACTAAGTAGCCTTCACTCCTCTCCACTGTCTCCCATATGGTTAACATGAATGTGGCAATTAATATGCAATTAATAAACTGGTGTGATCGACTGCTTTTGTTCACAGCAGCAGCTGGTCTGCATGTTAGAGCCTAATTAGACAAATTAAGACATACCCCTTTTGTTTGTAGAGGAACTGACAGCATCGCTCATGCTCAAATGTCCCTAAACCTACAGGCATTTGGGGATTACTTTAAACATGTCCTTTTTGATTAACACTACAAGGTATCAATAAGCCAGACTCACATGCTGCCAGCTGCAATGCCAGCAAAGCACAAGGTTGCTTTACCTCCAAGAGGTTTGCAGAAGGCAACACAGAGTTACGGAGAGAAGTGATGGATTGCAGGGAATGAGTGTGCTTTTGCTCTGGGTAGAGGACAAAAGCAGAGTAGATCTGTAACTGTGTCCAAGCAAAAGTTTGAAAACCTTGAGGCTCAAGCAGTGTGCATAGTTTTCAATGTTTTGTCATCAGATTAGGGCAGGGAAACAAGAGAGGGATAAAAATCTGTCGTGATCTATCAGATTTAGTACCATTTCCTTTAAAAGGCATTAGTGTGCCCTATGTAGGAGGCACACAGAGAAGAAGTGGTTTCAGGAACAGTTCCAAGCTCTTTAGGAGTTGAGAGATGAAGTAAAAACCCCACATTCTGGCCAGGCAGGAGGCCAGGAACCACAGCACCAACTCCAAGCACCAGCAAACCTACACAACTGAGCTCGTCCAACAGGCAAAAGTGCTGGGGTGGATAGGACCAATCCTCTGACAAATCCAGTTCTCAGGAGCTGCTCTCCAGAAGCCAGATTCCTTTGCCTGCCTAGTGGCCCCCAGTGGCCCATGTACCCTGTGGAGGCTGTACACCCTTTCCTGGTTGTCCTCACTGGCAATGCACTGCAGTCCACATTGCTCCTACTGAGAACATAGAGGTCATCATACCCACCGTGCCAGTGGCAATATCCTGTTCAAATCATTGCATGACCACCTGCCATGGGCTCTGCAGAAGCAGCACTGCGGGCTACATACATTTAAATAGGGGCAGCACATGTCATACACAAAGCACCAAACAAGATACCTGATAAATCAAGCGTGTGCAAGGCAACACAACACCTTTCCAAGGGGTCATTACTAAAGCTTCTGGCTTTCCAATTGTCTGAGAAAAACACATGGGAAAGGACACCGTGTGAGGAGCAGCTGGCACAGGAAAAATAAAGGAGTGGCAAGCAAGCCTTTGAAGATGTTCACATTTAGTAACAGCTAACAAGAAAAGACAAGCCACCAGGAAGATTTCTGCTGCAGGAGCAGTGCAAAGGTGCCAAACTCCACGGCAGCTCTCTACCACCCTACCTCTACCATTCACATGCAGACATACAACCTGACTCAAGAGATAGCTGAAAGTCACCAACCTGCAAAGATCTGGAAGACAGGCTCTAGAAGGAGTGATGTGAGTAACTACCTTGTTAATAGGAGAATTTGCTTCTCTACTCCTCCAGCACAATAAAAAACACTGCATCTATAAATCCTGGTTACCTTTTATCACTTCATCTCAAAGTGCTGGCCTGAGGAAGGGTGGAACACAACAAGAAACATGGCATAGTAAAATGGATTTTGATAATGCTACCATAACCCTTTTCTGATGGCTAGTGTAACTCCATTAGCCAGACTGATAAAGGCATCCCTTAAAGCACTTGTGCTTGCCTGTGGAGTTTCACATTCTGCTCACCATGTTTCAGCCTTCCTATGATCTGAGTCTGATTTTCTTGTAACACTTAAAACCATTTCTTCAATTCACGGCACTAGCTAAAGATCTCCGTAAGATCAGCAAACATACTGTACCCACCATCCATAAGCCCCAGGTTTAAGCACTGACAAGCCTATTCAGTCTACAATTAACCATCATCTTCAACCACAGGCTTTCCAATGTCACCTGTTTCGTGTGTGGATTTGTACTTACATTGCTCCACTTGCTTAATTACAGCAGATGCCCCCTGCTCTAATTGCCAAAAACACTGCAAAAAGAGTTCAGATGTCTATTTTTTCACTCTTCCAGATGCACTTGAGTGATGTTAATGAGTGCTGTACCAAAATCTCCCTTCCTCTTCCTTGAGCTTCTGAGTGCCACACGTGGCTTCTCATCTGCTTCCATGCAGAAAAGAATGCATAAAACATACACCACCAGCACCTCCTTGCAACTGCAAGCACAACTTCACATCTAGCAGTGGGCAGGCAGGCTACCCAAGCATTTTCTTTCAGCAAGGCAACACAGCAAGGCCTTCATATTCATGTCACTGATTCACTTAATGTTTTACAACATCCCAACACAAATCTCTTTTCACACCACGTATTTCAGGTTCGCCTTCATCCACAGTTTTCTCACATCTGATTCTCAAAAGGATTACAAACTGCATGACAACAGCATAGGAGACCAAGAGCTGGATGCTCATAGCCCAGCCAGAAAATGAGAGGTGAAGGGGCTTTTCTGTACAGCACATGCAGGGAACATGCAGCAAAATGAGTCAAAAATGCAAGACGTGTACTGAAATGCACATCAGGAGAGTTGTAATTTATCCAAGACCTCAAGTAATGTTGTACAAATTGAAGCACTCCTTTCCTTCACAAGGTTTCAGTGGCTTGTTTGGGCCAAATGAACAAAATATCCATGAAAACTCAAGCGTAAGATACATCCTAGCTAAGACCACAAAGAGAAAAAAGGAATAAACCCTTTCCTTTTTAGGCACATAATAAAAACTACACTGATGTCACTTTCTCTTTAACAAACAGATCAGTTCCCAACTTACCTGATACAATCTGATCTGTCAGCTCTTATGACAGGAGCTGAATGCAGCAGATAAAACTGGGAAGAGAATGGCCAGTCACTTGCATGAGGCTCTTTAAGTAGCCATCCCAGAGGCTCACTGCAATAGACTGAGCCCTTCTGTCACTTAGGGCACCAAAGGCCACAAAGGCTTCCTCAGTGCTCCCCACACAGCCCACAATTTGCTGAGATGGAAAGCAATTCAGTCTTTGTTTCACACTGCTAAATGAGAAGGCAAAGGATGAATCCTTCCAAAACACAAGGATTTTTAAATTATTTTCTTTTCTACAACACCCTGCAATTGAGAAATTCAAACCCCATCACTGTTGGAAGAGAATACTGAGGGGGAAAACACTGAGCAAACAGTGGATAATGAAATACCCAAACTGGTTCAGGACATCCCATTCATTTGTAAATAGGTTGAGTTATTACTGTTATTTCAAATCTTGTATCTTTTTTTCACAAAACACACACCACAGGTAAGACAGAGCTGCTGTCCTTAGAGCAACGAATTAAAGAGAAGAAAACATTCTTTCAGGAGCTAGCAGGCAACAAAATGCTGAGAAAAAAAGCCCAATAACTTTAGCTGCTGTTCAACAAGTGTTAAGAGTAATCTGATACTGCCATTGGCTCACTCCCACATCTGTGAAAGAAAGGAAAGAATCCTCCAAAATCCTTCCCAAAGCTTTATCATCACAGAAAGCCAGCAGATGCCACAATTTAGCTCGGTTAGCAACAGCATACATCATCTTTGAACTCTGCAAATCTGGTGAAATCTGAGTCAGCAACGGGAATCACAAGAGGCAGGCGATGCTCTAACAAGGAGCAGGTGACAGCCTCCCAGGGGTAGCAGTCACTGCCAACAGCCTCCAATTCAGCACACATTTAAACCTAACCGAGCCAAGTCCTCAGCCTAACTTTGCTACAGGAAAATCAACTGCCAAACACTCAGCACCACTGAGTATCTGGTTTTTGTCTGCAGTCATGAACGAACACGTGATGGTCCCTCCACCGCTGTAACACCACGTTTCTGGCAGGCAGGCTGTTAAAGGATGCATTGCTGCACTGACTAATTTCAATCCTATGCCGCCTATTTAAAGCCAATCTGGCAGCAAAGAAAGGCAGAGGAACAGCATCATGGATGCTGAAACAAAGCTGAGCTGGTCATGCAGAACTTCCACTTCACAGAACCACTGATTTCCCAGTTTTATCAGGACAAAATATCCAAACCCTAGCATAGTGACTTGATTGCCACAGCTACTACATCACACCACTACTGAGTATTTTGCAGAAGAGATGCTGTCAAGTGAGCAGGATTGCCAAGGATTACTGGAAGGATGCTTCCTCCAAGCCTATGAGAAAGTTCAATAATTTGACTGTATTATGTTTTCAAACAACCCTAACACTACCAGGGGCATTTTCTGTGGAATACATAAGCACTGTGAAACCTCTCGAAGCCCAGTTCTCATGACACTTGATAAGGACCCCAAAGGGAGGCCTTTATCAACTGAGATAAAGCTCAGCCAATAATCCCCTGCTGTGCTCTGCAGTTATCACTTGACCAGGTCTCAGAAAGCACTTCCACTCCTGAACACTTTTGTTCCTTAAAATAAACATTAACAGAGTTTAAAAGCAATGCACCTTCCCTGCCCCAAAGCTCTGTCCCACAAATAAGGCTTTAACTGATGCCTTAATTACGTTGTCAGTCTTCTCCTTCTGCTGACTGAGAATGAGTAAGATGAAAAGGCAGACAGCAAGACAGATCTGGAGTTCCACGTGTACACCCTTCTACCATAGGGGACACTGTCACTGAAGCACAAATAGTTATCCTGGGAAAAGTCAGGGCAGAAAGCAGGTTAACTGATTTGCTGTCCTCTGTTTCAAAGATTCAACACTAAATATTGAAACTCCAGTGGTTTGCAATTTAAAAACCAAAACCACAAATAACATGCATGAAGTCATACCAGGCATCAGTGGAACTCAACATAAAGGAAGTAAGAGTAAGCTTGGTCTGAAGCATGCAGAAGTTTGTTAGGGTCTACAAAGGACATTAAAAAGCATCAAACAATTCAATTGCTCATATGTCAACAACAAGCTGGTTAGAAATAAAAATTACATACACAGTTTTTTAAAACACTAAATAGAATCAAACAGAATTTTTCTCCCTTCATTAGGAATATGTTGAAGCAACAAAAAACTAAGGCACTTGCATAGGGTGCTACAGGAATTACATCACACCACTGAGATAGGCAAAAGTTTCCCAGGTTCTTCTTTGCATACCTACTTAAACAATTTCCATTCAGAGATCATTAAGTTCCCTTCCAAGCAGACAGTACCTTAAAGTGACTCAGCTATTGAAGTGCCAAAAAAAGCCAACCATCCAACAAAAATCCCTGTGTTTCAGTTTCCAAACTTTGGACATGAAAATAAGATTTAAGTTCATCAGCAAGTCCTTACTTCTCCCTTTCTAATACTGTAGTAAGGTAATTATTTCCTCTGTCTCCACTTACCTTCTGCAAAGTTTTCATTTCAATGCAGGTGCATTTCAGAAAGGAGGAAAGGGACACCTTTCCCTACAGACAGCACGAAGGGAAAAAGGAAGCAGGCAGCAGGGAGGAAGCAGGTTCAGATGGATGCTCCTGATGTCCTGAGCTTGGCACTCACAGCAACGCCTTCCAACCAGCTCTGAAAGTCAGTGTCATGACTTCGTAGGAATGAACTAACTTGTCACCCATCAAGACAGACAAAATCATATATCCCAGACCGGATGGGGCACGGAGGGGCCACGTGCTTCTCACCAAAAGCATCTCTGGAGTAATTTTCTAGCACTTATCCTCTTCAGCATTTCCCCAGGTGCTACAGTACAGAAACTAGATTGGATGTGGCACTTGAAGCCATGAGGTGTTGGGTGCCAGGTTGGACTTGATGATCTTTGAGGTCTTTTCCAACCCTATTGATTCTACGATTCTATGTAATTTTACATGAAGGAAGCATTTTAATTTCCCCTTCTGAACAAACCAGAATTCACTATGTGCTCCAAAATACAAGAACTCAGCAGATGAGCTGCATTTTTCTTTCCCCTCGTTTTAAGACATTGCTTCCTCTCGAAGAAGGCCTGAAACATCTCTGTGATAAATCACATTCTGACATGAGGGGACATCAAATGAAGCTTGCTTAGAACTAGATAGAGAATACAGAGAACAGACATACAGGTGGTTCCACCAACCGGTGTTCACACGGTGTGGCTAGATGATTGTTTTTTTCAATTGCTGACAACTACCCATTGTCAGATGATCAGCGTGAGACTAACAAGGAAAGGAAAAAGATCAATACAGTTGCAAATATATTCATGTACTTTATTTCTTTTTTTTTAAAGGCCTGGTGCAAGATAACCAGCCAACCGGCTTTTGCATTAAAAGCTTTCTTTGTCTGGTGAAATTTCTCCCCCATCACGCTTAAATACACTTTTCTCAGAAGCCATTCCACAAACAGCTGGGAGCCTTTGCTTAGGTGGTCGGGGGTGGGGGGAAAGAAAGAAAGAAAGAAAGAAAGAAAAAGAAAAGGCAAGCAATAAGGCTAAAAACAAAACAGCTGAACATTACCTCTGTCTGTCCTATTCTTTCCCTCTTTCCCATCTGTATTTGCCAGTGAAACTTGAAACTACACAGACTTAAAAAGGAGAGTCATCACAATTCAGGAATTCTTTCTTCTCACATCCAAAGGGAAAATAACCTTCAACCTAAGGTTTCTCAAAAGCAGATTTTTAATTTTTTTAAAATAAGCACTTGTCAAATGCATTAAGCATCTCTGAGTCTGTTAGATCCCTTTCTTGTTTTTCCTGGCCTTTATATCCACTAATTCTTTCTACTGCTTTCAATTAGAGTGCCACAGCTCCACTCATCTAAACCAATCATTTTGTTGAAAAGGAGCATTACTGAACGAAAAGCAAACGCTCAAGGCCTCTCAAACACGAACATATCACATACACAGTGTCATCCTGTATCAACTTTGCAGTCCCACCAGATGCAGAATTTACTTCATCCTCCAAGTAAGTAGGAGAAATAAGAGTACTTTCCTTGTTTATCTGCCTGTTTTACTTATTTCCTCAGTAATGACGACACACTGCTAAATGACCAGAACAACTAACAAAAAAAGAACTGATCTTTCTTACTTGGCCAGAAGGAGTTGTCATCTTTGTTCAGTAACTTTTTCTTGAGGCGCCCGGGCAGCTTGGTGTGAGTGTTTCCCATTTTGTTGGAATACAGCGGGATAAGTTCCTCCTCCTCATCGTTGCAGCTGGGCTGCCACTTGCTCTTGCCGAGGCACCCGACCATCGGCTCTGAGGGCAGGCAGTGCACATAGGCAATCATTGTGAGATGCTGCTCTCAAAGATGCGTCTGCTGTCCCCAATGGCTAGTTGGGAGCAGAAGGGAGTGGCCTGCTCATAACCCTTGAACGGACGCATTCAAAAGGCTGCAAAGGAAAATATTTTTCTCCTCCTTTGCACTTAGGCAAGCTAAGCTATTCCATTATACTAGGAACCGTTTTGAATAGGATTCTGTTAGCCCGTAAAAAAAAATAAAATATAAGGAAAGCTACAAAAGGAACCACCTGGTTAAGCAGCTCCGTCCAGCTGCTGGATTCCCTGCCCCCAGCTCTCAGCCACCAGCAAGAAAATACAAGCTGCAGAGAGCTGGGAAACCCAGTTACCTGCCACACATTTCAGACTTCTCACTTCCTGCTTCCACTCCAGTCTGCTGCTTCTCTTAAGCCTTATCCCTGATTACTCACCACCCCCTGAACAACAGGTACTCTGGCCATACACAGATGGCCATATCCAAGCAGCTTATTTAAAGCTAACATACAGTAATCACTGTGACACTGACGGGTAAAGAACTGCAACTTGGCAGTTCTGCCACAAACAGGAACATTTACCTTATTCCACAAAATAAAAGTAAGAAAAACACGCAGAATAAAGGGAAAAAGAGAGAGAGCAAAGTGTTGCAATTTCAGTATGTGGATTTTAATAAGGGAACTCCCTCTCAAAGCCAGAATCACAAGAAGGCATCTTCCAGGTTAGACTACAATTGGACTGATGCTGAATGCAAAGGGCAAACAGCTACCAGTTTGCACTCAGTACCATATAAATACATAAATCCTCACAATGCCTCTAGAACATAGATATTAGTCCTATTTAAAGGTGAAGACATAGTCCCAAAGAGATTTAGTAACCTGCCCACAAAGTGGTAAAGCCAGGATTAGAGTTGAGGTATTCTCAGTTCTTTAGCCTCATCCACAAGCCGTTAGGCTGTGGCACCTCTCCACTCCCAAATAATGCACTGCTAGGCAAGTTTCCACGCTGGTAACCACATCAACTCTAATCTTGCATCCCCCATACTGTTTTTCTCTGGGATCCAGGAAGCCAGCCCTTCCTGGGCTTCTGAATTGGCTGCAACAGCACAGTCAGATAGGGACTGCAAGGAAAACAGCACATAATGAGACATACGCCCTGCATATACTGCTGTCTTAAGCAACTTTAAGTCTGCTTTTATATTGTTCAAAAGATTACACAGAATTTAACACTCTTATACTTGCTTTTAAAAATTGGAGGATATAAAAATCCTAAGTAAAGTTCAACATAGATGAAATCTTACTCTGCTTCCTTAACTTTTCTTTTGAAACTCTTTAGTCACAACCCATAGCTTTCATGAAAGTGGCTGCTCTCTACATAGGAGCTGAATAGTGTCAGGGAAGTATTTACACATATTAGAAAAGGCTTTATTTGCTGTTTGGTTGATATCCACCATAAACTTTTGGACTGAAAAAATAGTACTAGACCCCCCATTGCTTTAATAGGGAAAAAACCAAACAAAAACACCCCCAAAACCCCAACAACAAGAAACCCCAAACAAACAAACCCACAATAACAAAAATTCAGATCAGATGTGCACCTCTCTTTCTCCCTGACACACATACCCATCTCCTGCTGCCTCCATTGGCAGCAGCAGCCTGAGAGCTGGGTGTATGCCAGGGGAGGTTTACGTTGGATGTTAGGAAGAAGTTCTATACAGAGAGAGTGATTGCCCATTGGAATGGGCTGCCTGGGGAGGTGGTGGAGTCACCATCACTGGAGGTGTTCAGAAGGAGACTTGATGGGGTGCTTGGTGCCATGGTTTAGTTGTTTAGGTGGGTTGGATTGATTGATGGGTTGGACACGATGATCTTGAAGGTCTCTTCCAACCTGGTTTATTCTATTCTACACACGAGCTGCCCGCAGTCACCGCACCAGTGTGGCATCTGCATTCAAACACACCAAACAGAAAGCGCCACCCAGCATAAACTGCAGCACTGACTCAGCTGCCCTGGCAAACAAAAAAGTTACCAAGAAACTGGCTTGCTTGGTATTTGGGGTTTTTGCTTAACATGCTGTTACACTGCACAGCAACCTGAGCAAATAATTACAACTGCATGACGTTTTATCCACACCTCACAGTCACATCTCATCAGATTTGCAAACAGATGAACACAGGGTGTACAATGAAACATCAGGTGACTTTAAAAAAAAGATGAAACAAGCACTGACCACAATTTTACCTCTTTTGACAACAGTCTTAAATATCTGCAAAAACATGAATGAAACGGGGAGAACGTGCCAGCAGCGCAGGCGACAGCTGTTGGCACCACCAGCTCCTCTGTGCGTAGAGCAGAAACTCCTGGGCATAAACTGAATGCTGGCAGCCAGCGTCTGAGGCAAATACAAATTTCCAAAGCCAAATACATTTACTCATCAGGCTATGAGAAAGACAAGCTGTGGTTAACACCAGCCCAGTTCAACTCACTCATCAGCCACGCCGATATTCTTGCATCCGCCAGAATAAATGAACGTCTAGACAGTCCTCCTGGGTGGGATGAATCCCTGAGAGTGCTGTTAGTGAACCAGCTCATAAGGAGGCCCCATTAACGCCTCCCTAATGGGGCAGTATCTCTGTAACCCACTTGTCTAGCCACTGTGCCTGCTGTCTCATGCTTTCAATTCCCTGTGATTGTCAGGATCTTACGAAGAGTCACTCTTGTGATGCACAAAACTTCTAAGCAACAACAGGCTAAAAGAGTGCACTAAGGTTTGCACTTACTGTTCCTGCAGACAGGAGTGGGATCCTTTGACACCACTTTTTGGTGAAGCACTGGAATGGGTTGTCCAGGGAGGTGGTTGGGGCGCTGTCCCTGGAGGTCCCTGGTCTTAAGACCAGGCTGGACGAGGCTCTGGCCAGCCTGATCTAGTGTGGGGTGTCCCTGCCCATGGCAGGGGGGTTGGAACTAGATGATCCTTGTGGTCCCTTCCAACCCTGACTGATACTATGATACTTTTGTTAGACAAGAAGACAGCTGTATTTCTGTTATGCTTTTTAACAACTCAAAATGATCTTACCAAATTATATTTCAAAAGGGAATCAGCTGATGTTTGCATGCAGTCTTTGTATTTCTACACAATCATGCCACTTGACATAAAAGCTAATGGTAGATCTACACATCAAACCAGTATATATTGGGTAACACACACTGCAAACACAGGAGCAAGACAATAAGGGTCACAGGCAAAATTCAGTGTTCAGCAGACTCAGATGTTCCCAAACATTTAACAAGATGACAGGATAACACATTGGCGTAGAGTCCCCATGCCAGTCACCATGTACTTCTCTGGGCTATAGACACACTGAATTAGCCATGTTTCCAATGTGTGCTCACAAAGTAAGGCTGATGCCTAATAATGGGATCTGTGCTGAAATCCAGTTTAACAAATGTATTTACCATATGGTAGGCATTAACGACACCCACAAATCTTTTACCTGCAGAATCATTTTTTTCACTGAAGACTGGAAGATCTTGGTAATGTACACAATAAAAGATTTGGTGATGGTTATGATCTCAGCTACTAGCAAATGCAAAACCATGAAGAGTTAGGAAAAGGATATACCCTCTGACACAAGAAAGACATTATATACATTGCCTCTTCTAGTTTTCTCCCCCAAAAATCCCCTAAATCATTATTTTATACTGTGCCTATATAGAGCAATAATTTCTAAGTCTGCCCAAATCAAAATGTCACCCAAAATGTTATGATAAGATTTCTGATTAAAGTCAATTTATTCTATTGAAGCTATCACCATAGCTTCAATATATATAGCTTCAAATCCCAAAAGTGAGGCTGTTCATTTTTCTCAGCCTTGGGCCATCATTTATATAAAGATTCCCCCAAAAGATCATTTTATTTCCTTCATTCATCTTTTTCACACCTTTTAAAAACTGAACTATTTGTAAGGCAAGTAGGAATGTTCTAAGTAGACTATTAAACACGCATATTCCTTCTTTATAAGCATATTTCATTCTTGCTAAACCACATCTTTAAAGTCAAGTTCTATTAGGGAGACCTTGAATTATTAGGGAAAATAATTGATTACATTATACTGGAAACAGTGTAACATCTCAAGAGAATAGAATAGAATAATCCAGGTTGGAAGAAACCTTCAAGATCATCATGTCCAACCCATCAACCAATCCAACCCACCCAAACAACTAAACCATGGCACCAAGCACCTCATCAAGTCTCCTCCTGAACACCTCCAATGACAGTGACTCCACCACCTCCCCAGGCAGCTCATCCCAATGGGCAATCACTCTCTCTGTATAGAACTTCTTCCTAACATCCAGCCTAAACCTCCCCTGGTGCAGCCTGAGACTGTGTCCTCTTGTTCTGGTGCTGGCTGCCTGGGAGAAGAGACCAACCTCCACCTGTCTACAACCTCCCTTAAGGTAGTTGTAGAGAGCAATAAGGTCACCCCTGAGTCTCCTCCTCTCCAGATGATGATGAGATGAGACTGTTGAGAGTTTGACAGATTTCCCAAACTGTGACTAACTCAGGGATTGCACAAAACAAAATTTAACACCAGCAACCAAAGAAAATATTATCCCTTTTTATTAGACAAGAATGTATGCTCCTTAGTTCTGAGAACAGCAATCACAGTGATGACTCACTACACACAGGAGTGTGAAAAGCACATCTATATGATATATCCAACAGGTACTCTAGGATTTGTGATTTGGAATCACAAAGTACACTCGTGTCACGTCATGTCAGTCTTTATCTCTGGCTTTGTAAGATGTCCAAGGACAAACAGTGGATGAAATGACTAGCAGGCCCCAGCAATGAAATGAAAGTCCCTCTTCCTCTGTACAGGCCTGTGTTTCAGATGTGAAAACTGTCCTGGAAGATCAAGTGAATCCTATTCCCCACCTGTATGGTCCTGTGTTTCAGCCATGAGGAGCAGGTCCTTCCCTATCCAAAGGAAAGAATCTGGGAGGTACATACCATGGCATACCCTGTGGTTTTACTTACATGACCATAGGGAGGTCATGAGGAAGCAGGATGGAAAACCCACTTGAGTCCTGGCTGCACAAGTACACAAATTACAAGGAAATTATTCCCAGAAGAATGCTGCCACAGATTCCAGTGAAAAGTCATCCAAAAAGAGCAGAAGAACTGATGCTGCTTCTGATCCTCATGAAGAGATGCCCAAACCATCTTCACAGGTTGCAAGTGATCCCAGTCAGAATTAGAGGGGCCCTGCCTCCAATCAGATAGAACCAATAGCTTGCCAAATTGAACCCACAAGAGTACAAAACTTCAGTAGATGCCATCAAACTATAAGGGGTGAAAATCATCTGTGTTTTTGGTGGGATAGGGGGATCCCAACACCTGAATGTTTCGGAAGGAGAGCACCAGAATGCAAGCCACAGTTTGCTTGCACTTGGAGGGGTGGAAGGAGTCACTGGAATTGACTGACCCCAGAGTGGAAATGTTACAGCCCCATCATTTGGACTGGTCATGGACTGATCCAAACTGTACTGGAACATGGTGGAGCTCCAGAACATATGCAGTAAGTCTTCTGTGTACTGCAAAGTAATCTCAGTTTGAGTAAGAATGGATAGTGAATGATGTGTGTTGTTTAATGTTAATTGTTGCTTGGCATGACACAGATGGTATAGAATAAGGGGTGGAGAATGTCATGGATTGAGTGGGATCTGCTGCTGATACTCAATACCATGCTGCTGTCATGCCAGCTTCAAAATCAAAGTGCTGACTGGAACAAGGTATGATGGGGCTTGTAGTTCAGAGTGTAACATGGGAAGCTTCCCATTCCAGTTGCTGTTTCCAGGTTTGGGGTGTTGGTCTTTTCCACTGAGCTGGCTGCAGGTCCAGGTGTAGGGGCATCTGCTGCTGCTTCTGCATTTTGCTGTGCCTTTCTGCAAACAGGGTAAGGTAACTGTGATCTCATTTCCAGTAAAACTCTATCTCATCTTGTTACCTCAAGCCAGGATTTTTGTGTTACTTTCCCTCTCATCTGTGTGGGGAGAAATGGGGGGATGGAAGGGGGGAGAGCGGGCTGTATTAACCCAGCACACACAATCTTAACAACTACTCTGCTATTAAGATAATCTCTATAAATTTGCTACACAAGAAATGGTATGAAATGCCTTTATGTACAATTTGCAGATTCTCTGGGTAAAGGAAAAGCACTAATATGCACAATGTAGGGAGATAATGGCACTTTTACAAACACCATGCTCAACAAAACCCCTCAAAGTAACTTCCCATGCAAGCCCAACAACCACAATGGAAACTGAAGAGAGCCTGCAGAAATCCAAAGGGATAAACTTTGCCCTAATTAGACAGTGAGCCTATTTTTAGCAGCAATGGGTTGACGTATTCTGTGCTTTTGGGCTGATCAAGTGGAGGTTTTAAACCATATTTTAACAACTATTTTTAAAACAAACAAGAAGAACAACAATTGTACATTAATCTCGTTTCATTTGAGCCACATAGCATTAACTAACCCTCAAAATAATACTCTTGGAGAGGAAATATCCTCCCTTTACAGCTGGACAACTTGCATGACTGAGCACATGCCTGTCACAGAGGAGCACCACAACATCCTGGGCAACCTGGTCTAGTTGAGGATGTCCCTGCTGACTATGGGGATGTTGGACTAGATGACTTTTGGAGGTCCCTTCTGGCCTTGACCACTCTATGATTTTGTCCTCAAGAGCTGACAATGGCCAGATTGGACACAGGATGTCATGCTCTCCTGGCCTGTGTATGCACATTCCCTCTTTCCTGTTTATTAATGTAGCATGTCTAAAGTCTTAATTCCTGTTCCTTAAACATATCTACAGAGATAAAAGCTAAAGAATTTCAAAACAAGGTGGGGGGCTGGGGGGTGGGGAGAGGGAGGGGGTGGGAGGTGGAAACCACCTCAGGGTATTGCAATTCACTTTTTAACTGACTATGAATCTGTCAAACAGGAAGCAAGCAGTCCCTGGGAACTTAAGAATTGCACTTCTGTGGTCTCATTATTCATCTTTACTTTCAATTAGGAAGCCTTCTTAAGAGCAACAAGCAATGTCATACATTTGATATTAACTCTTGATTGCTGCTTTGCTATATTTAAATGAGAAAGAAAATAAAGCCAGCTGTATAAGCAGTGGGTACGTCAGAAAAGCCTTTCTGTGCCTTTCCAGTTTAGCTCTGCTGCCATACAGAAAGAGAAAGCATTTTGGTTGGTGCATTCTGTGCAACAGACTGCCTTTGGGAAGAAGGTGATGCACATTCAGGACATATGACAGCTGTTGGTGAGACAGAAGTAATTCAATATTACCACTGGTGGTTGAATCAAAAGCCATTCTTGCTGCCTTACTCCAGGGAGAGCCCCATGCATACACTGACCCTTCTCAAAATGTGGAGCCAAAGATAATGCTGCCAAAAGCAGAGGGAGAAGGCAGCATCCAGTCTGGAGCCACAACGGAAGGCAGCACTGCTAACAGTGGTACACCCACACACTCTGTGAGCAAAGGAGACTCATCTCTAGCAGCTTATTTTACAACTCATATTAAATGGCAATTCAGACAGAGATGGGTAGGATTACCAGTTACAGATCTGCTCATTAAGCTCATTACCATGGTAACAGAAAGAAGTAATCTCCCCACTCCTATTTTCTCTCATTCCTGTTCACTCCTCTAATGGATTTAAAAGCCCAAAGAGGGAAGCTCCAATACAGAGCAGCAGTGACCTCTCTAACACCAAAGCAGCTCACTGGAAGAGGCCACACACAGTGGGATTTCCATTACAAAAAAACAAAACAACTTATACTACTTCACAAGAGCAAACTTCATAAAGCAGCCTTCAGTCATTAGGCTACAGCATCCTAGCCCTCCTCTTCCTGCAGGAAATGCTTTGCCAACACTGCCTTCTGTTCATGCACACCATCAGTACTGTCAAAACACAGTGCCACCTCCTGGACACACACGTTCCAAGGATGGCCTACTTCAGCCAGGTGTGTAATGGGGAGCAAGGAGGGCTTTCAAGAGTAAAAAACAACAGGCACAAGAATTCAAATCTGTATTGAGAGCATTAATTTTCAGCAGGTAGTTGTAAGAACCATTTGGTTTCACATGGTCAGAGTGCTTCAATGAGTGCCCTACAAAGAACTGCTAGAGATCCACATAGGAAAGAAAAAACCATGAAATTGAGCTTTACTAATAGAGTGCTCCTTCAGTGCATAGTCAAACAATCTTGAGATGTCAGAAGATGAGCTAATCTGTTTGCTTTTCTGCTTTAGACAGAAACTGTTAGGTAATACCCACCCCCACGGCGTCAAAACTTCCTAGTCTGTAGGGCACAATACTCAGCATTGAAGAGTCATCTGCTGCTGGGCAGAGGCATTTGTTCACACTGAATTCAAACCACAGAGCAACAGCTAATATTTTATACACAAATACATTAAAATATAATGCAACTATTTTAAAATATCAATCTATCAGACGGAACTGCCATAAAAATAAGAAACTCAATGGTTAAGCTTTTCACTTTCCAGCCTGAAAAGCTCTTCTTGCATACTGGCACACATTTCAGCCACACTTTCACAGTACCACAGTATCACCAAGGTTGGAAAAGACCTCAATGATCATCGAGTTCAACCTGTCACCACAGACCTCATGACTAGACCATGGCACCAAGTGCCACGTCCAATCCCCTCTTGAACACACCTGCAGGGATGGTGACTCCACCACCTCCCTGGGCAGCACATTCCAAAGACTAATAACACTCTCCATGAAGAACTTTCTCCTCACCTCGAGCCTAAACCTCCCCTGGTGCAGTTTGAGACTGTGTCCCCTTGTTCTGGTGCTGGTTGCCTGGGAGAAGAGACCAACTCTCTCCTGGCTACAATCACCCTTCAGGTAGTTGTAGAGGGCAATGAGGTCACCCCTGAGCCTCCTCTTCTCCAGGCTAAACAATCCCAGCTCCCTCAGCCTCTCCTCACAGGGCTTGTGCTCAAGGCCTCTCCCCAGCCTTGTTGCCCTTCTCTGGACACATTCAAGTGTCTCGATGCCCTTCTTAAACTGAGGGGCCCAGAACTGGACACAGGACTCAAGGTGCGACCTAACCAAAGCAGAGTACAGGGGCACAATGACTTCCCTGCTCCTGCTGGCCACACTATTCCTGATGCAGGCCAGGATGCCATTGGCCCTCTTGGCCACCTGGGCACACTGCTGGCTCATGACTAGGCGGCTGCCAATCAGCACCCCCAGGTCCCTCTCTGTTTGGGAGCTCTCCTTGTAGGGCTTGTGCTCAAGGCCTCTCACCAGCCTTGTTGCCCTTCTCTGGACACGTTCAAGTGTCTCAATGTCCTTCTTAAATTGAGGGGCCCAGAACTGGACACTTAGGGATTTTTGGCATGACCCTGAGAATCTCCACATTCCATGCCACTAGTTTGCATTGCAGGCACAAGGACATCAACAACTACTCCATGCCACAGATCTGCTCTCTCTTCTGTCATGAAACTTGACAGTGTAGACATAGCTTCTCATAATCATAGTATCATAGTATCAGTCAGGGTTGGAAGGGACCACAAGGATCATCTAGTTCCAAACCCCCTGCCATGGGCAGGGACACCTCACACTACATCAGGCTGGACAGAGCCTCATCCAGCCTGGGCTTAAACACCCCCAGGGACGGGGCCCCAACCACCTCTCTGGACAACCCATTCCAGGGCTTCACCACTCTCATGGTGAAGAACCTCCTCCTCACATCCAGCCTGAATCTCCCCACCTCCAGCTTCATTCCATTCCCCCTAGTCCTATCACTACCTGACATCCTGAGAAGTCCCTCCCCAGCCTTCTTGTAGGCCCCCTTCAGATACTGGAAGGCCACAATGAGGTCACCTTGGAGCCTTCTCTTCTGCAGACTGAACATCCCCAACTCCTTCAGTCTGTCCTCATAGGAGAGGTGCTCCAACCCTCTGATCATCCTTGTGGCCCTTCTCTGGACACGTTCCAGCACGTCCATATCCCTCCTGTAATAGGGGCTCCAGAAATGGATGCAGTACTCCAGGTGGGGTCTCACCAGAGCTGAGTAGAGGGGGAGGATCACCTCCCTTGACCTGCTGGCCACACTTCTCCTGATGCAGCCCAGGATCTGATTGGCTTTGCGGGCTGCAAGTGCACACTGAGAGCTCATGTTGAGCTTTTTGTCCACCAGCACCCCCAAGTCTCTCTCCTCAGGGCTACTTTCCAGCCAGTCACTGCCCAGCCTGTATTTGAGCCTGGGATTGCCTCGACCCAGATGCAGGACCCTGCACTTGCTCTTGTTGAAGCTCATGAGGTTGGCTTGTGCCCACCTCTCCAGCCTGTCAAGGTCCCTCTGGATGGCCTCCCTTCCCTCCAGCATGTCTGTGAGTTTAAGGTAAGGTAGTTTTATTATTTTTAAATGCACAACCAATGAAAAAATTAACTGTCACACGCTTCTGTCAGGAGCCCACGGGGAGGTTATACCTCAGCAAAAAGAAGTATGTTTAAAGAACTAAAACAATAGCTTATATCAAATATCACTTTACTTGGAATGGTTTAGCACTATTTTTTTTTTAATCTGAAATGTCACATTTACTCAAATCATATTTCTATAAGATAAGCTAGTTAGCACTAATTACAGCCCACCTACTCTCCAACAGGCCATATCAAGGTTTTTCAAAATGAGTAAGTAATCTTATAAATCATGACAGAGGAATGCATCAAATGCTATTAGAAAGAGTAATGACAAAAATACGCCTGGGAAAGATTAAGCTAATGAAGAGCAGTACAAAATAGCAACATTTCAATCCAAAACAAAAATCACACCCAAAGAAAGAATGTTCTTCTTGAGTTCATATGATGCATAAACCTTTTATCATCAATCAGGTAGTCTTGATTGTTACAGAAAAATCATACTGACTTGTCACTTCTGTATCTCAAAGAACCAACTCTTTCTACACAGAGAGAGTGATTGCCCATTGGAATGGGCTGCATGGGGAGGTGGTGGAGTCACCATCATTGGAGGTGTTTAGATGGAGACCTGATAGGGTGCTTGGTTGCATGGTTTAGTTGATTAGGTGGTGTTGGATAATAGATTGGACGCAATGATCTTGAAGGTCTCTTCCAACCTGGTCCATTCCATTCCATTCCATTCCATTCCAACTTTCCAGACTGCTTTTTCATGCAGAATACGGAGTTACAGAAGACAACTGTTCTTACAATATATGATTTTCCAACAGAATGGATTCAATGCAGTTGTTATAGCTGCTACACAGCCTACTAGTGCCCTTTCTCGGCACCTGGAGTTACTGCTCTGTGAAAAAATAGTAGAAGTCCAGTGGGTGACCTTCACAAAATCAACTGGAAAGAGCAGCCATCTGTATATGTGCCAGTGTAAACACGCAAATTGATTAATTCAGTTGTCTAGGGGTTTCATTTCCAGTCTGCTCACCAGCAAAAACACAAACAAAGCAGAAAAGCAAACTGCCTGAACAAGGGTACATTTTTGCATTCAGGTGGCATCAAGCTTTCTTCCCATTCAACACAAATCTCCCTGCAACGTCTTCAGGCAAGAGTATCCAACTAGTTAACCTTAAAAATGCAGGGAGGAAAAGCCTGGGTTTTCCTCATTACTTAAGTGTCATGCTTCTTTATTCTACATAAGCATGTTAAAGATGCAGCAATTCTCTTAAGACTAAGAGACACAAAAACCAATTCCTACAATGCAGGATTTGCTGTTGCTGAAGATGTCTCTGTATTAGTTCTTGCATTCACTATGGGAAAACTACTATTTTATTTGTTTCAACAAATACCGATGAGTTCAAATCAAAATGGGGATGGGTTAAAAACCAGAAACCAAAGGAGGCTAGAATGCTGTGCTGCAAAGAGCAGATTTCCAACAGGTCTGGATGAGGAGGAATAGTGAGCCACTAAAGACCTTGCAACAGGCAGTCTACATGAGACTTGGCACTACCTCCCTACATAGGTAACTACACTGAGTGACAGGACAAGGCCAAGAGTAAATTGAAGTGCATCTGTGAGGTCCAAAGCCCCTGCGAGGGCAAGAATCCTGTAAGGTAAGACTTCTAAGGCAAGTGCAGCCCACCCAACACTAGAAGAGGACAGGGGATGCCCAGGGGCCCAGGCCAGGCTGAGCTCATGGAGAGGTTTCTGCCTCAGCAGTACCACTTGCTCAGTCTAAAAGGAAGACTGGGGTAAGCAGGGCACACCTACACTGTGAGGAGCTACAGCACGCCTTGCTCCATATCCTGCCTTTCCCTGTGACCAGCCTCAACTGAGGAACATCTGAATATAGAGAAATTTCTACAATTACATATTTAAAGGGGTAATTAGTTCTTCCTGCTCTTCACAGGAGAATCAGAGTCACTTAGACATGGGATGACTACAACATATGCACAAATGCAATCCCCTCCTTAAGCCTTCACGTAGCGCCACGGCCTCCTGTCACGAACTTCCCTTGCTAGCTTCAGAAATTCTGACTTAAAGTCTCCCCAAACTTACTGAGAACAGTCTTTAAAACACTTCTTTGTCTACATTATCCTGTTTGGAAGTCTGTTCCACAACTTCCCTTCTCAGATGGTTTGGGACCTTTTAATGTCTGACTTCAATTAATTCAGAAGCCGCTCATAACCACTCATCTTGTGCCAATACTCTCCTTTGACTTCAACAGGTTTCCTCCTTCCTTGTGGTATTTACCTCCTAAGCTACCAACTAGACTAAATAAGCCATGATTTCATAATCCCTCTACATACCGCCAGCAATTAGGTTTAAAATAGTTTAAGGTCTGAAAGACTAAAAGTTAGGCAAGAGATTCAAATGCCAAGAATATTCTCTGATTTCATTTTTTTTTAATATAGCTAAAAAAAGGGGGATGCTCTAGAGGACTGTAATTCAGACAACACTGGGACAGTACTGAAAAAGATGCCTGGGGTAATTATAGACTGCTTTGCCTGCCATTAACCGCAAGCAAGATCACAGCTGTGACAGGACTCTGAATAAAAGAATTAACAAAATTTCCATCTCTTAATACCAGGCAATGTGCTTTCACAGGGAACAGGTCTCCCATTCACAAAGGTTTCTGGCATTTTCCCAGGAGTAACAGTGGTCTTCTGCACAAATGCTGTTGTGGGGGGAGGGAAGAAAGCCAATACAGAAGACTGACAAGCATAGACAGTACAAATCTGGTAATGCTGTTGCATTAAACAATGTGAAATCATTACTAAGCTTAAACCTCTGAAAAATGTATGAAGATATTTATAGGTTCCAAGTAAGTGCATGCTGTTTCAAAGACCACTTCAACATTAAATTCTTTCAATGCTTATGAATCCAATCAGCTGCACATGCTACTTCTTACATCTGTTTTAACATTCTCCAGCCTGCCCATTTTTTACTGCTTAGAATTAAGTGCTGTCTTCTTGCTGCAATCTGTCAGAAATTCACTGCCCTCTACTACTGCTTTGCACACCAATCACCATCTGCATTGTACTTGTAGCCCTCCAAATGATGAAGAAGGTTAATAGATATTGTTTAAAAGCAAACAGAAGCAGGTCAAGGAAAACAGCAGATGATCTCTCCACTGACGATTCATTTACCAACAGGGCCTCTTTGGAACTGCAATGCTGTGTGAATTTGTGCAAATGGCTCCTGTTACAGCCTGCAGGAAAGAACTAGGTGTGGAGCAGAAAGGTCCAGTGTGCATCAGAAAGGTCCAGTGTGCATTAAATGCTCAGGTGAACATGAAAATAGAGTCTAAGGAAAAGCTGTGTGTTAATGATACACTTGTGACAGCAGATGAGTCAATTTTCAGTCTTAAAAGACTGAACACCAGCTAAGTTAAACTAATAGACATCAAGTATTTCTGCTTGTGTGTATTTATACTGCACTACGTTTGCAAAGCACAAGCTGAATACAAGCACTGAAAGCTGGGCACACAGAGATCTACCCTGACCTCCATATGTTCAATCATCAGCTAAAAGTTTTACTGAAGGAGAGGTTCAATACTAACTGATTTCATAGCTTAAACCTATATAACCTGCTTTGTCACCATGCCACTTTAGGGTGAAAGACTTGTGTGCCCTGGGAAAGGCTGGTGTACCTGACACAAGGTGTTTTTATGTAATGTTGGTTATTTTCACCCTGCTTCACTCACTGCCATTTGCCTTCTTAAAAAAATTAACAGAAAAAAATAGGCAGCCACACCCTGTTCTATGGCCAAAATAAAGGGCAAAGCAAGCCCACAGCAAACAATAGGCATTTATTCTGCAGGTTCTGTGCCCATGCCATTTGGTGGTCTCCTCCAGAGTCAGTCAAATGAAACAGCAGGAGCTGCTTACACAATGTGGTGAACAAATGGATTTAAGATGAAATCTCTCAAGTGCAGAAACAAGAGTTAGGGTACACCACCCTCCTCCAATGGGTCAGCATTGCAGAAGTTCTCTCCAAGGTTTCCATTTGACCCCTTTGCTGCAAACAGAGCCAAGAAACAAGACAGGCAGGCAGTGCAGGCACAGCCACAGCTCAGCCACCCAGGCACTCTGCTGCTTTGGAAATTCACTTGGCTTTTATATATCCTGCCCCCTTCCAATGTATTTAATTGTGATTTCATCCAAGCAGAAACACTGCTCCTCTGGGTGCTCAAGTACCACATTACAGGACAGGAGCATAGCCACAGGTGGAGCAGTCCAACAATACTTAAGGGGGGGGGGGAAGAAAAAGAAAAAGTAGAAGTCCATGGGGATCTTCTGTATTCTTGAGCATCTGGCTAACTGTAGCACAAACGTTATTATCCAGACCTACAATCTTCCATCCGTTATGTTCAATTTCATTCTAGACCTCCAGGCACAGTTAGAAGCAATTCCCATTCCCTGTTGCCCGGTGGAGAGAGGCCAGTCCTGTGGCAGATGTTGTTGGTCATCCTCAGCCATAGGCATATCTTTCCCACTTCTGTACTGCTCCTTCCTTCAGCAGGACATAATAGAGCTGTCATTTAACCAACATACCCGCCAAACTTTAAGCAATCTTAAACACTATAATCTCTTTAATAATTAAAACTGGGTTTGCCCATAGCAAATGAATACACCATGTGTGACAGAGCTCTCTGTGGCTCTCTTGGCATGTCAAGCATTCACACAGGTGTAACTGTGAATACTTACATTCAGCCCATAGAGACAAGGAGAGTGGCAGACCACAGCTGCATCTGAGACGAACCAGGCAGCCGTTCATTTGAATATGGGCAGGAAAATCAGCGAGGGAAAACAAATCCCCCCAAAACTGAAAGAAGCACAGCAGAAAGTAATGCAGTAAGATACCTGGAGGAACAAAGAAAAATAGCAGAGCTCTCCTTTCAGAAGTAGATTTTTTTTTCCAATCTCAAAGCCATAATCCTAGTTCTCATTTGTTTGTTCTAATTCTGCATTTGCTCAAGCTGTTTTTGTATTTTGAATTAATTACGGATAGGAAATGTCCTCAAAGTTACTCAGCCTACTCAAACAATCTGTATACGATATAAGAAACAACTACAAAAAGAATGGGTCTGACTCATGAATCCCATTGTGATTGAACACAATTTCAGGCTTTTTTATTTCTCTATGACTTAAGTCAGAGGAATAAATGCCCCATGATCAGCCTCAGGCTTAAACTGAACTCGTTAGATTCCACCAGGAATCTTCACTTAAATTAGTACATCCCCTCCCTCATTTTGGCCTCCTGTTATGCACACACACACACACACACACCCCAACAAGGAAAAAAGAAACCCAAACTTTAAACAGAACATAATAAATAAACACGAAAGCAACTTGGACAAATTTTTGCTTGCCTAGCCTGTCTTGGAAAATGCATTTAAGACATGATAGAAAATCTGTTTCCGATTTCAAACACTGGATATTTTATGAGGACATTGCCAAGAAAGGAATCCAAGGAATGCCCTGACACGCACAGAACATGCAAGACAACTGGTGAGCAGCCCTGTGATCTTTCACAAAAAAACAGTAAAAAAAATTTCTTCATTTCCAGTGTTGAACCCTTCTCTAGGGAGCAAACAGCACATGCCTGGGACTTTTCATGGAGAGATTCTATCATAATTTCTTGCTATTATTAGTATAAAATACTTCCCTCTCAAATCCACAGCTGTAAGACAAGCAAGGATGGAAAATACTTCCCAAGTGCAGGCAAGCAGTAAGCACACATGCTTGCTTTACAGTGTTTCCTGGCACTATTCTCCTACAAAAGCTATGAAGAAATTCTAGGCAAATATTACAGAAACTTAAACTCACTTTTCAGCACATGCCAATGAACTGGCTCATGACCCTTCGAGGAATTCTTTTATAGCAAAATGTGTTTAACTCTTCTGTTTATATGTTTTCAGTCCAAAAGGCACAGAGCATTGCCTCTGCTGCAGATGCCCCATTTCCATCAAACAGCTATATAACTTGTGTCTGACATGATGGAGGTCACCTCAAGGGCTGTGCTGAAGAACTGTGTGCTGCCTGTGGGTTAGTGAGGTGTGAGGGCCACCAGGCAACGCAGTGATAGAGCTCAGGTCTGTCTGTAAGCAGAAGACACAGGTTCACCTGCCATGCATAGGCAGAGGCACCCAGCACTCATTGCCTCTTTTCCCCAAGAGTCTTAAAGGGGCAGCTGGACAGGGCAAGGCAACAAGAGACTCCATGTTGGCAGTTAGGACTTTCATAGAGCAAGCAAACAGTAACCTGGGAAAAAAATAAACAATTAGAGTCTGCAAGCCCATAGAGCTCACGGCAACTGAGTTTTAGGGTAGGGATTTAATAACTGACTTAATACATACACCATTGCATCCACACCCACCAAACACACAGACTTGGTCCCAGGACAAACCTGGGACTAACTCATCTGATCACGACTGCTCACCAGGTCAGACTGAGAAAGTGTCATGGGAGCTGACAGCCAGGGCAGTGCCAGCACAACTACTTCCAATCTTCCTGAGCCCTCAGAGCCTCAGGTTGGACGTGATGATCTTGAAGGTCTCTTCCAACCTGGTTTATTCTATTCTATTCTAAACAATCTCCACCTGAAAAGCTCATGTGCTGTGCAGCTTCAAACACAGATATAAACCTTCCTCTCTATACAGGATACCATCAAGTCAGTAAAAGGACTGGCATGCAGCAGCTTCTCTCCTTTGCATCTTAAGGTTAACAAATAAATAAATAAATAAATCAGTAACACCACATCAGGTGATTAGCTCCAGATCATGATTTTCAATGCAATACCCAGTAACTGCTGCTTCTTGAGGTCTACTACAAATTAACAAAACAAGGCATGCCTGACTTAAAGAACAGCTTATAAATGCATGTAAACATGAAAAAAAATGAAAACATGACAATCAAAATATATTGGTATCCAACAAATTTATCCACTTCTTTGAAGCATAGCCCTAAGATGTATTATTATGTATTTTAGCTAGCAACTTTTCTTATCCAGAAACAAAACCTGAAAATATTGAAAAAAACCTTTCTTCCACACATACAACTTAGGGTTCATCAAAAAAAAAATAGTGCAATTCAATTTGAATATGGAAGACTGTATAAAAAAAAAATTATTTTGCTTCTGTACAAACTCATTTCTTGCATGTATGACATCTCCACAAACTTCACTTCTTGCTTCATTGTCAGTCAGGTACTCCAGAAGACAGAAGCCTCAGTCTTCTTACAGGGCTGGTTACCCACCTTGCTTGAAAACCTTTTCCCCATCATACTCTCTACTTCTATCCTGTATCTGTAAGTTTAAAAGTTTCATCTTTCATGCCTTCTGAATTCCAGTGATCTGTTGAACTGTTGTGAACTGAAAGTCTCTTGGGAAGCTATAAAATGCTAATAATGCTGGTTTTGGGGGGGTTTAAACTTTGTACACTGTAATAATTTCATTTAAAATAAATCACTGCAGAGCAAATTTACGTTGTGCAAAGTTTTCTCTACAAATGCCGATTCACTCCTCTGAAATTTGCAGGAAGTGAACATTTTTCCTGCCTTATTTAATTTGTAGTTAGCAACTCTACCAAGGCATTTAGTGAAAACTAGACAAACAGAAGTCATTAATAGAGTAAGAGCAGTGGAAGTTTCAAAGCAGAAAAAAGAGCAAAATACTCAGAGCAGTATTTAACTTAATTTCTCTTCCTACACAGGCAAAGTATCTTTTTTACAACTCCTAACCCCTTCCTTGCCACAGCTCTCTGGTGTCATCTTACAACTGTACTTTAGTAAGAAGAGTATCTGTTTTTAGTAAAAACATAAACTGGACGTCAAACACAAACAACAACATTTTGCTACCCATGGTTTTCAGAACCACATTCTAAGAAGTCCAGTTAAAGACGAAATAAAGATCTCTTTGGACAGAGAAACTCTGCCTGTCTCGACAGGTCTGCCCCATCTCTACACGACAGCAAGCATCCCCCGGCCGAGCAGCCAGCATTTCTATCCAGCACCTGCACCACCGCCTCTCTGCTGTTGTCTGGGCACACGGTGACATTTCATCCGAAGCGTGTGTGCGCGGAGAAGGCACAACCGAATAAAGGTCAACAAACTTCAGGTGCCGTATGGCCACTACAGATGCTCCGCACCCTAAGCCACCACAGCAGTCCATCCTGCAAAGCAAAGTGCCCCCCACCATCCGCCGCCCGGGACGCGCAGCGCAAGAGCCAGCCCGGCCTTTTGTCTGGCGAGCTGCCCCGCCGCTCCCGCAGGATTCCCGCCGGGCGGGCAGCGCCGTCCCGCTCCCTGCTTGCAGACACAAAAGGAACAACAGATTCATACGCTCGCTCATCAACGCACCGAACATTCCACTGGCTTTTTTTAAGGACTACGTTTCCATTCTGAAGTCCCCCCTCAGCCAGCGGAGGAAGCCCAGCAGGAAACGGCGGCACCCCTACCTTTCAGGCAGAACATCCTACAGCCGACCCTGGCGGTATCTACGTGGGGCAGCGCACTCCTGACGAGACTCCCCGCAGCCCCCGACCCGGCCACCTCCCCCCCCGGCCCGGCCCATACCGCGGGGCAGGCGGTTGCAGAACGGGGCCCGGCCCGGCCCCAGGGCAGCTCCCACGGCCCCGGGGCGCGGCCGCCCAATCCGCGGGGGTCTGGGCCGCAGCGCTAGCACCTCCCCATCGCTCACGTCCCCCGAAGCACAACGCCCGCGAACTGAGCAGCACCTACAGAGCGGGCCGCCGGGCACCCTCGGTCCGGAGGCAACTGCGTCAGCCCCGCTGCCAGCTGTGTCACCACCGAGGGTGCAGCTTGTGAGCATCACTTGGTCCGCGTTGGAGAAATACATCCCTTTAATGCCACTCAGCTGTTCATTATGAATTACTAACTCTCCTCTTTCTGATTTATTTTTCTTTTTGCTTAGTTCTGGAACACGTCTGGTCTCTCTGAAGGAAAGGCTTTGTGCGGTTTTCCATTTCATCCACATATGCAGGCTTATTAAACAAAAACCTTGCAAGCATACCCGAGGAGTTGAACTACAGACCCCTCACCTTCCCTTGGCTACTACCAAGAGACAGAGGACACTCCACACAATTTTCTGTACAAAAAAAGATTAATAGTGGGGAAAATCTAAGCAGTCCTGTGTCTTAATAAGTTTCTTTATGTTGAGTATCACAGTCTCTAGAGCCAGGGTCTGCCTGGCCCTCATGAAAGTGTATTCCCTCTCACTAATTCTGGGCTAGCAACACAAAGCAGACTAAGTGGGTAAATGTCCTTTTTTAATTCTTTTTTATGAATATATATTTCTTCCTGTGTTCTTTAAGATTGCTTCTACAGTTCAACACTAGAGATGTCGTGGCTAAAAAGGCTTCTTACAAAGACCCTTTTTCTGCAGAAAACTTTCAGGAACAGAAGCCACACTACTTGGTAAGCATTTCACTGAGAGCTGCCAGTATTGTGCTTAATGGTGATACTTGGGTCTAAATCCATCTGTATTTTGTTCACTAACTTTCATAGACTCTGACCTTATACAAAGAAATAGGGACCAGGGAGCAAGGCAAGAGTCAGGGTAATATACCTGACTGAGCAACTGAGAACTGCAACTGTCTCCAAATGCACAAGTCCTTGAATCCTCGACCTAAAGCAGACCACATGCAAACACATTATCTTTGAGTACAGCGCCAGAAAAAAGAACTGGTCCAGACACCTTGAAAATAGCAGTTTAGACCCTAGATGAAGCAGCGCTAATGAGATGCTGAGTACCATTAGCACTGTTTAGAGCTTGAAGTATCACATTTCAAGTATCTGTCATCATGTAAGACAAGTTACTTCATTTTAGAGTGGGCTAAGAGCAGGCTGCTGTGGCAGAAAAATGGAGACATTACAGTGAAGTAGCTCAAAATCCAGAAAGAGAATTTATATAGCTTAGCCTCTGCCTTTTCTCTTAAATCCTGCTAGAAAGCATACAGACTAACACTACAGGGCCCTTTCTCTTAAATCCTGCTAGAAAGCATACAGACTAACACTAAAAGGCCCTTTCCCTCTAATTCTGTTTTCTGGTGCTCCAGGCACGCACACACTATTTCCTACCATAACTGTTCAGAGGGCTCCAGGAATAAACACTTTGTGGAGGCAAAATAAACAAAAACATATTGTAGCTGGAGGAAGGTCATTTGGATACCAGAGGGATTTTAAGGCCCAATCTTGTTAAATCTACTCATTAATTACCTGGAAGGGGAAGTGAGCAGCGCATCAGTGATAATCACCAGGGACTGACAGCAGCTGCAGACACACAACTGGGGACTCGGAAGCAACAACAGATTCTAGGGGAATCACAAACACAAGTGGGAAAATACACAAGAAGAGTCAAAACCAGCAGTCAGTTTTGCACACAAGCAGTGTGGAAAACTGTCAATAAAGCAAGGAAGAGGAAGCCAACTGCAGAATAGTATTGTTGTTTGAAAAATTAGAGCTCAGACACAACATGGTATTAAAGTGCTGAACAGCCAGAAAGTGCTCTGGGCTGTAACATTCACATACCCCTCTGGGAAGGTTTAGGCCAGTGTCGCTTCCTCAGGGCATACCTGCTGCCCTGTTCACCAGCTCACTGGGAACACTCTCCTGTTCCCATCCTCACTGGAAGGAGAGCAAAGAAATCTGAAAACCAGAATTACAAAATCCTAGTCCAGTATCTATTTCCCTCCTCTATTAGTGTGTCAGTACTCTGAGTGCCCAAAGACATGTGCACAGCTTTACAGTCAGCAAAACTAAGGATGCTTGGAACCTCACCAAGTGCCTCAAGGGTGGTGAACTTTGCCATCTAGGAGGGCAGGAGGTCCAAGTGACACTATTTTCATACCTGAGCGTTTGCAGCAGCTAGGCCCTCTCTAGCAGTTGTGACACTTTTGAGGATGTCACATCTAGTTCTGACTCTGAGTCTCATCAAGGAACCGGTTCTCAGACTCCCTAAGTCTCATTTTGGTGTCTATGACACTGGGGAACCAGATTTCCTCACTGTATTGGCATAGACTCTACAGAAGTAACACAGAAATACCTTATAATAGTGAAATTACAAAGTATACCGACTGTGTAAAGCATTACATGTCAAGCTGCATATGAAGAGGCAGCTGCTGCAAGAGTGATGTGCTGCCTCCAGGAGCATATTCCACCATACCTCCCATGAAGGGAGAAGCAGAGGAGTAATGCCAACTGCCATCACCAAGTCTCACAGAGACACCGCTCCTGCTGACTAAATAGTCTGTCTGCACAGAGGAGATCACAATTGCCATGGAGAATTGCATATGTATATCCATTTTTAATAAGAACTGGTCATGGTCTTCTAAAAGTTTCAACCATCTGAAGCTGCAAATTGACACACCAAACTATGTATTTAATTTTCTCCTTTACTCTCAAGTCACTGACATTTTTATCAGCTCTCTGAGAACAACTAGGAGTATTAAGTGTTGTTTTTCCCGTGTTGAAAACAGCACCATTAGCACTGTTTCTCTTAGCTGCCCTAACCTGAAAATGCAATAGGATGGAGGGAAATAAATGTAGGGAAAAAATATATATACTGGCAATATTTTTTGATACTAAAGACTATACCATAAGCATGAGTGTTAAAGAAAATGAAGTTCAGGCTTGCCCAACTCACAGAAAGAGGGTGAGGGTTTAGGCTGTTTCTATCTTGCTTCACATGCTGCTGCACAGCAAAGTGCATCCTGATTTGACTGCCAGTTAGCAGGGCTGCTGGAACACCTAACTAAATCCTTTTTCCTTTTAGAACTGAAGTGGTCTGCAGAGATGTACATTTCTGATACCCTGGATGGGTGCCAACTATCCAAAGACTGTTTTTCTAAAGCCTGAATCATCTAACACATTTCCCTTTCAAACTATGCATAAAACACACACACAAACCAAACCAAACAGAAAACCAGTCCCACTCTCCCCCAGTAAAATAAAACCAAAACACCATGAAAAAACTATCCAAAGAAGACAGCTGGAGTTAAAATAAAATTTTCAACCTGAAGGTAGCCAGAACCCAACATCTTGTAGTCTGCAGTTGGCTCATACACTAAGGAGAGCCAGACCCAGAGCCTACCAGGCACTGTGGTGATAAGAGTGAGGAGATAAAGAGGTCAGGTCAGCCCGGTCCTATCTTTAAAGGGGCAGCATTGACTCAGAAACCAAGCAACAGCTGAAATTATATTAACCACTATTGTGATAAGTAAAACCAAATATTCTTGTAACTCCAAAGAGAGAGAAAATGTTTTGCTGTTATCTCTTGCAGTATATAGTGTGCATTATATTCCTTGTTCTGTTTGAGGACTGATTAGGGTGGAGTTTCCTCACACAGTGAGAAGGGAAAGAAATATTTTGAAAAATACTACAGAAGATGAAACTCATTTGGGGAGTCACAGCAAACATAATGAGACAAGCAAATTACTTCAATCATCAGGCTGGAAGTATGTCCTTTAAAGCAGCATCCACTGTGAATAATTAGAATAATCTTATGGTTATGTCAAATACCTCAATTTCATGGCAATCTGGGGAGGTGCCCCCTGAGTGGAAAAGAAGAAACACAACCACCATTTTCATAAAGGTAAAAAAGGAGGGCTCAAGGAACTACAGGCCAGTCTCACATCTGTGTCTGGCAAAATCATGGTGTAGAGCCTCCTGGAAACTGCTAAGGCACATAAAAACAAGTTAGAGACTGGCAGTTTCACCAAGGGCATATCATGCCTGACAAATCTGGTGACCTTCTGTGACGAGGTAACAGCATTGATGGACAAGGGAAGAGCAACTGATGTTGTTTACCTGGGCTTGTGCAAAGTGTTTGACAATGTCCCTCATAAAATTTGTAAACAAATTGGAAAGATATGGATTTGATGGGTGGAGCAACCATTGGAAAAGGTATTGGCTTGATGATCATCCTCAGAGAGTGTTGGTCAAAAGCTCGCTATCTAAGTGGAGACAAGTGATGAGCAGCATGTCTCAGGGGTCAATACCGAGAGCAGTGCTGTTCAGCATTTTTGTCAGCTACATGGAGAGTGAGATCAAGTGCACCCTCAGCAGTTTTGCCAGCTACACCAAGCTGTGTGGTACAGTCAAGATGATGGAGGGAAGGTACACAGTCCAGAGGAACCTTGATGGCTTGAGAAGTGGGCCAATGCCAATGTCATGAGGTTGAACAAAGCCAAATGCAAGGCACTGCACCCAGGTTGGGGAAATCGCAAACAGAAAAATAGAGGGTGGGTGGAGCATGAACAGAAATCACTCCTGAGGAGAGGGACATGGAGGTGCTGATTGGTGACAAGCTCAATACGCACCAGCAATGTGCACTTGCAGCCCAGAAAGCCACCTAAACCCTGGGCTGCAGCAAAAGATGTGTGGCCAGAAGGCCAAGGGAGGTGATTCTCTCCCTCTGCTCTGCTCACATGAGACTCCACCAAGAATACTGTGCCAACTCAGGAGCCCCCAAGACAGCAAGGGCATGGAACTGTTAGAACAAGTCCAGAGGAGGACCACTAAGATGATCAGAGGACTGGAGTACATCACCTGTGAGGACAGGCTGAGAGAGCTGCAGTTGCTCATCCTAGAGAAGCGAAGGCTCCAGGCAGACCTTATAGCAGCCTTCCAGTATGTGGTAAGTGGTACCATGGTAAGTGGTAAGGCACTGGAATAGGTTGCCCAGAGAAGTTGAGGAGGCTTCAGCCCTGGAAGTGTTTAAAGCCAAGTTGGATGGGGCCTTAAGGAACCTGGTTTAATAGGAGGTGTATCTGCCCATGGCAGGGGTTGTGACACCAGCTGTTATTTAAGGTCCCTTCCAACCTAACTCATTCTATGAGCTCACATTGATAAATATTCACTATAGCAGAAGATAAAAGGATGTGTCCTGTCCCACAAAAAGCAATGCAGGAAGGTGATTCTGGTGAATGGACCTTCTCAAATTATTAGCTGAACAATAATATTCTTTGCCTCAATTTTTACTAGAAGGGCAGAACGTCTTCCTGACAGCTGGTCTGCAGAGCTAGCAGAAGGAGCCAGGGAGCTGCACAGTTTCCCTATGTTCCATGAGGCGGTGGTTGGAACTCTCCTTAGCAGCTTGGATCCCCACAAGTCCATGGGACCAGATGGGATTCATCCTAGGGTGATGAGAGAGCTGGCAGATGAGCTGGCCAAGCCACTCTCCATAATTTTCCAGCAGTCCTGGCTCACTGGCGAGGTCCCAGAGGACTGGAAGCTGGCCAACGTGGTGCCCATCCATAAGAAGGGCCGGTTGGATGAGCCAGGGAATTACAGGCCTGTCAGCCTGACCTCAGTGCCAGGCAAGATCATGGAACAGGTCATCCTGAGTTCAATAACACAACACTTACAGGATGGCCAAGGGATCAGGCCTAGCCAGCATGGATTTAGGAAGGGCAGGTCCTGCCTGACCAACCTGATCTCCTTCTATGATCAGGTGACCCGCCTGGTGGATGTGGGAAGGCCTGTTGATGTAGTCTACCTGGACCTCAGCAAGGCCTTTGACACCGTCCCCCATAGCAAACTGCTGGCCAAGCTGTCAGCCCATGGCTTGGACGGGAGCACACTGCGATGGGTTAGGAACTGGCTGGAGGGCCGAGCCCAGAGAGTGGTGGTGAATGGTGCCACATCCAGCTGGCAACCAGTCACTAGTGGTGTGCCCCAAGGATCAGTGCTGGGCCCTGTGCTCTTTAACATCTTTATTGATGATCTGGATGAGGGCATTGAGTCCATCATCAGTAAATTTGCTGACGACACCAAGCTGGGGGCAAGAGTTGATCTGCTGGAGGGTAGAGAGGCTCTGCAGAGAGACCTGGACAGGCTGGACAGATGGGCAGAATCCAACGGCATGAGATTTAACACATCCAAATGCCGGGTTCTGCACATTGGCCACAACAACCCCATGCAGTGCTACAGGCTGGGGTCAGAGTGGCTAGAGAGCAGCCAGGCAGAGAGGGATCTGGGGGTGCTGGTTGATGGTAGGCTTAACATGAGCCTGCAGTGTGCCCAGGCAGCCAAGAGGGCGAATGGCATCCTGGCCTGCATCAAGAACAGTGTGGCCAGCAGGAGCAGGGAGGTCATTCTGCCCCTGTACACTGCACTGGTTAGGCCACACCTCGAGTCCTGTGTCCAGTTCTGGGCCCCTCAGTTTAGGAAGGATGTTGACTTGCTGGAACGAGTCCAGAGAAGAGCAACAAAGTTGGTGAGGGGTTTGGAACACAAGCCCTATGAGGAGAGGCTGAGGGAGCTGGGGCTGCTTAGCCTGGAGAAGAGGAGACTCAGGGGTGACCTTATCACTCTCTACAACTACCTGAAGGGAGGTTGTAGACAGGCTGATGATGGTCTCTTCTCCCAGGCACCCAGTACCAGAACAAGAGGACACAGTCTCAAGCTGCGCCAGGGGAGGTTCAGGTTGGATGTTAGGAAGAAGTTCTATACAGAAAGAGTGATTGCGCTATGGAATGGGTTGCCCGGGGAGGTGGTAGAGTCGCCGTCATTGAAGGTGTTCAGAAGGAGACTTGACGGGGTGCTTGGTGCCATGGGTTAGCTGTTTGGGTGGGTTGGATTGGTTGATGGGTTGGACACGATGATCTTGAAGGTCTCTTCCAACCTGGTTTGGTTTATTCTAATAAAGGTTTTATTCTAATATAGAGCTATTCATGCAATCCCACATTCACAGCTACAGGGCTTTGTTGTACCCTTCAAGGCTGGTATAAGAAACAGAATTTCCCAAATATTTAAATGTAGGAAACCAACCTAACAAACAAAACCAACCTAATTCTAAGCACTTGCAAGCAACAGGGATGAACAGAACCAATATAAATATTTGGGGGGGAGGGGGGGGAAGGAAGGGAAGAAAAAAAAACCCACAAAACATTTGCCCATAATTAAACTGATATTTAAAACAACCTTCTTCCAAAAAAAGCACACCTCTGGAACCACTTGAAACTGTTTTCCTTGATAATTAAACCTCCTATTCTATCCTATTCCATTCTATCCTATTCTATCCTATTCTATCCTATTCTATCCTATCCCTCTTACTTGAGGGAAGGACACAGTTCCACTTCAGTTGTGGTAAATTCAGGAGCCTGTGTCAGTTCTCTTCATCAGAGGATGATTTGCAACAAAACAACTATACCTGTGTTTCTCCTACCTCAGCTATAAGCTATGCTGCTATACACATACCCTTTGTGAGATTGTGGTATGGTTTCTGATTTGCTACAAACAAAAAGTTCTTCTGTAATAAACCCTACAATATCTGCAGGTGTCAAGTGCTTGCTTGCCATAAAAATAATTAAGCCCAGTGATTTTAGGAATGGGCTGTTTTCTGCCTTAAGTGAAGAAGAAAACAAATACAATGAGGTCATGAATTAGTCTGCCTTATCTTTTGTTTGCGTTACTCTTCAGATAAAGGGCACAGAAAGGGCAAAATGTTTTTAAGAGCTGCTATAGGTCAAGAAAGGAATTTGTAACCAACTTCTGCAAATTCATTCAGGAATTTCTTTGCCGCAGAAGCTGAACAAAGAGGGCATTCCTGTTTGTGCAGGGAGGACTGAAGTGTATAGAGGCTTACCACATGACAAGGCGAAAACTAATTATACCAACACACTGACTGACAGTCTTGAATTTAAAGAGAGCCTAGAGTAGAAATTCTGGGGGGGAAAAGCCTGGAAAAACAACAGGCAACCCAGTAATTTCCCATCTACTGCTAAAACACTTTCTACTAAATAAGACCCACTTGTTTTGGGAGGCCTGTGTGCAAAATTCCCTTTAATGGATGCAATAGGGCTTTATCAGTAGTGTTTATTATTAAAACAAAACAAAGAAGCCCCTTGTAGGCACTTTGATTTGGCCAGTCACCAGTGCACTGCTACAGAAAACTGCTGCAGGTGTGTCATAGGTTGACACGGATTTACTCCTTCAGAGTGATGATGTCAGTATTTCACTAGCCCCAGTAACAAGCCACTGAGGAATGCTCTGAGGCCACCTTTGGGTAACCAGGAGTATCAAAATTGCAGGCAGCAGGTCCCACAAGGAGGATAAGAAACGAGCAGGTTGTTTCCTAAAATGTGTACAATTGTGACACACTGTCACCCAATACAGAACAATGCTCTTTTATCTAAAGACTCCCCAGGGCTGAAACACACACCAGACAAACACAAAGCAGTAAACAGAAAAATCAGTTTCTCTGCTGACTTAAGGGATACGACCATGCAGATGCCATCGGTACCAGCCGAGAGCTGCTGTCATTCACGTTACCAAAATGTTTACCTAACAGACCAGTAATAGCTCAGTGAAATAGTAAGCTAAACCCAGCAGTACTTTAAACAGTTTTCTTTTGATTTAAAGCTATGGGCCAAAATACACCCATGTCCTTGAAAGTGAATGACAAGAATTGGCACTTGGGCGGTCGCTGTCCTTGGGCAGCAAACAGAATCAGCCCTCTCATCAGTAACTATGCGCAGAGCAGCATGTCAGAGCAGTTGGCATGTTATTACGACCTCAACTGTGCATTGCAATAGAAAATATCCCTGAATTCCCACCTGTTTTGGCTCTTTTCTTGCTACAAGCTCAAGCCAGCCCGAAGGCATTTTCTATCTTCATTCCCAGGGTAGAAACACAACTGCTTCTTCACTGAGACTTTGGCACACGTGTGAAGTGTCAGCACAGAGCAGAGAGAACAAAATTAGTTATTTCTCTTTTGACCTGATTAATTTAATAGATCTGCTGCCTTTCTCAAAGTCCCAGCTGAATCACAATCTGCTGGAGATTGTAGGGAAGCTGCAGACCCCTCACTGTTGGTCCCGCTCCACGACCATTGCCAGTCAGCACATTGGTAGAAGCAGTTGGGCTGTTGAGCACAAAGAGGCTTCTCCCTTTGCAAAAGTAGTTAAAGTTGGCTACAAGTCAAATGTATAATTTCATATGCGATTCTGTCACTGCATAACACAATGACCTAATTTTCATTCTGAAAGGAAAATGCCTTATTTACTGTATGTGGCATTACATGCATTACTCAGGGTTAATAAAACTGAGTTTAATAACTCCTTGTATGAGTTTTCATGGAAACGTACAGTATGCTGTAATCAGTCACTCTCACTCATTAGCTCTTCAGTAGTGTTGACTACAAAGAACAAAAACAGGTACAAAAGACTCCATGGAAATTATAAGCAAGTACAAACAAATTTCAGTTTCTAAAAAGCAAACCCCTCCACTATGCATTAATTTCTGTGGCTGTTGCAGGCACTGAAATGAAGCATGAACGACAGAACTAAAATGAAGGGCCTGCTTTTTCCACGGGTCCCTCTAATATAGTTACTAGTGAGGTGCCTACAAGAGTGTGATTCAGAGTATTAAGCCAAATATGTATGAACTGTGAGCATCCCTGCTGCATTAGGGAGCAAACATCTTCATGTGCAAAATAAAACAAAGCCACAGGGAAGTAAGAAAATTCACATATGCAAGGAAGCAAAGAACTAAGAGGTAGCAGGTTATAGGAGTGGGTCTGATGGGACTTGATTGACAGAGATGTACTGTGTGAACCCAGGCATGTGGTGTCCAGCAGGCAGGTGCCATTCCTGGGCAAAGCCACATGGAGGCCAAGCTGTGCTTCCCTCCAGCAGCTGACCAACCTGATCTGCCAACTGGCAAGCACAGCTTCTTGTACCACGGTTAATAGGCATAGCCCACAGTTCATGTAAGAAGTGACAAGAGAGGTCACATCTCTGCCTCCCCCCTCCCTCCCAATACACACACACGTGTGTCCCCTTTGACCACAGACCTCCATTACCTTGCAGAAGCTGCCACCAGTGATAACGTCTATTTAACACCTCTGTGAGCTACTCTCAAGCAATATGCATCCCTCTAAATCCCTCTGCTTTGGCATTTGATTTGACAACTTCTGAGCAACTTTACTGAAAGCCTTTTAGACATTTCTCACATCTTTTTGTTTTGAGTGAATGGGCAGCGGATGCCCCATCGCAGTTAATGCTGCAGCGCATTCAGTTCGCAGCTCATAACTGCCTGCACTACACTTCATCCAGATTCATGTCCAGGGAATCCATCTGCTTCAGGGAGATAAAGTGCCAAGCAGAAGCTGCCATGCCATATGTAAGGGAAGCTCTAGAAGGAGCAGAAGGTGTATGTATCAATTACCTTTCTTTGGCATGCAAAATGCTCCATGCTATTAGGTGTCAAATATTCATGCTCACATGCTGAAAATATACCTGAGCCTTACATCTTAACAGATCACTTCAGCTCAGGCTTTGAAACAATAAGCTATGCTTGAGGTTATAGCAGGGGGCAAAAACCCAAACAAATCAATGAACAAACAAACAACAAAAAAACAGCAACCCCAAAACCACACAGCAAAGGGATTTCTACCTACAAGTGGGAAAGAGGCTAGTAAATAATAGATAAATGTCAGCAAAAAAAAAGAGTTTAATTTATTTATGGGATACTACACCTAAAAGACAAGTTTAAAATGTGTTTCACCATTTAAATTACAAACTTGCAAATCCACCCCTTCAAATTGTTCCATGTGTTGTAACAGAAGCAAAACACACTCTCTTTAAATTCATTAACTTTGGTCATAAACCACATTCCTAACCTTTAACTTCACTTTCTATTAATTTGTAATGGAGATGGGGGAAAAAAAGCAAGTAGCTGTCCTGCCAGAATGGTGAGCTATTACCATGCTGGATACAAAGGTCCCCTCAGTTCTATGGGGCAATTCACAGAATGGTTGGCTGACAATTGCATGCAAACAGAGAATTTTTTTTCCCCGTGTATTCTCTTACTTGATGATTCTAGTGTGTGTAGAAAAGCACATACATTGAGTTGCTGCAGCTCAAACACACCTACAATGTCTCACTGGATAACAATGAGTTTGCTTTATAAAATACAGCTAGCTAAGAGTGAAATGTGATGGTCAGGAGACATCAGTTTTGTCCCTCAAGTTTCAAGGGAAACATTTGCCCCAACCTTTCAGCCTAAGGATTGGCTGGGCTTAACAGGGAAGAAGAAGTATCCTGAGAACAAGGATATGAAGTGTATAAAAGGACACCAAGGTGTCTACATCATGACATATAAGTTGAAACTGTTCATAACGGTCCAAACATGCATTCTCAAAGGAAAAATCCAAGTACTCTGCTGGTTTCTTTACGGCTGCAGAAAACCCAAGCAAAGGACACGCTATTCTGTGAAGAGTGCTGCTCTAGCTACAGTGCTAATCCAAACACCAAGTAAGGTAAAACTGCCAAACTGCTTTGTGATGTCCTTGTAACTTTTGAAACACACCATTAAGTCAGGTGCTACTCAGTTTGTTTGCATTTCCCAGGACCGTGGTTTTCTACAGCAACCAACAAGAGAACTCACTGGAGCTACTCTTCAAGTGAAATTCAAAGCACGCTACAGAAGATAAAAGCAGTCAGGGTCTCACCTCACAGCATACACAGAGCTGCCCAGAAGGAACTGGCATCTGACCCAGAAGCAGCAATGCAGAGAGCTTCACCATTCTCAAATACCAGCAGCTAATTTCCCCTTCATGAAACAAAACCACACTTCTGAGGCAGCAGCTCTGACATGTCAATTCCCTACAGTCAGACCATACCTACCATGTTCTTCCCTTCAAACACAAATGTCAAGACGCAAGCTTGACCATATTGGCAGATTGTCACAAATGCATATATCTATATCCAGTTTTATCTTTGGCATACAGAACCTACGATGTGTAAAAGGTATAAGACAGAAAATCTGCCTTTGTATCAAATGCTTGCATTATTTTTTCCACTCAGATATTTGCCTTTGTATGTGTGTCCTCATATATGCAAAACTGCGTGTCTCCAAAACATTAATTTCTTTTTAAAAGGCCTTCCACAAATAGGTATGTAAAACTTAGAATAATTGATTTGGAGCTATTCCAGTCTTTGACACAAATGCTTTTTGAAGTTTCCACAAATTATTATTTATGGACTTGCCCACAGCTTTAAGAGTCCTTTTCACACACACACAGAGACACACACACTAATGCTACAATCCATCACATATTATTGCTTCTACAAATGCCAACAGATCCCTTCAGGTTTGTAAGCCCTTATCTATATAGCAACTGAGGTGACTTCACCTCTTGACCACAAGATCACAGTATAATCAGTATCACAGTATAACTAAGGTTGGAAGAGACCTCGAGGATCATTGAGTCCAACCTATCAACACAGACCTCATGACTAGACCATGGCACCAACTGCCACGTCCAATCTCCTCTTGAACACCTCCAGGGATGGTGACTCCACCACCTCCCTGGGCAGCACATTCCAATGATGAACAAGTCTCTCAGTGAAGAACTTTCTCCTCACCTCAAGTCTAAACCTCCCCTGGTGCAGCTTGAGACTGTGTCCCCTTGCTCTGGTGCTGGTTGCCTGAGAGAAGAGACCAATCCCTTCCTGGCTACAACCACCTTTCAGGTAGTTGTAGAGGGCAATGAGGTCACCCCTGAGCCTCCTCTTCTCCAGGCTAAACAATCCCAGCTCCCTCAGCCTTTCCTCATAGGGCTTGTGCTCAAGGCCTCTCACCAGCCTTGTTGCCCTTCTCTGGACACAATCAAGTGTCTCGATGTCCTTCTTAAACTGAGGGGCCCAGAACTGGACACAGTACTCAAGGTGTGGCCTAACCAATGCAGAGTACAGGGGCACAATGACTTCCCTCTTGTGAAAAAAACATACAGGAAAAAAAGCCCCATGAAATTATTTTACATTAGAGTAGCAAGAGCAAGTTTGGATGTTGCTTATGGAGTCTAATTAGTTCTTGGCACTTTTACATCTTATTATTTGGGGGGAGAAACCCCAACACAACAAAAAAAAACCCAAACAAACAAAAAATCCCCCACCACACCACAATGTGATTAGTCTCATGAACTGTGACTTTAAAAAGCCCCAAAAAATTAAAAAGTCATTTGGACTTTAGAAAAAGACTGAGCTAATGCTCTGACACTGCAGTTAGACATTGTCAGAATCTCCACACTGAGTTGCTACAGAAAGCAATGGAAACACAGACTTCTTGGTATTACAAAGATTGAAGGTCTGGAGTCCCAGCTGTCTCTGGAACATAAAAAGAGGCCTTATCCCACAGTATCAAATGTATGTGTGATTTAAAAGACTACAGGTAGGACAGACATAGCTAAAGAACATAATTTTTACAGACTACATATGGCTACTGTGACAGAAGAAATTAATTGCTTGGTTTGTGGAAATTTAACCCCTTGGCAAGTGTGATGTTCTCAGATCACGATAAGCAGTGGGTGGTTAGGAAGTTAACTGACAGCTTTGGTAGGAGTTGTCATCAGGATGTCAGGATTACCTCTGTCAGATATGCCACAGGGACATGAAAGGCTGAGCCCACAAGCAGTTACTTATGAAATTTAAAGGACTTTTAGAATGAAAAGAAAGTTTCACATGAAGACTGTTTTTGCAAGGGGGAAATGGGTATACCACATGCTTTTATATTAAGGACCAGGACTTCGTCTGCAGACAGCCAGTGGCTACCACTTTTTGAACTGGCTTTGATTAGTCCTTAAAAGACCACAGTTATCTGAGAAATGAGATTTCTCTAATGACTCCAAATAGGTTTTCCTATAGGTAGCAGAGCCTGCAGCAAAAAGCACTCAAAGTTTTTGACTTTTTCATGATGCAAAGGTTGGGAAGCAATCAAGTGAAATGGAGGCAGTGGGTTAAAGTAAAAATAAAAATATCAGAGCAATAAGCATTGACAGGAGCTGGGGGCAAAGGGGAAACCTCCCTGTTGGGTAACTGCTTCTTTTGGTGCACCACCTGAGGCCAGACCTGACTGTTAATTGTGCTTCTCCAACAGCTGGATGGAAATAGCAGGAAAAATAAGGACACTAGGTCAGGCCTATTTAACCATTCTGGAGAAATATCTTTTCATCCTCTGCAATCATGCCAACATCACAGGGAAATCAGCATGACCAGCCCTGAAGGTAGCACTACCCAGAGCTGCTGTCGCAAGCTCTTTTTCCAACTCCCAAAACCAGTAGGAAGGAAGAAAGAAGAAAACAAAAAAACACCATCACCCCCACCACAACAACTCAAAAACCACAAAACAAAGTCAGCAAAACTCGTAAGATGTTCTGGTGCTGTCACACAACTTGTTTTCTCCAAAGTCAAAGTAACCATGGTGAGATGTCTACCATAAATTGACTTATCTGTCACCTCTACTCACTGTTAACTTGCTATGTCATACTCAGGGTAAACAGCACAGACCCACATGAATACATACCTCCTTGAAGGGCAGGTCCTGCCTCTCCAACCTGATCTGCTTCTATGATCAGGTGACCCGTCTGGTGGACGTGGGGAGGCCTGTGGATGTGGTCTACATGGACTTCAGCAAGGCCTTTGACACCGTCCCCCACAGCAAACTGATGTCCAAGCTGTCAGCTCGTGGCTTGGACCACTACACTATGTGCTGGGTTAGGAACTGGCTGGAGGGCTGAGCCCAGAGAGTGGTGGTGAATGGTGCCACATCCAGCTGGCGGCCAGTCACCAGTGGTGTCCCCCAGGGATCAGTGCTGGGCCCTGTGCTCTTTAACATCTTCATTGATGATCTGGATGAGGGCATTGAGTCAGTCATCAGCAAGTTTGCAGATGACACCAAGTTAGGAGCAGATGTTAGTCAGTTAGAGGGCAGAAAGGCTCTGCAGAGGGACCTCGACCGACTGGACAGATGGGCAGAGTCCAATGGGATGGCATTCAACAAGTCCAAGTGCCGAGTGCTATGGCAATCCCATGCAGAGTTACAGGCTGGGGTCGGAGTGGCTGGAGAGCTCCCAAACAGAGAAGGACCTGGGGGTGCTGAGCGACAGCCACCTGAATATGAGCCAGCAGTGTGCCCAGGTGGCCAAGAAGGCAAATGGCATCCTGGCCTGCATTAGGGATAGTGTGGCCAGCAGGAGCAGGGAAGTCATTGTGCCCCTGTACTCTGCTTTGGTTAGGCCACACCTTGAGTACTGTGTCCAGTTCTGGGCCCCTCAGTTTAAGAAGGACATTGAGACACTTGAACGTGTCCAGAGAAGGGCAACAAGGCTGGGGAGAGGCCTTGAGCACAAGCCCTATGAGGAGAGGCTGAGGGAGCTGGGATTGCTTAGCCTGGAGAAGAGGAGGCTCAGGGGTGACCTCATTGCCCTCTACAACTACCTGAAAGGTGGTTGTAGCCAAGAAGGGGTTGGTCTCTTCTCCCAGGCAACCAGCACCAGAACAAGGGGACACAGTCTCAAGCTGTGCTAGGGGAGGTTTAGACTCGAGGTGAGGAGAAGGTTCTTCACCGAGCGAGTTGTTCATCATTGGAATGTGCTGCCCAGGGAGGTGGTGGAGTCACCGTCCCTGGAGGCGTTCAAGAGGAGATTGGACGTGGCACTTGGTGCCATGTTCTAGTCGTGAGGTCTGTGGTGACAGGTTGGACTCGATGATCCTCGAGGTCTCTTCCAACCTTAGTTATACTGTGATACAAGTCAGAAACCCTTTGCAACACATACAAGCACCTCTGCTTTGGTTTCAAACAATAACTGTCTGGTTTTTCAATAATGTGTCTTTTTTGGAGGGGGGGGGGGGAAAAAACAAACAGCCAACACCCAGAGGCACTAGCAGCATGCCACCCATTTTACACACCTACCACTGCTACATCTCCAGCACACAGACAAACAGAAGAAAAAGCCACCTCTGTTGCAAGGCAACACCAGAGCAGCCACAGGACCCAGAAGATGGGAGTCTGCCACTTTAGTGGCTTTCCTGAGATGGCCAACCCCAGTCTGTGGCACCCCTCAGCAAAGCTGCCTGGGTACCACTGCCCCAACAATCCCATGTGCAGCTGTATGAAGCATAGCCAGCTCCAGGGGTTCAGTCCATAGCAGACTGGATGAACTGGTCTGCGCTCTTCCCTTGGAGCAACCTCTGGGAATGCCAGTGACAGGAAAAGATAAGGAGTGCCTATGCAAGAGAAAAAGGACACTTGGAGCATGAGTAGGGAATAGAAAAAGAATTAAGTCATTTCATCTACATACATGCACCAAAAAATGGAAGCTTCTGCTATCCCAGCATGTAAGATATCCAAACTATACATTCAGATTGAAGAAACAGGAGCTAGAGTGCTCTCATTTCAAAGGTCTTCCAAGCTGACTGGAGAAGAAGAGGGCTGAGCAAGACGTGTTTCAAACAACAAATCTTTATTTTACTGTCAACTTTCACTGTCTGTTTCAGTAACTGCTTTATCAGGTATGAAGTCTAATTGGTGCTACCAGTTCCAAAACACTCTGCACTACCTTTTAAAAAACAAGGAGGGAAGGAGCAGTAGCCCCTGGCTTGACTTCCCCACAGGGCTCAGCTCATCAGGGCAGCGCCCCAGGTTGGTTGTTAGTGTTTACTTCAATTTTCCTGCTCGTTTTATACTGACAAATCCAACCAATCTCCCTGCTCGCTACTGTTTGCAAGTCCCCCTTAGCAGCCAATGCAGATTAGCCACTTTGCTGGTGAAATACCACATAACACATGCTGGCTTGTGCCTGTCACCTAGCAGCCTGGTGGGAATGCGATATGAGCCAGGAAGAGCAATGAAGCAGCAAAGAAGTAAGAGGTTTAAAAAGACAGGAAGAGAAACAGCTCAGGAAGAAAAACAATTCATTCCTTTTCCATTTCTGTTAGCACTCTTGCCTTCACATGTACAGTTAGGCAAAGAACAAGGTAGGAGAGCCTGTGATTTGTCAGGCTTACCTTTTATCAACTTACCTGAGGAAGAACTGGGGGCAAAATTACTCTGATAAATGAAATTTTAACAGTTTTTAGCTGATTTTTTTTATATAAAACTAGCCATCCAGCCTACTGTGCTTCCTATTTCTTTGTAGTCTGCATTAATTTTGAATGACATGGTTAACTCTGGCACAAAAGACAGTATTGTTTTCAGTCCCTGGTCTTACAAAGGCTGGCAAGCAATAATGCAGTCCTGTGAAAGACTTACAACCATGACAAGTTTCTCCTCTCCTGCTTGAGTATATATAAGCCAAACTCCCTTCAGCCCTGGCATCTTCTGCATGTTTGTCAACTCTCTCCAAGTAGAGCATCTTGGTCAGCAGAAGTGCACAGTTAGATTTATGATCCAAGCAGATAACACAAGTTAGATCAAACTGTGCCCTGTGAAGGGGAAATAAGCCCTCCATAATCTATACCTCCCCCCCCACCTTCCTTTCAGAAATGACCTATTGTCATCTCTGCTATAGGAAGGCAGGGAGGCTTTCATAGCTTGCTGCCCAATTACAGGAGGAATTCTGCCCTCCTCCTCCAGCCTGTACAATAGGCTCTTTATGTAAATCACTCAGAAAAATTAAGACACCATTAATCCATCGGTAAAGCTTCCTTTCCCATCTCTCCCTTGTGGTGTGGGCATGGGTTAAGGAAGGCAGCATGAGAAACTTTATGAAAGTTACTCAGAGACCATCAGCAGGACTGCCTTGTTCTTGGGATCCACAGCATGCAAGATCCCACAGGCATTAAACATGTGTTTGACATTGCTGTATAACAGCAACATGCCAACAATCAGAAAGAAAAAAAATCACCACTGGTTGCAAATGTAAATTCCCTTTTTAGAAGCTTTTCAGCAGCAAAAGGGGTTTAAAACAACCTTCAAAGCACAGATTAAAATCGTCTCCTAGCATGCTGGGAGCAAAGCACAAGCATATACATCCTGTGTTAGTGTTCCTGCATCCAAACCATTTACTGAAGCCACAACTTATTCGGAGTCAGAACTGAATTTTGGGTCAAATAGCTATTAACTGCTCCCAGAAACAAAAAGATATAACAATCCCTCTGAAGTCCAAACACCCTTGGAGAGCCTGCCTACTCTTACAAAAGTGACCTTACAGCAGAACTGAAGCAGCCTTACACTTTCCACTAACAAATTAGTGCTTTGGCAGCACGGGAGAAATTACAACCAAATCGCTTTATCAAGTATTTTTGCCATGCACTGGTAACGGTAGCTCACTGTGGCAGGAGTAAAGTTCTGACATTTATTTAGATTTGTAGTAAATATGAGGTATGCTTGGTTAAGTACCTGGCAAACTCAAAAAGCCAAAAGTGCATACAAAAAATAAAAGCACTTTTTTTGCAGTCTCCTCTAAAACATAATCCATGTTTGAATACTTCAAGGGTTCATTCAGAGCTTCCTATCTTGTATCACAGATCTCCTGCATCCTCTCTGTAGACTGATTCCCATCACCATCTCATCATCTCTTTCATTTTGCACCTGGGACTTCTCCTCAATTTGCCTCCATGCAACAAAATACACTTCAAATTTTCCAGCAGGACCATGAGGCAGTCATCCAAAAAGCCACCCAGTCTGTTACAAGGGAGATCTTAAATGGCTTTTGGTACCACATAGAGGAGAGATTCCTGCAGCACTGCCACCAGTGACTGTTGGCTACAAGAAGCATAAACAAAACCTACCTGTACGACACACAGTCAGTACCTTTATGTGGCCCAGATGGGAAATTTTGCCGGATGATTACTACAAGCTTTCACAGTTTTGACCCAAAGAAGAAAACTTGGCAAGACAGTGCTGTGCCTACACTTTATGTGCTGTCCTCCTGCTACCCCACCTGTGTCTCCCAGCAGGACCCAAGCAGCTGGACAACAGCACAGAGAAGTGGCTAACGCTGCAGCAGCAATCACAAGGGTTATAAAGAAAGCAAATCACCTTTCCTCTGCTGGCTCCTGTAGGTCCAGGTCTCATCATCCTCGTCTACCTGCTGCACGCACATGGAGGAGAGTTCACCATCGCTGCGAAACAGTCTCTTTGTCTGCCTTGACAGGGAGGAGAAATTTATCCAGCTTACAGCACGCGAGAGGGAGCCTGGGTTTTGTTTGAGTTTGAAAGATCTCGAAACACACTCCTTTTTCATTTTCTTCCAAGCCAGCTACTGGCCTCAGTTCCAAACAGAGCTTTCTGAAATTGCTCCTGTCCCCTTTCCAGTGTTTTTTATGGAAGGCTAAACAATTTCAATACGACTTCCGTCCAGGTTTCTTCTCACTGCATTTAAGCCAGCACCAGTATGGAGGTAGGTCACTGTGCCAGCACAGCTCCCTGAAGCTGTTTTGATACAGCACTCAGGGAGCTGCCAAAGAAAACAAAGGGGAGAAAAGCAGCAGAAAGTGGCACCTTGCAGCAGCTCAGAGAAGCATGTAACGGCTGAGCAGAATATAGCACTAAGGCACGTGTTTTCCCCATCCTCCACTCAACGGCAAAAACTGTAGCTCCACTCTTCTCCCTGGCATCACTCCCCAGGAGCATGCATGCAATCCAGTCCTGTCTTCTGGCTCATCAAAAACACCCCACAACGAGGGAAGAGCAGGCAGAGATCACGCTCCAGCGTGGCACAGTTCAGGAGGGAAGATGAACTGATCACACTTCTGCCTCCTCGTTTTGGCTGCCCTGCTCTCCCCTAGTAAGAAGCCTGGTGAAGGAGCTCCAGGAAGGCTCTTCTAACAATAAAACAGACTGCGTGGCTATCGCTTAGGATTAGAGTGAAATACGATAGGCTTCCTCTCCTAAAAGCACAACCGCAGAAGTAAAACTCCTCCTTTCCTCAGCCAGCTCGGTGGCAGTGCAAACTTCTGAACCCTGAGTGCAGAAATAGAAAAGCACTTGTGCACCTCTGTGGACTTGGAGAGAGGAAAAATAAAGTTCTGCAGCTTATGAACGCCACAAGCATCCCAGAGTCTGCTGAAAACATTAGTGCCCCTGTAGCTGATGGCACATTTGAAAAGAAACTCCGAATGAATGCACGGACACAAACAAAACACCGTGCCTGAGCAGACACTTTCAGTGACCAGACTCCCACCAGTGGGACTCCAACTCACAAAACAGGTTTCACTCCCAGCTGTGCTACGTTCTGCCACTTTCTCCTTAAACTAGCAGCCAGAAAAAGCACTCAGTAGTGTGAATGTTTAAAAAGTCAGGTGCCGTGGAACGCTGCTGATATGCCATTGGCTTCTGTCCTGCATGCCAACACCATTGCTGCTTTCAGGAGAGCATAAGCCTCAAAGAATAGGCAGCAAAGGCTGAATTTTAATGCAGAAAGAAGTTGGTAATACCAAGGTGTCCAAATACCCATGGGTTTGATGGGATTTGTCAGGATGAAAGCTGACAAAAAACACACAAGTTTGTATCTTGCAGCAAAAGAATAGACTTGCATGTATGAGACAGCCAATAAAATTAGCTCAGTGAATCCTCAAGGAGATGCTGATAGTGAGGAGCCCAGGAAAACAAAACCCAGCCAATGAACCAAAAACAAACCAAGAGGTGCCTCCTTATCTGAAGGACAAGCATTAATGCCATAACATCTTACCGGCTGCAGATGATGTTAGCAAAAGGCAAAGCAGCTTAAGAAAACAAGAGTACAGCTCCCAAGCTGTCAGTCAGATTTACACTATTGCAGAACACATCCCAACACTCTGGCAGATGCTCCACAGCCTTCTGGATTCTGCTGCACAGTCTATCCAAAACCATTAAAAACAAAGGCTCTGGCTGTTTCTGAAACTTAGGGTTCTCTGACTCATAATAAGAGCATAAGGTTTAAGCCACTGACTGGGAGTCAAAAAGCTAAGTACTGTATCAGATTACCCTATGAATCAACTAGGCACACCAAAGTGACCTTTGGCTGCGACTAACACAGCACAATGGGTTTGCCAACTGTCTTCTGTAAATAATTTAATAGGTTGCCTTTAAATTGAGCTCTCCCAGTGAGGTAATGCATATGTACATACACAGGTCCACCACTTCCCCAAGTTAGCGGTGATGTTGTGGGGTTGGGGAGGGGGACTGAAGTGGTACACGAATCGGAGCATGCATCACTAACATTGGCTTTTCTCACTGTCATCAAGTCCTTCTGCTTTGAAGGGTTTTGTCTTAAAAAAAACACCACTCTCCATCCACAGTGAGACAAGAGCCTTGGATAGACTCTGGGAAGAAGGGGTAATTTTATTCTTCAGATCTTTTGCTTAAAAGTATATTTGGAGAATGCAGGGTGACATACTCCTTGAGACCCACACACTGGATCCATTTTGGGGACAGTTCATGTTCAAAAAGGTAGGACTTAACATAAAAATCAAATAAAAGACCATGCTTTAAGTCAATGTCTTGTTTCTTCTGAGAAAAAGCAAACATTCAGAACTGCCAGTACAGTAAACTACTACAGCTATTACTGGCTAAATTATAGAGGGCCAAATGTACAAAAATTTTGGTAGGAACTACAAAATCAATAGAATAGAAAAAGAATAGAATAGAATGAACCAAGTTGGAAGAGACCTTCAAGATCATCATGTCCAACCTATCAACCAATCCAACCCACCTAAACAACTAAACCATGGCACCAAGCACCCCATCAAGTCTCCTCCTGAACACCTCCAGTGATGGTGACTCCACCACCTCCCTGGGCAGCCCATTCCAATGGGCAACCACGCTCTCTGTGTAGAATTTCTTCCTAACCTCCAGCTTAAACCTCCCCTGGTGCAGCCTGAGACTGTGTCCTCTTGTTCTAGTGCTGGTTGCCTGGGAGAAGAGACCAACCTCTGCCTGTCTACAACCTCCCTTCAGGTAGTTGTAGAGAGTAATAAGGTCTCCCCTGAGCCTCCTCTTCTCCAGGCTAAGCAACCCCAGCTCCCTCAGCCTCTCCTCATAGAACTTGTGTTCCAAACCCCTCACCAATGTTGTTGCCCTTCTCTGGACACATTCCATCAAGTCAACATCCTTCCTAAACTGATCATCTCCTCTCCACTGTACAACTTAGAAACAGAAGATTAGAGAAACCAGCAAGAAGGAAACCCTTTCAGGTTAACCTAAAATGCCAGGGTAAATCCTAGAGACCTGCCCAGAGTCTTGGCAGCAATTAATTTTTAGGAATTTTTCCTGACCTGCCTTTAAATTACAGTGCTGAGTCACAACTTGATGGTGAAAACATCGTTGTGGGTGACTGACCGTAACATTTCCACTGTTACTGTAAATACAAAGTGGTGCAACGCCTCACTCGGAGTTCGGTATTATTATTATATTTCATTTCAGGAACAGATCCATCATCACACTGTCATTACTACAGAATGCTGCTTATTTGTAGGTGTCAACACATTTAGCATTACCATACATTGTTGCACATGCGGATCAAAAAGATATTGCCCAAGACCAAGGTTTTATTATTACGTTCGGAAAAAGCAAGACACATGGAAGCATTTACACCAATAGAGTTGCAGGTTAATCTATGCTCTAATTAGCAGCCAAACACAAGGCCAAGGAGTTGAGAAATTTTAGCATCTGATACACTTTAATAAAACACTCTACAAAGCCATTTAAAAAGCTTACCTAATTTTCCAACCTATTTTCTCCCTTATGAACTCATAGTACAAGTAAACAGGCCTCATGTTTTCCAAGCTATATGTGTAAAGTTTAAGGCATTATTTTTTTTGTTTCACTTAATACAAGCCCAGCTCAGAACAAAACCATGAAGGAATGACATAAGAAACCCTGTTTGAAGTAGAATGCTAGAACTGGTTCCTCCCACCTCATCCCTTTTATTATTTTTGCAGTGAACAAAAGTAAATATTCATAGCCTCACATGCCATCAGGATTTTTACCATCTATCACAACCCTATCAGAGGATTCCCTAAAGGTTCTTAAGCCAACACACAACACATGGCTCTCAGCCACTGCGTTCTCCTAAGGCCAACCAACAAAAAAATTGTTGCACAGAAAAGGTTTTAATTCAGTGTAGAAAACCAATAAATCAGAAAGAAAAATACCAACCCCCAAACCCTGCAGACGTGCTCTGGTTTTGGTTGGCTGTGGGTTTTGGCATAGTTCACACATTAATCTAATCCCCACATTTCCTAGTCTGTCATTTCTGATGACTCAGACGGTAACAGACTTTCTGGGTGTTTTCCTTCAGGTGGCAACAACTCATTACCAGCCAGTCATAAAGCTATTTAGATTAAGCACTGTCAAAAGCCCAGTGAAATTGTCTTGCCTGCGGACTCAACCCTTCCTTACATCTCTCTCTCCCTGCAGCCAGCTGTGGTGGTTTGGAGGGCATGGGGTGACCCAGAAGCCCTGAAAGACTCTCAGTCCCAGGAACTGTCCCAGCCCCACCAGTTCCACTGTGTAAGGTCACTGTACAGTCTCATTCCCAGTGCCACCCCAGGCAGCGAAGCATGGACACTTCAACAGGTTAAAACCTTGTGAACCTGGTCTTCACCTACAGCATGCCTGTTCATATACAGGTATCCTATAAAGTGGTCACATAGCAAATCCACAAAGTAATCCATATTCTTGCATGATTATTTACAGCAAAGCAGCCACAGAGAACATTTTGGTATTAAAACAGGGCCTCAAACTTCTGGTTAAGATTGTGCCCCTTTTTGTGCGGAGTGCATAGTGAGAAACTTTTCCATCTAATGTGAATGGACTCAAGAATGGAAAAAATACTAAAGATGGAAGAGAATCAAAAATGAAGTTACTTGCCCAAGATCACAGAAAGGATAAGCAGCAAAGCTAAGAAAAGAAAGTAGGTCTCCTGGCTACCAGCCTTGCGACCTACTTAAAGTAGGCCCTGTCTGAGACAAAAAGCAACGCCTGTTAATTGCTTCTCTCACAACCACTACAGAGCCTTTGAATGCCCTAATTACAAATGAAAATTTCCTTTTTGTTTTGTCACTCATTTTATCCTTTTAGGCTGTTTGTTTGGTTTTCAGCTTAAAAATATACCATACTATACATGAGTACCTAAAAGAGCAGGCAGCTCTGCGCTGTAGGCTGCTTCAAGTGTTGCATACACATTTTCCAACCTTATTAGGCACATGGAAACAAAACTGAGATCAAATAAAATCAGACTGCAGACAATTGTAGAGGATAAAGTCTGTACAGTGCACCTGCTACCAGCCTCCCTTCATGCAACTTCAATATCCTGGAAGGATTCACCACACCAGGGCAGGCAATATTTTCTCCAATTTAATAGCTGCACTCAACGTTGGTAACCTAGGTTAACCTGGGCATCCTTCTCCCCCCCAAACCAGGTACACACAAGTGTAACTCCCGCCCTGTCAACCAAACAGCTCTTGTTGGGAGCAAGGAACACTAAAAAGGCACTCACACAATTTGGTTGTTAGCAACCAGACTAAATCTACCCTCTTCAAAACCATTACTCCTTGTCCTGTCACAACAGGGTCTGCTAGAGATATTGCTCCCATCTGTCTCACAGGCCTCTTTCAGGTATTGAAAGGCTGCAATAAGGTCTCCTCAGAGCTTTCTCTTCTCCAGGCTGAATAGTCCCAACTCTCCTAGCCATTCTTCATGGGAAAAGTGTTCCAGCCTTCCAATAATTCGTTGTGGCCCTCCTCTGGACCAGGTCCAGCAGGTCTACATTTCTCTTGTGCTGAGGACTCCAGAGCTTGCCACAGTACCCCAGGAGGGTGAGGTCTCACTAGAGCAGAGTGGCAGAATCACCTCTCTTGACCTGCTGACCATGCTTCTTTTGCCACGACCCAGGATAAGGTTGGTGTTCTGGCAGCCAGTAACCAGTTTCCAAGTAAAGCAGCTTACAGCTACTGGTAAAATCACTTTTGCTCTCCCAGCAGGAGCTGCCAGGCCCCTTGCCAAGACCAAGGGGAATGGCTGTGGACAGGGCCGGCAGGTGGCAGCAAGGACACAGCTGCCAAGGCTGCGCTTTCCCACCCGGGGTACCTGTGTAGCCACGGGTGTAGCAGCCACAAAGTTACAGTGAAACACACCTCCTGTGATTTAGCTGTTCGCAATGTGCTGGTTGAAAGGTGTTATTATCTCAGCTGACTCTGGCATGACAGCTTATAAATTAAGGTGGCGCTGCTGGAAGCTTCCACTAACTGTAGGCTCTGCCTCAGTTCCTGCTCAAGTCCCTGTAAGTAGTGCAGCTCTGCTTTTCTAGCACAAAACCTATAAAAAAAAATCTTAACCATAGGGTTACCTGCCCTCCAAAGAACATGGAATTACTCCACTCACAACTGTTAGCAAATACATCCCAAATGTTGATAGTCGGTGAAGATTAACTATCAAAGTATTACACTTTAGAGGAGCGAGTAAGTTTTCTACCTGAGAAACAGATTTTATTCACCCCCCCTCCCCCAGGCATTCCTTTGTTTGTTGGATCACCAGAAGTTATTGATAACAGTGCTTGTGAATATGAGAAGTCACTTTAAAAGGTCTGGGAAAGAAACTAGAGAGGTGATGCAGCAGCACCTCATTACACCACACTGACCCTTACTCCCACCAGGCACCCACTGGCTCCTAACTGTTGTCCCAGCTGACCTGAAGGATGCTCCAAATCAAACCAGCTCCTGCCTCTCACTGGGCATCTCTTACCTACCAGGGAAGATGTGTGCTTTTGTACCACCCTATCTCCACATATATCCTCCCTGCTCTTGAACATTCAGCTATGAACACATGGATTTAAACATATTCTGACTTTATAAATGAAACTTGCATTGCTTTGATCTAAATTGTAAGACCATTTTACTCTCTTACTACTTTACTTTTGCTATGTTCATACTAAAGAGGGTCCTAAATAACTTTTAACACCTGAATATGCAGATGAAACTTCACAACACTACAGTTATATTAGAAATGTACAAATATCAGTTTGGTGAAGCACAAGAAGCTTGACTGGATCAATCCAAGATTCCTGTGGAATTGCTGTACTAGAAACAATTGGAAGCTAATGAAGAAACATGCCATAGAAAAAAAAAAAAACATTTATTAACATGTAATTGAGGACCACTCTCCAGCAGGAAAGTACCCCAGGCCACTAAACAAATGTCTTTCTGTTCCCCACTTCTCTGATTAAGAGGATCACAGGGAAACTGCAGAGGGGATACGGTTGTTTGCTTTGAGGTGGAAGCCCTCTGCTGGTTAACATAAACTAATTAACACACTAATCTGAGTGTTTTTCCAAACAACAGAACCACAAAGAGCAAGAAGGGAGAGCGCAGTTAAAGAAGCAGCAGAGAAGAATCACCAATAATCTCAGTCTTCATCTTATTTAGTAGGCCCATAAATGCAAGAGGACTTTGTTTCTTGCTTGTATTTATATGCACTTTGACTTACAAAACAAACCATTTAATAAATTGTACTAGTCATTTGCAATAATCAAATGCTAGAAAGGAACTTTAGAACCCTGTGAGACATTTGGGCAGACATGACCACTGCAACAGAAAAAATGTTCATGTGTGCTCTCACTGTTTAACAAGCGAAACACAGGAAACTGCTTCTCATAGATACAAATGCTGTTTGCACACATCTTGTTGTCTAGAACCCTTTATCTTTAAAACAGATTCCACAGTCACTTCACAGCCAAAACAGCAAAATTGTTTGACCTTACTGACATCATACATATGTCTCACCTAGAAACCCAGCTATGAATGTAATTTCTTAAACAACACATAAATATTGAGCTTTATAAGGAGACAGAAGGATCATTTTTGCACGTGTGTACACAGGTGTAAGATTGCTGGGGTGCTTTTTCAGTTCACTTGTAAGTTTGCATGCCTGCTTTGCCTGGTACATAGTAAGTACAGAGGAGTGTGTGGAAACTCTGGACAAAATTTGTAAACGAAACTGAGCTCCGTCACGCCTGGAGGAATGCTGCAGTCTCCTCTCTTCCTCACAGCAGGCTTTCTAGGTTAAAAGAAACTCATTTCTAGGCGGAGGATGAGCACAAGGAATGCTGCTGACACACAGAGAGCAAGGAGAAAAACACACTTTGTGACTCAGTTACTGTCCTACATAGTTATACTTAATCCCAAATAAAATATCCCTCTTAAAAGCTTGATAAAAATGCAAGAGAAAGCAAAACTTCAAAAAATAATGAGCATATGGCCTATGTATGTGTATGCACTTTCTCTGTATGCAGTGCCTGTGCATGTGTTCACTCCATATGTACACTTCCACATATCCAGCAGGAGCACCAACTGTGACCAATGAGAAAAATTTGCTCCCCTCACTGCAGTTTCCTCTTCTGCCATGTACAGGCCTGAAATCAACCTGATTTTCCTGCTCTTTGGTTTTGTTTTGGGTATCCTGAAACACTTTTGTATTAACCCCTAACAACAGTAGTTTCTAGGTGGGAAAAGACATGAAAATACAAAGTAATAATAGGTAGGGTCATTCTTGTAGAGCTTATAGTCTCCCCAAAAGCCTCTATATGAAACATTTGGTACACAAGAAGGGTTCCTACTCATCAGCTGCCAACACAAGGTGAGAACAGGAGGGGAAAAGAAAGCCCATGCTACCCTTAGTAAAAGACAGGATAAATAAGGACATTGATGCTAGCAGTGGGAATAATCTGATACTGCTTCTTAACCACTGGCATGGGAAATACTCATCCTCAATAGAACAGATGTTTAGTTGCAGCTAAAAAACCCCCAGTGTCAGTTCTGAAATCATTGCTCTCTGTTCATAGCACAGAGAGAACCAAACTGAGGCTTTGCAGTCTTCCGTAACTTTGCACCACAGCTTCTTGTTCATGTGTCTAAAGAAAGCTGGCCTACCACTTCGTGGTACAGGGTGGGAGAGGTAGAAAGTGAAATAGAAATCAGGTATTAATAAAATTACAGCTGTGAGAAATGTTTGCTCATCAGATACTAATCTGTGGAGAGCCCAGAGGATGACTCCCACAATACTGACACCCCAAATCAACTTCTTCTAAGGAGGAAAAAGTTTAGAAGGCAGACTTCCTGACTTCTTACAGCCAATGCTAACCACCAATCACTGTTTCAAGTAGTCTGATCAAGGGAAAGCAAATTCACACCTTCAAAGTAATTTTTAAATGAAGTCACACTGACATTTCACTATTAACCAGTGGACTAAATTAGAGGGTTTGTCTTCATTTACAGCTTCTTCCTGCCCACAAGACAATCCGCTTGTAATACCCTGCTAGCCTGAAAGTAACTCTATGCAGTTCCTTCAAAGCTCTCCTCTTCAGATGCTTGGAAACTGAGTATCAATCCTGATGCAAATATCTCCTACAGCATGACTCCTCCAATGACCAATATCAAAATACTACTCCTATCTATACAATTTCCCCCCCCCCCCCCCCTTCTTTTACTATACAAAGCAGTTGGCACAACTGGCAGCCCATGTGTCAAATCCAATATTTTACAAGGTCTTTCACCTTTTCCTGGGCAGAAATGAGGAACATGAGTTGAGCTCAAACACTTACAAAGGAAAAAGTGGAGCAGCAAAAAAAAAATCTCCATGAGAACAGGCCCAGGTTCCAAAACAACACACGACAAAAGCAACGTCTTCACATCTTTCAGGAGGTGAGGGGTGAGGAAAAGAAGTATGACCCACAACGGAAGCTAACCCCTTTCTTCCTGTATCCTCTATGTAAGTAAGAGTAAAGGTCACTAGACATAAAAGGAAACATAAAAATAACTTAAATAAAACAGAACCCCAAAGGAAAATACTCCACATATGCTTTAAAAGATAGATTTTTGTTTTGAAGAAGTCAAAATGAAGATTTAATTTCTGTGCTTTTCACTTAGTTCTGCCTGTAGGTGGCCTGTAAAGTCAGGCCACCTGCGTCAGTGCAAACCCTACTACACTAAGAGCACATGGAAAACAAATTACACTGAGTAATGACAGATGCTTACTATTTCTCTTGCAATAAACATTCCTTATTTACAGGCATCTAGCAAACCACCAGCAGTATAAACAGATGCCATACAGATATTCCTAAAGAAATAGGAGTACAGACACATGGGATTGCATAGCAAATAATCAGCGTTTCTGCATCAGTTTATCTAAACACGTGCTCTATCAAGTACCACATTCCTGTTATGTAATCAAGTTTATTCACCCAGAGGAGTCCCCTGACAAATAAGGAGAATGTTTCATATGTATTTATTCATCAAATAAAAATAGCAATGGTTTCTAGATGGAAACTACAACCTTCCTTTGATTCACATGCCTCCCATGCTTACTCATTCTAAACTCATCAGGTTGACAAGATTATCAAGATTATCAAGATATTGGCTGAAACAGCCAATAGTTCTCAGCAGTAATATTTCCCCCCCCGCCCCATGAGCAAAGTGGAAAACATTGTGGTTTTCTCAGCCAGCTTTGGCATAGAGATAATGCCATGTTCTGTGGTTAACTGCTAGCTCCTCATCCTCAAGGCACTGTGAGTCATCTCTGCTTTCCATACTGGTGTCTTCCAGACAATTCTGGGTAAAACTCTGCTATTTTATTCTCACCAAAGACATTGTTTGAGTGGACAATTACACAGAAAGGATCACATATTACACAAATTTGGTAAAGCATTTCATTAAAAAAAATGTGCAAGGCAAATATTGCAGCTAACTAATAACCAAGGTTCAAAATAAAACCAATTTAATGAGAGATGCCTTGACACTTGCTGGCTTTTTCTACAAGTACACGCACAGTCACAGCAAGATTTGCCTCTCTCATCCAATGGCACCTTTTCCCGAGTTTAGACAAACAGATGTGAGGAGATGCTTTCAATCTTTACTTGCAGACAGCATTGGTTTTTCATTATGACAAAGTGTCACTGAGCTTGGCAGAAGAAACCACCCACTTTCAGAGACTTTTGGTGTAGTTAATATTCCTCTGCTTCACAAAAGCTGCCTTGGTCTGAGGCTGTTTCCACAGGCTGTTACAGCACTGCATCCAACTGACCTTCATTTATGAACAGCCACTCAGGCTCCTGAGCTGTTTTGTTTAGATTAGGGCCAACAAAAGGCAACAGACTGACAGCTGTAAAGATCACTTAACCAGAAAACAAACAAACAAACCTCCCCCCACCCCCCAAAGAACAAAAAAAGAAAAAAAAGCACAAAAAACACACATACTACAAACAAAACCCAAAACAAACACCAAACAAAACAAAAAACTACAACACCCCTGTAAGTATCAATATATGATATTGATGTAAGTATCAATAAGAATATATAATCATAATATTTGATTTTATATATATATATATATAAGGGTAGAGAGGCTCTGCAGAGAGACCTCGACAGGCTGGACAGATGAGCAGAGTCCAACGGCATGAGATTTAACACATCCAAGTGCCGGGTTCTGCACATCGGCCACAACAACCCCATGCAGAGCTACAGGCTGGGGTCAGAGTGGCTGGAGAGCAGCCAGGCAGAGAGGGACCTGGGGGTGCTGGTTGATGGTAGGATGAACATGAGCCTGCAATGTGCCCAAGTGGCCAAGAGGGCCAATGGCATCCTGACCTGCATCAGGAACAGTGTGGCCAGCAGGAGCAGGGAGGTCATTCTGCCCCTATACACTGCACTGGTTAGGCCACACCTTGAGTCCTGTGTCCAGTTCTGGGCCCCCCAATTTAGGAAGGAGGTTGACTAGCTGGAGTGTGCCCAGAGAAGGGCAATGAAGTTGGTGAGGGGCTTGGAACACAAGCCCTATGAGGAGAGGCTGAGGGAGCTGAGGCTGCTTAGCCTGAAGAGGAGGAGACTCAAGGGTGACCTTATTGCTGTCTACAACTACCTGAAGGGGGGTTGTAGACAGGTGGAAGTTGGTCTCTTCTCCCAGGCAGGCAGCACCAGAACAAGAGGACACAGTCTCAGGCTGCACCAGGGGAAGTTCAGGCTGGAGGTCAGGAGGAAGTTTTACACAGAGAGAGTGATTGCCCATTGGAATGGGCTGCCCGGGGAGGTGGTGGAGTCACCATCACTGGAGGTGTTCAGGAGGAGACTTGATGGGGTGCTTGGTGCCATGGTTTAGTTGTTTGGGTGGGTTGGATTAGTTGATGGGTTGGACACAATGATCTTGAAGGTCTCTTCCAACCTGGTTTATTGTATTCTATTCTATTAGTATCAATATATGATACTTGCCAGCATCCTTCAGCAACGAGTAGGCCATTTTAAAAGTCAGCACCCTGCATTATTTCTATATTAAAGAAATCATTTTAAAAAACAGAGGAAAATGTTACACTTTATAGATACTTAAAAATAAATCTAAGCATATAGACAAAGCAGACCCTTTATGATTCCCAAATTCTGGGCTTCTCCAGGGGTTGCTGTATCTCAGGAAAAAAAAATCCAAATAAAATTACAGACCCCAGGAGAGTGCTTACAGCCCCAGGCAGGGTAGAACCCAGTGAAGCAGGTGAGGTCACAACAAAGCACTTTTTCTTTTGCTATCAAGTGAAGCCAGAAAATAAAGTTTCCATCTTTCCTTGCCCTCTGCGTGCTTGTTCTTGCCCTGCAGTACACAGAGGGCTCCTCCCATACAAGCACAACTGCTTCAGGAACTGCCTAGGAGTCTGCACCATTAGAACCCCAGCCTTTCAGAAGTGTTCACAGTATCACAGTATAACTAAGGTTGGAAGAGACCTCGAGGATCAGAGAGTTCAACCTGTCACCACAGACCTCATGACTAGACCATGGCACCAAGTGCCACGTCCAATCTCCTCTTGAACACATCCAGGGATGGTGACTCCACCACCTCCCTGGGCAGCGCATTCCAATGACAAATGACTCTCTCAGTGAAGAACTTTCTCCTCACCTCGAGTCTAAACTTCCCCTGGCGCAGCTTCAGACTGTGTCCCCTTGTTCTGGTCCTGGTTGCCTGGGAGAAGAGACCAACCCCCTCCTGGCTACAACCACCTTTCAGGTAGTTGTAGAGGGCAATGAGGTCACCCCTGAGCCTCCTCTTCTCCAGGCTAAACAATCCCAGCTCCCTCAGCCTCTCCTCATAGGGCTTGCGCTCGAGGCCTCTCCCCAGCCTTGTTGCCCTTCTCTGGACACGCTCAAGTGTTTCGATGTCCTTCTTAAACTGAGGGGCCCAGAACTGGACACAGGACTCAAGGTGTGGCCTAACCAAAGCAGAGTACAGGAGCACAATGACTTCCCTGCTCCTGCTGGCCACACTATTCCTAATGCAGGCCAGGATGCCATTGGCCCTCTTGGCCACCTGGGCACACTACTGGCTCATGTTTAGGCGGCTGTCGATCAGTACCCCCAGGTCCCTCTCTGTTTGGGTGCTCTCCAGATTTATCCTAAATCACTGCAGCAAGCCAACAGATGTCCTCTTAAACATCTGTGTCAGCAGAAACAAAGGGATGGTATGTTGAAGAAGGGTGGACAGGCCAGTAAAAGAAGAGGAACTTCTCCAGCAGAGAACATCAGGTTAGCCAACTGTATGTTCCAAGACAACATCTGTCCACAACCCCCCAGTTCTGAATAATTCAGGGTATTGATAAGGAGAGGTTCCCTGAATCTCTATTCAACTTGCAGGTAAAACAAAAAACAAAAACCCCACAACAAACTTGGATTTTGAAACAGAACTCCTCTTTGAGAGAAAATTTGTTTGCAGTGGCTTGGTGGGTTTTTTTTTTCCCTTTAGTTGCTATATGTATTTTTTTTAATAGTGCTTTATTTTGACTGTGTGTGGGAAAATGATGCCTGAAGTCTTTGGACGCTTTCAACACAGGATAAAATGACTAAAGAGACTTCATAGCGAGGTGAGGGTCAGGGTTGGGCAAAGAGATCACTCAGAACATTTACATGAATTATGTCACCCAAAAAAATTCAAAACACTGCGTGTGTTGAGAGGTCATTACCACAGCACAAAGGGAATATAGCATCCAAGATCACAGAAAGGTCATTACTGGGTGCAGACTTTTCATTTTTCAATTTGGCAATCAAGTTTTGCTATGTTGGAAGTTCTCTCCTGTGCTAAGAGAGTTTCATTATATCCAAAGGCATCATAGCAACCAGCCAAGACAAGGATCAAGAGAGAGAAGACACTGTTATGCTCTCCCCAGTTCAGGAGAGGATGAGGCCAAGTTAAATAATTTAAGAGAGCTGTCTTCCGCAGTAAACTTTTCTTCCAGTTCATGGATTATTTCACGTTGTCACCCGACTACAGACAGTACAGTTTGTTAGGGCAGCCTGTTGAAATTAAGTGGAAATTTATTTCTACCTTATTTCCTTCACAAATTTTTAACTCTAGCCCCTCTTGGCAAAGTTGGTGCCTGCTGCTTGGTGTTCAACACTATGGTGTGGGGGGGGTCTTCTGGTGTTCGTGTGGGGTTTTTTGTGTTGTGGGTTTTTGGTTTTGGTTTGGTTTTGTTGTTTGGTTTTTTGTGTTTGTTTTTTTTTTTAAATGGAAACCTTGATCTTCAGACCTTACTGCAAAGAGCCACTACAAGACTTCAAGCTGGAAGAGGATATATTTAGACTTGGTATTAGGAAGAAATTCTATACAGTGAGGATGATGAGAACAGGTTGTCAAGGGAACTTGTGGACATCCCCTCCCTGGAGGTGTCCAAGGCCAGGTTAGACAGGGCCTTGAACAACTTGGGTTAGTGGAGGGTGCCTCTGCCCCTGGCAGGGGTTGGAACTAGATGATCTTTAAGGTCCCTTTTCAACCCCAACCATTCTATGAATAAGACAGTGCAGAAGATACATTTCCATGCTACAGCAAGCACAGAGAATAGGGGGGAAAAAAAGGTGTAAGTCATTGAGGAGGGTAGGTGAAGCATCCCTGGGTCTCCAGCCCTGATCAAAAAGGAATGTCACTGCTTTGCAGCTGAGGTAAGGACACAAGCTCACTCTTCAACATAAACATCCCTTCTTGGAAAAATAGCTCAAGTTGCAGCCTGAATTACCCTCCTTGTCTTCAGCAGCAGGTTCACTGGGCAGACACTCATCCTTTATGTACTACCAGCTAGTTTTAATCTTGGAGAGGGCTACTGCCTTTGCAACAGATTCATCTGCAGTCGTCCGACAGGTTCTGCCTGTAAAACTCGGTCTGCCGTCTCCTTACCTCTCTGTAATGACTGCTTTCTTCTTCAGTGATGGACACTGTTAGTCAGAGCCACACACAGACACATGAGAAAATATCTTTAACCTCATCATTTTCTCCAGTATCATTCCCTCTCCATACACAACTTCCCAGGATTGCACAAGTGGGAAACTAAAGCAAGGCAGCACAGAGCAACCACCCTGCTGCTCTGCATGCAGAGTGTGGGGGGGGCAAGACCCTGCATGTGCACAAAGCTTCTGCAAAACTCCAAGTGAATCATATCTGTGCTGCTTCTTCCCACATCCCAGTTCTTCAGAGTCACACAGCTGTGTGAGAGTCTCATCTTTTATCTTCAAAGAAGAAAAATTCTAAACTTAATTTGAGGGATGGCAGAAATTCACAGAACCCAAGCATCACAGAAGTACAGACCTTAAGAGCTACTAAAAATTATCATTTTAATTTCCATTATATTTCATTATTTTTTTTAAAGCAAGCTCAAGATCCTGAATGATTTGGTCAAACACTTCTACAGCTGGGGAAATCTCTCTAATGGAAGCAGTTACACTTCAGGAATGCAGTTAAAAGCAAGGCAAGGGATGCTTTCCTGGGGAGGGTTCTGAATGCTTGCATACAATAACTTGAATGTCTCACCTGTTGAGCTGATGCCCCATCAGGGCGGCAGCAAGGAAAATACAAGCTCTTCATTATTGAGTAATTGGGTGCACACCCTTAATAGTGAAAACAGTTTACTAAGTAATTGCTCACCATCAGACAGCTAGAACAGGAGCACTAACAAAAATCCTACAAGATCCCAAGGGTTAGAAGAGAAGCAGGAACAGCAGCAGCAACTGTCGGAAAGCTGTACAAAAGCTTTCTATACGAGGAAGGCTTCAGCCAGTATGAACCAGCAATGCATGCTTTCCTGCCAAGAAGCATACAGCTGAACATACAGCACAAGTGACTAAAATAATTTAGCTCAAAAACTAAAGGAATTTAAAATTCTAGTACTACAATAATTATTTTATTCAAAGAGTTTACTGAAAATTTGATGGTGGTTCTTAAAAGCTATCATTGATTATAACTCAGACTTTAATCAAACTCTAAAACAAACAAACAACTAACAAACAAACCACCACCTTTAAAAGCTCTCATTCTGAAAAGGTTAACTTCATCAGGTTTTTAAAGTACAAAGTAAGCAACATCTGAGGTGACTGGAAGGGGATCACCACTGTCATGTCCACTTTCCTCCCTTTCTTCACTAGTTCTGTGTAAAAGAAGTGTCTTTCTGAATCATCCTAAACTGGGTGTGTATAGAGAAGCAAGCAGGCAGCTCCACCTAACTATCAATTACTGTCACAAGATTTACACTTCATCTATTTTCCTTCTCTCCAGTTTTGTTTTTCCTGCACCAGCAATAAATTTGACAAAACCACAAGACTACAAATTCAATCCCTGCCACCTACTGAAGCCAGTTAAATGAGTTTAACATTTTTTATATTGCATGGTGGGAAAGATTAAACTACAAGTTCCCATTGAAACAATTCTTGTTCATATTTCCTTATTATCATCTGAGAGCTTACTATTGAGTTTGCAGATCAGCTTCCCAGAGAAGCTGCTTCAGTCATTTGAAAAAAAAGCTAAAGACAACCAAATCAACATTTAACATTTTGTGTCAAAAGCTGGAACATGCCTACCAATTTAGCCAAGTGACCTCTATCTGCTATAGATTTACATTTTCTCCTTTTGTCCTCCCTTAGAGAAAACTAAGCCAATATCACAAAATGATTAGGGTTGGAAGGCGCCCCAAGGATCATCTAGTTCCAACCCTCCTGCCACAGGCAGGGACACCTTCCACTAGATCAGGCTGCTCAGAGCCACATCCAACCTGGCCTTAAAAACATCCAGGGATGGGGCTTCCAACATCTCCCTAGGTAACCTGTTGCAGTGTCTCACCACCCTTCTGGCGAAGATCTTATTCCTGATGTCTAATCTAAATCTACCCTCCTCTAGCTTGGATGCACTCCCCCTAGTCCTATCACTACCTGAGACCCTAAAAAGTCTAAGAAGTCCTTCACTAGCTTTCCTGTATCCCCCACATCAGTCACTGGAAGGCCACAATAAGGTTTCCTCAGAGCCTTCTCTTCTCCAAACTGAGCAACCCCAACTCAGTCTGTGCTTACAGGAGAGGTGCTCCAGCCCTCTGATCATCCTTGTGGCCCTTTCTCTGGACACATTCCAGCACATCCATATCTTTCTTGTACTTGGGCTCCAGAGCTGGACACAGTACTCCAGGTGGGGTCTCATGAGAGAGATGTAGAAGGGGAGAATCACCTCTGTCAACATGTTGGCCACACTTCTCTTGATGCAAGCCATATTACAGTTGGCTTTCTGGGCTGCAGCTTATATTGAGAGGAGTTAGAAAGAAGAATCATTACTGACTGATTGGACAAATCTGAGTAGACTAAATGTATTTCTGTCAGCATTGAACAAATTAACCCATTATTTGATAGATTTGCTTTGAAAGCAAACGTGTTCTTTCTGGTTTTATGAGCAAATGAAGACAATTGGCAAGAGATGCATAATACAAAGGAGTCAGTTACTCAAATCATAATACCTTGGAAATAAAACATGTTTCAGAACTAAGCAATAGTGTAGAACATTTACAACAAACATCACTTGCTTCTGCCACGCAAAGGAAGAAACAATGAAAGCACTGGACAGCACATGAGCTTACAGATGGTGATCTACAAGAAGCAGGGGGAGGAGGGAAATGAAAAAGATATTCAGCAAAATGAGAGCTGAAATGTCCATCACAAGGACAAAGATAAACCCACAGGAGACAAGCCACAACTTGGGGATGGAAGAGGGAAGTACTTCTCTTGCCCATATAAGGCCTCTGACCTAAAGCTCTTTGAAGGGATAAGATTTTACAGTAAACACAGGGGATTTGAATATGGCTTTACTGCTGTTCTAGAGTGGGGGTTTTCCTGAGAACTCAGCACAGTCTTCTTCACAGGACATAAAATGAAATATTTCTTCTATTTTATTGATCCCTTTCATTGCTCTGAAAAAGGAAAACAAGCTATGCACTACCATAAAATACTACTGCTCCATAGCTGATGCAGTCTGCTACAGCTACCATCTCCACTATATCTATGCTACCTCTAAATTCCCTCATCTTCTCTATTTATGATATTTCTGAACCATCAACTGAAAAAGACCAAAATATGGTTGCGGTGATGTGACTGGGAGGTTACTGTGAAACTTAGGGATAACAGTAAAGAATGGGACCTTTTGCATACACAAGAAAAGACACAGAAGGAAACAAACTCCATTTAGTAGGATCATATAGTCAAACTGAAAAATGATTTTTTGATCTGATCCATGGTTGCTGGCCCTTTGTTAGAGCAGACACACATATGTTGAATGTCTGTGTGAAAGCAGAAGACATTCACTAAACCATACGGGAGCGAAAAATCTATCTGTAACTGCGACCATAAAAGGGAGAAAGCTATGGAATGTGTTATGTTCATCCAGCAAAGCTGCTCTCTAGCAATCAGCAGATTCAGTATAATCAATCCTGCTTTTAGACACAATAGAGTCTAGTCTGGAATACAAGAGTAAACTAAGACAAATCATCAGAAAGCTCTCCAGAGATTTTCCTTTTTCTCTTGGGGTTTTTTTTTGTGGTATCAGACACAATTGGCAGGAAATTGCGATGGCAAGAAACGTCGTGGGTTCAAAGCTGCCCCAACTTTCTAGCAAGAGGATGAATTCAAAACACCTCCCTACACACTGCACCAAAGCAAGAAAGGAAAAAAAAATAAGTTAAAAAAAAAGAAAATAAAGAAAAGGAGAACTTCAACAGTGGTTTTCACTACAGATAAAAAGAGTCTGGAAACAATTAGCAAGTTAAAAAAAAATTGAGGAGGAAGAGTAATGACAATAAAAAAAATAATACTTGAAATGCTGAATACTGAAGATGTGGATTTTGATGGCTGTAACACCCTAGACGCTGCAGGTATGTAACAAAGTTTGATACAGAATTTAACACAGTTCAAAATAAAACCAACCCCTTCCATTAGCAGTGTTCCAAGGCCATAAACTTACACAGCAAGTTATCAAAGAAAAACATCTGTGCACTGTCCACACATGCAGCATGTGCTTAAAAAGCAACAAAGAATGATGTCATTTCAGCCTGGTTTTTATTACATTCCATTTTCTAAATTCTCAGCAGTACAGCCCTACCTCAGTCTCTAAGAAACAGCCCAGCATTACTTCACCATCATTTGGGGCAAATTTACAGGGAAGTCTTTTGCAGTGCCCCATGCTGCAAATGTTCCCTTTCACTAGGATGATGATGAATGGTTTGATTTTCCCTCCACAGCTACAAACAAGTCATAGTTTCATAGTTTCATTCAGGGTTGGAAGGGACCACAAGGATCATCTAGTTCCAACCCCCCTGCCATGGGCAGGGACACCCCACACTAGATCAGGCTGGACAGAGCCTCATCCAGCCTGCTCTTAAACACCCCCAGGGACGGGGCCTCGACCACCTCCCTGGACAACCCATTCCAGGGTTTCACCACTCTCATGGTGAAGAACCTCCTCCTCACATCCAGCCTGAATCTCCCCACCTCCAGCTTCATTCCATTCCCCCTAGTCCTATCACTACCTGATATCCTGAGAAGTCCTTCCCCTGCCTTCCTGTAGGCCCCCTTCAGATACTGGAAGGCGACAATTAGGTCACCTCGGAGCCTTCTCTTCTGCAGACTGTACAGCCCCAACTCCTTCAGTCTGTCCTCATAGGAGAGGTGCTCCAGCCCTCTGATCATCCTCGTGGCCCTTCTCTGGACACGTTCCAGCACCTCCACATCCCTCTTGTAATAGGGGCTCCAGAACTGGACACAGTACTCCAGGTGGGGTCTCACCAGGGCTGAGTAGAGGGGGAGGATCACCTCCCTCGACCTGCTAGCCACACTTCTCCTGATGCAGCCCAGGATCTGATTGGCTTTGCGGGCTGCAAGTGCACACTGAGAGCTCATGTTGAGCTTTTTGTCCACCAGCACCCCCAAGTCTCTCTCCTTGCCCATAAATGAGTCCTTGCCCATAAATGAGGCCAAAGTGATACAGATTTGGGTAGCTTTCCTCTCGCGCCACTACAGCAGCCAGTAGCCTGCTCTCTGAACACAGCTGGCCTCCAGCAAAAGTGTGTGAGTCCATGCAATGGAGCATGACCCTGAAATGGAGAAAATAATTTGATCTCCAACAGAGAGCCATAGCAGCCAAAACTGAAGTTCTCAGACACCTACTGCTATTGAGGCTTGATGTGACAAGCAGGGAACTGCCTGCTTAAGAGAAGATATCAGAGGCCATACACGTCATCACTTCTCCAGGCCAACTGCACTGTGTCCATCAACCTTCATGCTTCCACCTCCTATCTCTCAGAAGCTTCATTCATGCCAACCTTCTCAGCACCGATTTCCCTCAGACAAACACACTAGAAAGTATGGCCTATGATAACACAGCACTGCACTGCTTATTTCTTCCCTCTTGAGGGGAGAAAACACAAATAAAAAGAACAGATTTCTGGTACTAAGGTCTAGAACATTCCTAGAAACTCTCAACCAGGGTTTTGTTTGTTTTGGGGGTGGGGAGTGGTCTGTGTGTATTTTGTGTGTTTGGAGGGTCACTCGTGTTTTGTTTGAGGGAGGGAAGGGTGTTGTTTTTTGTTGGTGGTGGGTTTGTTGAGGGGTTTTGTTTGGTTTGTTTTTAATTTACCATGCTAAAGTGTTGTCCAGCCTACAGTTTTCTAAGCTCAGTGATTTATTTCTGATATTTAATTATTTAAGAAGGACTAGCATGTTGCAATAAGGGCTTTATAAAGGTAGACCCTCAGTAGTTTTGTGGAGGGATGCAGGGCAGAGTACATGTGTTTCTCTCAGGCCAGTTCCAGGAGACACTGGAAAAAAGCCATATCCCTTGATTCAAATGAAGTCATTCCTGCTTCTCTTCCAAAAATTACAATAGCACCATGTATGAAACTCATCAGTAACTGGAGAATCTTGGACTTCATTATTTAAAGCTGGATTTAATGCAATATGAACTCTTTCTTGAAAACAACTTTTCACATAAAGGCATTAATGTAAACTTACTCGTATGTATTGGGGCTTTTTTTATGCATACCAACGCTTTCTTGTAATACTCTTGGACTGTAATATTGGCCTGACACACTGCATATAAAAATAGTCTGTCCTCTTACCCAATGATGGGCTTCAGGGACCCCAGGGTTATTAAATTTGGACAGACTGCAGTAGAATATTTAGAATAAACCAAACCAGGTTGGAAGAGACCTTCAAGATCATCGTGTCCAACCCATCAACCAATCCAACCCACCCAAACAGCTAACCCATGGCACCAAGCACCCCATCAAGTCTCCTCCTGAACGCCTCCAATGACAGCAACTCCACCACCTCCCCAGGCAGCCCATTCCAATGGGCAATCACTCTTTCTGTATAGAAATTCTTCCTAACATCCAACCTGAACCTCCCCTGGTGCAGCCTGAGACTGTGTCCTCTTGTTCTGGTACTGGCTGCCTGGGAGAAGAGACCATCATCTGCCTGTCTACAACCTCCCTTCATGGAAACATGGGATGTGCTCCCAGACTCCATGTGGGAAGCAAGCAGTGCTGAGGCCAGCCTCCCAGCATGATGGCCAGCTTGGCCACCGCTCCAGCCAGAGCTGAGACCTGGGCCGCACAGGGAAAGTCCCGTTCCCTTCCAGAGTCACAGCAGCCATGTTGCTTGCTTTCCACCTCTGTCATCTCCTCTCACCCTTGCCTGGTCTGATGTGGGTATTACCAAGGCAGCAGATTGGTACAGTATCTGGACAAATGCACAGCAATGTTAACAATCTCCTTACCCATGCAAGGAGCATGTTAACCCACTCAACCATCAAAACTTTCACAAGTATTATACTAGTCCTGGAATGAATACAGATATTGGAAACTCACAACTGTAGTAAATTTCTGCTTTAAAACAACAGCCTTTGCACATAAGGTAGCTTAAGCCAGCTAAAATCCATAAATAACTGAAAATCCCCTTGCTGGAGAACTGAGAGGAGAGGTATTTCAGTTTAGGATGCTGAATTAAATACCAAAATTCAGGTTTACTCCAACACAAAACATCAAGCCAAGGAGTTACTAGCAACAGATAAAGAACTTATCATTTCACATTTTTACTAATATGAATGAAATTTTAACTGCTACTCAGAAAGAAAATCCTATTAGCAGCTCACGATTCTTATTGCTGATAATAAGTTATTTGATAGATTTTTATGTTGATATGAAAGCAACAGCCAGATGGCTTCACTAGAGACTTCTGCTGCTCTACAAAACACACACATACACACACACAAAATAATCAATGTGAAAGAAAAAAGTGTGTTCAGTCACCATCTTCTCTCTGCAGGAAATTACTCCCATCAGATATCTGCTTATATTTATTTACATATATACACAGATAGATAACACTGTCAATTCCTTTTACATACTCAACATCATTTAAGTCCACCCAGCAGGTAGTCCTACAGGCAAAGCAGCTAACAAAATGGTCATCCAGAAAGAGATGCTGCCCCTAGAATGCATAAAATACTAAATATGATTTTTAAACATGTTCCTACATCTATTTCAACTGATAAATCTCCTCCACCTGCAGTAAGTGTGAGAGCACTGACACTGTTTGGATTGTATTATAAATCTGAATTTTGAAGATTTCCACCTAAAAGTTCACTTCATTTAGAAAAGAAGGAGTTGAGGGTCTCAGCCTTGGTTTACTGTTCACTTTGTTAAAACACTTCTTCCAAGCATTCAGTGGATTAAGATTACTCAGCAGCATTCTCTGTTGTTACTTATGCTTAATTTAGAATATATTATGCAATTAAAATAAAAAATAATTAAAAATTAGACCCCCCCACACCACACTTTGGTTAGAATCTGTGCACTTCAATTCTGACCTGATTTTTACACACACCCAGAACCCAAAAGCGTAAACAAACCGAAGAACCTAAGTGCAACCCTTATCTGCATAATCATAGCTGCCATGTAGTTGTAATAAAAAACCCTCAGTTGCTCCTGCTATAGTTAATTATTCCCTTCTAAATATAGACCAGTTTCAGGCCTAGAGAGTCAGGTCACCAGGTAAAGCTTTACAGAGCATAAATCCGTCACCGCCTTTGCTCAAAGCACCTCTTTAATCCAAATTCATTTACTGTGACAGTGAAAAGTGGCTGATTTAGGCAGCACAGTCAGATCGTTTCGAACCCGTCTGTCCTGTTTTCAAAGGAGGGAGATCACAGTGGAAACTCGGAGGAGTCAGCAGAAACTCCACCAAGTTGCCAGCCTGCCTTCCAACCTTTTTATCTTTTTTTGTTTGTTTACTTAATCTTCTCCAAAATTTGCATGCTCCTCGCAATCGCTACCGATTCCAAATGACAGTCATGTCAATAATCATAATTGCTATCTACATGGGCAGCCAACCACCACCACAAATAAGACCATGCACTTGCCATAATTATAAGGGAAAACATTAAACCAAACATTGTTCAATTTTTCAAATTAATATAGTTACCACCAAGCTCTAATTTGTCTCATCGATGTCAAAGTTAACCTCGTGAAGTTCAATAAGAGCAAGTGCAGGGTCCTGCATCTGGGTCGAGGCAATCCCAGGCACAAATACAGGCTGGGCAGTGACTGGCTGGAAAGCAGCCCTGAGGAGAGAGACTTGGAGTTGCTGGTGGACAAAAAGCTCAACATGAGCTCTCAGTGTGCACTTGCAGCCCGCAAAGCCAATCAGACCCTGGGCTGCATCAGGAGAAGTGTGGTCAGCAGGTTGAGGGAGGTGATCCTCCCTCTCTACTCAGCCCTGGTGAGACCCCACCTGGAGTACTGTGTCCAGTTCTGGAGCCCCTATTACAAGAGGGATGTGGAGGTGCTGGAACGTGTCCAGAGAAGGGCCACAAGGATGATCAGAGGGCTGGAGCACCTCTCCTATGAGGACAGACTGAAGGAGTTGGGGCTGTACAGTCTGGAGAAGGGAAGGCTCCAAGGTGACCTAATTGTGGCCTTCCAGTATCTGAAGGGGGCCTACAGGAAGGCTGGGGAGGGACTTGTCAGGATCTCAGGTAGTGATAGGACTAGGGGGAATGGAATGAAGCTGGAGGTGGGGAGATTCAGGCTAGATGTGAGGAGGAAGTTCTTCAACATGAGAGTGGTGAAACTCTGGAATGGGTTGTCCAGGGAGGTGGTTGGGGCCCTGTCCCTGGAGGTGTTTAAGCCCAGGCTGGATGAGGCTCTGGCCAGCCTGATGTAGTGTGGGGTGTCCCTGCCCATGGCAGGGGGTTGGAACTAGATGATCCTTGTGTTCCCTTCCAACCCTGAATGATACTATGATACTAGGAAATAACATGCTTGTCATGGGAGGGCACTTCAAATACTGAAGCCCAAGGCAGAAATGCATTTGGAGTAAGCTTTTTCAAAACCAAAGCATTTCTATGTGTTTATGCATTTCCCTCCCCTTCTTTTCTCCTTCAGATATAGTCACACACACAAAAAAAATCTATTATTGATCTACAACTAAATGAAGGCATTTGCTTTAAAAGAGACATGTTCCATTTTCTAAAGCAATTTATATTTTGTGAGGCAAGGTGGCACTGAGCTTTAACAAAATATAGCCAGTTTCCAAAAAGACCTGTTCAAAGCATAGTCAGGTTCCAAAAGTATCTGTTCAAGGTTGTAAATTTTTATATATTTTTTATATATAGAATCATAGAATCAACAGGGTTGGAAAAGACCTCAAAGATCATCAAGTCCAACCTATCACCCAAGACCTCATGACTACTAGACCATGGCACCAAGTGCCACGTCCAATCCCTCCAGGGACGGTGACTCCACCACCTCCCTGGGCAGCCCATTCCAATGGCTAACAGTTCCTTCTGTGAAGAACTTCCTCCTCACCTCGAGTCTAAACTTCCCCTGGTGCAGCCTTAGACTGTGTCCTCTTGTTCTGGTGCTGGCTGCCTGGGAGAAGAGACCAACCCCTCCCTGGCTACAACCACCTTTCAGGTAGTTGTAGAGGGCAATAAGGTCTCCGCTGAGCCTCCTCTTCTCCAGGTTAAACAATCCCAGCTCCCTCAGCCTCTCCTCATAGGGCTTGTGCTCAAGGCCTCTCACCAGCCTTGTTGCCCTTCTCTGGACACATTCAAGAGTCTCAATGTCCTTCATATGTTTTAATTTAAGTATATATTATATATACTTGAGTATATATTGTAATACATTAAAAGTAAATATTCTAATACTTGACTCTTTTTATATATTATATATATATATAATTTACATATTTTAACTTGAGTATTCCAAGTTGAGTATTGTATTAAAATACAAATATGAACACTGCACTGGGAACCAACATTTATTCAGAACTTTAGCATATGCTTCAACACAGGCTTCCAAAATAGTGATGCAGCACTAGGCACAGTGTGGCAGGTTACTGAAATCTAGCATTCTTGAGGAAAAAGGGAAGCAGCCAGTTTTCTGTGCACATCATATGGTTAATGAGAGAGAAATTAGTCATGCAATGTTATCACATTTAAGTTTTGATTTAAAAAAAAAAAAAAAATCACTTTCTCTATGGAAGCCAAAGTAAACAAAATATTTAGAGAAGAAGCTGCATTTCAGCTGCACTTCAAAGTCTAGAGGCAGGACAGCTTCAGCAGCCCCTCCTGCCCTGCATGGGGCAGGCACTACTGCCACCCCAGCAGCTAACCAGCCCAAGGAACTGATTCACCCTTGCAAAGCTAAGTCAATTAATCAAACCTTTTCATCCTCCCCACCCCTGTCTGATTCCCCATGCAATCACTCACATGCCAGCAAAAGGCTTTGCTCAAGACATGCCCCAAATTTTCTTCGTTTTCCAACTCCACCGGTCAAGAACAGAGGAAGGCTGACCTGCTGAAGGGTGGGTTACAGCTGCTGTGATGGCAGACACCCCCCTGCCCAGCCCCACTGGCTGACAGCTCCTGCTGCAAGCCCTGCTCCAGTCAGAGCAAAGACTGGCAGGTTAGAGCAGAGAAATGAAGCTGACAGAAGCCTCAAGGCCCCAATTTTGAGCAGCTTTAGACAATCTAATTGCTGTCTGCAAGCATACCAACCCCCTAGTCCCAAGCCATCAGAAAAATCTTTTTTCCTATTGTGTTATCCCATGGGATTTGTTTCTGTCAGCTTACTGAAACAGCTCAGCAAAGGGGGAAGCACAGGAGCACAGAAGTAGAGGCACCACTGAGTTCACAGATAGGTTGGCATCAGTCTAAGAAAGCCTACAGTCTAAGCTAAAAAAAAATAATCATTTTTGCAGCAATTTCTACTGCAGCAATTCTTTCTTAATACCTCAGCATTGCCATGACCCTTTCTAACACCCATTTTTCTAATTTATTTTGTCTTTGCTTGTCGACTGTACTTTAAAGCTAAGTAAATAGGTATTGAAAACACTTCTTGCATCTTTCAGGTTTGCAGAATATACAGGCCTCACCACAACACTGATCCACAATGCTGCCACAGCAAGTCATCAAAGAGATGCAAGGGTTGGCTCATGATTCTTATGGGTCTCAAAACTTGCATAGTAATTCCCAGGCCTGCACAGCAAAATCAGGACTCCCTCAACCTTCCCTCTTCAGAGCCACAGAAAAAGGCTGTGGTGAGACACAGTGGGGATGGTGTCTCACCACAGGTTGAGGGAAGCCCAAACTCTGGTGGTTCACTCAAACTCTTGCATCTGATATTTAACTCCAGCAGAGCTCCTGAGCCAGGAACCGAGCAAGGGGCAGGTTATACACCCTCCTCCAAGCCTCAAATTCCCAGCAGTGCACCAGTGGTGGGATAACCATTGCCACACCTGCTGTATCTCTGTTTGTCTTCTCTGACAGGAGAGAACCCATACAACACAGCCAGCACAACCTGACTTATATCATTAGCGTGTTTCTTCTACAAAGAAGCACAGCATATGCCATGTGCACACTGCTGTGAAGGTAGGGCTGTGATTCTTTCATTTCCTGCAGTAGGTGGGAAAAAATACAAAGAAAACCACCATGAGGATCATCAAGGAGGAGACACCCTTGTCTGAAACAGCCAGCCAGCTACAGACACCTCAAAAGAATTAATTGGTACCTGCTTAACTATGTCTTCTCCTAATAATGGAGATTTCTTTCTCCTGTTTCCACTACTGAATTAGTATGTAGAGAAGAGTCATTTTTTGTTATTATTTACAAGAGACTCAATGTATCTGCATACCCACCTCATGCTTGAACCAAAACAATCTAACACTTCATTACGGGTTATTAAATACATGAAGCCTCATGACCACCTTGTGATTTATGGTATCATTCCCTCCACTTCACAGAGAGAAAACTACAGAACAGCAGTTATCTCAGTTGAGTAAGTTATTAAAAAGCTCTGTCAGGAAACCCACAATAAAAGTCACTTAATTTCCATGGGGCCAGGATTTCATGTCTTTTTCTGACTCTCTGCCTGTGCTATAACTGTACAATTACTAGTAAACTCCAGTGGAGCAAAGCTCAAATAATTAGAGACATAGCCTGCTTTCATTGAAGCCACTGGCAAAACTCTTACTAATTTTAACAGAAGCAGGATTACACTAAGTGCTCATAAAGCAGCTGTGATCCCTGGAAGTGACTCCTGAGTTCTCAATATTATTAGCCATAAGACTACATCTACCTAAGGGATACTTTTGGTTTAAAGCATTCAAAATCTGGTCTGAAAACCTCCTAGGTTTTTTAAATGTTGTTTTTCCACAAGAACATCGTTGAAGGACATATGAATGGTTATTATTCACACTGAAATTGTTCATATGAATAATTTAAAGGTGTTGCTAACAGCAGATACCAAGGCTACTCCAGCAAGGGACAGAAGTCCCTGTGAGGATTCTCATCTCTTTCATATCTCCTCTTGCCCCTGGTTATAACAGCTTTTCATTTATTTTCCAATTAAAATGGTGAATTAACAAGATTTGGAAGATCTACCCAATCAACAGCTTGCTTTATTGCTGTATTAAATGGGAAAATCATGAAATACCTGAAAAATGGAGGAAGGAAAGCTTTTCAGGCCAAGTCCTTAACATGAAATTGTTTAGATTATAAAGCACAGCAGACAGAGAGAGTTTCTTGCAACTGCCTGACCTGGTTTGGGTTTTTTTAACATTATGAATTTTTCTCTACGTAGTGTCTCATGCTGAAACAAATATAACAAAGTTCATGAATGATGGGTTCCACCAGGTTTCCCTGCTCAATTTTAAAATACAAGTTATAGCCTGAGATCTGCCTAACACAAAGGCATACATAAGTTCTCACCAAGATTTTGGGCAGCAAGTGAACAAACAAGTACAACTTTAATACACCTCAACTATGACCAAATGAGCACAGGCGAATACAAAATCATGCCAAGAGCATCAAAAGGACCTACACCTTTAATAAGCATGAGCAAGAACTACACTAACAAACATAAGTACAGCAGCTTTCACCCGAAAGGTCACAGGTAAATCACTCCTGTGAGCCACACTAGGTATAGAATAGAATAAACCAAGTTGGAAGAGACCTTCAAGATCACTGTGTCCAACCCATCAACTAATCCAACCCACCCAAACAACTAAACCATGGCACCAAGCACCCCATCAAGTCTCCTCCTGAACACCTCCAGTGATGGTGACTCCACCACCTCCCCGGGCAGCCCATTCCAATGGGCAATCACTCTCTCTGTATAGAACTTCTTCCTAACAGCCAAACTAAACCTCCCCTGGCACAGCCTGGGACTGTGTCCTCCTATTCTGGTGCTGGCTGCCTGGGAGAAGAGACCAACATCCACCTGTCTACAACCTCCCTTCAGGTAGTTGTAGAGAGTAGTGAGGTCACCCCTGAGCCACCTCTTCTCCAGGCTAAGCAGCCCCAGCTCCCTCAGCCTCTCCTCCTAGGGCTTGTGTTCCAAACCCCTCACCAACTTTGTTGCCCTTCTCTGGACACACTCCAGCAAGTCAACCTTCTTCCTAAACTGAGGGGCCCAGCACTGGACACAGGACTCAAGGTGTGGCCTAACCAGTGCACTGTACAGGGGCAGAATGACTTCCCTGCTCTTGCTGGCCATACTGTTCTTGATGCAGGCCAGGATGCCATTGGCCCTCTTGGCTGCCTGGGCACACTGCAGGCTCATGTTCAGCCTACCATCAACCAGTTCCCCCAGGTCCCTCTCTACCTGGCCGCTCTCCAGCCACTCTGACCCCAGCCTGTAGCACTGCATCATAGCAACGAAGAAGTCACAGTGGCATCTATGGCTCCCCCTGCAAGGAAAGTGATTAACAGGCAGCTCGGTTCCACTCAGATCTTGCTATGTCTCATAGAACTTTAAAGAGAAGGCTTCATTAAATGTGTCTGGAAGCAAAAAAAGCATAGCTAACAGCAATAAGTTTCACACAGGAGAAAAATGCCACAGTTACTAATCAAACAGAGGACTCTGAAGGAAAGAAGACATGGAATAGCATCCTGAAACCACACACACCTATATGTCAAATAAATCTGAAATAATGGAATTCTTTAAAATTCTCTTTCCTCTATTTTGCAGCTCAATGCAGACATTTGGATGACGACTGCCATGTCAGCATTGTTGTTCAGACATACTTACCCAGACTAAAGAGAACAGAAGCAGAAGCCCAGAGGCTGCTGCCCAGCAGCAATTCAAGCATTTCAAGTGTTCCCACTTTAAAACCATACAAGGCCATGGCAAGGCAAAGTGCACACCTTCAACAACTGCTGCTTCTATCCTAGCCATAACCATGGAACACAGCATCACAGAAGACTTCAAGTACAACAGAAGCTTAGATTGCTCTTAAACAAGGGTATCTGTGGATCCTCAAAGCTTTTATTTCAAAAGACATGAAAATATTTTTGCAAATCAGCTTTAAGGAACAAACATTAATTGTTCTTTGCCAGTCTTAGTCTGCAGCCCCTGTGAGCTTATCAGTATAAGGAAGCTTAAGTTTTCCATAGTCTCACTTGAGCTTCCAGGATTCATTACACCAAAGTCATTCACAGCTTCATCACATGATAATCCCTACATTTTTGCTGAAGATAAATCAGTGAATAAATACATTTGTTTTAAGCAAAGAATACTGATCTGTCTCTACAGCAGCACTGTGCATGATTTGACAGGGTTTCTTTTAACTGACTTCATTTTCAGATGAAAACAATTATTCTGAGCAGCAAGGACAACTTGTTCTTTTACAAAGCACTCTCTTCCTTCTGTTTAGTCAGCTAAATCCCAGAAATAGAATCCCCTATTTAAATCTACCTGCAATAAGCAGAGACTATAAATACACTCAGGTTATTTCCAAATGCAAAATCTAATTTGCACAGAAACAAAATGAGTTCTTTCTTCAACAAATGACTGCATCCTAAAATTTCCCTACTCACACTTGTGCACCATGTTGGCACCATGTCCCCATATCCATCTCAGCTCTAGCAGATGGGAATCTAAGAGATACCCTTAGGTAATCTTTGCACCCTTAGCACTACAAACCACAGGTACTTGCCCTCCCTTGCACATCAACTAACTCTCTCACCAGATAAACTCCCAAAAAATTTGCTACCTCAAAAAACACATTTACAACAAGCTCCACCTGTTCCTTCCTCAGATGAACACCTCCAGGTAGCTTAACGTTCCATAAAGGAACCTGAACTTGCTTGCCCCTTCAAAGCACAGGAGCTTCCCATATCCCTGTAGGGGTTTCATCATGCTGGCAGACACAGAGCAGACCTTTTCAGCTGTTTAAGACATCTGCACCCCTGGATTCCTTTATCCAAATTAACACAATTCCATCTCCTTTGTGTCTTTCCAGTTGTATGCATATTTTTGCCCTTGCAGATAATTCTACATTTGTGCCAGCTACTAACACCAGTCACCCTCCAACTTTCCATGATTCCCCAGCCCCTTTCTAAAGCCCAAGCACTAACCAGTTTCACAAAACTCCATGGTGTGCCGGGTAAGTATTGATCTCATGTCACAGCTGAAGACGGATATAAAAAATTTGATGACTTGTTTAAACTGGGGTGGGGGGGAAATTAAAGACTTATGAGTTAACACTTATGACAGACACAAATATTAGAAGGAAAATAACTATTTAAGATGCTGCTATTACCTACAGGCTGGGGTCAGAGTGTCTGGAGAGCACCAAGCAGAGAGAGACCTGGGGGGTACTGGTCGATGGTAGGCTGAATATGAGCCTGCAGTGTGCCCAGGCAGCCAAGAGGGCCAATGGCATCCTGGCCTGCATCAGGAACAGTGTGGCCAGCAGGAGCAGGGAAGTCATTCAACCCCTGTACACTGCACTGGTCAGGCCGCACCTTGAGTCCTGTGTCCAGTTCTGGGCCCCTCAGTTTAGGAAGGATGTTGACTTGCTGGAGCGTGTCCAGAGAAGGGCAACGAAGTTGGTGAGGGGTTTGGAACACAAGCCCTATGAGGAGAGACTGAGGGAGTTGGGGTTGCTTAGCCTGGAGAAGAGGAGGCTCAGGGGTGACCTTATTGCTCTCTACAACTACCTGAAGGGAGGTTGTAGACAGGCAGAGGTTGGTCTCTTCTCCCAGGCAGCCAGTACCAGAACAAGAGGACACAGTCTCAGGCTGCACCAGGGGAGGTTTAGGTTGGATGTTAGGAAGAAGTCCTACACAGAGAGAGTGATTGCCCATTGGAATGGACTGCCTGGGGAGGTGGTGAAGTCACCATCACTGGAGTTGTTCAGGAGGAGACTTGATGGGGTGCTTGGTGCCATGGTTTAGATGATTAGGTGAGTTGGATTCGTTGATAGGTTGGACGCAATGATCTTGAAGGTCTTTTCCAACCTCGTTTATTCTATTCTACTGAAACTTGAAGTTAGTACAAAATTATAAAATCATAGAATGGGTTGGGTTGGAAGGCACCTTATAGATCATCTAGTTCCAACACGCCTATCAGGGAGAGAGACATTTTCCACTAGACCAGGCTACTCAAGGCCTCATCCAACCTGGCAAAGTAACATTTTGAAAGTGCGTATCACACCAAACTTTCATCACAAAAAGGACATATGCTACCAAAGCAGATTTTTGAAATATAAAGAGGGGTAAGTAGAACTGACATTGGAAAATGCTTAAAAATAGCCCAATGGTAAAAATGAAGGAGAGGAGAAAAAGAAAATCAACAACCCAAAACAAAAACCACCACAACCCAAAAAACCCCACACCAGTCTGTAGTTCCTCACACAAAATTCATTGTGTTTAAGTTGTACTATTAATATGCACCAAAAAAGGGGGGGAAGTGACAAATCTACTCGCCAAAAGGGTAATCCCTTGCTTTATATACCCAGAAACATAACAATAAGGTGATTAAAGTACATATTATATTTGATATGACAAAGAATTAAGGGGAGAGGGGAAGAAAGAAATAAGAAACTGGTAGCAGATCTGATTTCACACTCGGGGGATTACAATGTAGAGAATACACACAGGCATTCTTCACTGACAACAGCACTGCAAAACACTTGGTGCATTGCTGGCACCCTTAGGATTTAAAAGACTCAGTGTTCTGCTTCGTTACTTCACAGCATGCAAAAGTTCGGAGAACGCTGGAATACCAAGCGGCTCAGTAAGAAAGCAAAAGGCAAGCAAAGGGCCTCATCAAACTTACAAGATCCTGATAGACCTCATTTGACAGCATTTTACTGTGCCCAAATTGTGGAAAATAACAAAGCATTTCTCTTCTCTTAACTGTGCAATCCAGGCCATGCAGTGGGTGCCATACTGATTTCATAGTATCAGGGTTGGAAGGGACCACAAGGATCATCTAGTTCCAACCCCCCTGCCACGGGCAGGGACACCTCACACTACATCAGGCTGGCCACAGCCTCATCCAGCCTGGGCTTAAACACCTCCAGGGATGGGGCCTCGACCACCTCCCTGGACAACCCATTCCAGTGCTTCACCACTCTTATGTTGAAGAACCTCCTCCTCACATCTAGCCTGAATCTCCCCACCTCCAGCTTCATTCCATTCCCCCTAGTCCTATCACTACCTGACATCCTGAGAAGTCCTTCCCCAACCTTCCTGTAGGCCCCCTTCAGATACTGGAAGGCCACAATTAGGTCACCTCGGAGCCTTCTCTTCTGCAGACTGAACAGCCCCAACTCCTTCAGTCTGTCCTCATAGGAGAGGTGCTCCAGCCCTCTGATCATCCTCGTGGCCTTTCTCTGGACACGTTCCAGCACCTCCACATCCCTCTTGTAATAGGGGCTCCAGAACTGGACACAGTACTCCAGGTGGGGTCTCACCAGAGCTGAGTAGAGAGGGAGAATCACCTCCCTTGCCCTGCTGGCCACACTTCTCCTGATGCAGCCCAGGATCTGATTTCCCCAAAAGCAGACTGTACGTGCACCAACAATTCTGACTTCACCTAATAAAGAAAATTCAGTTGTTTCCTCACTCCCTTCAAAAACCATGAAGACTTGCAAGAGCTAAATGTAGAAACAAATTGACAAAACTTACACCTGCAGCAGCTGCATCAGAAATTTTGGTTGGTTTGGGGGTTTTGTTGGATTATTTTAGGTTTGGGTTTAGGTTTGTTCTTTTTGCTTGGTTTGGTTTGGGTTTTTAGGGGGTGTTATCCTCAATATGGGCCACTTCTGATCTTGGATCTCCGGGATCAGATGCTTCGCAAATGTGTGCTTTCCAGTGGTCAGCACTGAGGTGGACCATTGCTCTTCCATGCAGAATAATAATGAGGGCAACAGATCTCTGCAAGCTGCAGGAATTTCTCTCTCTTCCACCCTGTGCTGCCCCTTAGGAGCAACCCCGTGGGGAAAGTGACAGCACTACAACAGCTAATCCCAACAAGCAAACTTCCAAGAGTGGAAATGTGCCCTGAAAATACAACATTTATTCTAAAAGAATGGGAGTCCTGAGAAAACACAGAGGCCCAGTAATTAGTCTTCAGGATGAGAAGGTGGCTCTTTCGCCTAAAGATTCTTTTCAAATCTTGGGTATTAAGTTTAGCTCAAAGAAAACAAGGGTATTTTTTGTTAAGCAAATATCTAAGCACCTGGAAATTTTAGAGGCACACATACAACTGCAATGAAAACTAACTTCCAACAACTGAATTTTGTGTTTAAGATGCCCTCTAAATTAGCTATGTAACACTAAAAGGTTTGTGGCTGTTTCCACACCTTTTATGAAAAAACATTTTGTGGGGAGGTTTTGTTGTTGCTCTTGCTCTGTTCAGAAAGGGCTTGAGGAGAAAGTAGAAACCCACTCAGAATATACCTCCCTATCCTCTTCAGGCAGTGCTTCCTGAAGGCATGCTGCAAGCCTCCCACGGTATGCAGAAGAGCGATGGATCCAAATTATGAGCACTACAAATGCCTCAGGGAAAGCCACTATCTGCACACTTTATTCTCTGTTCTTGGAAGCTGTCATACTGAGATTGTATCTTCACACACTTCTTCCTATTTGCATCCCTAAAGAAACCCACCTGGCCTGGGAAAAGCTCGTCCCAGGAGGAGATGGTACAGCAGCTCCCTAGGAAGCACCCACAGAAACAAAAGCTTTTTCTGTCTTGTGCCTCTTCAAAGTTGCAACCTGCTAGCAGAGAGCAAATAACTGACTTCATGTTGCCCCGAGCAGTGCCAACTGCATCATAAATATAGATTAAATTGACCATATTTACTTTGTTAAAAGCATACATACACAGCAAAATCTATGCAGAAACATCTAAGCCAGCAGTAAGTCCATCACTTAGGACTGGCTAATGTACTCTCAGCCCATTGTTTTAGCACTCAAAGTGAGATCAGTACCTTGGCTTGAACAATTTCCATTCCTCATCACTACATCCCTCCCCCTCCTTTACCCTGCTAGTCATATCCAGCAAGAAACTGACAGTGATGAAAAGAAAACTGCTCCTTTGGCTTTTTTACCTTTTCCACACCGGCTCAGGTCCCAGCACCAGCTCACAGCAGAGCTGGCACAGCTCACAGCACCAGCACTGCCAGCCTGCAGTGCAAGGCCACACAGCCTGGAATAAGGCAGATTTCGATTAGACATTAAGAATAAATTTGTCATCATGAGGGTGGTGAGGCACTGGAACAGGTTGCCCAGAGAGGCTGAGGAGGCTCTAATCCTAGAAATGTTCAAGGAGAGGTTGGACTGGGCCATGAGCCAGCCTGGTCTACTAAGAGATGTCTGTCCATGGCAGAGGGCTTGGAACTCGATGATCTTTAAGATCCCTTCAAACCCAGACTATTCTACGATTCTATGACACAGCAAGTGAGGGGACAGGTGGTGGCAAGGGAAGGATGCCACCACATTTGATACCCCTGTAAATATCGAAGTTTTTGCCAAGATGGGCAGCTTCACACACTCCCCCAGCACACTGCCATGGCTCTACACAGCACAGAGAGCCCAAAGAACGTATTCTGATAGATAGAACTTTTGTAGCTGACTTTCTAATTCAAAATGATTCAGATTGCATTGCTACAAAGAGGATCATGTTCACTGGGAGTTAACACACTCCTGAATCTTACCAATGGCTGTCACCCACCTCCCAACCCTGTCATATACTAGGAAACCCTGTCAAGTACTAGGAAAAGGCATGAAGTCAGCCAAGGACATTCAGACACAATAGTTCTCATAGGTAAAACATGAGAAACAAAAGTAAGAGAGAATTGAAGAAGAAACAAAACAAGATTCCCTAAACAGATCTAGCTGATGCAAAGTTTGAAATATCTAGCTCTATTATATTTCATATATGAAAATGTTTGTACTCAAGTACAGAATAGAATGTAAGCAATAATTGCTTTGGAAGGAGCAGTAATGTGCAAGATGAGAATAAGTACTGGAGGCCAAGAGCAAACAGGAAGAGCTAATTTGCAAAAGAAAGCTATTAGAATAAAAAACCATCTTTGATTAAGAAGTGTATATTAGTAAGTAAAGGAAACACTGGTGCAAAATGCACATGTATTTTCATCAAGTATAAGGCAGGTCTATTTACAGGAAATTACTTAGTAGAGTCATACAGTATAGTGTTTCATTTTGAAAGCTTACTGAACTTAAACTAGACTGGATAGACACAACAGAAGCATAGTTATTATATAAGCAGCACTCATCTCAGAAGGATATTGGGTTTCTAGTTTGATGCTGCTCACTCATAACAAAGTCTAATTACAGCCTAACAAGCACACCCACTAACTGCAATGAGACTAGCTGAAGAGTAAGACTGGCTCCACTGTTTGTCAGGTTTGGCAGCTTCCTGATGAAGTACTCTGGAGGAAACAAACTATTGAGGCAGTTAATAGAGGAAACTATTTAATGCAGAAGCCAAGGGAGAAGCGATGCAACTTGCTCACCACTGCAACAGTCACCCTCAGTGCCAGAAGCAGGACTGAGAACTTCACAGCTTCCATGTGGGTGCAAAAGATCATGAGACCTCCTCTACCTTCAGTAGATCTTTAATTTTGTTGTTTATTTGCAGCTTTGATAACAAGCTTCTGAATCACTTGCTTTTATTTTACTGGTAATTGCACAGGGACTTGAGTTATAGACAGATGACTCTTCTACTGGCAGACTGTACACTTTTGCAGCTGTAATAAAAAGTGCAGAACAGCAATTAAGGCAAAGCAACTGGGGAAGAAACTCTGGGCTCGATGGCTGTTGTTAATTTTTAAGTACCATCTCCCATCATGAGCCAAACACCAAGAGGCAAGTCATTTCTGCATATTTGCTTGGCATACTACAACACACACAAAACTCACCCATCCAGTTGATATCTCTCCTTCAAAACACTCTTTACTGCAGCAATATCAACTTAGATAGCAACTTCAAGAGATCTCTTGGTTTGAGTAGGGCTCACTGCTCCACTCTTCAAACTACACTGTGCATGGCCTCTAGAGTAGTACTTATCATAGTCCCTGCTCAAAACACCCTAATTCAATCAGATCAGACAGCTAAGTGCCTGTGCAGTGCCTCCGTTAGAGAGTGACACCTCTGGGACCACTGAACATTACAGAACTGTCCTATGGAGAGCACACTGAAAAGAGATGCTAATAGAAACCCAGGGACTGAAAGACAGTGGCACATCATGGGGAAGGTATGCCAAAGTTGTGGGTATTTCTGCACATGGATTTGGTTCCACAATGATGTTAAATAGAAGATTTTAAATGTTTGGATATGTAATATTAAGATTGAGCCAGCATACTCTCATTTCACACAGTTTGCATTCCTTCTTTCATTAGTCCTCACTTCCACCTGAATTACAACCAACAGAGCTCCCATAAGCTCTATGCCCAGCTCTGCAGCACAATTTCTCTCCCTCAGGTTTGAGACCATGCTCCTCCTGGCTGGAAATGCTTTCTCTTCCAGCTGGAAGGATGTGATTTGGCCAGAGCCGCGCTGCCAACATTGCCCTGCTTTGTGGCAGGCTGACTCCATTCATCAGTGAGCTAAAGTAAGCACAATTAATACAATCTCAGTTACACAGGCGTAAGGGTTCAGCGTCTGGTTAGTCTACATGAGATGTCTCTGGTACCTATCAGACAAAGCCAGACGTTCTTAAGCTGCACAGGCTCAGGCACGGAGTTGAACCTGACTGCACTTGGGGCTGGCGATTTACAAGGGAAGGTCTGTGCCGTGTTTGTAGCAAGCTATGTATGATTTGTTGCAACAGGCCGGCCTGAATGAACTGAATATCCACATGGTGGTTGTGTTCCTGACGTACTGCAACACTAGCACGCTGAAAATATTCAGGGGAGTGAAACATCTGTCTTTGAAAAATAAAAGGGGAGAAGGATGGGGTTAAAGTACAGCATGTACCTCCACTGAAAAATTAGAGCTTGTATCTCTCCAGTCAAAAATTCAAACCAACTATATCAACAGCATCCATTCAACCTCTTACAAAAACACACTTGGCAGAGAAGCCAGCAGGATGCACGCACACATGGTCCTCCTGCACTACAGCTTTCCCCACTGCCCAGCTATGTATGCACAGAGGGGGAGGATAGAATAGAATAAACCAGGTTGGAAGAGACCTTCAAGATCATCGCGTCCAACCTATCATCCAACACCACCTAATCAACTAAACCATGCAACCAAGCACCCTATCAAGTCTCCTCCTGAACAACTCCAGTGACGGCGACTCCACCACCTCCCTGGGCAGTCCATTCCAGTGGGCAATCACTCTCTCTGTGTAAAACTTTCTCCTGACCTCCAGCCTGAACCTCCCCTGGCGCAGCCTGAGACTGTGTCCTCTTGTTCTGGTGCTGGCTGCCTGGGAGAAGAGACCAACCTCTGCCTGTTTAGAACCCCCCTTCAGGTAGTTGTAGAGAGCAATAAGGTCACCCCTGAGTCTCCTCCTCTCCAGGCTAAGCAGCCCCAGCTCCCTCAGTCTCTCCTGATGAGCTGGTGCAGGCACCAGGCAAAGCAGTGACACCCCACACACGGCGTTCATCCCATCCTTGTCTTCAGTTCTCCTGAAACACTGGCTTGTTCCATGTATTAAGCAAAGGAGAAATTGCAATCATACATACGTTAAGCTTTAGCTTATTTTGCATGACAAAAGAACCTCGGAGAGGTACTAACTGGTGAAATAGACACTTTTTTTCCACCTCTCTTCTCTTTCCTCTTAACTAGGAAGTCAGACTAATTCTTCACCTTTGAAACTGTAATACTCAGATCAGAGAAGTAAAAGCAGACTCAGCTTGATATTCAGTTACAATTTCAACACCTATTTTGGTTACAGTCTTAAGGCCTTGTTTCCTTCCCTCTTGATTTTATCTCATTTCATTCAAATCACTATGTATGATTTTATACAATTTAGCTGTTTCACACATCAAAACCTGAACACAGTAAGTACCAGATCACCGTGAATTCATATGGATAAGGCCACCCCACCACAGGTATCTGCAATTTCTTTTATGTGCCAGGCCTAAAAATACTTTAGATACATGATATGGCTTTAAGTACAGATTGATGTGCTGCTCCTCTGTGATTTGGGAGGAACAAAAGGAATGAAGAAAAAGGATAAACAAAACATGGTGGCCATTACATCACTGCATCCATTTTTCAGGATGCAGTCCTAAGGAACCCTAAGTCCTCAGATTCCTGCAGCAGCAGGGACAGTCAGTTGGGATTCCTGCCTCACTTGAGATGAGGAACTTCAAAAAGCACACACAAGTCGTTCTCAGGCTCTTCAAAGAGCTCTAGAAGCAGGAAAATAGCAGACTACAATGTATTCAAAACCTAGTAATAACAGCTTCTTCCATCTTCTCACATTAGAGAAGTATCTGTAATTTACCCTAGCAGCAAGCTAAGATAACAAACCCACCCTTATAAATCAGCCCACAGAAAAATGGAATTTGAGAAGCGGGAGGATAGAGGCTTTTGGCAAAGCATCTAAATCTAACTATTATGTTCAACTACTTCACTGGAAATTTTAAAGACTAACTTGGAGGGGGTAAAGGTTGCAAAGAAGGATAAAAATGCTTGATTTTTATCAGGATTGTCAGGTGTGTTCTTCAGCTTGTGCCTCTGCTTTCCTGGTGAAGGGGAAAGGAAGCTATGAAGGGGTTGCTAAGTTTGCAAGGAAGGACAAGCAAGCAGGTAAATGTCCCAAAGACAGAGCTTCAAAAGGAACTGTCAGTGCCGACACCATTAACCAGAGGGACTACCTGCCTAAACCCATCCATATCTGAATGCATTAATTTTCCCAAAACTTACAAATGAATCAAAGGCTATTTCACACCTCAAGGAAATGAAAGAGGTCTGAATGAACGGTAGGGGAGTGTGGAATCAGCATGACTGTGATAGTGACAGAAGGACAGGCTGACCCCACACAGGCCTGCTGTAAGCTCATGACGTGATTTCATCCACCAGAACCTCCCACGGTAGTGCCTGTTTGAAATGCTGCTGCCCGCCCTACAGCGATGCCAGCATGCTTATTTACACAGACACACTGAGAACCAGATCTGGATTCACCAAGCAAAACAACAGCCACAAAACATGTTGCTTCCCCCCCCGCTTGCATTTTTGAAGTTGGATCCAGTCCCTGTTCTGGGTCACAGGAGAGCTGTATGGAACAACTGAGAGGGGTGTGCATGTGAGTGTGGGGTGGAAACATGGGATATGAATTCACCTTGTAAAAAGACAGTTTGAGCCAATTCTCCCTGCCAGAGGCAGATTTATTTAGACTTAGGAGAATTTATAAGAGAGCAAGTAAGACCTATCCAGATAAGCCTTTAGAGACAAAACAACATCTTATACAGTACTGTGTTATGTATCCAACAGGCATTTTCAAGGCATGAATAAATAACATGTTCTGAAGATCTGAAGATGCTGACTCCCTCTTCACTGACAAGTTCTGCTGTCAGTAAACTGCAGAAAACAGTCCTCTTCAGAGCCTAAGACATGAGCTACCTGATGAAGGAATTGCTTGTGGCTGGCATGGCCAAGCTGCAATCCTGATCTTAGGTCACAGAAGGATACTATGAAATCACAACATTGTATCCCAAGAGAGTTGACATCCAAAGCCTGTCACCCATGGTCACTGAACAGCCACGTGCAAGAATACGCAGGTAGAAAAGCTTCACTTGCTGAAATCAGTGCTCAGGTGTTCTAGCACATGCAACAAAGCTTTGAACTGAAGGACAAAACACACTTGCTAAAACACTTGTGCCCTAATCATGGTTCTGAGTGCAGATAAATACCTGGTTCTTCCATTCCATATGAGTTTCAAATACCCTGAACCCAATTTATCTCAACTTTAAAAAATGTTAACATTTCTCATTTCTTTGCATTTCTTTCATGACCTCTACATATTTATTTTTTAAATCATAGTTTCACAACTGTTTAAATGATCACAGATCTAAGAAACTGAATTCTCAGTTGCAAGGCAAATGACATTCATGTCTGAAGGAAAACAGCAACAGTAACAAACAAAACAAGCCAACTCACCACTTCTGTTAGAATACAAATATTTTCAAGTCATAGAATGGCTTAGGCTGGAAGAGACTTCCCATCTTGAAATGCTTGACTCCTGTTGTCCCCTGTGTTTTAGCTATCTCTAGAATTATTATGGCACACTTGAACAAACCTTTTCCACCACTAGAGTTGAAGAACATTCAGATGTGAACTCTTGTTTTGAACTAGAAGAACAAAAACTGGCAGGCTTCTGCAGAATGCAAAAGAAGCCTCACAGGCAGTAAATCTCACATGTGCAACAACCCAGTGAAGAAAAGTATCAAGAGTCATTGGTTTGAGTAATTCTTGCAGAGAGAAGTTTCAGAGAATAAAGCAATTGTATTTAAAACTCACATGCACTGTAATAATAGTTTGAAACAGGTAGCAGGGCTTGTTTTTCCTCCTGGATCCAGCAAACTTCAGAATTACTTAAAGAAAGGTATTTATGCCCTTTATCAGCAGAAAAGCAACAGGTGTGATAGCCAGATGCATGTATATTTCACTTACCAAAAAAGGTAACAGTTTGGAAAATTATAATCAGAATCATAGAATAGAACCATAGAATCAATAAGGTTGGAAAAGACCTCAAAGATCATCAAGTCCAACCTGTCGCCCAAGATCTCATGCCTACTAGACCATGGCACCAAGTGCCACGTCCAGTCTCCTCTTGAACACCTCCAGAGACAGTGACTCCACCACCTCCCTGGGCAGCCCATTTCAATGCCTAACAATTCTCTCTGTGAAGAGCTTAGTATATACAATTATATATTATATATAGATATACAATTATATATATACAATTATATATTATATATAATTAGTAAATACACACCTGAATGTTCAACCAAACAGCAGCTCTGTGAAGTGTCTTAAGCAAAACTAATACTAACATACAGAAGCTTTCAGATCGCTTAAAAGTTAAGTTACAAAGCTTGATCTCTAGCTCTTTCGGTCTCTCAAAGCCAGCTCCTGGCACTACACCATGGTACAGAGATCAAACCCAAAATTCTTCAAGATTTGGAAGCACATCCTAATCACATTTACTTATCTGAAAACTGCTGCAAGTAGTCAAATGTGCACAAAATTGATGTTATCAACTCTCCCAGCTACCTTCCCTAGGTTTAAATTGATTTCTCTTTAACAGCTATTTTCTTCTTATTTAAGTATTTCATAAAAAGCCCCAAATCCAAGACTCTACATTTCTAATACTGCATTTCCTTCAGTTCTGAGAAGAGTGAGAGGAGCTCTGGCTATCTGGCATCACAGCAGCACCTCAATACACCATGGGTGCTGCAAGAAGCTTACACCATTCACAAAACCCTCTCATCGTGTCCAGCACATATTGTGTTCAGCACAGTTACTGTGCTTCTGCAGAAGGATGCATTTGATGTAAATCTAAAAAAAGTAACTGATTGTAGCAGTTGGGAAACAGAACAAATATGACAGTGAGATTTTTTTTTCCTTATATTTTTTTGCCTGCTTCCTGGAAAGAAATCCATAGGCTGACACAGTGACCTGCTTTCTGGAAGCCCTGCACATTTATGTGGTAAAAAGTGTTAGCATCAGAAAACTCTCTCTTGTGAGGATGCCAACTTCATAGCCTTGAACAGAAGTTGTACAGCAGGTACTGTTTCCAGCTTCAGAGCTGCTAGTGTTTGAGCTTCTTCTTGGAATAGGTTTTTTGCTGAGAATGGAACCCAAGTCCTTTTGGCACTGTATCTTACAGTGGTGCAAATAAATGGCAAACCTGACACATCCATAGACATGGGATTACACAAGTAATGCCAGGGGAACCCAGGCTTAGAAAAGTATTACTCAAACTCAAACATAGTAGCTATTTATTACCTTCTGAAAAGGATTCAAATTTGTATTTCTCATGAATGTTGCAGTGTACAAACTCTTAGCTAAGAGGAATAGACTTCAAGCCAGGTCAAGGGAGGTGATTCTCCCCCTCTACTCAGCCCTGGTGAGACTCCACCTGGAGTACAGCGTCCAGTTCTGGAGCCCCTATTACAAGAGGGATATGGAGGTGCTGGAAGGTGTCCAGAGAAGGGCCACGAGGAAGAGCAGAGGGCTGGAGCACCTCTCCTATGAGGACAGACTGAAGGAGTTGGGGCTGTTCAGTCTGCAGAAGAGAAGGCTCCGAGGTGACCTAATTGTGGCCTTCCAGTATCTGAAGGGGGCCTACAAGGAGGCTGGGGAGGGACTTCTCAGGAAATCAGGTAGTGGTAGGACTAGGGGGAATGGAATGAAGCTGGAGGTGGGGAGATCCAGACTGGATGTGAGGAAGAAGTTCTTCACTATGAGAGTGGTGAAGCACTGGAATGGGTTGTCCAGGGAGGTGGTTGAGGCCCCATCCCTGGATGTGTTTAAGACCAGGCTGGATGAGGCTCTGGCCAGCCTGATGTAGTGTGGGGTGTCCCTGCCCATGGCAGGGGGGTTGGAACTAGATGATCCCTGTGGTCCCTTCCAACCCTGACTGATATTATGATAATATGAAAATATTCATTCAGAATGCTTCTCTTCTAGGACGAAACTTGATGATCTTTGAGGTCTCTTCCAACCTTGGTGATTCTGTAATTCTGTGATTCTGCATCTTTTAAAACTTTTAGTTGTCAAAAATATTTCTGAGAGAGATGATCAGCTCAGATGCATAATGAGCCTGGTGTAATAAATCAATCAATCAATCAATCCCTGGATGAAGTTCACAAGCTGTGCAGGTCCCACCAAGCATCCACAGAAACTTTGCTTTGTAAAAGCTTAGTATGAAAATGCAGACTCAAACAGAAGAGAAAACCAGGCTACACTAAATGTGCATCCAGATCATAATTGGGAGTTTATGCTCATCGTAATCCTGGCCCCAGCTCTTGACTTTAAGGTTGGTGCCAGAACTGCTGTCTTTCACCTGCATCACTCCCCTGGAAAACTCCCATTGCCTACAGCAAGGGACTTCAACCTGAGCTCTATGAACATACAATTTAAAACATGCAAAACATCATTTATAGCCTTAAGAGAAAATAAAACAAGTGGTGATAATAAAGAAATGGAGTTGATGGACAGAAGGAATGGAAACAGAAAGAAGAGCACATACAGCTTCACAGTACTATCATAAGCATGCTGACTGGAAAGAAGCCTATGAGTTGGGACTGTTTGAGCTACCAGATATAAATAAATTACTGCAGGTTAAACAACTATTTCCTTACTCATTACACTCAGGTATGTATTAAGCCTTTATACATTAAAATGATGAATAATTCTGCATATATCACTCAGCAAAAGCTCATGAATGCTATATGACATGAAAGAAAAATAAAACAACCAGCAATTTCAGGGAAAGACATTCAGTGACTGAACATTAGAATTGGCAAGGACAAGAAAAATGAAGCAATCACTTCACAGACAGGTGAAGTTCATACACAATACTAATGTGGGCCAAACTGCACAAGTATCAAGAGAAGGCAGCAAAACTTGGAAGAACAGGATAACAGCAAATATTCGGGAAGACTGACATGCCTACTGATTTCTGATGAAGGGCAATGGTGGTGAGAACATAGCTTTGCAAGGAGATGGGATTAGTTGCTGCTCACTGCCCTGGTCTACCTGCTCAACAGAAACAGCCCAGACAAAAAGCTATGTAAGGCAAGAGCACAGAAAGCAGAGAAATAAAAAACATGAGGTTATCCAGTCAAAGCTCACTCATTCTAAATAATAGAATAGACCAGGTTGGTAGAGACCTTCAAGATCACTGTGTCCAACCCCTCAACCAATCCAACCCACCTAATCAACTAAACCATGGCACCAAGCACACCATCAAGTCTCCTCCTGAACACCTCCAATGATGGTGACTCCACCACCTCCCCGGGCAGCCCATTCCAATGGGCAATCACTCTCCCTGTATAGAACTTCTTCCTAACATCCAACCTAAACCTCCCCTGGCGCAGCCTGAGACTGTGTCCTCTTGTTCTGGTACTGGCTGCCTGGGAGAAGAGACTGCCTGTCTACAACCTCCCTTCAGGTAGTTTTAGAGAGTAATAAGGTCACCCCTGAGTCTCCTCTCCTGAAAACGTATTACCAAGAACTTTATTAATATTCATCTATAAATTCAGTTTTGCAAATAGATTAAGCACCTGCACAATGTAGTAATGCAGTCAAAAAAAAAGCAAAAGTTTAGGCACACACTAATTGCCAAATAGGAAAATAGCAAACATGGACAGATTTAATGCTTTTAAGGAAGCCTGATACCTCCTGGAGAAGGCAAATTTCCAAGACTCACAATGATATCTGGTTTGCATTTTTACTGCCTAGCAGTTTACTATAATAAACTGTGGTTAAGAAGAATTTGTGTTAAAACTGGAGCAGGTTGCAGAGAAGTGAACTATTTCTGAATGTATAGAATGAGCATGAATATATTCTGCCTCAATTACATCTCTATTATATTGGAACCTCAAAGCAGACTGAGGGTAATTTTTCTTAAAGAAGCATCATGATAAAGCACTTGATAGATAAGCTTTGGAAAAACCTTGCTGTTGGGGCACTAACTTGAAACAGAGAGCTCAAGGCAGAAACTACTTAAACTCTGTGGTAGTTCCATCCACACACACCAAAACTCATACCAAGTTTCTGACAGATTTGTGGCAGTTGGTAAAATTAGACAAAAAGTTGCTCCCATCTCTACCCACGCACCCTGTCCCAAGGCAAAGGTACCCAGTTTGCACATTAAGTAGCTCAGGAACAGATGCAGTTTTCCTCCCAGAAACCAGAGTCTGTTTACCTTGGTCTATGCCCAGCCAAAATGTGTAGATTTCTCTGTGTGAGCACATGGAGGAGCTTGCCAGTTGTAGCCTGTCCTTAAGACACTGTTTTCACCTTCCATATGATTTTTCATCAAAAGAGCCACCCAACAGCACCAGGAAATTGTTCCCAGAGACCCAACACTGAATTGTATATGAACATGCTTGTCAAACTAGGTTATGGCAGAACAGGTTAAAGCCAGCTGCTCCTTGTTGCCATATTCTACAACCCAGTATAAGGAAGTCACCAACATAAGGACCATCTTTAGACTTAAAGAGCAATGCACTCAAGTCTTAACCTTAAATTCAAAAGATATATTACAGCATCAACTTTATGTTGCACTGCTCTCAACACAACACTTACTGAAATAGAAGCAATTTTGGCAACACTCACTTTGAATCTGTTCAAATACCTAATCAGTACCTGTTTGTGAACATTCCAATAATGTTATGCACTAACATCAGTGTTTGAGTCCAGTTTTAACCACATACAGTAAGATTTACCCAAGAGCAGAAGAGCTAAGAAGGAAACCTCTAACTAGACAAGACCTGTGAACCCCCACAGTTAAATATAACAGCCAGTTATAAATACCAACTCCCAAAATATTTGTTGCCCCCAAAGTAACTTCCCATGTTCTTCCAAAGGCAACCGCTTTTGATAGGCTATCACTAAAGGATGTCCACCTCAGTCATGGTCTTGCAGAACTTTTGCCACAGCTCCCACACACCAAAATTTAGCATTTAACTCAAATTTTCCTATGTTCATTATTATTTATAATCTTATGACACATTTAATCAGAGTGTATGATAAACTTGCATTGATTTCAGTGGCATTTAGTGTGGCAACTGATAGCAAAACAGATGACAACACACATGCAGTAAATACAGTCTCAGGCTGCGCCAGGGGAGGTTCAGGTTGGATATTAGGAAGAAGTTCTATACAGAGAGAGTGATTGCCCATTGGAATGGGCTGCCTGGGGAGGTGGTGGAGTCGCCGTCATTGGAAGTGTTCAGGAGGAGACTTGATGGGGTGCTTGGTGCCATGGGTTAGCTGTTTGGGTGGGTTGGATTGGTTGATGGGTTGGATGCAATGGTCTTGAAGGTCTCTTCCAACCTGGTTTGGTTTATTCTAAATAAAGTTTATTCTATCTTTGGTTGAGGAAGTGTATCAGCAAGCTCTCAGTCTTCAATTTATTATTTTCATGACCTCAGCCTCGGCTCTAGTTTGGAAGCATTTTATTTGGATGAAGAGCTCACCTAGCAGAACAAGTTAAACTTTGTTGGTCTTTGCCCAGGGAATAGGCGTGTTTTTCAAATTATACTCTCACAGACTACATGTAAAGAGGACAGGTTGGGAAGAGGAAAAAAATCATGATGGAGCTAAGCTTCAGTTTAGTTGGAGACAGTGGAGAAAGAAAACACTGACAACATACTAGCACACTTGGATTATTTTTTTTTTTTTGTACAGTAAAGTATCAGGAAAAATATTCCAGCAAATATAAGTCTTAATATCTTTAAGGCACCTTACTCTAACAAAATACAATATTTCATTGCTCTGCATGCTTCATCCTCTAACCTTATGACTGTGCAAGCACCTGAACAACCTTTTGTATTTTATACACATATTTGCTATTTGGCTAATATCTACTCTACACAAAAGGCAAATTTTACACTAAAGCTACCAAAATTTAACCCTTGGGCATTAGAGAGTAGTTATTATTATTATTATTATTAATCCTGAAAGTTTGTGGATACTGCAATATTTCACATTTCAAGTAATATCACTGCAACTGAAGCATTCATTGGTAGCTTTGAGTAAATTAATTAGTGTTCATGAAAAGGCACCAGGTTAATAGCTCTGGAGAAACTTGTCTACTTTTTGCTCCATTTTGATCTGTAAAAATGTCTGAATTTTTGTATTAGAGATGCAGATCCTGTCCAGCCTGGAAAAATCACAAGTGGTAGCACTGCAAGAGTAACAAAACCAAGAGCACAGGCACCAACACACTGCAAAGTTCCTGTAAAAACTTCTGGGATTCACAAAAAGTAAACTAATGGGGGGGTGTGGGGTGTGTGTAAGGCAATGCTGTGCTGCTTTCACCATTAAACCCATCCCCCTAAAGTTTTACCACATAGCTTTCACACACACACACACACACACAAAAAAGATCAGAACTGATGGTTTTGGTATTGAGTGGTGGTAAGGAGGAAAACAAAAGTGTCTTCACATTCTACTTCTAAATTATTACAAAAGCAGCTGTAAGGAAATGAAAAATGACCATTCCTTCAGTTAACAGAAGAGACATCAGCTGTATCTATATGACACTGAACTTAGGTGTAGGAGATGCTGCTGTCCATATGGCACCACACCATAACATAGCAGAGTTTAGAGCAGTCCCACCAGTTATGTACAAGCTTCTCACTTCACTTCTAAGAAGGGAGGGAAGGAAACCCATCGAGCTCCTTATGTCAGTAGTTAAACTGGTTTTAAACCCAAGCTTTATACCTTGTTTTAAAAGGTTTTGACTTACAACTTTCCTGTAAGACTGTGAAAAGTCTATAACAATCTATGCTAACCACAGTGATGCCTTGGAAACATGAATCATGTGGCCATTTGGAATACAACTGAGATAAAAGTTTTCCTGTGCAACCAAAAACATCAAAGTGCAATAACCTTCAGTTCAAGACAATTTACACCAGATCTTAGGGGGGGTAAAAGGCATTTTCATTTGGGCATCCCACAAATTTCGAAACCAGACAGATGGGCAGAGTCCGATGGGATGGCATTCAACAAGTCCAAGTGCCGAGTGCTGCACTTTGGCCACGGCAACCCCATGCAGAGCTACAGGCTGGGGTCGAAGTGGCTGGAGAGCTCCCAAACAGAGAAGGACCTGGGGGTACTGATCGACAGCCGCCTGAACATGAGCCAGCAGTGTGCCCAGGTGGCCAAGAAGGCCAATGGCATCCTGGCCTGCATTAGGAATAGTGTGGCCAGCAGGAGCAGGGAAGTCATTGTGCCCCTGTACTCTGCTTTGGTTAGGCCGCACCTTGAGTCCTGTGTCCAGTTCTGGGCCCCTCAGTTTAAGAAGGACATCGAGACACTTGAACATGTCCAGAGAAGGGCAACAAGGCTGGTGAGAGGAGAGGCTGAGGGAGCTGGGATTGTTTAGCCTGGAGAAGAGGAGGCTCAGGGGTGACCTCATTGCCCTCTACAACTACCTGAAAGGTGGTTGTAGCCAGGAAGGGGTTGGTCTCTTCTCCCAGGCAACCAGCACCAGAACAAGGGGACATAGTCTCAAGCTGCGCCAGGGGAGGTTTAGACTCGAGGTGAGGAGGAAGTTCTTCACTGAGCGAGTCATTCGCCATTGGAATCGGCTGTCCAGGGAGGTGGTGGAGTCACCGTCCCTGGAGGTGTTCAAGAGGAGATTGGACGTGGCACTTGGTGCCATGGTCTAGTCATGAGGTCTGTGGTGACAGGTTGGACTCTATGATCCTCAAGGTCTCTTCCAACCTTAGTTGTACTGTGATTTTGAAGAAATAAAGCAGCAGAAGTAATTTAGCAGTAAATGAAAAACAGAACTTCATTGTGGTCAACAGGTAAGGTAGCTTGTTTCACATAAATCATAGAAAGGGTCAGGAGCATCTCGGCATGGCACAGAGAAGGCACAAGACCCTCCAGGAATACTGCTTCTTCATTATCTATAGGCAAATTAGCAAGACCTCACATAGTCAGAAAGTCTTACATTTCAGCTCTGGCCTCTCCTGTCACAAACACAGAGATGGAAAGAGTTCCACTACAGCTCTATAATTCAGTTTACATTTCTACTTTCTTAGCTCAGCCATGTTTGCCCTTTGCCTGTACTTTTTGGAGTTAAAGGACAAATATGGAAAAAAAAATTCAGATTCTATGCAGAACTCCATGTTATCTACTTTACATTAATTTAGAAGTCTATAATACAGGAACAACTTGATTGGTGTTTATTTGAGCTCTACAACCAATGGAATGGCATCTCCGCATCCAATTTCTCAATTTTATTTTTCTTGAGTTCTTCACCTCTGGACACTACATATTTCCAGTCTTCAGGTTAAAAAAAAAAAAAAAAAAAAAGGCAAGTCTTCAAATTTATAATATTAAATAATGATGATGTGTTCTCTCCCTCAAAAATGTTCAGATTTACTTAAGCCAAGAGTGAGGGGAGGCACAGAGGGAGGGGAGGCACATTTGTGCATTCATGCTCTTCCAAAAACAACTATCCAAAACAAAAACCTTCTAGAACTTCTCCCAGTGGGCAGCAATTTAAAAATGATCAGGAAAAGCTGTATAAACTAGCAGTGAACGAAAGATGTTTCTGGTGTCATGATGAAGCCAGCACTGACACAGCGGAGTTAGCAGGGCATTGTATTCCTCTTGAGCAGCTACTGCAAGCTTCAGCAACTGGAAAGATCAGCATCACAATTTAACCACAATGTATTTCTGAGTTCGGGATCAAAGCGTCAGGCTAATAGACTTCTACCAGCTCAAAAGCAGGTCTCTGTCAGGAAAAAAAATATTAGGTGAAGAACTGATGTGAAAATTAAATTTCATTTCTGCACTGGTTGCCTCCTAGGCGCTAAGCCTGCAGGCACATCCCCAACCCAGTGACTGCTACCTATGCCCAAGTGCATCTTCAAGCAACCAGCTCAACCCCCAGTGCAGGGGCTGTCCCAAAGCAGAGAGAAGGCACAACACTGCCACCTGGGACCACAGCAGATCCCGGAGCAGTTGAGAGTACCCAGAACTGCAGTCCTGCTCTTCAGCTCATTATTCAGTATCACTAAGGTTGGATTGTAACATTACAGACCACACTGCAAACACAGCAGGCCCTATTACTTAAAATATGACAAAGAAAACCCAGGGCAGACCTCACATATCACAGGGCATAAATGAAAATGGCTTAAGACTCAAGCCTTCCCTCACAGTAGGCTCTTCAATGTTGTTTTCCAAAGCCCCTCTGTTCTGATGAGATTAAGAAACTCACAGTGAAATAAAACAGTTTTAGTAAATGTGCAAGATGGGACACAGGACTCTTTTCCTAGACACTAAAAAACATTTTTTTATGACATCTAAGATGCTAAAAACTGAAACAGGGCAAGTGGCCAAAGCAACACGCTGATGCGGCAGACACGTGTGGTGGCACAAGGCTGCTGACCATGCAGCAAGAGTTAAAGAGCAAAAATACAGAGAATACCTGCAAACTGTCAGCCTCAGATAGGACAAGGGGAAATGGTTTCAAACTAGAATAGAGTAGATTTAGATTGGATATTAAGAACAAGTTCTTTACCATGAGTATAGTAGCATTGGAACAGGTTGCCCAGAGAGGTGGTTGGAGCCCCATCCCTGGAGATATTCAAAGTGAGGCTCAACAGGGCTCTGAGCAACCTGATCTATTTGAGGGTGCCCCTGCTTACTGCAAGGGGTTGGACTAGATAATCTTTGGAGGTCCCTTCCTACTCTGACTATTCTGTCATTCTGTGATGCCTTCAGTGTGCAGCTTCCCAAGAGGTTTAAGGAAAGGCAAGGGGATTTTTTGTCCATTTCATTGTGACAAAGAGGCAGCCCAGCTTCCCTTGCTTGAACCAGTTTTAAATCCACCTGACAGCAATGGGAGAATACATTGAAAGCTAATGAGTCTATAGTCACAAAGAAACTCTCTTTTCAGTAAATGAAGAAGTTTCTTAAATTCAATTAGGTCTTCACATGCAAACAAAATTAAATGTGCTGTGGAAATGATGTTTTATTTGTGCTTTCCCTTCTAATCTACACATCTCCAGACATTAAAGAGCAATTCTGAGTACCTGGCATTCATTCAACTTCAAATACATGAATGAAAGCAATGAATGCTGAAACTGCAGCAGCCACACATCTCAATCCTGTGAACAGGGAGATTTCAGCACTGATAGGGGATAGCCTGGATTTGGAACACTCTGGAGGGAAACCATGTACCCCTCACTACAAAGGGAATTGATTTAAAGGTCAGGTCCCAGTGCTGATGTGTCCTACCTCTGGCTGGGCACCACTGTACCACTCCAATCCTGTATTTAGCAGCAGCTGCACAGGACTGCTTGGGTGCAAGAGCTGGCACTGCCTCCAGACCCAGTCACCAATGAACTGCACCCCGCAGCCAACATCTGCACTGCTGGCTGCATGTGAACCTGTAACATAGTGGTTTCTCCTCAGCTGCTCATTTTTGTGGTATTTGGCACCTTTGCTCACAGTTAATTTCCCTTTGTTCTAGGCCACTGTGCAATGCTATAAATCAGATGTTTAACTACCTTGATTTAGGAGAAAAGCCACCACATTCGCGTTGCACACTCTCCAGCTATCCCTTCCCGCGCACTCTGACCGCTGCCTTCCTCCTTGCCTCAACATACTTTGCTCCCTGCCCAGGGCACCCAACTCAGGACCCAGCTCCCCAGTTCCTACTTTTACCTCAAAGGCTTTCCCCACATTAAGGTGGTCAGAAACATCTGGGGCTGCTGACTCTCCCTCTGTTACCAAGTCTGCCTTGCTAGTATTTTATTTTTAAGAGAATCCTATGGAAATCATAGTGACAATGAAGCAGGGCCAGGTCATTAAGCAGAAACCACTCAAAACTCATTTCCTCTAAAACATAAAATATTAACACTTACACAGTGGGAAAAGGAACAAAAGCTTTCCAACATCAAAATGGGGGGAAAAAGAAAAAAGTATTTCCAAGTATGACATCATTGGGGCTTCTCTAGATTTTTATAAGTCATCTTTAAAGGTATCACTTGGTTTGTTGAGTTAAAATAAAACACACACAGAGGGCACATGTAAGAGAGAAACAAAAAGACATAAACAAGTAGAGGTTTCCCACTATAGAGATTTTTCAGTCACATATACCAGGGGTAAAACATATACACCTTAAAAACATTTTAGAGCATAAAGCTATTTAAATATTTAAAAGCAGTAGAGTTTGGGGTTTTTTTATTTAGACCACTTAAGACTTAATCCTGCAAAGGCTTATGTGGTTGCTCCTGCAGTTCCCTTTAGGTGATGTACTCTTACCCCACCAGATTTTCAGTTTTTGATATGACACTGAGAAGAAAAATCTTAAAAGTGTAAAGAATGCAAGTTGCAGTGCATAAACTATTTTATATCTATTTCATTGTGTGCAATCTTCTCCCAAAGCACTCAGGATGTGCCCACAGTTTCAGGCTTTTCTACATTTTTCCAGTTTCACCGGGACAGACATTCCAAATGTCTTTTTTTTCTGGCTATTTCCTTATCATTCCTGCTATTTAGAGCTTTGAACAGCCTGTAAAGTCAGATTTCATAGAAGCCCCTTACTGACTACCAAATATTGTTATGATCCTACACCATTTACGTAGGGGTTTTCTGCTTGCAGAAATAACAAGACAAGAATCTTCCTGTGTTATCACAGCAGCGTTCTCCAAGCAGGATTTCTTTCTGCATGGTTTGTCTTGTTTTCTACATGTTTACCTCCGTGGGATTTTTTTGCTGGTATTGAGAGCTCCAAACAGAACAGTCCCTTCGCCCACTTTCAGTCGCAGGCATAAAACGTGCGCTGGACCTAAACAAAGATCAATATCTAAAAGCCAGCAGCATAAAGTAGATAACTCATATTTACCATTCAGTTCAGAATATTCTGCATCCATCATCAGGTGTCAGGCAGGACAAAACGAAGTGTCTCGTAGCACCAGCAAATGGGGGCTGCTCCAACTGAATAGTTTGGTTGCAGTTTGACAATGAAAACACTTGTAAAAACAGAAAAACAAGCAGGCGATGGCAAGCTGAATAGCACGCGGAAAGCGCTAGCAAGCGCATTCGGTGACACAGCGCTGCGAATCACAACAGGCAACGGACCTGGTTTGTCAAGGGATTGCTACACGTTAAAGCAACTTGTAAAACAATAAATATCATTCTGGTGACTTGTTAAGAACCATTAACTCAGCCCACATTTATTGAAGATTTTTATCTCCATTCATATAGCACCGCTAGGTGTGTATAAAAAGCCTGGCCTCCAAACCAAACTGCATCAGCTGCTCATTAGTATATGTCTTTAGAAACAAAGCAGGAGTCAAAGTTTTCACAGTTTAAAAGGCACCAAAAAAATGAAAAAAAAAAAAAAAAAAAAAAAAAAAAAAGGAAAAGAAAGGAAAGCCCAAAACCACCCAGTTTTAAATCAACTGTAAATAAAAGCTAAGTAGAATGAAACACCTATACTCCTAGCATTTCTACCAGACAATGCACCCATGCAGATGGTTTGCTCAATATCACTTTTTTCTACGGCAGAAGAATCAATGCTGTCTGATTGCATTAGAACAGCCAGACAAAATCTCTGTGTGATAATTTGCTGTAGCTACAGAGAATTTGCAATGAGGGCCTGAAAGTTTTCATAGCAACCCACAGGAGGGATTCCAAAGGAGACACTTCTTTTACACACTGCCCAAAAACTACTGTCACACAGGGCATAGTCCGAATGCCACACACCTTGAGCTTCATCCAGGCTAAGCTCCAAACTTCCTCATCTCTCCTTGATTCTTTTACTTGCTTATTTCTCTTGCCTAAACATACCTCCTTGTCCTCCCACTCTCCTCCAGCTCCCTATTCAAAGCCTCTAATTCAAGTCATTCAAATTCTTACAATGAACACTGATACTTCTTGGGGCTGAGCTGTATCAGTTTGCTTCTAATTTCTCACTGCATTGTTTGCTTTTTTTTTTTTTTAGAAACCATCTACATGAAGGGCAGTTCTTACAATCTAAAGATTCATGCAGATCAGTGCAGAATAAGGACTCCATATAAATATTTTTAACATACAAAAACTATAGCTCAGTGACAAAATGCTATTTTATACCACCTTCAATGCTTTTATGCAACACAAAACTCAAAAGTAAGTTAAATAGAAAACTCTCACCATAATTAATTGGTTTTGATATGAATCAGAAATTGGAAGGTTTATGAAAACCAATGCCTGCCCAGTGAAGCCAACAGATTGCAAAGCCAATGGATAGGTCCTTTGGAAGACTGCATTTTTTATTACTGCCCGAGATTCTCAGAAGGCTCTACAAATTAAAAGTGTAAACATAGAATGACAGCAGATTGCGTTAGAAGACAAGAGTACTTCAGGTAACTATAGTGCACATTACTATGTAAAGCTTCCAGAATAGGTGGGAAAACTTCACTGTGTGCCCAACTATCAAACTAGCTTAGTCAAAAAACAAATAAATTTCACTACGTAGTAATGATATACATAGTGAACAGTCAATGACAGGTAAGCTTAGTGAAGAAAGCAGCTTTTTCACAGCTGTATAAAGCAGATAAAATGAAAGGAGAACTTCTGACAACTTCCTATAAAGAGACAAAAGATATTTAAGTAGCACAATGACTTTCAATTTCCTTATGACTAAGAAAAGGGTGGCAATCAACTGCTCATCCCCTTGCTTGTCCCAAGCAGTAGGGTAAGGTCGCATTCACTGTGGGTTTTCTGGTCTCTCACAGGATGAGTTTGTTTCTCCTTTTACTTCAGGTAAGGGCCTGCCACAGACAGCACCATTAAGGACAATGCCAGAGAGATGCTGCACCCCCCTGGGGACAGAGACAGCAGGGAAGACAGAGTCACAAGAAGCATATGAAGAACTGAAAACCAAGAAGCAACAGCAAGAGTTTGATACACTGATGGTGGAGTTCATTGAAAGAAAAGAGAAAAACAGAGGAAAGGGGAAACGTGTTTGAAATTGTGTAACTAAACCCAACTCTGGTATGTGTTTCAGTTATGTGAATGAAAGAAATTTGAAGCAAATAGATAAAAATCTCCACATTAGGAAGTATTCATAACACAAGAAGTGACCATTCATATTTCAGAACAAAAATCACTTCATCTTGGTTTATAATCACATGCCACATACAGCATCTCTCCCTTTTTTTAATAGCAGGCATCACTTACAAACCTTAATGCATTTCATTTGTAACATTGCTTCCTGTTCCTGATAGGGAAAGGAAAATTCATGAGGCAAATATTTAGCTCCAGGCAACAGGCCAGTATAGCAACAGAAAGTTTCACACTTGTGCCAAGATTTCTTGGTTTCCTTTTAAAATGAAAATCGTGACAATTATCTTGATGCTTTCTGATGAATCAGATCTGTCTATATGAAAAAAAGACTTTTTTTGTTTCCAGCATGCTATTTTACAAGCTCATTCACTTTAAAGTGGAAAAAAAAAGTGAGGAAAGAAAAAAAGGGGTGGAGGGGAGAAAAAAAAGACAGCTTATGTACCAACTTAAAAGCTCATGTGGGTGCATGAAAACATTTGTAACCAGTCAAGCCACAGAGATTTTCAGTTGGTAAACCTGAACTGGCAATTGAAAGAGACACAGAATTTCAGCAAGGGGATGGATTTAGAGAGACTTTCCAAAAAAAAGCAGTTATTGACCACTTTGTTCAAAACTTTCCAAGCCACAGAATACACCTGACTGGCTTACAGTGTCAATCAACGATAATGTTAGTGGTTTAAAAACCATTTCACCACAAATTAAAGTCTCAACTGAACTTGGAAAAAAATCCAAGTACTTCACATGCCATGCCTATGCTGCTTCCCACCACAATTCTAAATTTAAGCTTATTTTGCTGCTTCTTTGTCCCATGCATGCTTTATTTGTCCTGGGGTCTTCTCAACGCTACTCCTACGCTGTTTTCTCACCAAGTGCAGAGAGTGTCAGTTGTTAGGTGATTTGCAGGTAGGAATACTAACTCAGATCAGTTTTAGTCTCCTGGTTTAACTCTGTTCTCACACTGAGCAGCAACCAAAGAAAGGCTAAGGTCATTTCACTTGGCAAGAAAAAAACAAAACAAGCAAACAAAAAACCACTAGCTCATCTCCAGAATGCTTTTTGAAGCTGAAGTTATCACATGATTTTCCAGTTTACTGAGTTCAAGAACCTAATCTGTTTCCAGTGTCCATTGGATTCCCTTGCTTTTGTAGATCTTCCCCAAGAAATGTCCTCCCAGCTCTCAGGAACGTGCTTCTTGACCATCAGCTGATGGCTCCCACTGGTAAAGCTCAATCCAAGAGTGCTGCAGGTACAAAAGTTCACAGCAGAAAACAGTGTCTACATTCAGGCAAGAACTTAACATTTTCTGGACTTCTGCCCCTCGCTCCTTCTCCCCTCCCTGGCAGAGCTGCAAGCGCATTTTCCGCTCCCAACAGAACAAACACACAAGCACATTTGAAAGGAGCAAACTCTTACGAAGTGCAACGTCTTATATAGACTTGAATCCTATCATGCACAAAACCTAATTCCTTGGGCAGTCAGATTTCCCCACTGTGAATTACCAAAACTCATGACTGTCAGACTGTGAGCAAAAAGTAAATAAATACAGACAATTTGACAGTAACCAGGGAAGCTCTCCCTGTCACACAGCGGCTTCTCAGCTTCCAACCTGCCTCACCACCGCTGTAGACACAACAGATCTCCTCCACTACTCTCTGCTTACACAGGCAATTATTGCACAGAAACATCATTTTCAGTATAGGAGGAAAGACTCTGAAACCAGATATCTCGCAGCTCTTAAGTCAGTGCCTGCAACTCTTTGCAAGTCTGTCCCCCAAGACAGAGCACAGCAACCCTTAGGAAGCACTTCAAGTCCATTTCACTAGGAATCACACACTATGCAAAGCCACTTTTCACAACAGACATCAAGACTACAGATCCACGGTAGAAAGTCAGTAAATCTACAGGTAAAAAAAACAACAACCAACCAAAACCAAACAAACAGAACAAAAAACACTCATGGCATTAGATCCTCTGATTTCCTCAGCCACTCACTGTCTGCATTATCCAAACCTGAATCTCCTGCCCTTAGTAACACTGCAGTCAGCCATGCTCATCCTTACCACACCAACACTGTTCACACGATCACATGCTTAAGATAAAATTAAAACTGTCATAACATCTTCAGTTAATTGTTAGATCTTTATCCATCAGTTTGCTTTATTTTTTTAATACATCTGATGCTAGGACAATGACTTCAAAAATACCCAGTAACTTGCTGCTTTTTTTTTAATTGGAATTGCAATTAATGAACCTAAAATCTAGAAATTAAAGTTAATTTCTTTTTTAATTACTTTGATAAGAACTGATCTCAAATTAGTTTTACCCACCCAGAACTTCTGACCAGAGAGACAAGAAAAGCTTGTGCTCTTTTAAGCACATACCATAGAAATCTTGTGGTAAAACCCACTGTTATCCCTCCAAACATGCTTCATTTGGAATTATACAAGGTTGATGCCCAAAACCAAACTACCAGGGACTGCACACAAGAAAGAAGATAAAAGGAAAACCCCAGAATGTAGTGTATTATTACTCCTGCAGCATTATATTCTTTGTGGCTGAGTTCTATTTCTGTTAGTTTTTCAGAAGATTCATGTTATACAGTTAAACACCATCTCTATATTTGACCTCCCCTGAGATCGCCTATTGTGATTTTATGGAGTTAGTGAAGAAAATACTCTTGAGCAAAGACAAGCTGGGTGATACTTCTACAGACACCGTACTGGAGAAGGAAGGGACTGTCTGATTGTCTTTCTCCCTCCCCCCCTTCCTCTAATCATATTCATTATTTTGTGGAAGAGATCATTTTGGTATAAGGAAATCTTGAGGAAAAGGCATGACTACTCCTCTCAAAACATGGAGTAACTGTTACTGGGAAAGGGCAATGAGCAAGGCTGGGCATGGTAAAGTAATCATTACTCTATTTCAATCTGTGCAAGTTAAACAGTCTTTCAGAAGGGGAGCAAATGTTTCATCACAAGCCCGAAGTATAATCTGTTGATTTTCTTCTGCAAGATTTTATCCAATGTCAGGCATGATAAGGAACTAAAAGAGGACAGCAGAGAAATCATCTGGTAGCAGGACAGGCATATCCCATGTACAGTAGAATATTTGCTTTTTGTGAAATGCCACATTCCAAGCCTAAACCAGAAATCTCTGCAGTATTTTCTCTAAGTATCAGGTTTTGCACAGAGGAACACAGGCACTACTTCCCACGCTCACAAGCAGGGTAGCTGACACACCCACAATCTCAATCAGGCTCCAACCCTGGGTTTGTCTCTTTCCACAAAGGACATCTCATGACAGGCTTTCCACTTGTTTGTTTAAAAACACACACACAAGAATACTCTTATTCCTTCTTTTGCTCTTGCCACTTGAATCTGATCTCTTCTTCCCTAGTCTTCCTTCTAGCAAACTTCCAGTACTCACAGGTGCTGCAGCCCTGGCCTAGCCTCTCCTTCACTGGTCATTATCTATTCTTACTACTCAGCACCTCCTTCCCATCAGAATTCCTGACACTCCATCAGACTCCTTTGCCTACAGCCCTATCAGGACTCCCTGTCTCCATGGTTTGAGGTCACAGAAGAACTTTACCTGCATGCGTTTAAGTAAGATAGAGGCTTCTGCTTTACCATTTCTTCTACAGTACCATACCTAAAACTGATTTGGGTCATGATGAGGTACATAGCAGCTGGAGAAGCAGCTGAAGTGCCTGCCAAGTTCAACTGAACTCAGCACTCCAGATTAAAAGGATAGTTCTCATCCTCCCCCACTGCCCTGCTGGTCACCATTTAAATGTTGCTCTAGGGCAGAAAAAAGGAAGTAGAGGGCAGGAAACTGCTCCTGCAGAGGATGCACCAACCTCCTCCCAGCTTCATCTTCAGCCAGCACAGAGAAATAAGAGTCACTGCACAGGCTTAGGAAGGAATATTAATGGTAACAAGACTAAAACAGGAACTGTAAGAAGGCCTTGATTTCAACAGGAAGAACTGAAGAAATGTGCACTTCACTGGATTGTTCAATGCTTTCCTATTAGCTCACTTGAATTAGATCTCCTAGTAAATACAGGGATAAGCGAAGAGTTTGTCCCTGGTTTGGGGGGGAATTAGTGGTAGAGCTGGAATCAGAAGTCCAAGCCTGGCAAGTCCACTCCAGCATCCAAACAGCTGCACAATACTGCAGATGCAAGCTCAAAACAGTTTCTGATGGCATGCTTCTGTGCTGCTTACAAAATGCCCATCACTTTCTGAGTACTACTGTACTCAGAAAAAAAGCTAGAGAGGGTTAAAAGTGCAGTGACAGAAGGTGAGATTAAAACAAAAACCCAAGACCAGAACTATTTGCATTTTTAGTTCTACACTTATATACATAAGACTCTACCTACACACTAAAAGACAAACTATTACAATCACTGTGAAACATCTAACAACCTACCTTCTATGGCAGTGCTCACAGGCAACCAGCAAATGCATTTCACAAAAGCCAAGGGGCATGAACAACCTGATCAACATGTGAGTTTCGGAGCACTGGTTCAAATCCAGTACAGATCACCAACAGTCAAACCCACTATCATACTAGATAGTCAGTGACCTCAACTGCCGTGAAGGTGATATTTCATCAGTGTACTCACTGGTATTGTGACTGTAATTGCAGGCACAGTAAATTCACACTTGCTCAATAGATTAAAAAAAATTAATTTACTGTCCTTTGATGAAGCTGATACCAAAAAAGAAGTCACAGGATGACAGGATGTTAGAGATTGGAAGGGACCTCGGGAGATTGGGTCCAATTCCCCTGCCAGAGCAGGGCCAAATAATCTAGTGCAGGTCACACAAGAGTGCATCCAGACAGGTCTTGAAAGTCTCTGAAGGAGGAGACTCCATAATCTGTCTGGGAGGCTGGTTCCAGTGCTCTGTGACCCTTACAGTAAAGTTCTTCCTCATGTTGAGGTGGAACTTCCTGTGCTGTAGTTTACATCCATGGCACCTTGTCCTATCACAGTGCACAAGTGAAAAGAGGCTGTCCCTTCCTTCTTGACGCTCAGCCCTCATATTTATAAACATTTATTAGATTCCCTCTCAGTCTTCTCCTTTCCAGACTAAACAGCCACAGGTCTCTCAGCCTTTCCTCATAGGGCAGTGCTCCAGTCCCTGAACCATCCTTGTAGCTCTCCGTTGACTCTCTCAAGTAGATCCCTGTCCCTCTTGAACTGGTCCATGCCATGCTAAAAATCTAAGAAATCCTGACTCAGGTGATGTTATTTATATCTGACCATTCAAGATGATGTGTTAGCACCAAGGAATAGAGCTGCCATTAATTTTTAGTGTTTTCTTTGAACAAAAAAGATTTCTATTAGTGACACTGGAAACAAACACAAACTTTGCACAGCGTTTGGATTGTAGTTTGGGGCTGATTTTGAGAAAGGTTCACTTCTTGTGGGGAGACAAAGTGCAAAAAATTCAAAGTTCAATGCTCACATCCCAGACCAGCCCAGATACACAACCTGGGGAGTGGAACCAGCTTCACAATCTTAAGACAGTTTCCCAAGCTCTTTAACGCTAGGCCTGAGAAATGAACACATGCACAGAGGAGGAACCAGTTAAACCCCCCCCCCCCCCCACAAACATGAGAAAAAAAAAACCAGCACAAACTAATGAAAAACAATGAATAATTGTACATTGGGCAGTAAATAGCTACCCACCAATACACCAACTACTACCAGCATGCTTACTAGTTACCATGCACAGCATTGCCAGATAACCTCTATATAGCCATGCTCACAGCCACACTAAAGCGAAAGAGTGCTGAGCAGTAACAATCTCTCCACCCCAAGGGGAATTTCAAAACTGGGACCCATGTGCACCTTAAATAGAAGGGAGCTGATAAAAAGGATCATGCTTGTTGTAACCCTAGTGCATCCTGAACAGCAGAGTTTTTTGGGAAGCACTGATACTGAAGGCAGAACAAACGAACAAACACACAGAGATACGCAGTAGGGTAGAAATAAGCAGGAAGAGGAAACTTGATCTTAATGAAAAGGAGATGAGACACCAATGAATGCAGGAAGAGCCAGGCTGGGCTAAACATAGAGTAGAAGCAGTATTCCCATCCCAGCTCCAAGGAAAGCAGGATTACAGAGAAGCCTAAAAACCCCTGAGTTTCCAGCAAACCAGAGCAGATCAAAACCAACAACAAGCACAGACCTGCTTGTTTGGACATTAGCACTAGTTTCTGGTTGAATGAACCCATCATTTGTGAATACCATTGAAAAATTTCCCATTCCTATTAAAGCAGCTGCAAACAGGAAGGGATAATATCCTGTCTTCCACTTCTTTAGTATCTGAAAGGCATCTGCTGTGCTCTGAACTCCAAACCAGCTGTTTTCTGCCACTGTAACATAAGTCACCGACTGTTGTACCAGGCTGGGAAGTTCAGTGACTCAGGTTTTTCAAGACATCAGGCATTTTAATTAGTGAGCTGTAATGCAGACTAAGTCTGAGCAAAACTGGTTTAATTTGCATTTAATTACCACAGTAGATCAAGCCACACAGGTCTGGCATCAATTTCAATAAGGGAAGCTAATGAATGCTTAAGGTGTGTGAGAGAAACAGGATTTTCAACTAAGTTCCAGTCCATACAGACAGACAGGAGATGGCAAGAGAGCAAGGAGGTGTACTCTAGTTTTCCATTTCAACATGCCAAAAATACTTGGCAATCTAGGTAAAGCAATTAGATTTATAAATGTTGTGGAATCAAGAATCCAAACTGGACACACTGAACTTCTTATTAATAGTATTTGCATTATTATTATTAAGGGGGGCTGGGGGTGGAGGTGGTGGTGGGTGTGTGAATCACTGGACTAAAGCAGAAAAAAAAAGAAGTCACTGGATTAAAACAGGAAAAAAAAATTCAAAAAAAATCACTGGACTAAAGCAGAAAATAATTCCCAGAGTACAGACCAAAACCCACATTAATCCAAACCAGCCAAGTGCCCTAATTCCCAGGCTACAAAGCCTAGGAGGCCTCTTTTCCAGTTTCTTCCTTTCTGGTCCCATGACATTCACTTCAGCAGGAGGGATAGAAAGTGCTGCTATTTCACACCAGCCCAATGACAGAAGCTTGTATACTGTGACTGTCTTCAGTTTGAAGGGCCCACTTAATGAAAAGTGCCTATTGTTATCCTTAAATAAAAGGACCACTAAATAAAACAAACAAAAAAAACCAAACCAAAACCACCTCCCACTCCTTCCCACCCCTTCCCCACCCCCCACAAAAAGGAGATTTCAACTGAGTTTAGGCATTCAGGGGCGGCTTGCAAGTGAATTATTGGACAGCAAGTACAGACTTCTAAACCCAGCAACCTCCCAGGGACACGGTTACTCATCATGGTAAGCAAATGCCAGACAAAATGCTCCTAGCAGGTTCTTTTACTTCCTTGCAGTTATTGCAGCTTGCCCTATTTCCGTGATTACTTTGGTGATGGAGAAAGGGCAGATGATCTTAAGGTGTGCACTACAGAAGCGAACTCACCATCATACCTCCAGCATGGACATTACTCCTAATCTAGCAAAACTGTATTTTGCCCCTTCTGCCAGAAAATTTCCCCTTGGATCAGTAGGCTAAACTAGCACTGCATCTTCACTGGATCTGGCCCAAGAATCCTGCAAGAACAGCAGAAGGAAAAGGACAATGGGTGGCAGCAACCTGTAGATACACAGATCAGGTATCACTGTGCCTGGTGGGCTATGCCCGTCCATCGGCTTAGTGCCAGTATCAGCAGGTCATTCACTTTCTTCAAGCTTCTCTTGGCAGTCAAAATGCATCTGGAAGAGGTCTGGAACATTTCTTTCAGTGGTGCCTTATTCTTCATACTTTCTCCTCGCATATCACATGAAGCTGTTCTGATGTATTAGGAATGGCTGGACAGGTTATGCCAGGGCATAGCATAGATGCTCCAACAGATAAAACTTACTGAAAAGACCCAAAAGCTAGTCTGAAGCAAAACCTGAAGTGCACTGTAGCTTTATCCACAGTAGTATTCTAAGGACACATACTGTACACGGCTCTATCACATCAGACATGTTTGTAAATTAAGATGTGAAATACCCTTTATATTTTAGGCAAAACCAGAAAGAGTTAAAAAGAGTTAAAAGCCTCTCAGTCACAGTACAAATTCACTTCCTAAAAAATCCTAATTCCATCTTACAAATTTGTTAGATCCTTGCAGGCAGCTCAAGAGACATTGCTGCTAACAGTGTAATGACAACATCAAGCCAATGTGTGAGAGCAGTTAGTGCTACCTCCCACAACCTTGCAGTGCAGGCTCCAACTTTGGCATTGCTGGAGCCTCTTTGGATTCCCTGTGCTCCGGGGGTTTACAAAGCAAAATGCAAAGCTATCTAGAGAAAAGCTTGATAACCACCACAGCTGAGAAAAGAAACAACAAAAAGATGGCATCACAGGCAAAGAAAAGAAAAAACAAACACAAGAATTTTCAAAGCTTTCTATTGATACATGCATAAACTAAAAACAATCAAAGCACCTGCAAGCAGCAAGCACAGACTTAACATGTCAGGTGATGAAAGTCGTTTCTATTATTTGTATGGAGGTACAAGGCTTCCATGGCAGCAAAGAAAACAGAACATTTGTTATCAATTCCATGCTCTACACCAATACCTCACTGTTTTCCTCCCTCCTACATTTTTCCTACTGGCTTCTTTTTAAACAAGATCTAATTACTAGCAGATGCTACAGCAGTGCAGTCCTCAATAGATGTGTAATTAACAGATGAAAGTTAGGCAGTTGTTTCTAGTTAGAGTCCGATGAGCTGTACACTCCTCACCCCATGAGGGAAGGTGATGAGCAAACCAAACTCTGCCCCCGTTCTTCAGATCACTCAGGGTTGTTATGTGCTGTCTCCAGAACTTAAGAACTGAAAATACTTACAATATGAATTTTGCCAAAAGCTTGAGAATATTCACTACCTTTAACAAAGCAGATAAAAAAACAACAGTACTAGGCATCTGATACTGGCCAGTGAGAGGTCTTTATCAACAAATGCTAATTAATCTGTATAACCTAAGTCTTTACTTTTTCAACAACAAAGCTTGCAAGTAAGTAACTTCTACAGACCTTCAAAATGTAACTTATTTTCTACAGCAGACACAAATAAACAGAACTACAAGCTGATTATGGAGGAAGTGCCACACGTGAATGAACACAATGTATGGCTTCAAAGAAGTCTAACCCAGTTTAGTTGCTACTCCCGCTACTAGATAGCTGCCACAGTTTTCATTGTTGCTTAGCTAACCTTAGAAATATGCCAGCTGGGGCTAGTTTGCCATTTTGTGCTTCAAGGTTTGGTTGTCAAAAAGATAAGCTGCAACCATAAAAACAAGTGAAACAGTATATAAAGTAAGGACAAGCTTGGCTAGTCTGCACAATTATTCAGCCGGACTTCAATTATTGCAAGAATAAGACCAAGTGCCTCAAAAGATCACAAATGAAAAGTGTTGTTTCATGCATGTAAATAAGAGTAACTGTTATGGTTGAAGTTATCAGTATTGTCATAAACACGTGATGGTGAGACATTCAGTTTCAGAAATAAAAATGCATTACTTGGGGAAATAGAATAAGATAAACCAGGTTGGAAGAGACCTTCAAGATCATCACATCCAACCCATCAACCAATCCAACCCACCTAAACAACTAACCCATGGCACCAAGCACACCATCAAGTTTCCTCCTGAACACCTCCAATGATGGTGACTCCACCACCCTCCCAGGCAGCCCATTCCAATGGCAAATCACTCTTTCTGTGTAGAATTTCTTCCTAACATCCAGCCTAAACCTCCCCGGCACAGCCTGAGACTGTGTCCTCTTGTTCTAGTGCTGGTTGCCTGGGAGAAGAGACCAACCTCCGCCTGTCTACAACCTCCCTTAAGGTAGTTGTAGAGAGCAATAAGGTCACGCCTGAGTCTCCTCTTATGGTTTTACCCAGAACAGATGGTATTACCTAGAACAGATTTCAGCTGGCAACAACGTGAATGACTCCATACAGGAGTTCAGGCCACACATGCTTGTAGGAAGGAGGTTAATAAAACTCAACCTGTAATTTCTAAATTACTTTTGAGCTAAAAAGAATGGTTTAGAATATTTTCCTGGGGAGGAGGCAGGGGTTGGGAGAGACTAAAGCATGCTTTATTTTAAGGACCGTGAGGAGAGATTCAAAAATAAGAAAAAAAGCAACCCTAAAAACATCACCACTATAAATCTGATCTTAAGACTATAAAAGACTAGGTTTTCATGGTAATTTTAAAATATTTCTTTCAGATTTATGTTTTTTATAAGCAGACAGGAATTTCCCCTTCTCCTTCCCCCCCCCCCCCCCCCAGAGAGCAGACTATGAGCTCATAAGCTGAATAAAAAAACCTTCAAACATACTCAATATCATTAACTGCTCTACAGAGTTAACAACAGTTCAGGACTCAAAATAATGTAATTAAAGACAATTCAAAGCCTTATGTTTAAGCCCTTCAGTATTTATTATATCCTTTGGGAGTGGCTGCAGAAATTTGAACTGCATAGCAGCTTACACCAAAACAACTAAACCTGTTTTCATTGCACATTTTGTGTTAATTCTCAGCAAATCTGCACGGGCACATTTATTTTGGGATCAGATATTTGTTCAAGATACTACCACTAGCACTGAAGAGGGGGAAAGAGGTACTGCCAAGACCGAGTGGTCATGAAGCAATGTAGGGCTGGCCAACAAAGTACCAGAGCTGGCTCCTGTTTGATGGGTTTTTTCCCCCTCAAGTGCCACCAAAACCAAGGGCTACTTTAAGTCCTGATAACTGGTGACAGCCCCAAATGGCAGACTTCGGCCACACTTGCTCAGATCACCGATTCCCCTCATTTGTTCATTAGAAGCTGGAAGATTCCCCAGGCATGTCTTGTGCTACCTTCATGCCAGCCAGTGATTTTGCCTAACTTTCTGTGGAGTCACAGGAGTGCTTCCCTTGGGTCACTGCTGCTTTGTTTGGGGTTTTTTGGGTGGGTCTGGGTTTTGTTGGTTGATTGGGTTTTATGTATTCACACACCAACAGTATAAAATCAATTACTTCTTAAATGAATGCTAGTGGGGACATTGGGTGAAAACCCAAACACCACCACATGCAATTTTCAGAGCTTTATAAACTCCCATTTCATGTCACATTTGCTTCCCTGAAATCCAAACCTGTTTTAGCATCCTGACTCAGAGTTTGGGGCTAGTGGGACCACTACAACTTCTTTGCTTCAACAATGAAGCATTTTCCTCCTTGCTGCTTCACCTCTCTCCTGCATATTTAATTATCAGGTTCTGAGATGGACCAAGTAAAACACTGCAACTACTGATCACCAGCTGAAGCATTTCAAATGCCTCATCTTCCTCCTACAACAGAAAGGGCAGCACTGCCTTGCACGACAGACTGCACAGGTGGCTATCCTTTAAACAACACACACACAATACTGCACTAAACTCTCACTTTAGCAGAAAAATCTCTTTGTTTTATTTTTAACAATTAATCAAGCCCCATTACTACAGCACGCCAGTATCTCAAGGTCTGTGCTGTGGCCCTCCAGGGAAAACAACAAATCAACAAATCAGTCAGCTGCACTTAATACTGGCCCCATTAGCCAGCTGAGCACAAACAGATTAGGTCTGATTTGGGGTTTATGTGTACCAGAAACATCTTCCCAGTGTCCATAAAGAAACCACTTTGTAACTGAAGCAGGAGTGGTACCAGCAGCCTGCTGGACAAGTCTGTCTGAACTGTCACTTCTTGAGGGGAGAGTGAACGGGGTTCCTATGAGCTAGCAAAGAGCTGCTACTGACACAGCCTGGGTGGGACAGACTTCTCCTGCCACAGCTGGGCGCAGGCAATTTAGAGCTGAAAGGCGCTAGTGCCATGTAAACAGGGCCAAAGACATGGCTGGTGTGGTACCACTCAACAAGTTGACCAACGAGTGATACATAAACAACGCCCAACACAAGGGACATGACTGCAGCAGTGCACATCATATGGAAAAGCACAAGCATGTCAGCAGCCTCCTCATTCAAAGATGGGTTTGAGGTAGTAGTGAGAGCAAGCAACACAGCCAAGATAAGCACCATCCTTCTGTCTATCTGGCTTGGACATCTCACAGTGCCATGTGTTCAGGTATGTTTTCCTTTACCACAACAGATGTTTTACTCTATTTCCTTTGCACCTAAGTAGAGAGACTATTCAATTTACCTATCCCAACAGGCACAGGACTTCTAAGTCAATACTGAACTTAGCACTCCAGCAAAAGAAGTAACACCCTCTTGCCTTCAACCACCCCAGAAAGGCTACATCCCTGCACACTCCATTCTCAACCAAAAAAAAACCCCAACCCAAACTCCTAACTTTCTCTGTGATCTTCAGGTATTACTCAGCATCCTCTGAGGAGTGTAAATACTGTGAAGCTTGAAATCTGAGTTTCTACACATACTGAAAAATTCTACATGTTCAGCTCAATTTCTGTGTTGCCAGCAGAAGGACTTCATGTAACCAAGAAAAAATTGTTAATAATCCTGCTGAAAAACAAACAAACAAAAATCCATATTGGGTTACTCAGAAGTAACACCCCATCATAAAACCTGAAGTGTATTGTAGCAGTTTTTTTCAGATGCAGCAGTTGGAATTAAGTACACATCTTTCTGTTTGGTATTTTTCTGTTCTCAGTCTAATTTCTTTGAATACACTCAACTTTCCTTCTGCCAGAAGCATAAAGAAAACCTATAGTGAAGCCTTCAATTTTTTAAGTCAGTGGGAGCTAAACATAAGGCCTTAAAAAATTCTAGACACTATCTTTATCTTAGGAGCTATGTAAAGTATTTTTCCCCATAGCACTTTTCACATCTAAAATATCAAAAGCCTCTGCAGACATTTACAATTACCATTCACAAACTCTTTGCTGGGAATCCTTCAGAGATTCATATTACATAATTCAGCTGGGATAAGCATTTGAAAGCAATTAATCACTAGGGATATCACATACACATCTTTAGTGACATTTACTTAACCAAAGTCAAAAAGCATTTGACCCTTTCCACAGAAATCCTCAGGCATACCTCACAAAGTCATTTTGGTAGGTACACACATCCTATCATCCTTTACCAATCTCTGTGGTTAAACCATTATTTGATTTGTTTGCAAGAGGCTGTTAAAATTCATGAAATTGGAGATCTCTGAGGAAGGCTTTTCAGGACTGTTCAAGTAGAAAGGAAAAAATTCAGCCCAGGCATTGACCAGTAGCTCAGTGAGAAGGCTGCCAGCACAAACCAGATGTGAAAGAGCAGGCCTGGCCTGTGCTGTTACAGATGGGCATGTACCAAGCTAAGCAGGCATACAGGAAACCCAAGATGCCTTTGGACCACTGCACTATTGATCATCAGAGAAGGTAATTTTGTGATGAATTTCCTAGTGCACCAAAATGAAATGTTACAATGATGATAAACTGGTTTCATACAATGCCTATGGAACGTTACAGGGAATAATGTAATTACTTTCCTTTATCACTAAAATGTTTTAATCACCACAGTCAGCCCAAGTTTGCAAAATACCAGGCCTTTCCACTCCCTCCCTCCTCAGATCTGGTGGATAGGTCTGGCCACTAATGCCCTATTCATCAAAGCCCAACTGATCAAAGCCAAGTTGAGTAGAAGGCAAGGCAACTCCAGACAGATGAAGCTTGTGCAGCCTACCAATTAGAGAATCTTAATCCATTGGGATTGAGATGCAGACTCTGATACTATCTCACTTAAACATGCCACTTTACCTTTCTGATTTTTGTTTGTCTTAAATGTAAATGGGAATTCTGTCATCCTCAAATCCCTTTTGTCATATGTGAATGAGAATGTCTTTTAGCCATAGCTATGGCCACATCACAATGGCCACATCTGTGCTGTGCCTCACTTTGAAACATCAACCTTCAAAGATGAGATGTTGCTCTTCCATTTAAGGAATATTTGTATTATTATTTGGTGGTGGTGGTGGTGATATTTTAATACAGAAGCTTCCCAGAATTTTGTGCACCTGTCTATTCTTCTGCATCCACAAATTGAGCATTTCCAGTTTCCAACATGAAGATCTGTCTTTTCAAGGCTAGCAGAGGAAGATTTCCAAACTTCAGGCAAGCCATAAGTCATATTAACAGAGATCTTGCAAGCCTACAGTACAAGAGTGCTGGTCATTATTAGAGGCCTCACAGGGATAGAATAGAATTAACCAGGATGGAGAAGACCTTTGAGATCATCGAGTCCAACTCATCACTCAACAGCATCTAATCAACTAAACCATGGCACCAAGAACCCCATCCAGTCTCTTCCTAAACGCCTCCAGTGATGGTGACTCCACCACCTCTCTGGGCAGCCCATTCCAATGGCCAATCACTCTTCTGTGAAGAATTTCTTCCTAACATCCAACCTAAACCTCCCATGGATGCTGGCAACCATGATCACTCTGAGCATTGGTACTACTTGTAGGATTTCATCCACAGACTTCAGCTTCCTTTGATGTTTTTTCCACATTCATTCAGTTTCTTTCCTAGAAGTCCATCCAGAAAAAAGAAGTGACACTTTTACCCCTCCCCTTCATCTGTTTATTTTTTGTTTCACATACAACCAAACCTCCCACTGTCAACAGTAAGAAAACACAAATGAGAATCTAACTTGACTGCAAGATGGCTGCAGAGGACAGAACTTCTTCAGTTCAATGGGACCAATGTTTCTCTTCATCCCTTGCCATTTGTGCCATCTGCTCTTATAATCACTTTAACTCTTCCATGCAGAGCCAAACAGATTAATTAATTAAACACAAAGGAAACATCAGCTAGACATGACAGCACAGGCAGCCATGTTTTCCTACTTTCTGATCTCAGGACACCCCAGACCACTGGCATAAGCCCAGCTGGGAGCCACAGCATCAGCCCAACACAGCACCACTTGCTCCACTAACACTCTACAGTAGTTCTGCTCTTACACCACACATTACTGAATATTAATGAAGCTTGATTACAAACACAAAGGCAATCCTTAGTTAGGATGAATTCTGTTTTCAAATTTCCCTATTGAACATTTCAGCTTCCATAGCACTGCTGGACATACCAGTGCTCAAGCTGCTGGTAACTCCCTCTCCTAACCACATGAGCCCCTCTCTGTTTTTATAGCATTTCAGTGAAGAAGAATGAGAGGTAATCTCAAGAATTCTGCCAAAACATGAAACTGCAATAGCTAGAGCTACTGAAATACAGTGAGGAAAAGCTGGAGGGGGGTAGAGTTCAGAAAAGAGTGGGGTTTTTTTCTATAAAAGTAACTTGAGAAATAATGTCCTACAAACCATAAAGCAAGTTGTTCAGAGAGGAGACAAAAAGAATACAATAGCATTTCCTATGAAATACATTGGAAAACGTTGATCTACAAACAGCTACCTAACTAGGAAATGCTGAGGGATATCCTCCCAAGAGCAAAAAGGAAGAAGCCCAAAACTTACCTGCACACCTTCAACTTTTTCTCTCTCTCCTGCATCTTCACTATTACAGACACACTCCCAAAGTGACAGCCTCAAGCAAGCAGACTCTTCCCTTTGAAGAGAGCTACAACAGACTGAGCTCTAAGGATGTGAGCATGGGGGAGGGAAACTTCAATATTACAACCCATCCATCAACCACTACTATAAAGCTCTTTTGTTCCAAGTTCATACTTAGCAACTCAAGGTCAAAACTGATGTTGGAAAATGCAGATCTTAAGTCAACCCAGACTTTCACCCCTCAGAGTCTTCTTAACCTTAAATACAAACAAGAAACAGACAAAAAGGGATTTTTAGCTACATGGGGGGAAAAAAGTATATAAAGGAATAAAATCAATCTAAAAGTGACTGAATTAGGCTCTTAATCTACACTGCTAATGATACAGATCAGAATGTATGATACTTCGGTTTTCTTACAGTTTGGACAAAGCCAATCAGTTATTGGGAGATTTTCTGGTGGGGTTTTGTGGGTTTTGTTCTTTTTTTCTTGGAAGGGAGTGGGCATTTAGATACACACACACACAAGGTTTGATTGAGAACACCAGAGGGAAAACTAACTGGTTTTTAAAAATCCAACCTTTTCCTCTCTGGTAAGAAACAAAGGAACACATCTCTATTAGCCTTTGGCTTTAAGAAGTCCTGAGCCAGATGTGAGCAGCCTTAACAAAGAAGACAAACAGTAGGTATTAAAGAAGAAACAAAGAAAGAAATGCAAGGGTTTGACTGCAGCAGAGAAAACAGGATGTATTCTACAGCCTGCAACTATTCTCCTTAGAAACACAATAGTGGAAAAAAAAATAATCATTCATTATGCTCAAATACTTGAGGCCAGACTTTTCAACGACCCCCATTTTTGCAAGGTTCCACAGCACAAAGCAAGAGAGATGCCAAATACCTGAGATTACAAGCTTATCCAGTGGATATTTCCCAGGGGTGTTGTAACAAAAAAAAAAAAACCATCAATCTACATGCACAATACAGAGGTGGTGTAAGACAGGAGAACTCTGACACAAAACTGTGATCTAGTATTTAAACCTCCTAATTTTAGAATGACCTGGTAGTCATTAGAATTGTCATCTCAAAACTTCAAAACGTTTTACTCCAAGACATTACATATAACATCTTTCATATGGGAAGCATCCTGCCAAAGGCTTTAAATGCAGCTTTAATGAATGCCAGTTTGGCTTCCTCCATGTGGATTTGGACACTTTAACAAGAGTTTATAAATTTTCATTGGGGGGAAAAAAAGTACATGTTTGCCATCCATGTGTGTAAGTAATAGGTTATTGTAAAATAGCAGATCATCCTGCAGTCTAACAACCCATTTTAAAATAAGGTATTTCTCTCCAATAGCTTTGATTTAGCACTTAGTCACAAGTTTCATTTAAAGCACCATCACGCATCCAAAGTCCTGGTAATTAACTCAGCCTAAAGGGGTGCTTACTAAGGGGAAGGACAGGAAAATGTGTTTAATTAGCAGCAACTCAGAATACCAAGGGACTACTTTATTTGATCAATGGATGATGATGAAGAAGATGTTTCCTGTAGTCCTCATTGGAGCTCACTTGCCCCGGGCTAGATGAAGAACAGAACTATACCGTATTTTTCTCACCTTCTTAATAAAGCTCCCATCGACAAGAAAAAGGGGGAAAGAAAGGGTACTGTATTAACATAACCCAGATCCTAGACCGTTTCAAACAACCTAGCCAAGAACCTTTGTCAGAATTTCAAAAAGAAGCCGCTGCTGAAATTCTTAAGCACACGGAAGGGTTGTTCAGGACTCCTCCTGCAAACACTGAATGCTTTTCACTCTTCAAGAGCTGCTGCCGACAGGATCTGCAAGGTGAGACACCAGAAACAGTTTCCACTGAGATAGTTTCCATCTTTCTGATCCCAAGTTTATCACCTTTCACATACATCAGTGGGTATATTTATTTGGAGTGTTAAAGCTCTTCCAAAGGAGTGCTGCAAGGTCAGAAGTCCTCAAGTAAATAAATAAATATTTTTCCCCCCTAAATAATTATTTATTTTTTTTTTACATGTGGTATTTGGCTGCCAGCTTTGTTACTTTATTAACACCTTCCCTTGCCCAGCGTTTTTCAGTTAAGTGTGCTAACATTTACTTAGGACCACAAAGTAACCCAGCCCTCCTGATCAGGTTGTCCATCTTGGCTGCAAATTAATAATAAATAACAATAATAATAATTAATAGCAATAATAATTAATAATAACAACAATAATAAACCAGGTTGGAAGAAACCTTCAAGATCATCGTGTCCAACCCATCAACCAATCCAACCCACCTAAACAACTAAACCATGGCACCAAGCACCCCATCAAGTCTCCTCCTGAACACCTCCAATGATGGTGACTCCACCACCTCCCCAGGCAGCCCATTCCAATGGGCAATCACTCTCTCTGTATACAACTTCTTCCTAACATCCAACGTAAACCTCCCCTGGCACAGCCTGAGACTATTAGCACCCCTCTTGGACAACCCTCCAGAAGGATGAGTATGTTCGTGTTCCTGCTCATGATGCTTTGACAAGAGGCAATGCACACAAACTGAAATTCAAACAAACCTCCATTTAAACATAAGGAAAAACCTTTTTACTATGAAGGCAGCCAAACACTACCACTGGTTATCATAGCATCAGTCAGGGTTGGAAGGGACCACAAGGATCATCTATTTCCAACCCCCCTGCCATGGGCAGGGACACCTCACACTAGATCAGGCTGGCCAGAGCCTCATCCAGCCTGCTCTTAAAACCTGGTGGACCAGGGAGACTGGATGCTCCACCCTTGGAGATATTAAAACATAACTGAACACAGCCCTCAGCACCCTGCTCAAGCTGAGCCTGCTCCCAGTAGGGAGTTGGATTAGGTGGTCACATCCAGAGGGTAGTGGTCACCAGCTCAATGTTCAGACGAAGAATGGTGACAAGTGGTGTCCCTCAAATTCTCTGTCGGGACTTGTGCTGTTTAATATCTTTGTCAATGACACAGACAGTAGGTTTGAGTGCACCTTCAACAAGTTTGCAGATGACACCAAGATAAGTGGTGTGACTGACATGCCTGAGGGACATGATGCCATCCAGGGTGACCTGGACAAGCTTGAGAAATTAGTTCTTGTGAACCTCATGAGGTTCTATGATGCTGTCCCACATCTAGAATTTTGTGATTTCAATAACCACAAAAAGCCTGTTTATCCTTTCAGTTGCAAAGCTCTCCATACGTGTTCTACGGTGACTGCTCAAGCACCCTCAAGAGACTCAAACTCATGCAGTCACAGCTTCAACAACAGCCACCAAGGTGGAGAGAGAAATCAAAGTACAACAGCACACAGTCCAAGTACATTTATAACACCCTGTAAGTGGGAACTGTGCTCTAGTGTTAACTGAGATCACACATGGCTGAGTATGAGACAGACTCTGGTCACTTCAATGTTTATACAGAGTTGATACTGAAGCCTGGTATTTAGTGGTATCTGCCTTTTGTGGGTCAGTTCTAATTTGCTATTTCTCTTAAATGCTGAGATACTCTGGGGTCCTCCCTGGTGGCTTCAAACTTCTACTACTAGAAATATATCCATGGAGGTTTAAATTTAGTGTTTTCTTCTCTTTTATAAGCCATTAATAATAATCTAAATTAGAAATACTGTATGTGCATAGATGTAACTAGTGATAAAACCAAGAGACCATAAACATGCCAAGCTGACAGGAGCTCAAATGAAGGCAAGCTTTTGCCTAACACAAGATAATTCATTTTTCCTACCAGTTGCAATAATAGATAATGCATCTAAATCATTTAAATACTTTGTGTTAACCTGCAGCAAGTTATCTCTATACACAATGGTCAACTATCAGCTATTGGTCCTACTGTTTACACGGTGCAGCTGTTCCAGGTCTGAAGCAAGTATCACAATTTGTCAGCAAAGTTCCTTAAGAGTAACAAAATGGTTCCTATGGAAAAAAGCTACTGTTATTTTCAATGTTGGGAAAGGGTGTAGGAGAGGAGAACAGCTGTTAGAACAGCAGAGCGAAAACAACACGCCTTGAAGAGCACTCCCTCCCATGTTACACACCACGCTCTTCAGAAGGGACATCGAAAATGACATAATTCAAGCCAAACTCAGCAAACAGTGGGAGCAGGCAAGATAATAAGTACAGCACATGGTTTTGGTCTTCCTGACCATCCAGTGGACACAATGTCTCTGTAACAGATACAGAACAAACAGAGGTTTTTGTAACATGCCAAACCAAGAAACATCAAGAGCTCCATCTTTTTGTGGTATCCTCCACCTCCGGCAAACTCTCTGTGGATTTCTAATTACCTGCTCTTCCTCTAAACCTCAAGAAAGCCCATAACTATTGCAAAACTTTGGGTTCTTCAACACAGACCTTTTTAAACCACAGAAGTCAAGGTAGAAGATGCAGTTTAAAGTCTTAAGACTAGACTCTCTCAGGGCCAAGAGCCTTCTGCTCACAGTTAAATCTGTATTGCGCCCATGCTAAATTGTTAAGTGCTTTCTAATGCTGTAAGGAAATATGGGATCATTAAGTAAATCAACACTGCAGTTTCACCCCTCAGGATAAGCAAGCAGAGCCCCCCTCCTCTCCATGCAGGGGACTTCTTGCTGAAGGGGCAGCCCTGTCCTACCACTGACCATCATGACGGGGGAGGGCAAGAGAACTGTCCGGCATTCAACTTGTTTTCTCCAGCTTTCCTATCCTTCCTGAAGGTAAAGATCATCCTTAAATTCTGTATATTTTGTAATTATTATGTAATTATAACTGCAACTATAATTTCAAAATCAACTGTAACAATCTATTTACATTTAAACCACCCTTATTAAGATCATGCTTTCCTTGCCAGGATGAGGTAAACCCTACACGATGCTACCCAGGACTTCAGCAAGCACGGAGGCAGAGCCACTTTGGTACACATTGCACAACCAGGGCTGAGCCCAGCTGCAGCCCAGCAGTCATGTGTCGTCCTCCTCCCCCCACCCTGGGACTGCTCCCCACAGGGCTCAGGCTGTCCCAGCCTGCCCAACAGGACTGCACATGCTCCCCCATTGGGAGAGCAGTAGTCAGAGATACCGGGAAGGGAGTTGGCCCGGTGCAGATCAGTTGCTATACCAGTTTGCCATACCTTGGCTGCCATCAGGCTTCCAAACACAACTGGTACAAAACCTTTCTATTTCCCAATTACTGCCCCTCTATTTCCTACCTTACTCATCCCCTGTGGCATGCATTCAGCTGTGCAAACCAACTTTGTCTGATAAATATGCTTGCACCTTATTGTACTCTTGATCTGTTACACACACATGCTACTCAAAAAAAAAAACTAATCTGGAGGACTCATGCAATACCTACCTACCTTTGCTTTAATAAAGAAATAATTTAATGAACCAGTTATAGGAAACTGCATCTAAACACATAAGGCATGTTATGAACACCACAGTATTTTTATTCTTTCTCCCTCATAACACATGTACAATGAGCTTAGGTTCTTGTATTCAAAATCTTGAAGGTAGGGCCTCCATCTTTCCAACACCACAAATAAAACAGTATAAAGGGGACTATTATCATGTACTTCATTACATTTTTATCCATATACACGTGATCACTCCATAAGATTAAGACATGTATTAATTACCAGAAATCCTTGGATTCTTGGACTTCTGCAAAGAACCATTTTCAGTGTCTAGTACGCATGTTGGAGAAGGGAGAAAATCATTCAAGATTGGAGGAAAAAAAGGATTTTATTGGCATGATGTCCAGAATAAGTGGGACAGGAGAATGGATCTTCTTGCTTTGTTTGTGCTGTCTTTCTTCTAAATTGAAAATCAAGTATCACAGCTGATTTAAATAAACAGTATTTGGCTTCTTTTTTCTAATTCAAAATGTTCTAAGCATCTCTAAGGACAATGTGGCTAACAACATGTTGAGTTTTCTTTTTAACATTGCATTAGCCAAACATCCCTTGATTTTTCAACCCACTGAAGCAGATTCAGTTACTCAGCATCAACTAGATACTGAATAGGAAGAGAAAGCCAACAGCACTCATTTGGGAGCTCCTTCCTCCCATACAATAGGAACAAAAGGTGCCACTAGAGATAACCCACAAAACACTCTTCTCCAGTCCTGCTGAGCTTCCTGTAAGCAAAGTCCCATTTGTTGCCAAAAGCCAAAACTTGCCAATGTAGAAATGAGAAGACAGATCTCCCTTTGCCAGGAGAAAAACTAAGCTTGCTTTCTTACTCAAACCCAAGCTGCTGAGAAAGCTTACCAACATCACAACCACGTACAGAATATATGTAAGCCAGTGAGCAGCAATATTTATTCCACCACTTAAAAGTTGATGAGAGCTCCTCTGTAGCCAGCATTTTGATGCTAAAATGGGGGGGGGGGGGGGGGGGAGTGGAATGGGAGGAGCAAGGAGAAAGAAGAGTATACAATATGTTATTATTGAGAATATTCTAGAAGTCTTGTGTTTTCATTTTCCACATGGCCATTGAACCAGAACAAACAAAAAAACCCAAAAGACTACAACAACAAAAAACCAGCCACCAAAACCCACCACTGTCACTATTACTTGATATGCTTGAAATATCTACTTTATGGTTTTTCTATTACAATTTACATTAGCATTTATTGCTAGTAGAAAAATTAAGTAGCTAAGTTCTTCAGCATACATAGTTCAAATTTGATTCAGGAGGCATCTGTACTAGTCCTACTCTCTGAGAAACAGGAGCTAAATTCATTTAAAAGTTGCAATCTTAAACCAAGTTTGCTTAGTTGACTGGATTGTGCTTTTACTGTAATCAGGCTGTAGCCTACCTTTGACAGACCTACTAGTTAACACATAAAATTTCAGGTTAAAACAGCTGCTGCTCACGCATAGATTAGGGGAACTAAAGCTAATGAAAACACTAAAATGTTCTTTCAGATCAAACGTTGTAAGAATGCAGCCACAGAAATGCAGCAGAGTGAATTCCTTTGGTTACTTTATTTCCAGTAATACATGGATACTCTTACTTCCACCACTGCAACGGTGTAAATAGTTTTATTCTCAATTTGTACTCCTTTAGAGAGCAATAGACATGTTTGTGTTTGGAAGGCAAGCACTAAAAATGAGCAAAGGGACATACATGGACAACATTAAGACTGCTTCCTATGTTGCTCTCCACTGTGTCACAACCCCAGCCAGGAAGGCCTCACGCTGGGACTAACACAGAGAAGAATGACGTGGAGGCATGAGAATTTCACCCTCTCCTGTCTTTGCTTCCCAATCCCTTACCTCCTTATTCCCAAGACACACCAACCAGTAGGCATTGAGAGAGTCTTGTATTTGAGGAAGAGGAGGTGCCCAAGGTCAGTTTTATCAGGCATGACATAAGTGGCAAGGTGCACATCAGGTATTTAAACTGTCTGTCACTCCTCAGAGCAAGCAGGACTGGAGATGGGAGAGGTAGCTCATAGCACACCTAGGGTGGGGAGCCTAAACTACTAAAGAAAAAGGGTAAGAGAAGAGGAAGGGGAGAAAAATAATAATAACAATCAGACCTTAACCTAAGAAGTATGTAGAGTAGTGGTTCCAACAGTGAAATTACAAGAGGAGTTACGGCAAAAGCAATTACTATTACTCAGCATTGCCTCTGTCCACAAGCATAGCCACCCTGACTCAACCACATTCAGTCAGACCTTAAACTATTATTCTAACTACTTAAAATTTTGAAAAGGCAGCAAAATATCACATACACAATGCTGATTAAAGGACAAGAAGCCAATAAATAAATAAATAAAAACAACCTAACGCCATAATTCACAAATGACAAAGTACTAAAACCAACAACAAAACCAAACAGGACAGCCCAAAGCCAGAAGCAGCCCTGCCCAAGTAAAATATGGTACAGTATAAATATAAACAGCTTGCAAAGTCCACCCACATGAATCTGTGCTTAACCCCCAGGTTGAAAGATATTTTTTCTAGTCTCTTAAGTGGCATGTCATTCAGGCTCTCTGGAGACTGACATCCAACCAGCAGGTTTCCTATCCAACCTACAGCCAAGATCAACATTTAATTACCATGTTTAATTGATCTTGTTAACTGTTAGGGTGGACAGCTTTGATCTCTCCTGCTGACTACAACAGAAACTGCAACTTTGCATAACTGCCAAGTCTTCAATGCGCATTTTTCAACTCCTTCTATTTGTCAGTCTCCCTTTCTGTTTGTGTTCCACTAATGCTCCTGATGACAGGAACCAAAGCACATGCCTTCAGTTATCCTATTATTTATTTGAACATGCAGGAGGGAAAGAAAAAGAAAGATGAGGAAAGGGAAATTTGCATCCCCTTCACCCAGAAATACAGAAAAGGGTCAGAAATCGTAGTGAATCTCGTCTTGGCAATGGTTAAGCACAGCATCCCATGGCTTATGGCTGCTGGCACCAAATGCTTTGGAGGAAGGTGCAGGAATCACTGAGCACATGTGGGATAAATCTGCTCCCATCCCCCTTGAAAGCCTCATCTGACTCTCCACTGATTAGAGGCTGGTTTAAATTCCAGGACAGGGGTTTTGAGGAATTTCAGTGGCTTTCCACTGTGTTGTTTTACATTTGTTAATAGGTTCACCAAAAAAATGCTGGAACTTCGTATTAGCAGCTTAGGAGAGAAGCCCACAAGACCAAGATTACTAGCTCACACTGAACCACGCTGAGACTGTGCCAATACTAATAGGAAGAGAAACTTCTGAAGACATTTTATTGTATCCTAAAATATCTAGGAACCTTCAAAACAGATCCTAATTGAAAACAACTAAATACAAGTATGTTTAATTCATTAGCTACCTGTCCTAAACATCGTGTTCCTGAATGATCAAGCCAATCATAAGATCTACGGAAATAAACGTTCATAGGTGGTGTATAATAGGTTCTGAGCAATGTACAAAGCAGCTCTGCATTTCAGCCAAAGAGTGTCAACTGTTTTCAAAACAGCAAGCCAAGCCCTCATCAAACTGAATTCAGCTGGAGATTTGCCACTCAGCAGGACAGCGACTTGGCCTACTGTCCCCATGGGAAATCTTTCTCTAACTCAGACTTTCTTCCTGCTTATTTCAAATGAAATCTCCTTTGGATCAGGTTGAATTTCCACAGATAATTAGTCTTGCACTAGCTAAATAAAACAAGAGTTACATTGCTTCTGAGCAGCAATCTGAATAATTACAACAGGGTAAAAGAGAAAATTCTTTTTGTTGTTGTTTTTTGGTGCTTTCTTTCTTTTCCAAGGGGACATTAGCATTTAGCTGTTTAACGTGGTTTGAACTTTGCTGCTGAATCTTCATATTGCACAGCAAATGAAAGAAGCACCATAGTGCATAACCACCTCAAGCATCTGTGGAGTATTGTAGCTGAACTGTAGCTCTCAAACAGCATTAAAATGGAATTTTTCACCTGAAAGTCAGTCCTTCTGCAACAAAACTTCCTCAACAGCAAACCATGGTTTTGGTGATTGGTTTGAGGCTTTCAGGTGTGGTGTGGTTTGGTGGTTTTGGTTTTGTTCCTTTGTGGGTTTTTTGGTTGTTTTTTTTCCTCTCCTTTTTTTTCTTTGGGGGTTGGGTAGGGGCATGTATGGTGTTTTGTGTTTTTGTTTGGTTGTGGCTTGTTTTCTGAAATCATTTCCACAAGAAGGTGTCTTCTCATTATAACAAAATGATTAACATCTTTTGCACTCTATCCTTATACTAGAAGCTATACAAAGCCCAGAAGTCAACCAGCTCATTCATCTCCCGCCTACTGCTGATACTGTCTCAAATAATGCTCACTTTTGGTGGTTAGGGATGGAGGAAGGGTTTCCCTAGGAATAAGCTGAATAAAGCTTCCTGTCCCACTGAAGCAGGAAATGTGTTCCAGTACTGCCTTGCACACAAAGAGTGGAAAATACTAAACAAAACAGCAGGAGATAGGTATAAACTGGATTGTCCTTCCATCATGTAGACAAATAAAATAGTCATCCTCCTAGCTCTCTTGCACTGATGGGCTTAAACTGGAAAAAAATCCCTACATGTGTGTACAGATTCTGCATGAACATCAAATGCTGATGCTGTGCCTTTAAAACCAAACACTGAAGGATTTTAAAGAACAACAAAGCTAATTAGGAGGTATCATTTCCTCGCTCCCACAGGATCAGTTTCTTCTTGTTAGAATAGGAGGTACAACTGGCCAAACCCCATCCTACTACTTGAGAAACTGTACCAGAAGTTGTCATTAGGCTAACCTCCCAGCATTTCTCTCAACATCTCTCCAGAAAGACTGAAAATAGCATGAAGATAGAAGGCCTCCATTCTGTCAGACTTTTAGGATTCACAAAAAAAGAACAGCATATTCATTTTTGCATAAGCATCTGCAGATGGCTGAAGAAAAGTATAAATGGAAAAAAAATGTCCTTCTCCATGCCCTATAAAAACAATGACTGTTTAAAGCCTCGCAGTGCTTCCCAAGAGCTGGCCTTGTAATTCACACAAGACTTCTCTGCTGACATCATACGCCTTTTGATGAACTCCAATCAGTTCAAAGAGGCACTTGTCCTTACCCACCCTGATGTTTTAAGAACTGAAAGTGATGGAAACTACATCACCCAAAGCTAGGTCACAGCTATGGATACACACCGCTACAAGATGAAAAGCTGTTAAGCAAATCCCATGGCATAAAACATATTACAGCAGCTGGACGCGGGAATTATAGCACCACACAAAACAGGAACACACAAGCTCAATGCAAACCTAATGAATGCCTTTCTTAAAGCACTGAATCTAATCCTCTGGAGGTGGCTAGCGTAGTTAAAGTAAGGTCACAAGTACAGCATACTACACTTGAATTTTATAGCTCTATATAATGGCTCACCTTGAGCCATTAGTGCCTCCCACCACCATGAGTTATAAACCAGTCATCAGCCCCACAGGGACATGCCTCATCGTATTTTGATGTCCTTTCTTATTGGCAAAGCACCGTGCTCAACATGCAAATATCAAATGCACATTAGGAAAACATTTTACTAAACAGCCTTTAAAATATCCTTGTATTGAAACAGTCAGACACAGCCTTCTTACTTAGAGAACATAAAGAGAAGCTCCTCTACTATCCTAAATGGAAAGTTTAAGACAGCCAAACTAAACCAGCTCTGAACCATTCCAGTGAATCCCCATCACTAAGATTGCATACAACTCAAAGCTACGTTCAACATCCTGAAGTGGATATGGAATTAAACCCTTTAAGGATGTGTGGCATGCATAAACCCTGGAAAACAGCCCCAGCCCTCCCCCCCCCAGTTAAAGGGCATAGCAGAAGTCCAGCCAGTATTGATAGATGAGAAAGTTTCCCCCGGTAAGGGTTGCAAGGACATAGTACCTTTATGAATCAGTTTGCCACATCAGTAAAATGAATGGAGGTACTTGAACTAATGCATTGACTATAGGACATACAAGAGTATATAGAAGAGAAAACTGCAGAGCTCAATTAAGGGACATTTATCTGTTAATACTCCAATATGTGTATCTATGAACATATGGATCCTACACAGATGCACAAGGACACTGCACAGCCAACACAGGCCGAGAGTGGAAAGAGTGACTAAATGAAGACAAAGAGCTTTGTTCTGCTTGCTTTCCCTCCCTCACATGCCCCACCAAGCACTAACAGACCCATTATCTGAAGGACACTACATTGGAAACTCTACTTCGAAACAAAATGATGACAGTACACAAATAACTCCTCACAAAGTATGCACTTTGCCAAGCACCAGGAACATACATAATGCAACTTATACTAGCTGCCCATGTGCGGCTACTTCCCAAGAGGTGGATGTGACCCAATTTGAAGTGTACTGGTCTTCTTCTGGTCCTTCCCATATAAAATCATACGGGAGCCACCTTGGAACCTTCAGTTCCAAGTATTGTCATGGGCCTACAAACAGAACAAAAGCCATTTATTCAATCAGAAATTACCCATTATTGGAAAAGCAGGTGTAAATGTCCTGTCTCATCATCCTGAAAGGCAGAGCAAAATACTCAGGTCATTTGATACAATGTCATGATGCATCTGCCTATGCTCTACAGGACATACAGTAGTTCACAATATTTTCCCTGCAAGAAAAGGCTTGTGAGAAATGGAAAGGCAATTAAATTTGTTTACAATCCTTTGCTCTTCTTACAGTTCCACATCAGCAAACCACTTTCACCTTACAGCTTATGTCTCTTCAAAAATGGGAAGTAAAATTCCCCCTTTGTCATTGTTCCCAAACAAAGCCAGCATTATTAAACTGTTCTTTGTTTTGCAGATATTGCTCCTTAATGCCAGCAACAGGGTTAAACTTGCAGACAAGCCTTGATGACTTGTATTACAGAGACCTTCACCATGCTAACTAACTACAACTGATGATGCCACCCAATGTCCTTGGCCAGAGTACAAGGTACAGAAAGCATACAAGAAGAGAATTGGCATGTCTTTATGTGCAACTTCATGTCAATAAGGTTGGCCTACGAATCAATTCCTTTTGACCAACAGGTAAATAATCTTCTTTTACAGAATGGCAGTATTTCATACCATTTTTTTTTTTTTCAAAAATAGGATATAAAAAAGGTCTAGAAAGAAATCATGGTCAATTATCCTTAACCTTAATAAATGAGATCTTTGAAAAACAAGTATTAGCAGCAGCAATGCAGCTGTTCAGTAGTGAAATTAAACCTGACAGCAGAGACGCCACTAACAAACAATTTAAAAACCAAATTAGGAAAGCAAAACATTAGAATTATGTCCACTTTGGGAAATTGCAATGGCAAGAGAAAAGATCAAATTAAAAGCAGTAACAGGCTTAGCTCATAGAACAGAGTTGTAATTAAGAAAGAAAGTGTAAACACAAACTGTGCAAAACGATGACCAAGAGAGAGTACAATAATTGTCTGACACATGTAAAATTTCAGGGCTCGCACAGTGCAGCACTAGCTTTATTTCACCCTTCCCTTTAGATGAGTTACATCAGTGTACAGTAATAGTTAGCTCCATATTTAAAATAGAGATAAATATATACTGCTTCCTATGAGGGCGGTGATGTAACATGCCACCATACTGCAGGTATCCCCAGTACTGTAATTCTGATTTCAAGTCAGACTGCACCATGCCGTGCTGAACTAATATAACTGTATTGGCAGAAAAGGGCATACCTGCCTTGGCAAGGAAGAAAGTCTCCTTGAGTTTCCCAAGCAGTTGCAAAGCACCAAAAAAATCAGAACGGTTATCACAAAGCTTCAGTCTAACACAAACCACAAAAGCAGCCTTTTGGTAAGGGTAATGAAAGTTTCCCTTCTTTGGAAGAACCATATCCTGAAGTGTACCATAAGGAGTTAAACAGGTAAGTTACCCATTCAGAGTTCATACTCTTTGAATCTTATATGTGAAAGGCCTTCCTTCCATATCAACTTTGTTCATAATGTGGTGGGAGGATTAAACCTTCACACTACCACGGTATGACATATGCAAAGTAGCTTTTCTACTTCCATTTAAAAGAAAACTGTAAGTAGTCTCTGAGAATCAACCCTATTTAAGCTAGCCTTACACAGCTGCCACAGAAGTTGCAACACGGTTCTTAGGATTCCTAAATGTTTCCAGCAGATTGAGAAAGCAAAGCTGATGTTGCAAGCCATCATTCACTTTGTCTGTGGGGAGCTAGGACATGCACAAATGAAACTTCATGTAGCTGATAGACTCTCGTAAAAATTGTTTCTCCAAATTTGGACCAAGTTCGCAAACAAACCTTTTCCTATACCTGTGAGTAGCTGTACTATTAGCTGCTTCTGAGGACCACTTTACAGACTCAGAAAAACTTAGCAAGAACGTCCCCAGACTGTACTATTTGGGAATCTCAGGCCAAATCCAAATCTTGCTGCTTGCACTCATATGAAGTTGAAAATACAAACTTGTGACCTGCTCTGGACACAGAGCAGAAACTCAAGAGACCTGAGAGATACAAAACCAGCTGCAAAGTACATCCAGGTTTCTGTTTACTGAGATCTTCCCATGCGCATACAAAAGAATTAATCAGGCATGTGGGCTGAACTGTCAGAAGCCCGGCTGATCCGAAGTCTAGGGCAAACCCAGCACAAACACATGAACAATCCCACCCAACCCTCTTTCAGGATGACCGCGCTGGAAGCGTTGACAAGCCGCCAGCCTCCTTCGTCCCGGCCACTCCGCTGCCCTTGGTCCAGACACTCTCCCTCCAGTGATCAAGCTTCTGCCGGACAGAGGCACTGAGAAAACACGAGTAGCCACCGGCCTCGCACGCTGACACCTCCTTTCCCGGAGCCGCCGGGATGAAGCCCCGGGCCGGGGTCCGCGGGAGGGGGACAGGGAGTGCCGCGATGCAGCGGGCAGGGCCCCGGGAGGAGCCGAGGCGGGACCGCGGAGGCGCCCGCCGCCACCTGAGTGCGGGAAGCGAGAGACGGGAATGCTTAACTTTTCCCTCTTTCTTTTCTTTCTCAAATAAATAAATAAAAAGAAGCCTGCCGCGCAAACCGCCCCATCGCCGGCAGGTTCCCCTCCGACCCCAAAGTCCCAGACAAGGGAGGCACTCACGGATCTTGACTTTGCGGTGGTCGAGGCGGGCGAGGAGTGCCTCCAGGGCGCCAAGGCGGCGCTGAAGCCGGGCGTTGCGGTGGCAGAGGGAGTCCGCCTCGGTGAGGATCCCGCCGAAGATGTCGCCGGCGCAGCGGGAGAGGTCGGAGAGCTGCATGAGCAGCGACACCAGCGCGTACGAGCTGACCTGCTCCAGGGCCCCGAAGAGCGGCACCGCGCCGCGGCGGCGACCACCGCTCCCCTCCGCTGCCCCGGCGTGGTCCCCCGGCGCCGGGCCGCCCCGCTCCGCACTGTCCCCGCCGGCCTCCTCCAGCCTGCATAGCTTCAGCGGCTCTAGGGTCCGCAGAGGGAACGGCATCGCGGCCGGGGGAAGGAGGGCAACTCAGGGTGCGATAGCGCGGGGGTAGAAACTAGGCGACCGCGGCGCAAAAAGTCTTCATCCGCGCAGCGGCCGCGGTGACAAAAGTTCAGAAAGAGGAGAGAGAGAGAGGAAGGGAGAACAACAACAACGGCAAATGAATCGGGGAGGGAGGGCGGATACGCTACGCGCTCCGAGGCTGGGGTCGATCGGTCGCTGCTGCCACTGCTGCCGCCGCCTCGGCGGAGGGGGAGCCCCGCGCGGCGCCCATGTGCGGGAGCGGCCCCCGGAGGAGGGAGCGGCCCCGGGAGGAGCAAGGGAGGAGGGGAGGGGAGGGGAGGAGAGCGGGGCGGCCGCCGCAACACCGCCGCACGGCGGGCGCGAAAGAGCGCCGGGCGGCTCGGTGCTGCTCTGCGACTGGGAAGCAGGAATGAGCCCAGTTTTCCCTCCCTAAAGGGGCGACTGGGGAGGGCGGGGGGAGGAAGCGTGGGAGGGGGGCTGAAGCGCCCTGAATGCAGCCACAAAGGAGGAAAGGCAGCCAGGGAAAGAGGAAGGGAAGAAGGCAGGGAGAGGAGCCCAGAGCAACCCCACCTGGGCAGCCCCGCGCAGTTGCAGGCACTCTTCTGAACACACCAAACTTCCAACCCGGAAAGCGAGAGCTGGAAAGAGAGGAGGAGAGAGGGAGCAAAAAACCCAACAAACCAGCTTCCACGAAGCTGGAAACAGAAATCAGGCCGCCGCCTACCTGTGGCTCCCCGAACTGGAGCCTCAGCCAGAGCCTCACCCTTCCCGTCCAGCCAACAACCAAGGTAGCCGCTGCTGGCCCGCCCCGCCGACTCTCGCCGTGGGGAGCACCAGCCCCCTCGGGCCCCGCTGCCACTGCATTCTCCTGACCCCGGAAAGAGGCCAAATAAAATACGGGTAGGTCGCCACTGGCGTCCTGCTTCAGCCCCTTCTGCCGCCGTGCTGCAGGTCAGGCCGGAGATGCTGTTCAGAGTCAGGGGACGAAGAACAACCTGCCTGGGACAAACGAGTCGCGGTGCGAGCGAAGTTCTAGCTGTTGTTTGTGGTTAGTTTTTAGTAAAATTGGCACTAAGGTAGAAAAAGAGAAGTTTGAATCTGGCAGCAAAACATCGACTGTCACTGCACCAAACGTTACCCCAGCATGTAATAATTCTGATACAGACTGGAGTCAGGTTCAGGCCTCATCAGCCCCTGAGTTTTGCCCACCATGTAAGACACAGTCAGCTCCTCATGGAGGTGTCTGCTCTAATGGACTATTCCCCACAGAACCAATTTAGTTTGCCAGCAACTGTCAACAGCTGCTATTTAATTTTAATTGAACAGTGCCCTACTGGCTCTGCCTCTGCTATGTGATAAAGTGAGGAACTCAATCTCTCTCTTCTTGTGGAAAAGGGCCCTGGGGAAAAGTAATTGTATAGCTCCTTCCTGCTCCATAGCTCCTTCTGCAGCTGCAGCTGATGAACCTATGTGATGAAAGAAAGAGAATCAGCTGGAGAAGGAAGGACAGAGAGACAGATCCACTGTGTCCTTTCATTAACACTTTGGGGATACATAAATTATAATAAAATATTCTGCACTGTAGTAATTTCTCATATGTAGCTTCAGCCTTGGTTACTTAAGGGAAACCTGAAGAAAGCTATTCCACCAGTACGCAAAGGAGTTTGGGAGCAAGGCCACAGACAACAGAATACAAACCAAAGGCTCAATGGCAGTCAGAAGAGTTAAGATCTACAGGAAACACTCTTAGGGGTGATACTCGTATGCAAAAGTTGCAAGTCACTAATTCTCATACATTAATCAAGAAAAGTCTTTCATCTTCACATTTCCCTTGGGAAATAATAATAATAATAATAAAAAGGCAATGTGTGTTAGTGTTAATCAAAGAACAAAACCACCTTTCTTGAGACCTCAGTCCAAGCAGGTTACCAGTGGATAACTTTGCAACTTGGAATGCTCCCACTGGTTTGCTGTTACAGACAGTGCAAGTGAGTGCATATGTGCAGTATTTGTAGAAACTGATGAGAAGAACATGGTGTAAATGGACTAAATGGTGTTTAGTCAGAGGTTTAAGCACACAAGGAATTGTAAGCAACAGCCTTGTGATGAGGTAGCTGTCGGGACTGATTAACAGAGGATGGGAAGCAGTCATCCTCTCATATTGAATTCTTCTGGTTTTATTTTGGGACATAATGTCTTCATTAGTTCTAAGATGTGTTTGTTTGGGATAGTCATTTGATAAAACCTGCAGTCTGTTCACTGGCATGTTTGAATTGAGAGGAGTGTATCTTCAGATGTTTTGTTTATACTACAGGAGTACTGTGAGGAAGCAAAGGCTGAGGTGAACTTAGGTATCTAACACAGTAGGAGGAAAACAAGCCAAGAGCTCAGTTCAGGTGTCAGCTGAAAAGAACATAGCAACTTCTCTTCTGGGGCAGGTACCATAAGGCCATGAGAATAAACCTTTATTTAGAATAAACCTTTATTTAGAATAAACCAAACCAGGTTGGAAGAGACCTTCAAGATCATCGTGTCCAACCCATCAACCAATCCAACCCACCCAAACAGCTAACCCATGGCACCAAGTACCCCATCAAGTCTCCTCCTGAACACCTCCAATGACGGCGACTCCACCACCTCCCTGGGTAACCCATTCCAATGGGCAATCACTCTTTCTGTATAGAACTTCTTCCTAATATCCAACCTGAACCTCCCCTGGCGCAGCCTGAGACTGTGTCTCTTTTTTTGTGCATCTTTTTTGGATTGGAAATTACTCTTTTAAAAATGGTCATTATTTTGAAGCTTTAGAAATAGGTATTAAAATAAACACATTTTTTTAAAGATACACTTACCAGTCTAATAGCCTTTCTGACAGTTCAGATCAAATTCTGAGGTTGCAAATCTTTGTGCATTTTCTCACGTGCAAGTAGGAAAAAAGCATTTGAAAGAGATTTGTTCACAGGGAGAAAAAAAAATAACAAAAAGTCAAAACTTTAGGCAACATCCAAGTGCAGTAAAGAGCCTCAGCATAATTTCAGTGTCAGTGAGGACTACATTACCTATTTCCCTGGTTCCTACATCTGCAAAATGTAAAAGGTACTGCTGTGACAGCTTGTATATTTCTGGTAGGGATAATGTCTCATAGAAAATGAAATCTTTTTCGGACTAACCAACCAAGTTAAGATAAAAATCTGAATTTTAAATGCAGACATTCTCAAAACATTCAGAGTCTGTGCATTTATTCAAGAACAATACTTTTTTTTTCCTCATTAATTTACTTGGGTCTGTTTTTTATGGGATGGGCTGTTACTGTATGGAATATTCAGAAAAATACAAGTGCTAAAGACATGTGAGTCTGAGTGACTGAACTGTGAACAAGGGTTAACTGAAATCAGTAAAGGATAGTCTCTGAGCTTGTTTCTTCCCACGCAAAAGAAAGGGACATAGGAAGAGAAACGGAGCTTAAATACTTGCACAGTTGGAGATTTTAAAGTATTCATAGTGCTGGAAAGGAAGCATGTAAAACTTCTAAGTTCAATGGAAATACAGACTTTCTTAGGGACGACACCTCATGCCCCTAAGTTGTCTGCTTCAAGTGGCTATGGCTGGAATTTATTTTTTTCTGCCAGCACTTTGTGGATGTTCCTACCCCTTCCTTATACTCCTCTGGGCTGGGGGGAGCCCTGGGCTAAAGCAGACACCACCAGCCATGGGCCAATGCCTGGCAGGGTGGCCTGCCCATGGGTAGCCACCTCTGCAGCTCAGGGCCCTAATCGTTCCCATCAACACAGTTTGTGGCACTCATTGTGTGTAAGTGGTGGGAGTGAGTGGCTGTTATAGTTGTCCCTGCTGGTGAAGGTGGTCTACAAGCTCAGTGGGCAGCAAACCCTTTCACTTGTGCAGCTAAGCTTGGCAGAGCTGTGACCTGGCATGCTAGGTCTCACACCTGCAAATACCCTCAGTCAGGAGTCGAAGATACTCTCAGAAGAGGAACAGAGCCTAGAAAACCAAGGTGCAGAAGAGGAAGGCAGACTAAATGACAGTAGAGACTTCACTAAATATTTAAAGTCACATTGATTTAATTTTTAATGAAAGTTCAAAGTTCACTGGAAAGTTCATTACATCTGAATTGTAACTGCCTTCTTTTGGCATTTGAAGCCTCAATCTTATGAACCCAACAACTTTCATGTTCTATTGCAAGAAACAGAATACAAGTCTTGTGGGAGTTACTCATCCTCTGTTATGGAATGAATACTTCTCTTCCCTCAGTTTGCTTCCACAATCAATTTGGGCTCTCAGAAACAAATGGCAAGCAGTAGTACAAGAACCACATGTCCAACCATAAAACACTGGGCAGCTCTTCCTATTGTAGTTACATGCCAAAAGGTTGGTTTAGATGTGGTCAGCTGGGATCGACAGGTTCATCCAGTCTAGCTTAGTCCACCAATTCAAGCTATGTGCCTGTGCAGGCTATTTCTGTGTATCAACCAAGCTGATGCACAGAAATAAACCACAGTACAACTTGGAGGGATAGAAGAGGGTGTATCTTGTTTGCCCCCGGAGCGGAGCTGATGAGCTTTAATTTGTAATATAGAAAAACCCGCGATGTTCTGGGCACAGCATCAGGGTCTGTATTTTTGAGTTACTTTGGCTGTTGAGCTGTAGCAGTTTGGTGTAGGCCTAAAATAGTGTTAATTCTGCAAGAGAAGGATGTTTTCTGACATTTTATTCTTTCCTGGTTAACCATAAAGTATGTGGATGCTCCCATTCTTGTTGGGACATTGGGCTCTTTTCATCATCTAACACTGTGTTTCTATCTTCAGCAGAAAACCTTGTTCAAAGAAGCCTACATAAAATAGGCAGAAAATGGGACTAGGTCTGCCTTCTGACAAACTTAAATGGTACCAGAATTTTGCCCATATCTTTTGTGGTCTGTGGCTCATGACTGCAAACTTTTTACACTTTATATAAATACTATCAAACTATTATATTAATTAGAACAGAAAAAAATAGCTGGTTTGTTTGTTTGTTAAATTTATACACCACTATATTAGAATGGAGATCACCTTTGCCTGAAAATGCATCAGGACTTCCAGTCATCACTTTTCTCTGAGCTAACCAGTTCCAGAAACTGGTATTTGTGTGTACCAGTACTTGGACCCAGCATGGCACAAAAAGAATCCCTCCTTGTCCAGAAATGGAAATCTTGTGGACATTATTTAAAACTGCTTGCAAAACTTCTCTGCTGATGACAGGTGTTTCTCTGACACAGGTTGCTTACAAAGTCTATTTCCCTGGATGTTTCAAAATTCTGGCAGTCCCAAGCTCTCCATGTCTGGCTTATCCCTGGGTCATGCACCTGCCTGAAGTCTGGAGCTGAGCTTCCTCTTCTGTTTAGTTCTCTAATATTTTTGCTCATTTTCTTCACCATGTTGTCTTCACTGTTAAACAAAGACAGCTATGTAACTCCAACACCTTCATCCTTCTTATTCAAAATGTAGCAGATGTATCCATAGTTAGATGAGTTTAGTATTTTCTTGAGCACTATCCTAAATGTTACTGTTTGGTTGTTTGTTTTTTTTTCACCACTTCCAGTGATTTTCCTGTCCCAGTTCTCTTTCCTCGGTTCTAACATTGAGCTAAAATGTATTCTCCAAGGCTGCCCAGCTTATGGTTTAAACCTTGTGTCTTTCTGCTAGATGGTCCCTGAGCTTTTCAGAACTACAGAGCTCTGTATGTCTATACAAGTGCAAGAATCAGCACACTATTTTCTGTCAGCTTAAAATCTCTCAAATCCTTTCTCATTTTTCTATCTTTACACAGTTGTCTTTGGATAAAAGCCATGTTAGCAATGGTGCAATGGAACAATCAAAGTTAACTGCAGTAGGAATGACACCACTGAGGAAGTGGTAGTTGTAATGGCCTAAGGATATGATTCAACAACACACCAACCAGGCATAACATCTCTTTGCCACTAAAAGAGGAGCTCTTCCCCCCTCACTTCCTTCCTTCTATTCCTGCTCACAGATGAATGGTCTGTAGCTTGCTCTGCAAGCATCTGAAGTCACAAGCAGGGATATCTTTCAGTAGATCAGGTCACTCAAAGCTCCATCCAGCCTGGCCTTGAACACTTTCAGGGACGGGGCATCAACAACCTCCCTGGGCAACCTATTCCAGTCTCTCACCACCCTATCATGAAAGATTTCTACATCGTATCTAAACAAAAACCTAATGTAAGGTCTATATAATTATTCATTATTAGTGGGTTACATAGCAAAAAGTATGCATATAGCAAGTGACTGGAGGTCATTATTTATGAAAGAAAACCCTCAGATGGATGAACAAAGGCTGGAGGAATTATTTTCTGAAAATCAGACTCAACATATGGAGATTTCATAAAGGCTGGGCAAAGCCTTTTGTTGCCATCCTTAGCTTTAATGAAAACAGTTTGTGTTGAAAGCTTTTGCAAATTCCATATGAAATTTTTGTTTATCTAAAACACCGGGCACATTTATGTCTTCTTTAATTGTGTTGCATGTGGTCCCCTTTGAAGTAATTATACAGTTTACATTTTGACTCATTAACTAAATATTGTAACAAAAAAATAATCCTACAACAGTTTGAAAAACAATTCAGTCAAACAAGACTTGAAATTGTATTCTTTTTAAAAGGCTGTTTGTCTTCTCAAATGAATGCCTCAGGGCTCAGGGCAAACAATACATCCAACGGACGGGAGTCTCTTAAATTGCTTCTCAAACATGCAGGCTGTGCTGCTCACTAAAGCAGAACTCAGCTTCTCCTTAGGTATTAGCTTCCCACCATCAGTTGCTATCTCTACAGCCAAGCACTTGTTTAAACTGTATATATGTGACACTTCCAAAAAAAACATTCCACATGGTTTTGTTTCAGTTGATGAACACCGAAGGATGGTATACCAGTCAGTCACAAATTATTTTTGATGTGTTGCAGCAACTCCTCCCTCAGCATAAAATGTAGATATTGGTCACTGAAAGAAAAGTAGGGCATGACAAACCATCTGTCAACCAACAGGGATTTCTCCATTCTCTTCCTTGGAAGTGGACATGGTTTGTCACTGTGATCTCACCAATGGATGAATGAGTTGTTGGTGCAGTTATAGTGGGACTGTGCAAAGCAACCTGCAACAGACTTCACCACTGTCTAACTCTCCATTTTTTAGAGGTTTTGGATACCTCTTGATATTTTCAGATTCAAACAAACAAACAAAAAACCAAACAAAAACAATCCAAAGTAGTTCCTAAATATATTTAGCATACTATGCATGTTTTGGATATTTACAGGATTCCAGAAAAATGTAGGAAGAATTTAGTGCTGTGGCAGATCATTAAAGGTCTCTGGCTGCTTTGTTTTTGTCTGCATCTACCTGATGACCGGTTAGGATGAGATCAAATGTGTTCATGCTGCACATCTCAGTGTATCTGTTTATATACCCAGAGACCCAGTGTTTCTGTTTATATATCCCAGAGACTGGCATATTGCTAGTAAATTAAGTCTAATAAAATATTTTCAAATTCCAAAGTAATAATTTTGAAGACTGACAGCAAGGGAAAAGCTATTTTATGGCTATCTAGAAATTACACTGAGCAGCAAAGTCTCAAGCTGTGCCAGGGGAAGTTTAGGCTCGAGGTGAGGAGGAAGTTCTTCACTGAGAGAGTCATTTGTCATTGGAATGGGCTGCCCAGGGAGGTGATGGAGTCACTGTCTTTGGAGGTGTTCAAGAGGGGATTGGACGTGGCACTTGGTGCCATAGTCTAGTCACGAGGTCTGTGGTGACAGGTTGGACTTGATCTTTGAGGTCTCTTCCAACCTTAGTGATACTGCATGGAGTAACAGCTGAGTTACACCTCTAAACCCAGACACTCAAAGCGATACATGTGAAGGGTGGTGTGTTTGTATTTTCTGTGACCTGTGCATTGGAAGCACCACTGCTTTACAACTAGTGTAAATGATCTGAGTTACTGGTGTGGCAGAAAATGTCTTGTTTACACATACACACACACACACAAAGTGAGAGAAAGTAAAGAAAATATCACAGTATCACAGTATAACTAAGGTTGGAAGAGACCTTGAGGATCATCGAGTCCAACCTGTCACCACAGACCTCATGACTAGACCATGGCACCAAGTGCCACGTCCAATCCCCTCTTGAACACCTCCAGGGACAGTGACTCTGCCACCTCCCTGGACAGCCGATTCCAATGGCGAACGACTCGCTCAGTGAAGAACTTTCTCCTCACCTCGAGCCTAAAATCAGGATTTTTAGCACATACTGCTTTCTGAATACTCCCAAAAGTTTGTGGGTACCAAGTATGTGATCATACAGTCACTGTAATAAATGCAGCTGTGTTTATTTCATTGTATAGATCAGACAAACTGTACAAGCTAAGCACTACTGTCTTGTTCATAAATCTGTGAAAAAATATAGCACTGTATGCAAGATTTACTCAGACCTACTTTCTGTTCCAAGTGTTTTCAGACTTGGCAGACTATGCAATCCTTAGAGGACTATAAATATGCAGAGTTTTAAGCATTTCTAGCAAAATAATTTGTTAGTTATCTCAAATAAAACATATAAACATTTTGCTTAACAGCATAAGAATCAACTCTTAAATAGTGAAACACACTTTAGAAAGTTCTGTTTGGGTTTTTTCTTAAAAGTGCAGTGACAGAAAAATAAGGAATTTCAACCTATTTCCTATTTCAAGAACAGCCTCTTTAAAATTGAAAAAAAAAAAGCTGACTGTATCTGAGACTTCTTTCATGAGTTTCCCTTATGGTCTTTTTCTAGAAGTTTGCAAATGCAATCCCTGATTGTTCATACACATTAAAAACAAAAGCCCCAGAACAAACAAACCAAATCCCCATAAAAGCAAACCAAAACAAAACCAAAACACACCCTGCACAACAACAACCACCACCTCACAATGATGTCCCTTTGCTTCTTTTATGTCTTGATTTTTCTGTGCTTTGTATGGAATGACAGTTACAGCTGCAGTTTTTAATACTAACACAATTATTTTGATCCACAACCAAAACTTGTAGATGCAGAGTTGACATTTTTACATGTTTCCATATAGTTTTTTGGGGGGGTTGGGTGGATGGGTGTTAATGTATTTTCATAAGGAGGTGTCTCATTCAAACCTATTACCATGTAAAGATTAATGTACGAAACCCTTAAAATAGAAGTCTTCTCACTAATATCTATTGCAGCATACTGTAACTATTAGACAATATACAACTGCCTTCAAGGAAACAGTGCTACTCACATGCCCAGTGTATTCCATCATGTATTCAGGGCTTACACATTTTGCTGCAGAGGCCCTCTTTGAATAAAGAGGAATACTGCACACAGTCACAAGTGTCCTGTTCAGACCCAGAACCTCATTATTTTTAGGATTTCCAAGGCAAAAGAAAATGCTTCAAATACATAATTTTTCCTTTCTTAATTAGAGTCACTAGAGTAAAATCATATTAGGAAGAATTTTTAGCATATGGATTGCTTAGAATCAGTTTTCTGCACAAATATTTCTGTGTACAGTTATTCTCCTTAGGGAATGGATTCTTGTTTGGTTTTAGTTCTGCATTTGTATATGTCTAACAAAACAAAGTCTGAAATTACAAACACGCTTTGTTTGGGAGACCAGACACAGTCAGTGGAACTTCTCAGCAATGTGTCTTCAAGCCTGGAAAAAAATAGTCACTTGATGCTTTTGAAACATCATAGCAGTTGTATTTATACCAAGCCACCAAGCTTGATGGTAACAGAACCTATGACAATAATTAGTTTGCTGCTGTGCTTAAAACATCGTTGATTACGTAGCTCCAAGCTGCTTGATTGTTCCCTTTTTTCCCCTTTGATCTTTTATCCTTCACCGAGAGAGTCATTAGCCATTGGAATGGGCTGCCCGGGGAGGTGGTGGAGTCACCATCCCTCGAAGTGTTCAACAGGAGATTGGACATGCCACTTGGTGCCATGGTCTAGTCATGGGTCTGTGGTGACAGATTGGACTCAATGATCCTCGAGGTCTCTTCCAACCTTGGCAATACTGTGATCCATCTGTTGTATGATCTTTGTGCTAGGAATTGGCTCTATTTGCTCCCTGAGTTTGTAGAGTTTTCCACCAGGGCATTCTTGCCCATGACTAAAGATTCAGAGATACATGCAGGTGATTACGTCCACAAGCTCTTGTTTGTGCACACCAGAGGTAAGGATGAAATTCTTAATAAAAGTTAAACTTCACTTGCCAGACCTTCCCTGGCATGCCTTGAGTTCCTCTATACTAGCAATACTGCTCAGTGGCATTTCATAGAGTGTGAATACCAGTTTACCCTGCTGACATTAGGAGTAAATACTGGCAATGAAAATAAAACCATTTTTGTAGGCACTTTGCCAAAACACTGAAACAACAGAGCAAGTATTTCATTTCAGTTGCTACCTTAAGACTATTTTGTTTGTTTGGGTTATTTTTTCTCTGCAAGATCTTACTCCAGTATGGCCCTCTTGTGATAAATGAATGAACAGTTTAAAAAGCAACATATAGAAAACAAAAGATGCACCTTGGTTCTTCGTGATATGAGCAGCAAGCTCTGTCTTATTGGACTAAATTAATCATAAACATTATTCAACATTTAAATATTTAAAAGTGGAAAAGAAGAGGTGCCTGCCAAGTACAGGTGTTACAAATTCAAGCTTAAATAAACTGCACCAGTCCTTTATGCATATTATTTCCATAATATATGTCAGAAACCATACTCTCACCAGTATGTCCCCAGCTGTGCAGAAGAAAAGCCTTTGGTCACGTGTTTTCTGATTTAGCCTAGTTTCTAGAATTTACTTCCCACTTAGATTCACAAGAGCTCCATTTTGCTGACCTTACTGGAATTATGTAAATATCATGTTACTGATCGTAGAGTGATTGTAAACATCATTACTGCTACAGTGAAGACCTCGATGAGTACCCAGAAAAACAATTCAGCGGGCTGCTCAATGGTGAAGAATTTGCCCAACGTTTGATTTATTTTAAAAGCACATCACCATTGTCTGCCATTGAACATGCCTGCAAGCCTTTGAAGGAGTCCTGTGCAAAAGGTTATTTATGACAAAATTAGTGAAGCAGACTGGTAGATGGAATAATTTAATTATACTGTATTTTAACATGTGAACAAGCACTGTCCAAGCAAGACAATGGTGAAAGATGGAGATCAGCAATCATCCTGCACAAAAAGTCTTTTTCCTCCACATTTCCTTTAGGTGACTCACAGCCTTATCCTTCAAAAAAACCTCTTTGTACAAGGTGACAGCATCTAAAGGCAGAAAAAACAGTTTTATATCATTCTAAAGGAGGAGGCATCACACACTGGTGAACCATCAATGCATTTCTTGTTAATCTTAGGCTTATATCCCTGATAAAGCCTGGAAATCTGTGTTAGGTTTGGTCTGGAATGTTGGGTGTGCTGGCAGAGTCAGGGATGCATTTTTCCTTTTCCATGTGCAGTATCAGGATTACTAAAACAACTAATGTACAATTCAAAAGTGCTTTTTCCATGCAAGACCTTAATGTATACTACAAACATTTAGAGGAAGGCAAATGTAACTGTACAAGAGGTTCTGTATCTGTTGAACACATGTAGAACACTAGCATGTTATACAACTAAGAATTGTACAAGGAAAAACTTCTTCACTTGGACTGTAGTGCAGTAGTAGAACAAGTTACCTGCATGGGTGGTAGAATCTCCATTCTTGAAGGTTTCAAGGCTTGGCCAGACAAAGCCACAGCTCACCTGGTGTGGCAACTGCCTTGCTCTAAGCAGGAAGTTGTGCTACAAGACATTTGTGCAGTCTTGACCCTTGAAGATTTTCAAGATGGTCCGGATAAGCCTTTGACAACCTGGCCTGACTACACAGCTGACACTACTTTGACTTGGAGATCTCATGATATCCCTTCCAACCTGAAGTATCCATGATGCTATGACTTCAAGAGGTGCTTTCCAACCACTATTATTTCCATAAGACTGTGAATACAAAATCCAGACTAAGTACTGCACATGTTAGTAATATTCTTTCTTCAACATAATTTTCTAGACATATAATGAAATTGAGGTTATTTTCTCAAGACAAGACCACAGATTATATACCAGGGGTCCATCCAGCAGCTGAAGAGAGGGCAGGGAATGAAGGCCCTGGGGGGAACTGAAATTAGGCAGCCCATGGGCTATGAGGTCAGAGGGTCCCAGGTGGGACAGGTCAAGGCCATTCAGGCCCTAGAAGCCTAGTTCTTGGAGTGAGTGCTGGGTAGCACTGCTATGTGCATTGAAATTGCATCTGAAACACAAAACTGGAGGGGATGGGAGAGTATTCAGACACCAACACACATTTGCAAGCTTCTTACAATTTTTTTCAGGCATCTGCAATTGGCTGCTGTGGAGTTAGGACGCTGGGTTATATGGACCTTTGCTCTGAGTAGCCCAGATGTCTTTATAGTTGATGTAAATCCTCAAAGCTTCCATGACAGGAAGAATCAGCTTTCATTCTTAGGGAATGTCCTAGGGGGATCATCTCAGGCTTTAAGGGACTATTAAGACAAGGGGGCAAAGAAGAACTGCAGAGAACTGAAGATACATTTGGACAAAGAGAAGGAGTCAGAGCATGACAAGAGTAGATATCTCTGGAAATGAGGAAGGCTGGAACAAAACTGACCAAGAAAGTTCCAGGAGGACATTATCAAAGAGCTACAAGGGTTGATGTACTGTAGGAAACTAGGGTAGACAGAATGAAAAAGCTCTGAGTAGCCATCATCCATCAGAGGAAGCCTCACATGTAAACATGTAACCAAAAAGATTCTTCCTCCTAAGGGATTCAGCAAGTCCCTTCTGTTCTCCTTCCTTTCTCCCCTCATTGCTGCATGTGGATGCCCAAATCACTGCTGGCCTGAGGAAGTGGTTTGTTCAACATCCACACTCTGGCAAAAGATTTGTTTTGCTTTTGAGCAGGCCACATATTTGATGTTTTGCTATCTAACCAAGAATTGGTTGGGTTTTTTTCAGTAAGTTGGCACAGGATACACATATACTGGGGGAGGTTTTAAGCTACTTGTTCTCAAGTGTAACAGTGCTCATTTGAATGGACTAATGAAGTTCATGATGTGGAAGCTGATAAGTAATAATACAGAAGTCTAAATATTTATATTTGCTTATTTATCTTCAGCTAGACAAAATACTCTGTATATATAAAGCATACATGTTGACAGTTTTCAGTGACATTACTTGAGGGTATACCTGTCATCATTCTGCATACACATGTACTTAACCCACACAGTTCTACATCCATATTTAATCTGGTGTTAATTAATTTCCTTTCTGGGTAATTTCAACTTTGCTGCATTCTTCTGTGCATTTAGCAGAGTGATAGATATACATGCACCTTGTTATGCTTGTAGTAGCGAACCAGAAATATGTACTTTGCTTCACATGAACAGATATGTCTCAGGCTATGCTTTTTTGTGGAAGGTGATGCTACAGTGATGTCACGATTACAAGGTGCCACCCTGTGAAATACACCTGAGATAATTACAGAAGGTAAAGGACAGGATGCTTTCATCATTGTCTTGGAAGCCTTTAGAACCAACTTGCCAACTCAGGTTAAGTGAATAGGGCTTCCAGAAAGAAGAATCTGATTTTATTTGCATGTATATCTCAATACAAAGTACAGACTAAACTTCTTTGAAGTTCTTCTTCAAAGCATCTTCAAAGCTGGGCCTCAAGTTTCTAAGAAGATATGCATGTAAATAAAATCAGATTCAATTAACTCTTTAGCTTGCTTCTTTAACAATAAGATTGTTACTATTAAAACATTGTTACCCTTGGAGCACTTCAGTCAACAAGTAATATACAAACACTACCACTGTAATGCTTGATGGCATTGTGAGACAAAAGCCTTATATAGGAAGAGAAAAAGCATTTTCCAGACTGTGAATCATTACCACAACAGAAAATTATGCAAAAGCTCAGCTAAATGGAGTTAATCCAAAGCACACTTTTTCCTCCCCGGTGAATGTATGATACCTTTATTTGATTCCAGGCAACAGTGTTATCTGCAATAGCATTTGTAGCATCAAATCACAACCACACCACCTTTGATTCTTTGCCCTTAACTTACTGCTGTCTTTCATAAGAAATTAATTTTCGCTATAAAATTACTTTCACTACAAAAACATACAATGTCTGATGCTTTCCCAGTTATCTACCCTTGTAGCCTCTGCTAAATCAGATATAGAAATAATGTAGACATTTTAATAATAATTCTAATGTAATGTAGAGTGCAGTGATAAGAAATGTTCTTGGAACAAAACTTACCTGTCTGCTAGAAGTGATTGCATGTCATTTTGAGGGTGACCCAGGGAAATTGCTTACTGTTTTTGTCAAGAGTAACTAAGTTAGGTTAGTGTATTTGCTACTTCACACTGACACACCAAACTGAAGCAGGTTTGACTGTGGAATCCACCTGCTTCCTGAATAGAAAAGTAATTTTGTTTCTAAAATGCTCATATTAGTGACGAAAAGTTTTCCCCTTTATTTAAAAACAGTCTATAGATATACTATTTCAACTGCTCTAGTAGAAACAAGGGATACCTAGTCATCTTCTATCCTGTCAAACCTCTTTGCTTTATTCTGCATACATGGAACTATTAATCACAGAAGAAAAAAACACCCCAGACCTCTATATACAAACTGCAACATGGGTATATCCACTTGCTTATATAGTGTGTGAGAAATAAACAGAATGAACACAAACATTTAAGTCACCTTGCAGCTCACACAAATTTTGCAAATATCTACACAAATCTGTTTGCAAACCTTGCTTTTTCTACTTGTTTAGCCCCCCTCCCCCCAAATACACACATACGTATATCTATGTATGTACATGAATGAGCATTCTACTTAGGAAGCCCTATGGCAAAGAATCTGTGACTGGCTTACAGCCTGTGTGAATTTTGCTAGCTCTTGTTTCCCTGCAATGCATGCCAAACTAGACATCAGAAGCTGATATAGAATCAAAATATGGTAAATTGTTTCTGCTTCTCTACATGTCCCTTAAGTCTTGTACTACTACCTTTTTGTTTACTGTTCCTTCAGTGTTACAGATGTTTTCTTTCTTCTCATACCATTTTTCCCTGTGAGACTTGTAGCTTACATACCAACACACGCAGACTGTTTATTCTGATAAGCGAACTGTCAGTGTATCCTCTTGCAACAAGACTGTTAGTTACGTAACACAACTGATCCATGTCCTCAAAGCCAAGCAGTGTCCTGCTGCAAGGAATTATTTTCACTGCAGAGTGACCTTCACTGGACATTTGGTCCTTGTCCTTCACCGGAGAGTGACCGCATATACAATCTTCCTTTAGCAGCACCCATTTCTGGACTCAGAGCAGTATCTGAGTCTCACAATCACAACATCCCACAGAAGTCTTGACAAGGCACTGTCATATCTAATTGCTTCTGAGGTCTAACTCAAGACCTTTAAGAAGATTTAGAAGTAGGTTACAATTGGAAAATCAGGGTTTTACCATCATATAAGGTCTAGACAGAGGTAGCCTACGATGCATCCTAGCTGCACACCTGTTAATCCATGGGATATATTGACATACACTTGCAAACAACCAGTAAAGCTTTTCTCCAGTCTGGGTGATGGAGATCATACTACCCCGCACAGCCAGTGCATCAATAACGTCAGAGTTTTCATCAGAAAACACACAATTATGAACAACAGGTTTCTTCAGGAAAAAAAAAAAAAAAAACAACCCAACAACAACAAGATCTCATCACAAATAGAAGAAATTCAAGTTGACAGACTGTAAAGAGTTGATAAGCTCACCTCTAGGCAATAAAGCACTGTCACATGGGGGGAAATTGCCTCGAGCTACCATCCACAGCTAGGAAAGGCATGCCAAGCGTTCAAGCCTACAGAGCCATCCACGACGGGACGGGGAGCACTAAGAGACAAGCGATGACCAGAAATGCGTCTGAGTTCCTCTGCACTAGAGTCAGCACCTGGAGATAAGGCTTAGGGGAGCTGAATTCATTTATTATTAAGGCTAGGTAAGCGTGATCTGCTAATACTGCTTGCCTTGAAAAGTAAGTTACAGTAAGCCAACTGCTCAGTACTGGCATCGAGGTGGGGAAAGGCAGTGAGCTGTAAAGGACGTGGCAGCAGGGCCCTCCTCATTTAACTTGAACCAATGGCTTCCCCAGCAACACCTATCAGAGGGGTGAAACTGTGTAACAGAAGTCCTCCTTGTTTATTTATTAATCAGACTTGTTATCTATCGCTGCTACTTCTGAACAGCCCGGGAGGGAAAGGTGAACAGCGCGGCTCCGAGAGCCTCAGAGCGCGAAGTGGTGCTGCCACCCGGCGCACAGGGCCTGCCACTGACGAGGATCTGCCTCGCACCAAACCACACGCTTCAAACCCGCCGGAACATTGGCACCCGAGCTTCTCCGTCTCAGCAGGTGACAAAGCTCCCTATGTCCCACAAGGTATGGAACGCACTGCTACTGAGAAGGAGACAATCCTTTTCTAATCATTCCGCTCTCCTTCCGTTATTCAGGTTTCGGGACTGTGGAACTCGTCGTTTCGCCGGCATTTCTAGCGCGGTCAGAGACGCCTCCCGACTCGCGCGGGCAAACTGAACGACTCCACGGCAGCAGGCGGCGGCAATGTGGCCGCGGCGGAGGACTCTCCCGCCCCTGTGGAGACCGCTGTCCACCCCAGGTGCAACAACACCCCCATGGGCAGCCACCGCCCCACTGTAGCTGTCTCTTGACGCACAGCAGAAAGCATTCACCAACAGCCGCCTCCTTCGGCCGTTAACGGCTGTTTGGACTCCACCCTCAGCCCGGCCCCACCCTTTAGGGGGGCGGGGGGAAAGGGGAAGAGAGGCTCTGCTCTCGCGCATGCGCAAAGTAGCACCGACCGAGGTGCTCCGCGCGCGCCCCAAGGCGGCCGCCTCTTGCTGCGGAAGGTTCTGGGAATCGTAGTCGCCCTGTCAGCCAAAGGAGTCAGGCCGCCGGCATGGGGCGGGGCTCCCACAATGCATCTCGCAGGGCCACCCCTCCAGGCCACGTGACCGACGCCCTGGGCTGAGCCTGCCACTTCCGTGGGGGAGGGGTGAGGGCCGGCCAGGCCGGGGGGGCTCGAGCGCCGCTGCGGGGGCGGGGCCTTCCACTTAGGTAGCGGGCGGCCAGGGGGCGGGGCGTCGGGGGCTGGGATAGGGGCTGGGATAGGGCCTGCGCATCGGCGGTAGATAACTTGCGCCCGGGCTGGGACGCGGGGCATCTTTCTCCTTTTCCTGGAGTGGCGAGCGGCGTCCCAAGTCTCCGTCCTAATAAAATGGCGACATATAGTAGGGGCTGTCCCAGGCAAGGGGCAGGGCACAACTTGAATGTGACGGCGGGTCGGGAGCGGGCAGCAGCGGGAAAGCGGTCCTCGGAAGGTCCGCTGGGTTTGTATCGCGGTGCCGACGGGACCTTCCGTGGGGCGGTGGGTTTCAGAGGAGGCGTTTCCCCAGGCTAGATTATTAGGTAGCACCTATTAATAGCGTATATAATAGCAGCAGTCTAGTAAAGGAATTATTGGACAGCACCCACAAAGAGCAATAATAACTTGGCATCAGCTGGGTGTTGACAAGGCCATTGCTGTCCTTTCAGAGGAGCTCGTTTGGCAAGGATGAACAGCAGCATCCTTATGCCACCACCGTTTCTCAGTAGTTTGACGGGCATGGACTTGAGCAGTCATGGTGTTGCATAGCGGTAATCCATGAGAGCTGAAGTTTGAGATCCTTTTGAGGGACCTGAAGCTGGTGGAAATTCTAATTCCTTCCTGTTTGGTTGATCAGATGTGCTTGGATAACTTCTGAAAACTGGATTCTCTTGCTCAATGATGAGCAATCACTCATCTCTTCAAAGAAACTATAAAACTATAGTTGAATGTACTGCGATTTTCTTTTCCCTTTGCTTTTATTGTAAATGCCAATTTCAATGGATGTTTCTTTTTTTCCTTCAGTTTGGAGGACAAGAAACTAGTCTAGATCCAGTACATTGGAAGAAATGGAAGAAAGGAAAATCAAGAGGAGGAGCCCCAAATCATCTACCAGTCATCCTGCTCAGGTTGCTAACTCCAAGAAAAACTCTGTGCCAGTCAGTAAAAGCATAGCCTTTTCAAATCCTGCACCACAGCCTGCGGTACAGAAACCAAAGTTAAAACGGTAAGCTTGGGAGCATCCTGCGAGCTCAGTGGAATGGGCTGCCCGACGAGGTGGTGGAGTTGCCATCACTGGAGGTGTTCAGGAGGAGACTTGATAGGGTGCTTGGTTGCATGGTTTAGTTGATTAGGTGGTGTTGGATGATAGGTTGGACGCGATGATCTTGAAAGTCTCTTCCAACCTGGTCTGTCCTATCCTGTCCTATCCTATCCTATTCCTCAGACAGGCTAAAAGGGGGATTAGACTAGCTGGGACAGAGCTTAAGACTTGTGAATATTTTTTGCCAGTGTTCACTTTTTTTAGCAAAGTGATTTGTGTTTAGTGCAATACAGTGTTTGTTTTACAGAAATGTTGCTTGCCACTCTTCTTGTAAAATGTTACACAATGCTGTAGGCTTGTGCTGATAACAGTTTAGCTGAAGAGACAATAGCCAGATGTGACCGGTGAAAGACAAGAGTTGGATGATCAAATATGGTAAATGTGGGAAGGAGCTGTGAGGAACAAGTGAAATGCTATGTGACTGCAAAGTTGGAACTGACAAATAGGATTGGAAGTAGACATAAATTGAACAGGATGAGCTAGTATTGGAATGTCCAGGTGTTTGTTTGGGGACCTGTCATCAGTGGCAGCAATAACTCCCAGGCCCATTATATGTGGAGAGGGCCATTCAGCTCTTCAGAAAGCACTGTTTTGGAGCTGTTTCTGTATTACTGATGATACATATGTTTCAGTTTGGGAATACTAATGTTTCTCAATTTAGAAAATGTCTTCAATGTGGCTCATACAGTAGATGAATGAGTGAGGAGGGATTTTGGAAAGAAATGTTATCTAGGGAGAGGCAGCTGAGTTTATTGACCTTTAAGTACTAGCTGAAGCCTTAATACTGAACTGTTCCATTAGCATAGATAGTCAATTTGGAGGAGCTGGTATGGGCTTGATGAATAATGGACTGCTAGTTGCTTCAGCATGTAGACTGCAGTCTCTGTGATGTTTATAGACTACAGAAACCATTAGGCTGGAAAAGGAGTGATTGTTTCTTATAGGACAGATGGGATTTATGACTTGCAGAGTATGGGAAGAGGATTCAAGGGAAAGGTGAGGCTCACTAGGCTCTAAGCCCTGTTTCATAGTTTCATTCAGGGTTGGAAGGGACCACAAGGATCATCTAGTTCCAACCCCCCTGCCATGGGCAGGGACACCCCACACTAGATCAGATCTTCATGAATTAAATAAAAGCACTTAATAAATGTGACTATTTTTTAAAATACCCTATACCATTCTGAATTTTAACATTCAGCTCAAAACCTTTCACTGAATCAAATTCTGAACAGACTCACCATGAGGCTGCAGGAGCAGCCATGCCCATGTGAAAGACAGGCTGCATGCACACATGGTGGATGGGCAAATCAAGGATGAAAGCAGCTCCTTACCTGAATTGTATTAGGTTAGGAAGTGGTTGGTCTGTCTCTGGGTCAAAGGTGGAATGTCCTGCTTCTCACTGGTAATTGTGTTTTAACTTCCACACCAATTGTGTGTTCATTTGGATTTATAATTCTTTTGGTGCTGTCCATGTATTGTCTGTGGGCACATGGTGCTCTGAATAGACACTGTTGTCTAGAAAAAAATACATGGGATCCAAGAATTTTGCTGGCATTGTTGCAGAGGGAGCAGTAGGTGATTTTTAGCATGTTTAACATTTGTCTGGGCGTGGACTAGTGCCTGCCGATAGGAGGTACTGGCAGATTGGTTTGTGATGGTGACTTTCAAAGAACAGAGATGTTATTGGAAGGTGGGAAGAAGGAGCTCTAGGAAGACAAGCTCATCCTTCTGTATGAGTTGTTTCCCACACTGTTTACAAATGGGGGTTTGGGTGGTTTTATGTAGTTAATGCCCTGTGTGCACGTGTCATTGGTGGGTAATAGTCCTCTTTAGAGTATTAAGATGGCCACCACATACATATGCTCCATTGATGTTTCCCACTATTGGCAGGAAAGGAGATTGTTGGAATCCTTCATTTTGCAGCATCAGACTGTCTAGAGACAGTGATACTGTTATTTATTCTTAAGCCAAATGGGTGATCCATTTTTTAACTTGGAGTGATTGAAACATGTATTTTCCATTTCATTTTCAAAGCTCAGCAGCACCAGAACAAGAGAACACAGTCTCAGGCTGCGCCAGGGGAGGTTTAGGTTGGATGTTAGAAAGGAGTTCTACACAGAGAGAGTGATTGCCCATTGGAATGGGCTGCCTGGGGAGGTGGTGGAGTCACTGTCATTGGAGGTGTTCAGGAGGAGACTTGATGGGGTGCTTGGTGCCATGGGTTAGTTGTTTAGGTGGGTTGGATTGGTTGATGGGTTGGACGTGATGATCTTGAAGGTCTCTTCCGGTCTGGTCTGGTCTATTCTATTCTATTCTCTTACCTTTGAGATTCTCAGTGAAAGCAGGAAGTAATATCTTATTTTTTTCCCCCAGTGTAATAAAAGAGAAAGCCAAACCTCCAGGAGATGAAGCAAAAGGGGCACAGGCAGCACCAATCCAGCATTCTTTCCTCACAGATGTGTCAGATGTCCAAGAAATGGAAAGAGGACTTCTGAGTCTCCTGAATGACTTCCACTCTGGCAAACTTCAAGCATTTGGTAAGTGCATTAATTTTCTGCATGCAGTAACTGTTTTTATAGCTATGCATTTGCAAACAACTCTGCTGTGTGGACAGAGTGCCAGTTTGGCCTATGGGACTCTCTGGTATGAAATGAAGTTTAACAATTAATGTATTTTCCTGCATTTTTTAATTGTAGTCCTAATGTAAGGTTGTCTTCAGTGTGAGATTATGCAAATGCCATTTCCTTGTTGCTTCCCTCATGATTTATGAAAGGCTATATCTTGTCTTACAGATTTAAAATACCATGGTTAAAGCTGCTCCTTTATGGTAGCATAGGAATAATAATAAACTGTATTTAGCACCTGATTTTGCTGCATATTGCCACATTAGACTCTTGGTAACAACTTCTATGGAGTTCAGTGCAAGCTGCATTTTACTCATCTTCCTTTTCTCTTTGCATCCCACTATGCTTACTGTTTGACAGTTGACATAGGTTTAAGAAAAAAACATGGCACTCTCCTACTTCCTTTTTTCTCCAGTGTTGAGCACAAAGCTGCATATATGCTTTTGCAGTTGTAGTGTGAGGTCATAGTGTCATAGTATCAGTCAAGGTTGGAAGGGACCACAAGGATCATCTAGTTCCAACCCCCCTGCCATGGGCAGGGACACCCCACACTAGATCAGCCTGGCCAGAGCCTCGTCCAGGCTGGTCTTAAACACCTCCAGGGACAGGGCCCCAACCACCTCCCTGGACAACCCATTCCAGAGCTTCACCACTCTCATGGGGAAGAACTTCCTCCTCACATCCAGCCTGAATGTCCCCACCTCCAGCTTCATTCCATTCCCCCTAGTCCTGTCACTACCTAATGTCCTGAGAAGTCCCTCCCCAGCCTTCCTGTAGGCCCCCTTCAGATACTGGAAGGCCACAATTAGGTCACCTTGGAGCCTTCTCTTCTCCAGACTGAACAGCCCCAACTCCTTCAGTCTGTCCTCATAGGAGAGGTGCTCCAGCCCTCTGATCATCCTTGTGGCCCTTCTCTGGACACGTTCCAGCACCTCCAGATCCCTCTTGTAATAGGGGCTCCAGAACTGGATGCAGTACTCCAGGTGGGGTCTCACCAGGGCTGAGTAGAGGGGGAGAATCACCTCCCTTGACCTGCTGGCCACACTCCTCCAGATGCAGCCCGGGATCTGATTGGCTTTGCAGGCTGCAAGTGCACACTAAGAGCTCATGTTGACTTTCTCGTCCACCAGTACCCCCAAGTCTCTCTCCTCAGGGCTGCTTTCCAGCCAGTCACTGCCCAGCCTGTATTTGTGCCTGGGATTGCCTCGACCCAGATGCAGAACCCTGCACTTGCTCTTATTGAACCTCATGAGGTTGGCTTGTGCCCACCTCTCCAGCCTGTCAAGGTCCCTCTGGATGGCCTCCCTTCCCTCCAGCGTGTCTGCTGCACCACACAGCTTGGTGTCATCAGCAAACTTGCTGAGGGTGCTCTCAATGCCACTGTCCATGGCACCCACAAAGATGTTGAACAAGACAGGTCCCAGGACTGATCCCTGAGGGACTCCGCTTGTCACTGGCCTCCACTGGGACATGGGCTCATCGACAGCCACATTGGTCAGTACACTAGTGGTGGTTTTCTGTAGATAATGCTACATGTGCATGTGTCATTGTTGGGTAATGATCCTCTTCAGCTTATTAAGATTCCACACTGACTTTACAAGAGAACCTGAAAAGTCTGTATTATGTAAAGCATCAGTTACAAGAAAAGAAACCCACCAAGATGAATGAAAATAAGAAAGAAGAGTGATTGTGATTAAAGTTAAAAACCAGAGCCTTCTTAATTTGGAGTACAGGAAAACCACATCCATTCTACAAAACCCACAAACCAACAGTTAGTACCTTGGGTAGTTACTGCAAGTTCAGCACAACATAACACCAGCCAGGGAGGCAGAAACTTCAGTAGTGAAACAAGGAAGAAATCAAGGAGAAAGCAAATTAACTTGTATATTTAATGTTTGAATTCCTCTTCTGTAATGTAAAAAGCTGTGCAGCTTCACTTTCTCTCTCAGGTTGGTGGAATTTTTTTGCTAAAGCTGTTGCTCATCCTTTCAGGAAATGAATGTTCCATCGAGCAGATGGAGCATGTGCGGAGCATGCAGGAGAAACTCGCTCGCCTCAATCTGGAGCTCTATGGGGAGATGGAAGAACTCCCTGAAGATAAAAGAAAACTGGCCAGTGACTCAAACCTGGATAGGCTGCTGTCAGATGTAAGTACTGGGAGAGCAGAACACATGGAACTTTGCCCACAGCATTTGGCTGGGAGAAATGATGTACAGCTGAGGGGAACATAGCTCTGTAATGAACCAAGGCACACTGACAGCTGTTTTAAGTCCTTCCAGTGACTCAGTTGGTAGTGCATCAGACCCTTAATGGGAAGGTTGTGAGTTCAAAGTCTGCAGTGGGCAGTAGTGTCCTCCCTACTCTAGTCATGAGGTCTGGGGTGACAGGTTGGACTTGATCTTTGAGGTCCCTTCCAACCTTAGGAATACTGAATACAAGCTCTGCCCTCACCTTGGGCTTGAGAAAACACACTTCCATGTTTTCCTTTACAGGCCACTGCTTGTCTTGGTGAGTGGAGAAGCCTAACTGTAAACCATCTAAAGATGCAGGCCTATTTAGAAAAGCCATTTAGTCCATCCTCCTGGTACCTGAGGATGACCACACCTAACCAGGAATTTAGATCTGTCTATCCTGCACTTCTTTCTCTAGTGTTATTTCCAGAAAACCCCAACATTTCTTTCAGTTTCCTGAGCAGGAGGTTTAAATGTAGTTAATGCAGAATTCAGTGAAGGTTTCATTTGCTTTTTATAACAAAACCATACGTTGCAGTCCAAACTGCTAGTGATTTCCTTCATTGTTTCAATGTTCCATCATATGAGCAAAATTGTTGCATTTTAACTGAAATGCCATTTCTGATATTTTTTACTTTCACATTGCAGCTAGAAGAACTGAATTCATCTATGTATCCTTTTAGAGCTGTCTATTTTGCATTATAACTACTGCTAATTGTAATCAAACTATAGTGTATTTCTCCTGTAACTGGTGCCTTCACAGGAGTCAAATTGCTTTACTAATGGCATGGACTTTAGGTTCTCCCAGTACATAAATGACTAGATACTAACACTTTTAATTCCAGGGTGGGTTGTGTGGTTGGTTGTTTAGTTGGGTTTTTTTGGTTGGTTTGCTTTTTCAAAGGGTGATTGATTTTGTTTGAAGTGGTACACATTAGCTATGTGGTGACAGTTGATGACAAGCCCATCAGAAGCAGGGTCTTTTTGCATGTGTCTTGCTCTTGCTGAGACACTGTGGAACAAACATACTTAGCAATATTTGTTCTGTCCCATGCATCAGTGAATCCTATTACCTTTTAGGTCTCTCTAGAAATACATGCAGCTGTCACTGATTTTATTGTGAATAGTGGACTGGCCTAATTTTATTTCTAGAGTCAGACTGTAGTTGAGTATGGGCAACGGAGATTGGAATCAATACAGCTGATCAACATGATCGAGTATTGTTCCTTTATTGTTCCAGTGTTGCAGGCCTATGGTGCAGGCCTGTGGTGCGAGTATAGCACAGTAAAGTAAAGCATAGAAGAAGAGACAGGAAAGGCAGAAGTGCATAGCAAGGGAACTTCTACAACTTATATAGACTCGGAGTGCCTTGTTGGCATGGCTTCATTGGTTCCTATGAGTGACCACACATCGCACTGTTATAGATTATTGGTCCAACTACTAACAACACAATGAGGTTGTTGATGCAGCTGCATGTCCTGTTGTCCCAAGATAACTTTCCATGTTTATAGCTACCAGTGCCTTGTTTTAGTTGCATGCTGCAGGCACAGCACTGTTTTGCTGCACTGCTAGCTGGCTCTGCACTTATGCTGAGCATGGCCTACCACCATGTCAGGCTCTAGGCCTGCACTGCCAGATTGCTCACACTGCTCGTTGCCAGCATTGCCACAGTTGAGTCCAGTACTTTAGCAGAGCTTTGGTAGTTGAATAAATGTGTGCTCTTAACCCACCCAGAAGACAAGGGTGGATGGCTTAGCTTATATGCTTTTTGTAGGAACACAGTTGAGGAGTGCTGGTGTTCAGTTTATGCTGCAGTCTAGTTATTTCTGATGTTACTTTGTATGCATGGAGGAAGGTGGGACTCAGCTTTGAGACTAAAGATACTGCAGTGGTATATACATTCTCTGACTGTGAAAGGATGTTTAAGGCTAGGTCTCAACACAAGTGGAATGTGGTATTACTTAACAGTGACAAAATTGCCTGCCACTTCCCTTGATCTGCCAGCTAATTCTGGAGGTAGGTCTTAGCAAGGAAGATTACTGGTTGAAAACACAGGAATTAAAACTGAATTCATCTGGACTGGTGCATGCTCATCACAGGACTATTCAGTTTCATTGTAGCAATGCTATCTTGTTTATACCTTATCTGTATGTGAAAATATTACTCCTTAATGGTTTTCTTCAGCCAAAAACTACATTTAGCAGATGCTCAAGATATTCCAAATGGTACCACAGGCTGAAAGAACAGCTTTATCACTTGGGGTTCTTCCAGAAGCACTTGTTTTTTGTTTCCTGAGAAGGGAATCTGGAACAGTGGTTGGGTTTGGGGTGTTTCTTGGTGTTTTAATTTTAAACAATGCAGAATCAAAGTGCAAATTCAAGTGGTTATTTTTGCAGAGTCCTCTTTGAGCACTGTATGATGTCAGGACTCAGTGTTTAGTTTTAAGTAGGTTATTGTGACACTGCTTTTTATTATTGCCTTATTTAACAGAAAAAAATGGGGAAAGGTGGGAGTGTATTTCTTCTGCTCAGTGGTGTGTGGTTGAAAATGGTATGTATATAAGCTCATCAGGATCTCTCCAGTTTTTCTCAAGGTAGCAATGATGTTGCCTTTCTGATCAGTGTGTGTGGGTATGTGTACTGTTATCTTAAGTGCTTTGGTGATCAGTGATGCCACAGATGACTTTATTTTTAATAAAGTAAAACGTTTCAGATATGACTTTTTTGTTTAGAGAAGCTGCTGTCTGTTCAGCTGTGTTAAGATAGGAGCTCTTGCATGGCCTGAATGTTTGCAGAGTTTACTTTCTACATTACTGTGAATAAGTGCAAAAGGTCACTGAATTAAAACTAGCATGCATGCTAGCAGTCCACACCACTTGTGAAATTACAGAAGTGGGTAAACAGTTACTGTTCAGTAAATCCAGTATATGCAATTTTTTAGTCATAGCTGTAAATACTCTGATATTAACTGGTTTCTTCTTTGTGTTCAGTCAGGGGAAAAAAACAAGTGTAAAAATCAGGCTGGTTTTAGATTCAGATTTTCTGTCCTGGTCCAATCTCTGTCTTTGGTTTTAGATCTATTCCATACTCAATTTCTAGGTAATACATTCAAATTCTATATGCTTACTGCACAAGGAATGAAATCTTTAGCCTAGGTCAGAGCAAAGGTTTTACCTGCCTGAAGCGGGCCTGCGGGCAGGGAACAGAAGATGGCTGCTTGGCATCTCTGGAGAAGGTGCTGCTTCAGTCACAAGATGCAGTTGTGGATTCCATTAGCTCCAGCTCCTTTCTGAGTCACATGCAGCACCTAATTTGCACTCTGCAGCCAGTGATATATAAAGATCATTTAAATACCAGAGTGTGCTCTGTCAACAAATGCAGCCTCAGAACAGTGTTATTCCCAGCAGTGTAATGCATACTGGTCTCCAAACACCTCAAAAGCAGGAGTTGTCACAGTTTAAGTCATTCTACACACAAAATTCTTTCCTTTGGGAGCTCTGTCACCTAACTCCCCATAGCCTTACAAGTAACTTACAAATGTGTGATCTGTTGGGTGTCTTGATCTCACCATTTCTGCAAGTATGTAACATGTAGATGTAATTCAAGGTATCACAGTAAAAAAAATAAAAATCTTTCCCATGCTGCTACTCAGATTTATAAAAGAATTGTCACCTTTTTTCTTCAACCACTTGAAGTCCACAGGAACAGGGAAGTGATCATCCCTCTGTACTCAGCACTGGTGAGACCATGCATTGCATACTGTGTTCAGTTCTGGGCCACTCGCTGCAGGAAGGACATTGAGGTGCTGGAGTGTCTCCAGAGAAGGGCAGTGAGGCTGGTGAAGGGCCTGGAGCACATGACCTACAAGGGGCACCTGAGGGATCTGGGGGGGTGTTCAGTCTGGAGGAGAGGAGGCTGAGAGGAGACCTCATTGCTCTCTACAGCTAGCTGAAAGGAGGTTGGAGCAAGTAGGGGGTCAGCCTCTTCTTGATGCCAAGCAAGAGGACCAAAGGAAATGGTTTCAAGCTGCACCAGGGGAGGTTCAGGGTGGATATTGGGAAGTATTTCTTCACTGAAAGGGTTCTCAAACATTGGAATGGTCTGCCCAGGGTGGTGGTGGCGCAGCTATCCCTGGAGATGTTGAAGTAGCATGTGGACCTGGCATTTATGAACATGGTTTAGTGTCAGACCTTCAGTTCTGGGTTGAGGGTAGGAGAGGATGATCTTTGAGGGCTCTTCAACCAGGTATATTCTGTGTCTGCATACTGAAGAACAACAAAAACATAAACTGCAGTTCATGATCTACAGCCAAGAAAATCTGTTTTAAATTAACACTTACCCTAATGATGCTTCCCAGCCAAGCTTTGAAAAAGTGTCGTAATTTGCACAACATTTACTAAGGAGTTGAGGCTGACTGCATTTAATGTAGTTAATATTAACTTCCTATAATAGTGTACTTTACCATTTAAGTTGGTCTCAGATTCTGGAGTAACTGCAGATCCCTGCAGAATAACTGCTGTTTGATTCTCTAAAGAGTCAGTTTAGTGCTGATAATATTTTTAGCTTGATTTTTAATTTTGACCTAAACCAAGGCTTATAAACAGTTCTCACATTGCCTATTTTTGACTAGTTAAACAATTGTTAAAAATGTTGACTTGATGGAACGAGTCCAGAGAAGGGCAACAAAGTTGGTGAGGGGTTTGGAACACAAGCCCTGTGAGGAGAGACTGAGGGAGCTGGGGTTGCTTAGCCTGGAGAAGAGGAGGCTCAGGGAAGACCTTATTGCTCTCTACAACTACCGGAAGGGAGGTTGTAGACAGGGGGATGTTGGTCTCTTCTCCCAGGCAGCCAGCACCAGAACAAGAGGACACAGTATCAGGCTGCACCAGGGGAGGTTTAGGTTGGATGTTAGGAAGAAGTTCTATACAGAGAGAGTGATTGCCCATTGGAATGGGCTGCCTGGAGAGGTGGTGGAGTCACCATCATTGGAGGTGTTCAGGAGGAGACTTGACAGGGTGCTTGGTTGCATGGTTTAGTTGGTTGTGTGGTGTTGGACACAATGATCTTGAAGGTCTCTTCCGGTCTGGTCTGGTCTATTCTATTCTAGGTTATAATCAGACTACCACTGCAACAAATAGAAATTGCTTCAACTTAATGTAAAGTAAACCCTACAGAGACCACAACAGAAAAAGTCAGCATTTCTTCTTTCAGTTTTAGTGGCTGGCAACTCATTTGGTTAAAAATGCAACCCTGGTAGCCCTACTTCAACTTTCAGAGGTTTCACATGAAAGAATGAATACGCAACCTAGTTGAGAAAATTTTGTGGTCCTTACTTTCTACAGGCTAGAAGTTCTAAGCATCTTAATACATTCAGAGCAGAATTAAGGGGCTAAATAGGACATCAAATAAGGTCTGAGATCAAAGCTTTACTTTTATATGGTGTCTTGAATTTATAGAGATCTTGAGGATCTTAACAAAAGCAGAAATCTCTCACCAAGAATGAAAACCAGTAATTAGACTTAATACCACAAACACATGCTAAGCCTACTAGACAGTAGGCTGGTAATCTTTTTAGGTTAGTAAAATTAGGTTTAAAAAGCCCAACTAACCTGGCCTGTAATTTACAGGATACCGTTTTCTTCTCATGTAAAACCTAGATAGATCTTCATTCTGTCAGAAACACTTCCAGAATAAGCTCAACCCAGACCTTTAGCATATGGCTAAGTTCAGTCTCCTCCTTCAAGATGTAAAACCTGCCTCAGCAGTATGCTTTATCCTGCAGACTGAGTAGTTTTCAGAGTGAAGCTGAGACCAACGACAGAAGTCCATGTTTATCATGCAGTAACCAAAAAGGAGCTTCTCAGAGCTTGTTTGATGGAAGAGTTAGTTTGAACAAAGGTTTGGTTTCACAGGATCCCATGTCAGGACTGAAAGTTTCCAAAGCAGATTGTAAATCCACATGTAAAACCAAGGAACTTTGTGTTAAGACTATTCACAGCACCTAAATACACTACTGCATTACTATGAGTTTGCATGAGGCTGTACTTGAGGGTTTCAGGATGTCCTGGTTTTGAGCCATGACATGCCCAAGGCAAAAGGACAGAAAAAATATCTGACCCCTTTCCAAGGAGTAGAATAAATGCTCCACACTGGAATGGAAATTCTATTTACAAGTAGATACAAAAGGCATTCAGGTAAAAGGAAGATACCTGGGTCTACCAGGCCAAAACCTTCCAGAGAACCTCCACCCCAGTCAGCCTCAGCAGGCTCCAGAGCAGGCCACACTAGCCCCCTTGCCCCCATTCCCCCACTAAACTCAGGCCTACCACAGGCTTCAACAGGCTCAGTTTGTGTAGCTGAAAATTCCCTGCCAGCCAAGGCCCAGAGAAAAGCTCTCCCCCCCCAAACCACGAGATAACAGTGCACACATCCTGACCAGAGAGAAACATTTGCCTGCACTCCCTTCAACAGAGAAATAAAGGGAAACAGTATAGAAAAACAGATTACTATATCCTGGGATAAACCACCTGTCCCCCTGGGACACCCTAGCCTTTGGTGGACTTTTCTTTGTGGTCATACCCATTAACTCTTGATTTTCCTTAACCTACAACACAGGAATACACATAAATACAGACTTGCTTAGACAGAAAAGTTCCATGCATGCACAATTTCACATGTCTGTTAGTAATTTTTGTGCTCAAGAGTCCAGAAATTCACTTAATTCACTGGAAGTCTCAGTTAATTTTGAAGTTACATGCTTGGTCATCCAAATGTGGATGATGGATAAAAATTGTGGTTTAAACAGACTAGGTAAATTTATGTATTCAGACTTAATAATTAAACAAACAGAATCAAGTACCTGAGCTAGACAATAGCATACTTCTATAGATGCTGCTATCCAGAGCTGCAAGCTTCCTTCCAGCATTCAATCTCTTGCCCTTACTGTTGGCTTTGTGTGGGAAGACAAATACATGAAAAGAAAATACATAGTGACACCACCTTTAGCAAAACTTTAAACCCCAAATGCTACCTTGGAATCAATGTAATATCTATTTTCACTTCCACGTTTTGGCATTGTTCACTTAGTGTTAATTCAGATCAGGATGGTCCTGAGTTGTGACAGCTGAAATGCAGCTCCACTGAAATCAATGGATATTTTTTCCCCCCCATAATAGGAACAAAAAAGTTTCCTATTATCCTGCATGCACAACTATTTGCATAAAGGAAACTATAAAACTTCACAGGATTCCATTGTTTGAAAAGGCCATGGTGTGTGTGGGGAAAAGATCACAAAATATTTGATAGTTTTAGCATGAAAAGGTCTAGATTATCAATTTCGCACGTTTCTTGGTTAGTCAGTTCACCTCTGAAAGGAACTTGGTGGGACCCATAAAATCCAAAGTAACCAGCCTCTTAATTTTGATAAAATGACATGTGAATTAATACTGCTTTTCCAGAGCAGTTTTCCTGCTTCAATTCTATCCCCAAACACAAAGTGCAGAGAACAAACCAAGGAATATATTCCTTTTAAGTACCTTTCTACAGCAAGAGGATCTCTTGGTTCTTCTATGATCCCTTGGTTCCTTCTGGTTAAGTTAGATGACTAAACTCCTTTATAAGGGCAGTGGAAGACAATGGGATCGAAGCTCTAGGATAAAGGTTTGTTGTTAATGGCAAGACTCTTCTTCCAAAAGCAGGGATACATAACAGAAAAACAAAGTTGGAGGCACATCACTTGCATTTTCTGCTAGAACACACCAGGTACATTGCATTAGAACTTTCTATAAATAATTTCAATCTTCCTCTTGAAATACATCCTGTATTTTCTTGCTTAGACTGCACTCAAGCTTTCTATTAAAATCAGCAAAATAAGGCACAGCAGCACCTAGCCTGCTGAGTGCCAAATTCCACATCAGTTTAATGAAACACTTTACCCTAGAACTTCCTGAAGTATTTCCTTAGATTTCTGCCAAGAAATCACGTATTGCTGAAGCTACCTCCCCTATACACACCTTCTTGCCCAGTCTGACACAGACAACCACATATGCTAAACCTTCAGAGGCCCTTACGCTCACTCACAAGCATTTACAGTTTACAGCAACTGCTGCAATGATTATTCCACTCCATGCTCCTGAGCTGCATGTCAGAGCAATTAATTGATTCTAATGCCTCCTTTTTCAGTTTACAACTTTTCTTTCAATTATTAGTCTGTCTTAATTGCTTTCTGAATGGATATTGCAGACAACAGGCTCCTTGCAAAAGACATTCCCAGTTCAAGTGCCATTCCTTACATTTAACTTGTTCCACACCATGGACCATCCCCTCTCCTGTCAGCATTATTTGAACCAAAAAGTGAAATAGTCAGAGCTCTGAAGTTTCATGACAGAAAGCAAAAGCCACCTTTGCTGCCACGTATCACTGGAGGTGTTCAGGAGGAGACTTGACAGGGTGCTTGGTTACATGGGTTAGTTGATTAGGTGGTGTTGGATGATAGGTTGGACGCGATGATCTTGAAGGTCTCTTCCAACCTGGTTTATTCTATTCTATTCTAAAGAGCTGGTATGCATTGTAGAGTAGGATGCATATCTCTGTAAGCTCCTCATTCCAGTTACATAAGGGTCAGAAGAAGTATTGCTAGATTTTGCCTTTTCAGGTTAAATTGCTTTCACTGGTCGTTGATGTTTTGTTCATTTCCTTACTTGCTCATAATCAAGACTAGTCAAAAGGACAGAGTCATTTCAACTGCTTCCAGATTAGATGCATTCTCAACATCTCTAAGAGTAAAAGTGTCAAGAGCATCCTGCCAGAAAGAGAATGGAAGAGAATTCATGTAGTTCTCTGTGCTAGAGTGTACTGCCAAAGCATGATAAGCAGTACTAATAGTTGTCTTAAAGCCTTGGGTACAAGCTGGGTCATCATAAATGTAGAGTCCCCTAGAGTTACACTTCTGAATTTGAGTATTATAACAAAACAAGGGCTGTTTCTGACAATCGCTTCAATGCAAGACTCAGACCAGGCTGGATGAGGCTCTGGCCAGCCTGATCTAGTGTGGGGTGTCCCTGCCCATAGCAGGGGGGTTGGAACTAGATGATTCTTGTGGTCCCTTCCAACCCTGAATGATACTATGATACTATGATAACCTATTTATCAGTAAGCTGGAAAAAAGAACTGCAAGAGCATTTTGGAATACACTAACAGTGTACATCCAGGTACAATTAGGGTACAGTTGAGGTACAACTAGTACGCAGTCTAAAGCAGGAAGTTCACCTTTAAAATCCGTTTTGCCAATTTAAAGAATTACTTAAAGGAAATGACACAGCATTAAATTCTCCCTCCCAAACACAAAACTGACTTTTGAAAAGCAAGTAAATCAAGGACTCCTGTGGGGGAAAAAAAAAAACCAAATAAATTATCAGGACACTAGTGAATAGTCTCATTATTAGTATACAGACATTGTTATACAACCCCTAGTTAGTAGTTTTCAAAGACTACTAAGAGAATGTAGCATTTAACCTTTTTGTTGTTATTAAAGGAAAATAAGAAAAATGAGGACAAACTTTTTAGCAGGGCCTATTACAACAGAAAAAGGGGTAATGGTTTTAATCTAAGAGTACAGATTTAGACTAGATACTCAGAAGGAGTGTTTTGGTTTTGTTTTTCACAATGAAGATGGTAAAACAGTGGAACAGGTTGCTCCAGAGCAGTGGTAGAAACCACACCCCTGGAAACATCCAAGGCCAGGTTGGACAGGGCTCTGAGCAACCTGATCTAGTTAAAGATGTACCTGATCACTGCAGGGGGGTTGCAGAGGACAACCTTTAAAGGTCCCTTCTAACTCAAACTACTCTAATAATTTTAAGTGATTAGCACATCAATATGAATGGCAAAACAGGCTGGAATCCTGCCTATGAAATTTGGTTGCATGTCTCAATAAAAACAGACCTTGGGAGTGTAAATGAATGCACATGGCCTACTTTGTAAGGTTTTTAAGCAACTTAAGCATGCAAATACATTTAAACCCCACCATTTTTGTTTGAATTTTGTTGTTAGCAGGAATGGGATTTCAAATATAAAGAGACATTAACATTAATTTGTAATCTGATCAAAGAAGTTTCCAAATCACCAGAGAATTTGGTGAGGATGAAGCAAGTCTTGAATGAATACTGTACTTACATACAGCCAGCTTTGTTTTTTCTCTTGGTTATTCCAAGTTCTTTCATGTTTGTACAATGCAATCAAGTCTATAGCCATCCAGAGAATTTCTGAATAAATGTTTCATAAATCATCTGTTTCATAGAAATTGACAAAACTTCATCCATAACAGCTTCTGCTCTTCTACATGCTCAGACTTAACAGTGCAGTCTAAATACTCTAAATCATCACTGAATGATGCTTTCTAACAACAAAACTGAGAGCTTAGGAGGATTTAGGCAGAATAATTGTGAATTATCACCCTAGGAATGTAAGTATGAAAAGCAAACAAGATTTTGGGCTTCCTGAAGGTATTGTTGCATAAACTTCTATGCCCCGTTTATATGATGAGGACACAGTCTCAAGCTGTGCCAGGGGAAGTTTAGGCTTGAGGTGAGGAGAAAGTTCTTCACAGAGAGTTGTTAGCCATTGGAATGTGCAGCCCAGGGAGGAGTTGGAGCCATCGTCCCTGGAGGTGTTCAAGAGGGGTCTGGATGTGGCACTTGAAGCCATGGTTTAGTAGTCATGGGGTTTTGGGTGACCGGTTGGACTTGGTGATCTTTGAGGTCTTTTCCAACCTTATTGATTCTATGATTCTATGAATCTTCCTTGCAGAGTATAAATTGCAGTTCCTACTCACCTGGGAGCAACATCCTTTTGTGGCATTTTACCATTTCAGGAAACTGCATTTTACTAGAAAGCAAGACTAGAATCAGAATGCAGTAATTATTTTTAATGTTTTATCTTCTAGGAAAAAGTGATTCAGACTAGGTCATTCATAAAGTTGAGAAATTCAACTTTGCCCTAAACATAGAGTGGAAACATAGCACCCCCCATCCGTAAAGGGCAGAGACATTTCACACAGAAACAGTGCTGTAAATTTATTTTCTTTGTTTACCCCGTAGAAGATGTTTTCAGTAATAAGAGATCCTCTAGGTCAGGTACTATACAATAGCAAGTAAAATAGAGGGCATGGGAAGTTGAAAAAAAAAGAAAATAGGAGCTTACATTAAGGATGCTTAAAACACTGCTCAAACCCAGTGGCTTTTTAGCTTTTTATGTTCACATTTCAGAAATCTCCTCTGCAGTACGAAGAAATGGAGCAAAACCAACCCAAAGCAAGGGGCATGAAGAGGCACATTAGGTGAGAGAAACAAAGGAAATGCAAATCAAACAAAGAGACACTCTTCCAATCACAAAGTCAAAAAGGATTTTGCAGGTCTTTCAGGATCACATGCTGGTGTCCATCCATACCAGCTAAGCCCACAAATCACAATCCATGCTGTTTAACAGACTGTGTTTGTACTTGCAATAAAGAGAGCACATCTCTTGTACAGCACGTAATTCCTTGCCCCAAAGAGCTTACAATCTAAATTCACAAAGAATGCATCAAGTGGCTGAATCAAGATCTAACAAATGGAGAAGACAAGGAAATAATTGCAATAATTATATAATTTATCAGGGCTTAAAGTTGGATTACATTGCCAAGTGAGGTAACTTTGGAACATCATTGGCAGTGATGTTCTTAAGACAGCAGTAATTTTTCCAGTTAGAAGTTTTTCCAGCCATGAAAAAGTGGTTTAAAACATTCTGAATGTCTTAGAAGTAATCCACAAAAATTCTCAAAAATGGTTCTGTTGGCAAGACAAAATGCTCAGATTACCTAAATTCCTCACTTCAGGCACTAATTTATTCTACTGGAATAATAAGGATGTTACAGAAATGCAGATGTATGCGTGACATTTGACTGTAAAAAAGGCTTTTTACCATTTAAGCCTAAAAGGTTGAATTCTGACACAAGAATCCTGCTGCTATAAACACAGGCTTAACACTCAAGTATTAATATGAAAATAGTACTATTTATAAAATGCATTTTTAACTTTCAAATGAACTATGGACAAGATAAAGAATGTTGATTCCATGCCCACTGTAACTACAGTAAGAGACCCACCCTTCCCTTTTTAAAACACTGTTCTTGTTAATTGGCAGTTAACCAAAGTGATTAGTCCAACTTTAAAATCATTTAGCTTTGTTTTGATGTTTTGTTGTTTTAAAACTTTGTGTGTTGTATTGTTTCTTTTGTTCCCCACACCCCTCCCAGTTACATTTTTTAAAGGCAAAGTCTTGTACTTCATCTAGTAATTGGCAAGAGAAAACAAACCTGAAATGTAATTTATATGTAACTTTTGTGCCCATTTAGCTATCATTTCTTCATCCCTTTACAGGCAACTAGGAAGTATCACCTTTCATGCAACTATGACATTTGTGTATTTCAAACCAGGGAATCAGTTCTTCATAGAAAGAGTGACTGCCCATTGGAATGGGCTGCCCAGGGAGGTGGTGGAGTCACCATCACAGGAGGTGTTTAGGAAGAGACTGGATGGGGTGCTTGGTGCCATGGTTTAGTTGATTAGATAGTGTTGGATGATAGGTTGGACTCAGTGATCTCAAAGGTCTTTTCTAACTTGGTTAACTCTATTCTATTATACACCTAAGCCATCTGCCACACTTCCATGACATTTAAATCTGCCCCCAAATTACAATTACATGATTACCAAAAAGAGAAGTACTTCTTTTTCACTGTAACAAACAGCACATCCATCAGAAAACTCTGGCTTGAACTACCTTCTGAAAGGGATGAAGAGGTTGATACCATTTCGTTTAAGCACAGAATTGAGACAGTGACAGTAAGAACTGATAATAGGTGATCTGATTAGTTTTGAAAGGTACTTTCAAAGAAGTGAAACTGGAAATGAAGACTAAAGAACTCTACCTTTTTTTTTTTTGACACAAGTCAGTAGTGATATTTACTTTTTAGAAATTACATGTGTTCAATTTGTTGATAGGATACAAAAGGAGTATAGCCACAGATTACCAAGAGCCTTTGATAACTTCTGACCAACAGCTAAAAGATGAGGGAAGAAAATGGTCACGGGATTATGATCAACTGTTTCTCACACATGCTACGAAATCAGGAAGATTTCCCTGCACACCTGTAAGAAAACCCTGCCCCATCCACAGGAGTTTCGATTCCCAGGCAAAGATGAATCAACAAAATTAAAATATTGTGCTGTTTTATTGGTGTAAAAATCACACAATTGCTAGTTCTGATTCTGCAGAGATACATCCATGCAGTTAAACATCTATGATCCCACAGCCAGAAAAAGCCATTAAATAGAATATCTGCTGTTAGTCAGCAATTAATGCAAATTTACATATGAGATCCAAAGGTGTGTATCGTACAATATACAACAAATCCTAATACAGTACATCAACCTGAATAGCAGGATACACTCAGGGAACTCTGTTAATAGTGAAGCCTGTCTATATGCCAGAGAAATAAGGCCTGGAAACAAGATGGCAGAAGGTACCCCAGAATTCCTAAAAAAAAAAGCAAACTGTTCAATTTTAACTCATTTTTTTTTTTTTCTCCTTTTTCCTTTGTATTTTTTTGGCTGGGAATTAGAAGTTCATAGAGGTATTGACACATTAACTTGACAATACAATTTGTTATAGTGAAGACTTGGTGGATGTGGTGTGTTACTAAAAGGCAATGTGTGAAACATGCAGTTACAGGTGGTGCTCAGGAAATGTGTCATTAATATGTTGGGGATTCACACCCAACTCTTTTCACAAGAGGGAGGACTGAAAAAGGGCTGTTTGGTAGGCTACCAATTGTGCCATGACTAGGCATGCGGGTGAATCGGGATCATGAATGGGTAAAATGTGAACACCTGGCAATCTGTGGTTACATACTCTATAATGTATGCAACAAAACCACAAACTCAAATCCAGCTGAGAGAGCAAACAGCCTGCAAGAACTGTGTCAACCTGAACAAGTTGGTTTATTGCAAAGAGCAGGCTTTCTGGAATTGTGAACAATTCTCCAATTGTGAAAGGTAGCTTGGGAGGTGACATTGGCTGATGACAGATTACTTAGTTTTCAGCCTTTTCTGGCACAATCAAATAAACGCCATAGTGAAAGAAGGGGCTGTGTGCTTGAATTCTGAAGTCATGATCAGCAGTTCTCTTCTGCAAGGGGGGGAAAAAAGAAACTACTAAAAAATTCCAGTTGGAAATTTTGGTGGCAAACTCAAGTCCAACAGAGATCATGGATGCCCACAGAAAATGTCGTGAGAGGCAGTGTCACATTCAAGGAAAAAGTTCTTGTTTTTTGTTTTTCTTTGTACTGAAATTAAAATACTTAAATACAAAAGTAGACAAATTGACAAAACAGAACCACAACATTTAATGTAGAGTGCACTGAGCTAGATGCATGGATCTTTAAATAGGCTTTGAAACCAATACCCCTTTCATAATTAGTAAATTCACAGTTAACGGCAGTAGGCTTAGAGGTGAGAGAAGGGTCGAAGTTGTTCCAGTTGGACTTCCAGGGAGATTCTCTCTTCAAGAACGTCCTACAAAAGAAAGATTTGTCTACTGACTGTCCAGAGAGAATGAGTATTTTAGAATATCCTCATGTGATCCAGACTGGTAAACATCAGTTTCGGTTTTGAGAGCTGAGGACTGCTCCCAGAGCTGCAAACCCAGCTGTAATATCTTCAAATCAAGTCCAGTATGTTAGCGGGGTAAGCTCTCATCTCAGTTAAAGGATGGCAAGCTCAATTTTCCCTACCCCCACTCCGAGTTTTTCCCATTATGTAAATGTTACACACCTTGACTGTCAAATGGTAACAAAAGAAACTCAGACTTTGTAGTTTTTCAAATGGTTTACCTTCCAGTCCTGACAGCACCACACTAATTCATGCTTACAAATAAGATGATATTTAAAAAAATCTGACAATTAAACTATCTTAAGGCAAGAAAGGTTCAGATGGCAAGAGAAAGATGCTGCCTGCAGAGAAACCCCAAACAGTAATAGCTGACTTGATAAGCAGGTTGCTGTTATTTTTGTTAAGCTGCAAGTTTTGCATTAATAAAGTCTTAATAAGATTAATTTTTTTAAGGTTTGATTTTACTTCAGAAGCAAGCAAACTCCTTCAGCTGTTCTCAACAATGCTTTTTAAGTACCTGATGACCACAACAGCTACCTCCAGTTATTAACAGTAAGATTTCTGGGTGGGTTGTGATTTTTTTTTTTAAATTAATTTTATTTTATATTCAGTGTAGCTGAAAGCAAATTACATTGAAAACTGTGTTTTGCAGTAGTAGAAGTGTCCTTTTTAATTTCACAAAGTTTGTGACAATTAGGTATATTCTATGATCTACAAAACTACTAATATTATATATTAGCATCCTCTACTATGTACGTCATTGGTTTGCAGAGATGCCTGTTACTGTGCATTGCTAACATCTCCCCCTCTCAGGCTCTCCCCTCCAAACAAAACACAAATCTGGAATTACCTTTAGTTGCTGCTGTAGTTCACTATTCAATCTGGCCAAAACAGTGTTGGTTTCCTTGTTACGTCTGATTGATGCCTGAATTGCCTTCTTGTCTTTCCCCACTGATCTGAGAATATATGAGGAGTATTGTAGTAAGCCATTGCATCACTTCAGCTGAACATTTCATTTAAAATTCTCCCTTTTTTCAGATGAGCAGAATCTTCTTTTCCAATTTTTAACCTGATACACTTAATTTTCCCTCTTCTGCCTGGCTTGGTCAGTCTTGTTTGCTTGCATGGAAGCTACACACACTTGGTTTCAATGAAACAGCAAACCCCACATTTAAAAAGCTTGTCATAATTTCCTGATGTCCCAACACAGCACCACATTCATTTATCTGGAAATGACTAATGTAACAGTCTGCTCTCATGTGAGGACACAAAGACTGCACATTTTGGACTGTTCATAGCAACCATCACTTAGAATAAACACTACATCTTAGTACTTCCACCACTTGCAGAAGTTAGAAAGAGGTCATACTTCAAGATCTCTAAAAGGTCTCCCAGTAGCAGAGGCTTCAGGATGATCTGGTCCAAAAAGCCCCAAACAACAAACAAAGGAAAAAACCTCCCCAAACCCCAAATCCTTTCAATTGTTGAATTAATCTAAACTCAAACATGGAAATTGTTTGCAACTCCTGGAACAGAAAGCGTGTATGGTGTTTAAATGTAAATTTTCCAGTAACACTTCTTGGGTTACCTAGGAATAGATGGCTGTGAAGCAAGAACAGCAGCTATGACACCTGTTTTCTGTGTATGTTCCTCAGCTTCAGGTCTTAGCTCATCTTCTGATTTTAATCTTCTGCGAATAGGCTTTGGTGGTGGAGCAAGTGGGGTAGTGCCTTTACCCTGCAGAGGAAAACACAGCCTATTCATTTTCACATATTGCATTTTATTTCGATTATAACCTGGTAGCTTCTTTGCGTTACATGTTCTTAGAACCAGTTACTGAGCTAACTGAATTTACAACCCATTAGGTATTTTCTGATGGACATCTAGCTGCTTTCTCATGCAGCCTAGAAAAACACTGACAAAGAACTGTGCAAGCACAAACACCATGGTACTACCGACATTTGCAAATCTGCATCTCAGAAGATGCTTTCCCCTCGGTGATTATGCCTTTAACAACAAAAAAAAAAAGAGAGCAAGGGTTAACCAAGTTCTGCACTGAAATTTGTGCTGTTTCAAAAATTTGAATGCTTACAAACTATCTGAATTTTCTGCTATCTCAACAATAAAGCTGATTATTGACATCATCTGATGCAAAAATTCACCATATACGTGCCCATCTGAAGCACATATTGGAACTAAGCAAACTGGCTTCAAGTGCAGGAGTATGAAGCTGCTGTTCCAAACCAAAACAGACATAATTTCATAAGTATCAGACAACTGTGCTCTCCTTCCAAGTATATTTAGCATACCACACTAGTGGGGACATTAGCAGGTGCCTTGTCTTCAACTCTTCCATCTGCTTTGGCAACTCTAAGAGAACTTGCAGAATCAGAGGGCTTTTCAACCTAAAGGAATATAAAATGTATTTAGAAAACTACTACTTAACATGTATTTAATTCAGTAACAGTTGTAGTAAGTGCAAGTATGCTGTGCTTATGATACTTGAATACAGTTAACACCTAAAAAATCTAGTTCATGTTTTCTTTAGAAGCACAAGCTGGACTACAACAATACCTGCTTTGGAGATAACTCGTCTCTAAACTGGTCACAAGCACTGTTGTGGGTTGGGAGCATCTTACAGAAAAGGCACATAAGTAAAAAGCTGTATTTCCAGAATCAATAGTCAGATCTGTCATTTGATATAGAATGTGTTCCAAGAGGAGACTGGACATGGCACCTGGTGCTATGGTCTAGTCATGGGTCTGTGGAGACAGGTTGGACTTGATGATCCTCGAGATCTCTTCCAACCTCGGCTATACTGTGAATACTGTGAATGTAAGATTCAACACAGGGTCTAAAATCACTGATGACAAAGTTACCTGAAAGCACTCTGCTCTCAGGCACTGCATTCCTGATGTTAGAAAATGTCTGAACAAAGTCAAATCCCCAACGGTATGAGGCACTGTGTAGCACAAAAGAGGCTGTGGCCTGATGATAAACTGCTACAGCTGTTTCTGCTATTACATTACCACCATTGTCTGTTACTGCCAAAGCTTAACCCCTCCAATGCAACACAGTGTGACTGTTGGCTACCCACATTAACACCAAACAATGAGTAAGCTTAACCTGAGCAGTTTTCAGTGGCAGCTGAAGCTAACAGCTGATTTTGCATGAAGAATGCTCAAACGGTTATATGTCACTGATCTTCCCCGTTAAGGGAAGCAAGAACATACTGCTGGTAGTTGGGAGAACTTTAAAGCACCTCAGGTATTTTTGCAACTGAGGATGCAGAAATGCCCCAGAGAATTTACAGACTACAAATTATGAAAGCAAAACATGAATTAATGTAATAGCAGCAAAGTATCAGGACACTAACAGGAATAAGCCCCAAGGCTTCTGATCTTTTACATGCCCTGTCTGTAGTAAAAAAATCAAAGTTTTGCAAGCATTTCTAATGTTCTATTATAGAAGGGTGCCAGAGTTCTAATCACTTTAGCTGTCTGTCCAGTGGATTAGAACAAACCCAAATTAATAGAATTTTAGCAGATGTGTACAATACTTGACAGTAATCTCATTTATTAAGGGAGACTACTTTAAAGCTTAGCAGTACACCATTCTGGTGTACTGGCAAGAGCAAGAAGTAAAGTTTTGCCTCTGCCAAGTTTTAAATGCATCAACAGTACATCTCACACACGTGTTAAGTACAAAATCTGTTGAATTACACTCAAGAACTAAGAAGAAAAGAATTTCTTCTGCCTAGGTGTTTGCCAGTTACTAAATATGTGGTAGTGTGTAATGTAATTACTCTGCAGTGATGGACTGAGTTAAACCAGCAGAAATAAGTTTTAACAAAGTTTTTCAGTTGTTGGTGGTATTAAGCAATTGACAAGATTTTCACTTCAGCTCACCTGCAACACTTCCGAGTGCGGTTCAATTTCATCTTCCTCCTCTTTGTTTACACCTGAAACAGCAAATGCCTCAAATTGGCTGAAGTCTGCAAAATTTGGCTGTTCTGGTATCTGTTGAGGTGAGGTACTGGTATGAGCTATCAGGCCTTCAGCATCTACTGGGCGATGCACATGAGGACCTGCACCCTGCAATTAAAAAACAAACAAACAAACAAACCCCAAAAAACACCAAACCCCAGTTTTAGTGACATTGTTCTTAACATAGTTATCTCATGCAAAGAATCTTGCCAAACAACAGCATGGGACAGAATATGCCTCTTCAGTTAGACAAGGATTCGTATCCTGTCAGTAGGAAAAAGTGCCTGTGACTATAGAACTAGATAAATACTTAAGAGAAAAGGGAGTTCTGTCAGATCTGCTGTTACCCAAAGAATGAGACCAAAGGTGGATGCACCACAGGACTAGATACTCATTGGACAGATGTTTCTGCTGTAACAAAGTCCAGCCTGGCTCTGTTAGGCTTGATACAGATTTTTAGTTTGGATCTATAGGAAAACATGCTTATGTGATCACAGTGTATGGAGTAAGACTGTCATTCACTGCACCCTCTTTCCTTGCTGATGATTTCTGAATCCATTGACTGAGTTCAACTGATGGTAACCCATATTCTAACAATTAACTGCTGCTGCAGAACAACTGAAAAGCAATTTTATCTGTCCTTTGTTAGATCTGCCCAGCAGTTGAAGGATTCATCTGGTTGAGACAAAGAAAAACACCTTTTTCTAGATTTGTTTTCTACCATATGAGCTAACTGACCTGGTCCAGGACTGCAAAGATGACCAAGTGTATGACAAAGGAAGAAGTGGGATCATTTTTTTTTGGGAGCAGGTATGTTATGTAAAACCATAGCCTGTGCCAGACAGGCTGAGGACACTTACTTTGTAAAACTTTGAAAGACTGCTCTTTCAGTCTGTGTTACAGTTCATTACCTATACAGGGACAGGCAATGAAATGAAGACTGACCTCCCTCTTTTTTCTTACAACTGAGAGCTCCAGAGCCACTCATTATTCCTCAGTCTTCACTGTAATCCCTTCCTATGGTTCTCCCAGAAGGAGTTCCTCATTCAGGAAAGGCTAGCATTTGGCTATAGTCTAGGTTTTGCCATCATTCACATACTGGTGGTTTCAAAAAATACCATGCAGTGCTACTCCTTTGAGAGAGAAGTTAAAATTCAGCATTAGATAAAAAGTGATGCACTGAGTGAGAGTATGGATTTCAAAAGCGAGATCATTACCTGTGAAGGCTGTGGTCTTGGAGGCACTGCAGGGGGATAGGCAACAACTCCAGCCTGTTGCTGTCCTGTAAGAGAGGCATTACATTTGACCAAGATTATTACTCTTCACACAACAGTGCTATCTAACTTTTCGACTTGTCAACATGAAGACATACTGCATTTTGTCTATGCATTAGCCTGTCAGAGGACTATCATTGCAACATCACCTCCTTTCAAATTTGCAGTAAGACAAAATAAGGAATCAGACCATGGAATCATTCCAGCTCAGAGTATGGACATGGTCATACTTTGATGATCATAGATACAGTTTTTTGCTTTTGCCCTCATTATAAGCTCTTAGCATTTTCTCATATTTTGTGATCCTAAGCTGAAAAGTACTAACAAGTCAGGAGTACAATAAAACCCATTAAGCATGGCACTACAAGTGATATTTAGTAACTTCCTCTTATGTGAAATACTCAACATCTCTCTCTACTACATCTGATAATGAAAGAATTCCTCTTGAAAATTTACTAGCAGTTGCAATTCATTGCATGTGGGTGCCCTACCAAAACGTTATTTCCTGACATTGCTTCTCATTCATCATCCAAAGGACTACAATGTCAGCAGAGTTTAGAAGTAAATTGTCTGGTTAAGCAGAGTACAAGTTTTTATACAAGCAAAACCCACCCCAACAATATTTTCTGCTTTTTTCTTCAAAAGCAATGTATGAAAAGCACACTCTAAATCTTTCTTTAGAGGGGAAAAAAGATTTGTCTGCTTTCAGAGCATACATGTTGAAACACAGGAGCACAGCATATCTACCTGGGGTAACTGAAAAGGATCTGTTCATATCTAAAGATGATGACCGAGAGTGAGAAGGATGAGGCCTTGGAGGTGGTGGTGGGGGGGCAGTGTTATCTGGAGACGTTCCTGAATGTGATCTGCAAAACAAAGAAGCTTCCATAGTGATTTTAGCAGCTGTGACAGATCTAAAATTAAATTAAACCCAATTGCAATTAAACCCAAAGTCTGAAAGATGGAAAAGAACCTGGTTGCCATTGATTTCAAAGACTGAAAAAAACAGTATTAAACTTCTGGTATTTGTTGATTTCACAATCTTTCTATATTTTTCTTTACTTAAATCTGTTATGCAAATCATTCTTGTATTAAGAGAAGGAATTTATCTTTGGGAAACCAACAGCTTGACATATATCTCAATCACTTTAGGAACAGAAAGTCCTAAATATGGCATTTCCATCCAGATGATCATCACTATAACTTGCAAAGTAGGTAAGATGTAGTCAACATCCTGATTAGGTTTGAAATGGTTAAGTTCAATATCCCTGAAATAAACATTAAGTTGCTGTTGCCTCCATGTATATAGAGCTTAAGCTGTATCTCAGGGTAGGAGACCTGTTTAATTCTCTGCCTAAATCTTCCAAATCAATATTCCTGGGAGGCATCATCAGAAACTTCAACCCATTCTTAGGCAGGATCACCATCTAGTGGATACCTGTTGTAAATTCATTGAGCACACAAAGGATAGGGTGAAGTACTGCTCTAAGTGCCATGAGTGGCATTTATTGTATATATAATTTAAAACCACTTGCAGAAGCTTCCTAAATACTCCAACCTAAGCAAGATGATTTACTGAATCACTAAAATGCACACAGCTACTCTTACTCAACTCACAAGTAAATGACAAAATCTTTGCTATGACTGACTTCAACATTCTTCTGTGACCATCGTAAGATACAGAACTGGGAGAGGTAAGACATACTTAAGTTACACATAAAACCTGAAATCTCTGAAATGTATTTCTAGACAGAAAATTGAGTTATCACAATAGAAAAATCTGCTTGCTTAATACACTTTCCATGACAATGCTTCAGTGATACAAGGTGACCCTCTAGCTCATGAAATACAAATCTAATTACACTGACTCTTAGGGTCATCCTTCTAGGTAGACCACTGTGAAGGCACAAGTAGGATTAAAAGAGGAACAAAGTGGTTAAAGACACTACTGAAGTATCATGAAGTATCATTATCACAGAACCATAGAACTGACATAGCCTGATCAGTCTTTGCTTTTTCAAAATACAAAAAGTACTCTACACTAATGGTAGGGTTAAGGACAACATCATCTCTACAGATAAAGTCGCAGTTGGTAGAAGAGATATCAGTGGAAGGAAGAGGGAGAAAAACGTCTTTTGAGTGGACACTGCCAGATGTGTACAGATGATCTTGTGCCATAAACTGACAACTCTGAAAGCTTCACTCATCTACACAAGTTCAGCAAGACAACCCAACCCAAAATTAGAAATGAAAAGAACATGCTAAAACCATGTTGACAGTGCAAAAACATGCACAGGAACAGGACAGTCAAATTTGCCATTAAGAGAAAAGAAATTTTCAAGCTGCTGTACTGAGAGGCAATTGCAAATCTTTCTTTGCTGTTGAAGTCACCCTAATTATTTTTGGTTTGAAACTTACCTCTGAAACCGATTGTAAGGTAGTTAATAGTGTAGCTGGTTTTTAATCCTATCAGGCAGATTTAATAAGAACAATTAGCAGCAGCTAGTATAGCACATTCTCTTATGTTAAATGATGCAGTTGTCGGTTATGCACCCAGATAACTTCCTCCAATCTCTTAAATTGATGTTGTGCTTAGGATTGCCTTTCATTTTATAAAAGCCCACTAATTAAAGAGACTGATTTACTGCTGGGATACTTCTAATTTAGGTTTTATTCTTCTTTTATGCTATGAGGTCACAAGGTCCTTTCACCATTAATGAAAGCTTAATGGTTATTTTTAAAAATACAAGAAATTGTTTCCAAATAACATCTCCTGTATTTCCATTCCTTTGTGTTTAAGAAGAAAGTGACACTGACTGGGCCAATTCCAAACAACTTTTGAGACTGCATTATTTTTCTATTTTCAGTTTACACATTAACAGGTGCAGCATAATGCATTAGAAAGCAGATGGCCTTCAGATTCCTGGGTGTTAAGAGCCTCTTTAGCCATCATTTATACAAGCTAGCTGCCAAACAATCAGAAGCTCTGAACAGCCTTCTTTTAACACCTTTTACACGGGTTGTTTTTATTCAGTTGCTATTCTACTGACCGTTGCCGTGTAACAGTGCTTCCAATCTGCTCTGGATCTGAAGTATAGGAGTCCGAACTGCTGTAACCGTCTGCTGGCAAAGGAAAGTACAAAGTTTACACTTGTTTTGCATCATTATAAGTAACATATGATTTTAAGTATCCAGCATTTGTTTTAAAAAAAGTTTGTGTCTTTGTACTGATTCTCTGTAAGGTCTTGGCAGGACTGAAAATCCTCAAGTCTCAATGACTGAAGGACCCAATACACACCAGCTCCTCTTGCCAAATAACATAAATTATTGGTTACTACTGGGATGTACTTAAGAATAAGCAATGTCAATAATGTATTCAAAATAGAAAATGTACATTCCAAAAGCATTAAGTTTTAAACACTTGACACTGTATAATTTCAATCTAGTCAATAAGAGCAAGGGATAGCCAAAGGAAAGAAAAAAAAAAAGCAAGCAGTAGGATATGCTTGATTTTACAAACACTGAAGGATTGTTAAAATGCTTAGAAAAAGGGAAAAATATGTAGAGTACACAGGCAAACTCAGTAGCTTTGCTACTACTGTAACCTTTAAGGTTGGTAGTTAGCTCTGTTTTGGACTAAATCTTTACAAAAGCTTTTAGGCTTTAACCAAAGTCACCTATAAAAACGACATCATATAGACAGTTTCCTCAGGGACGCTCTCAGTCTTAAAAGCTGTGCAAACATTTTTTTCCCCCCAGATATGAAGAGTCTAACTTAAACCCACAAAATTTGTATGGAATGAACATAGACAGAAAATGTATCTCAGGGTAATTTATTACAAGGGATTATTACAGAGCACCTGATAAAGCACAATTCAAGGTGAAAAGTCACCGGAGCAATGAGATTCACCAGATTAACCTCCTAGGACCTTTCTTTTTAACTCTTAACTGTAGATACATCAATCTAGTGAAGTTGGCTTGAGATCCTCATCATGCTCAGTCATCTAAGGCATACACTATCTCAAGTTAATTTCAGATTAGAAGTTACTTTGCAGCTGTGTCTCTATTCAGTGAGGGCAATGGAGAATTAAAAGGAATAAAAAAGAAGAAACAGGAGTGGCTGCCATGAGGTGGCATTTAAATTTTCAAGTGAGAAAATTAAGTTTCAAGCACAAGTTGGTGATGTGATACATGAAATTCTTTCTCCTCAATCCAAACAGCTGTAGTACTGGTCCAAGCTACTCAGGATGCAATATAACCTAGTCAAACAAGAATTCATATAATCACACTTTTAAAGAGGAAAAACTTAAGCCCTTTTCAACTGAAAAATTTGATCATTTCAGTACAAAATTTTTGAGTTAACACTGGTAACAGAAGAAGCCTTTCTAAACCAATTTCAAAGGCACAGTAAACAGTTTTAATCATTATATAAGGCAAAGGACAGTTACTTAGCAAATGTAACCTTCATAATGTACCAATGTTGGCTAATCCAAACTCATGAGTTTGAACACAATCTTTAACAGAATCCTTTTTCAGTATTTCCAGTAACCTAAGTGTGACAGTCAGCCAAAGGTCCTGTTATGAAGGACAGAGGCTTGTGCAATGTTATTTTTGTCCTCAAGGGAGGTTTGTGCTTTTCAATGTTAGTTAACACACGTTATTCTCCTGCTTTGTTCATATTTCATTAGGAAGGAAGGTGACTTAGATTACCCTCCCCTTTTGACTGTAGCATTCATGCTTTTGTTTACATCATTTAGCAGGAGTCTCAAGTGACACTCAAACTGTTATTAAAGAGATATTAAAATAGCATATCACAGTAAGGTTAAAATAATTTGGGTAAACAGCAGTTCTTTTTTCTGCTTTTATTTTTACTTGCATAATAACAAGCAGAAGAATTAAGGGGAAACTTCTCCAGTTACCACTTTCTGAGGTCACAGATCCCCTCTCCTTTATTTCAAATCACACAGCTCACACAGAAAGGCAACTGTGCAGTGTCTATGCTAACTGAAGTTTTAGTTACCTCATGAAATGGAAAAGTTTGGCCCTGCTTCCTGCCATAGGTCAGTATGATGTTTATAAATCTTCATTGGTTCTCAGTTCAAACACTATTAATATATTGACCCATCAACAGTAAACTGTGGAGTAAAATACTTAACCCACACCTACATTTTGATCACTAAATCTGTACTTCTGTGCAATGCAAGAAAAAGTGAACCTATGAATAATATTGAAGAAATCTTTTTGACTGTCCATTAACAGAACACCACCGATACTGATACTTACTAACTGTATTTCCAGATGTAAATTTTACAGATGAACTCATTTTGTTTTCTTCTGGGTGATCAGGTGGTTTCACAAGTAGTGGGCTAGTAGGGTTAGCATGATCTAGATAGGAAAAACAAAGCTAAATAAACAAACTAGCCTAAAGTTGCATTGTAACGCTTCTAGTGTGTGAATTATTTCAGCTTCAAAGTTTTACATTGTAATAGCATTGTTTCTATTTCTCAGTCTAAAGAATTGGGAATCTTTACCTACTTACAAGCTAAGAAAAGTTTAAAATAAACATTTTGTGGATAGTAATTTAATCTCATGTTGAGGACTGCATGAGTTACACAACTTCAAAAAATACTGGCTTATTGGCACACATCTATAAATTCTGACTTCACTGTTCCTTAAAGAAAGTTATCCAACCATCTTTCTTAGTACTGACCACAGTATTTAAAAAAAACCCACACCTGCCAATACTCCCAGGTTTCAAACTAGTACACTCAGCATTTCTGTCCACAGAAGAGCAAGGTTTATCAATGCAGACCACGTTCTCCATCTTCAAAATCTCCTTCAGTGTTTAATAAGGAGACACAGGCACTCCTGGAGGCACAAATCAAATCTATATAATCATGCTCCTATACTACTCCAAGCAGTGATCTCCTATGGATGGTGAAACTCCTCATTGTAGCAAATAGCCAGTTCAAACTATGCACCTGTCTGAACTACATTCCAATTCTTAGTTCTGAGACTCTCAATTATGCTGGTTAGAAAGCCAGATACAGTCTTCTACAGAAAAAAAAACCCCGAAACTAGTGTTCAATCAAATAGTGCCAACAACAATTGTCCAAAATCTGCCTCATGAGCAAGAGAAAATATCCTACCACTTCCAGTTCTTTTAAGCTCCATTTCCTGCATGTGGATTTTGCTTGGAGTCATTCTTATGGGAACCGGGTGGACAATTGCAGTGTCCTGTGGAAGAGATCAGAGTTAAGTGATGTTAGTTTTAAATGGTTCTATTAAGATTCTCTGACACCACAGAAATGTCACTTCTAGACATAATTTTGTACATTTGATTTGTTACACAGTTCCAGGGAACTGAATATACCCATAAAACCAAATTTCTGTAAGGTGAAGTTTCTCTAACTTTTTATAAGGTGTAAGCTAGCATAATACTTCAGAAGGGCACTACAAGTGTTTCTATAGGTAAACAGGACTGGGATTGCACCAGATTTCTGGAGTTAAAAGGAAAAAAATAATCCAAGACTCAACCAAATCTACACAGAAGCCACTTATTTCCAAACTCCACTCTTCAACTTAACTTAAAATGGCTCAAAAAGTTATAGCCTGTTTATATATTACGAGTAATTCTCTGTAGAACAGGTACTCCACAATTGTAGAATCTTCTGAACTTTGAGTTTGTGAACCCTATGCAATACATCTCTAGACAGGTATTGACCTCACTGTGGTTCAGACAAGGGACTCCATTTTAAATGCAGTTTATAAACAGCTCTTTCTATTTGGTTTGGAGACAGTGTAGATGGCTTAAAATCTCAACATTTGTATGTTTGTTCCCAAGTAACCTAGAAGAATGAACACATCTGTCTGAGTGGATTGATTTTTTACTACCATCAGTACTCAGAATACTCTAATGGGACAGTAATACCACCAAAAAATTCAGATTATATTCTGTTCCCAGAAATAACAAGAAGCTTCAAATTACTCTTGTATCAGAGGATGAATCTGTTCTACCTTCTTAAGTAGATCAATTTCACCAAGCACAAGGTATTTACAATAATATTTTCCAAAACAGTTTAAAGTGACTTGCACAACTCTTGTTGAAAATGTAAACTTAAACCCACTTTCCAGTCACAGCTCAAACTCACTGCACCAGGCTTTTAGTTCTCACTTTAAAATATATCCTTTCCCCCTTTTTAGCTCTTTAGTTAAATTATTAACAATCCTTGTTAAGTTATTCATACTCTACTTTGTGAAAGCAGGAGTGGTTCACTAAATCAGGCCTATGCATCACTGCTGAGTGTGCTAAATTAAAAAGTCTCCACACTGCTACTTAAATCATGCTGTCATTTGTTCCTGGTTTTGATGCGAAAATAATGACTCCAAAGTATCTATTCTCAAAGTGGTACCTTAGCAAGCATCAGAGAGGCTCACCATTCTTTAAAATTGTTCTCACCTACATGGATTTTAAGAAAACTACTCCAGAGGGCAATCTCCTAGTGTGTTTTGTGTATTTCTATTGAATTTGTTCCTACACACACTTAAGAGTTTTCCATCACTGTTCTACTTTTGAGACTATCAACATACAGGGAAAAAAACCCACCAACCTCAAGCTTCAGTTTTCTGTCATTTACTAATTCTGTGCAAAATTAAAGCACTCTTTTACTGCAGATAAAAGACAGCAATAGTTCTTTACTGTCAAGGAATTATACACAGTAAGAAGCAACTAGAAAGTGATTTCCATCATGTTTACTTCATTAAAACATATAAACACACTACCTTTAAACCGAAAAAGACTGCCTCAGACAAAAATGCTGGCTTTCAGTGTAAGTAGGACTAAGTGGAACACTGATGTATTTAAAATATATACATTATACATTTTTCAGAACTATCTTGTCTAATACTAAAAGCAGTTAAATATTATGTATACCTATTACGTTTCATTATATAACCAAATGGACACTAACATTGTAATTAAAATGAACACTAGGAGTGGTCAATCTGTAAGAAAAGTGGGGGGAAAAGAGCAGCTAAGTACTGAAGCAATTTTAATGCATTTCAGAACTGCTTCAATGTCACACACTATCAAGCCTAAAACCAGCAGAACTTGAAACGCTGCAGTGAATTATTAGCTCCCAAACTTGACAGGATATTTAACTACATAATCCTTCAGAGCACTCCTCACTGAGTAACCATTAAAACAGCACAGGAATAACTGCAGAAATACTACAAGTCTTATAAGTAACCTAGTGAAAACATTAGAAAAATGAAATAACCACAGCCACTAAAGATGGTGCAAATCAAGCTCTGCAACCTGAAACCCTGAAACAACACAGGAAGAAAATAAATCTGAAATGGAACTGGTTGGTCACTGGGAGTGGCCCTTGCATTGACTTGCACATTTATTTATGTTTTCAATTATGTTTAAATACTTTGTGTAATATAGACTTCAATAGCAGTGTTGTAGTACATCAAAATTGAGGTGAAAAGGCATTCTTTGCACTCAGATACTAAACATAAGCAGCACTAGAAAATTTGTATTCCTAAAATAAGCAAAAAAAAATCAAGATGCCTGCCACCATTCCCCAAAAAGAAGTCTGTGGAATCATGCATAGTAGCTAAATACAATGAATGGAAATTCAGTGTTAATAAAATTAATTTCAAACAAGCAAGCTAAGTGATTGACTTACAGGATCAGCTGGTGCAATGTTAGAATCAAATTGGGTCAGAGTTTGTGAGCTTGAAGAGCGTTCGCTAAATGTCTCCCACTGCTGAACAGACAGAGGAGAGAAGTCAGCATGATGAGAAAGATGGAAGTAAAAGATCACTGAGGAGATTTAGCATAGTAGTTTGGAGGTTGCACTGGAAACTATTTGCTCTGGACAGTACTTGACTTGGTGAGCACACTAGTACATAGTTTCAGTCTGAGACTGTTGGGCGACCAAGTTTGCCATCTGTCAATATTAATCTTGGCATTCACATTTCATAATGAAGACACAGGTGTGCCATCAACACAGAAGTACCTTCAGAGTTCATGCTCACCAAGGACAATCACACAAGTGAAAAAAATGGTTAAGCCATTCAAGTACTGTAAAGATAAAACCAGTGACACATTGTGTATTTGCCATTGTAAAATCCACACAAAGGTTCCTCAGCTTTGTAGCTGCCAAATAAATGCATTCTGTGAATGCCAGTTTTCTTAAACTATCCCAGAGAAACAAACACTGAGCAGAGTACTCCAGTTACACCAGTTCAGTTTGCCAGTGCAACCCCTGAGAAGTGATTCTATGCTGTAAAAGAGCATTTTTACACATCTAAATCACTGTCAAGGCAAAGAATTAAATTCGAACATACTGTTGATTGCTAAAAGCAAACAAGTCAATCTCTGAACAACTCTGTATGGTATAAGCATGGTGTATCAATACACGATTGTCAAGAGTCCTCATGCTTACTAAGTCAAGCTGCAGCCACAATTGGATCGAAGTACTGAAGCACGTAAAATTAGTCTGCGATCCAGAGACCTGATTGCAAATTGTAACAGGAATGCTACACTTGTTGCATTTTGTTAAGATAAGTAAATATTAATGATGTTTTTCAAACAAAACAACAGACGTGAGAAAGACAAGAATTCTGGTGCTCACAAAATTTGATTCAAGTTATGTTAGTATAGTCACAAAAATAAATCACTATTCTTGTCCCATCTGTATGGGCACATCAAATGGAAATGATTCCTAAGATACAGGACAAGCTGTACAGTGTTAGGCAACCTAACATACTTCAGTATAGAGAAACATTTAATGAATGGCCTCTATGTCAACCTGGTCTAAACTGGCTATTTCAGCAACAACTCTTTGTGAGAAGTCCTATGCAAGAGTTTTCAATCAGCTAAAGTTATATTAAGAAAAAGATTAACTAAATTTGTAGTGATTTCAAATTTTAAATTAGTGCAGATAATGGTCAAAATTTTTTTACTTTCAGATCTTTATTAATAGGGATGCAAGTTCTCCTTCCTAACTGCTCTATCCCACTCCCCATTTTAAACAGTTTATCTCTGTGTCACTCCACCCCTTCAAAAAGAGGTAGATTTTATGTATACAAACCTGCTGAGTAAGCCAGTTTTCACTAAGTCTGAAATTTAATGGCCAGGGTTCTTGCCAGCTTTACCCCCAATTTGGCCTCTTGTGTTTACACAGCTGCTTATTTTCATGAAACAAGCATTAACATTTCATAGTATCATAGTATCAGTCAGGGTTGGAAGGGACCACAAGGATCATCTAGTTCCAACCCCCCTGCCATGGGCAGGGACACCCCACACTAGATCAGGCTGGCCAGAGCCTCGTCCAGCCTGGTCTTAAACACCTCCCTGGACAACCCATTCCAGGGCTTCACCACTCTCATGGTGAAGAACTTCCTCCTCACATCCAGCCTGAATCTCCCCACCTCCAGCTTCATTCCATTCCCCCTAGTCCTATCACTACCTGACATCCTGAGAAGTCCTTCCCCAGCCTTCTTGTAGGCCCCCTTCAGATACTGGAAGGCCACAATGAGGTCACCTGGGAGCCTTCTCTTCTCCAGACTAAACAGCCCCAACTCCTTCAGTCTGTCCTCATAGGAGAGATGCTCCAGCCCTCTGATCATCCTCATGGCCCTTCTCTGGACATGCTCCAGCACATCTATATCCCTCTTGTACTAGGGGCTCCAGACTACTACTTTCAGATTACCACTGCTCTTTTAAACTTGGTTTGGCCAGTGACTTCAGTTACCAGTGAAGCTGGCAAACTGAACACCTGATTACAAAATACTACTTCTGTAATTTTTTTTAAACACTTCCATAAAGGTTTACAGCAGCTATGTCATAGAGAGATGGATACCGAATTTACCTTTTATTCTATTCCTCTGAAGCCAAACTTCAGGACAGTTATTAACTGTCCTCAGACTCCCTAGCTGGTCACAAAGGAGCACGAACACCTCCTGAACGCTCTCAGGACTATGCTATCGCTTTCCATCCCAAAATACTACAAGAAGCTAGTTACTGCTAATGCTCTGGCTAATAGAAAGGTACATATATTAAAGACGTACTGGACTGCATCTCAAACTCTTTGCAAAGTTAAAGGGCACTGACAATACAACTGATTTGCTAAGATCAAAGTTCTACTAGCTGAAAACTAAAAATATTTGTCTTCCACACTTGCAAAATTTTCTTTTAAAAAATACTTCCAAAAGATTATTAGAAAGTAAAACTCACAGCAACCTCCATCACCATGAAAAGAACACCAAGACACCTGAACCAAAGTGTAGAAGTTGTAAATTCAAAAGCAAATCTATGTATCTTTGTCCAAGCTAGCATGACACCAGACTTCACAACAAAAAAAAACACAGCAGACTTTTTGATCTTTTTCATAAGCTCTCAGAACTAAGTGCTCAGGCTTGAGATTAGACAGAAAATATGTTTGAAGGAAGAAAAGTCATGATTGAAGAGGTAAGAGTGTGAAGCAGGTAGTATCCAGAGTTAGGAGGACATTCATGGTGCTCTTTATTCTGAAGTTTGAGTCTGATGCCTCCATCCATACTTGTGAGCTTCCAGTAAATAAGGTGGGCAACTGGAGTCTAAAAACCAACTACGAGCTAGAAAGTACAGAGTAAATAACGGTTTTGACGCTAATGGGGATGGAATTTCTTGGAAAGGCAGACGATGCATAGCTTTTCCAAGCAATTCATTTGGTGATGACAGCTATAAGAGGTTCTAAGAGGAAACAGACAGGTGCCTGCAGTAACACCAGAATTTTTTTAATGACATTAAAACTCTGCGGACTTCAGTCTTACTCATGCCAGCAAGAAAACGCTGAGGAGCAAGAAGCATGCACAGCAATATAGCTGAAAAATCAGAAATTCCAGTGTGTTAGAACAAAACAAACTCTTAAGACTTAATAAATATCCACGTCTTATTTTAGTATAGTTAGTATTTGGTAGTATACTCAGCATGGGAACTTTTCCAAACCTCTTGAAGTTTTAATAGATTGTCATCGATAAAATCCCACATCGTCTATTCAAATGGACAAACTCAGTTATCTAAGATAAGATTTTGGCTGACAGAATGGTCTTTAACCTTGTTCTGCTACTGTGATTACCCCATTCCATTGGTTTGAGTGGCACTGGACACTGAAGGAATCCGTTCAATTGCAATTCAGCTTTCCAATCGATCAGCTTATTGAATCTTGATTGCGAACATGAAGGAATGTATCAACTCATCTTTAGAAACAGTTGCAGACATGTACAGCTTTTTAGCTTTTTCCCGGGGAGGTGGTGGAGTCACCATCATTAGAGGTGTTTAGGAGAAGACTTGTTAGGGTGCTTGGTTGAATGGTTTAGTTGATCAGGTGGTATTGGATGATAGGTTGGACATGATGATCTTGAAGCTCTCTTCCAACCTGGTTTATTCTATTCTATTCAACAACTGAGTATCTGCTCACCTCCCTCCTACAAAAATGCTTACTACCAGGAAGTCTAATAGTCACTCTGTCAAGTAAAAGAACTATGAATCACTAAATCATTTCCTACATTTATGTGGTAAGGACATCAGTGTGAGGCTATCACACTTAAGATGAAGAGCAGACTTTACAAAGTCCTTTTTCTCCTGAGAGAGGAAGAAAATTTCCTCTGCTCCTAACTTTAATCCTAAAAATTTGCTTGTCTATTTCATACTGATTCTCCTTTGGTTTGTTTGTATTTTTTACTACCAATCTTCTGTTTACCTGAAGTCTAACTATAAAAGAAGAAAGCTACAAAAAGATCTTTCAGTAAGAGTCAAGTAAGAATACTCAGTTACTGAGAGAAGTATCTTAGACATTAAACCATATTTTTTTCTTGAGAGTCTAAGATTATTAAAAAGGTTTCCAAAAATGATTCCAATATACTTTCCTTTTTTAAATCCCTTTATAATAATAAAAAAAGCCAACACCATATTTATGTTATGGCTACAGTCAGGAACTCATTAGAGTCTCTGAAGTAGCTCTTAGAATAAAACATGGCTTGGCTTTACCTTCTGTCAAAGGCAGAATTATTAAAACAGACCAACAAAAATAGCCTCTAGGACTCAGCCCCTTACAGGCTTTTCAACCAACAAGTATATGTGGAAAACATTAAAAATTTGGTTCAGGAACTTCAGTTCCAAATTCTCACAAAATATGGCTTTATTATGCAAGACTGCTTAGACAGTAAATAGGTATATATAGGATGAGAAAGCAGCAGTACATAACAGTAAGAGTTTAAAATGTACACAAATTCAGTCAACAGCTGGCTTCAGATTCAATTTGGAGTCTCTGCTTCCCAGAGCTGACTTCTGTACACTGCTGGTCAGATGTTTTATATTTAAGAGCCCATCAGAGGCAACAAAAAAAAACCAAAACCACCCAAACAAGAACCTGTCCTAAATTTTTAAAAAATCAGAAATTATTTCAGCTTTTCAAAAAAATTCTATGAGCTTGTGGTGGGTTAATGCCCTTTTCTGAAAACAAAAAAGCAAAGCAGGGTGGAGGGCTTGCGGGTACTTTACCCTCCCCGCAGGGCGTTTTCCCCTGGGAAGCTGAGTCTCTTCCACTGCCCCCTCCCTGCCCAGCTAGGGTATAAAAAGCAGGACATCATAGCTGTTGGATCTCCTTTTGGCTCCTGCCTTTGCTGGGTGAGAGCTACTGCAGCTGCCCTCCTGCTCCTCAGCCACGTGGCTGGACCTGGTCCTTTTTCCCTGCTGCTTCCATGCCTCCTCAGAGAAAGACTGGTTTTGTATTATTCTTTTCTGTCCCACTCCCATCCATTCTTGTTCCTTGCCCTTGTGAACCTTTCCTGTTATATATATATATAGTTTAAAGAAAATTCTTTGCCTCTCTACTTCCAAGCCGACTCCAGATTGTTGTTTAGTGGATTTGCTCCTTACCCCTTTTTTCCCCCCCCCCCTCTCTGTTTGGAGGGAGAAGAGGGGGGAGTGGGGAAGAGATTCTCAGCCTTTCCCCCATCTGGGCTTTTAACTCCCAGTTAAGGCTCAAAGCACTACAGAGCTCATGTTGTGATTAATATAAATTTAATTCCCACATATTAAATAGTAGCTTGCCTCACAGTGAGGACAAACATCAGAAGGAAAACATTACCTTTTTCACAATGTAACATGCTAACTTCTTGCCAACGGATAATCAACAATACAGAAATTACAGAGGCATACACAGTTTAGTTATTGACTGGCAATGAAACAACTCTTAAACAGAAGTGCTAACCTCACTGCTCTGATTCAATTCAGGCCAGGTCTGGTTTAGGGATGGCATTGATGGAGACTTGCTTGGAGGCGCTTCTGCCGGAGAGCTGGAGTAACCTACCTCACCAGTCTGTTCTCCAACTTCTGAAATGACAGGAATCACTGTAAGCCAAACTTGTCAATTGCACTCAGTTTACTCTCAGAGAAGTTGTTCACATCTCATTAAAGCACCCTCTGTTTCCCTCTTTCCTAAGTGCTACTTAACAGCAGACAAAACCCACTAATTCAAGTCAAATATTTATCAGGTGCTACTCTTATTCTGAGGATCCTTCTGAAAATGGAACATTGAGAATTCTGGTGTTGGCTTTTAAATAGCATTTTTCAGATTTTGATTTCATGTGGAAATAAATGCAATTTTTTTCCTTACATTGAGAAAACATAATTAACTACTATTTAACACATTAATCCCAGCATTGAGAAGTTTCAACGAATAAAGTACTTCTTGTATGAAAGATTAAATCAAAACCACTATACAACGCAAACATGATGCAAATATATGAAAGCAGGGATGGAGAAAACCATTCCCTTAGATTATTCCCCAAAGACTATTTAAATCTCCTTAGTAAAACAATGGTGTTTCCATTCACTACATTTTGCTGCAGTCTAGCAGCTGTCACATTACCAATGTAAATTGTTACTGTTATGTCATTTTTTTTCTGAGCTTTCAGCAAGTACACTTCCCTAGAGAAACACTCCTCCGTGATGTAGCACACTTATTTTTGTTCTGTTCAAACTGTAATAGAATTGGGTAAATCTGAACAATAGATAAAGCATTCCAGTACAATCCTGCTTACAGTGTCTTCTGTTTTGCAAGATACAATACAAGCTCAGAGGTAAAGCCTCCAAAAAAAAAATGAAGTTTGGATTGCAATTGTAAGTAACTTGTACTCATGTAAATAACAGGAACACCTGAAAGAGAGGCTGAAAAAGTAGCTCGACATATTAACAAGATGTTTGCAATCTAAAGAGCTAAACCTCTGAACAATACTGCATAACAGGAGAGATGGCTTAAATTATCATTTAAAAGACTGCTTGGTAGATGTGATAGAAGATGACTGCCACAAGAACATGTGTAATACACTGTACCAAAAACTGATTACAATTTATTAAAAAAATTGGTTTCAGACTCCTGAAGAGCTGAACTCCACAGCCTGCTCTTCTGCTACAATAGCTCGATATTTTGTCTGCTGTCTTCCACTCAAAACTCCTAACAAATTCATAGTATCAGTCAGGGTTGGAAGGGACCACAAGGATCATCTAGTTCCAACCCCTCTGCCATGGGCAGGTACACCCCACACTACATCAGGCTGGCCAGAGCCTCATCCAGCCTGCTCTTAAACACCCCCAGGGATGGGGCCTCGACCACCTCCCTGGACAACCCATTCCAGGGCTTCACCACTCTCATGGTGAAGAACTTCCTCCTCACATCCAGCCTGAATCTCCCCACCTCAAGCTTCATTCCATTCCCCCTAGTCCTATCACTGACTGATATCCTGAGAAGTCAGTGTCAAACTGAACTGGAAACACTTGAAGAGAGTCAAGGCTGACCAACTGCACCTTGGAAAATCAAGAACCCATTCTTGTCTCCAAGGTGCTGCTTGGAACCAAAAGAGGGCATAGCTTTAAAAGAACAGTCAAAACACTTGTTGCAGTTTGAGCTGGGTGCCCCCTGCAATGTTTACTTCCTGTGTCCAGAAGTCCAGCCCAGAGGGGTGGACACAGGAAATTATGTAGTATTTCCTACCACAATTCTTTGCACCACTATAAGATCCAGTGTGGAGTCTAGCACTTCCTCTTTTCTTCCTCCTCCATCAGCTGGTAACTGGGGGAGATGCCTCCTGGCTTTGGGCCTGGCTAGGCCCAAGGCCATGGGGGGATGGGCAGTCTCAGATCTGGCCAGCTGAGACTAGCATAGCAGTGGGGGGGGAAGAAAGAGCCCTGGGGGTTTTGGGTGTACCCTCAGGTGGGGATGGGATCTCTCTGGGTTTGTTTTGGGATCTTTATTTGTCACTGCACTTTTGGTTTTCTGTAAGTGTTCACTGCTTTCTATTTAAACTTTCCATCGCTTTTGCAATCCGTTTGTCTGCGTGTTTATTGCTGCCAGTGGTGGGGAAGGGGGCTGCCTCATCCCAGCACAACACTGAAGTCCAAAAACACATTAATTGTCCCATCTTGAGGCCAGGGCAGTAATTCAAAATGTCAAGGTCTTGTTTTTCCTGTAAATGATCAGACATCAGGTTGGGACCCAGTTTTTCCAAACTTGTGCCTAGCATCTTGTATATATGTTTGGTAGAGGAAAGGTCTTTACAAAGCATTCAGACAGAAACTGCATCTAATACCTGCTTCTGGGAAGGGGGAAAAAAAAAGCAAGCTACATCAAGCTGGTATTTACAGGCTCAATGACGTCACCAAGCAGCCAAAATAACATGTTGTGCTTACTGTACATAAAATAATATGCTAATTTCAAAATCTGCCAGCAGAAAGATAGCTACAACTCATTTTTTCTATTAAAATTCTGCAGAGGCAGAAAAATAGAATAGAATAAACCAGGTTGGAAGAGACCTTCAAGATCATCGCGTCCAACCTATCATCCAACACCACCTAATCAACTAACCCATGCAACCAAGCACCCTGTCAAGTCTTCTCCTGAACACCTCCAGTGATGGTGACTCCACCACCTCCCCGGGCAGCCCATTCCAATGGGCAATCACTCTCTCTGTGTAAAACTTCCTCCTGACCTCCAGCCTGAACCTCCCCTGGTGCAGCCTGAGACTGTGTCCTCTTGTTCTGGTGCTGGCTGCCTGGGAGAAGAGAACAACATCCCCCTGTCTACAACCTCCCTTCAGGTAGTTGTAGAGAGTGATAAGGTCACCCCTGAGTCTCCTCTTCTCCAGGCTAAGCAGCCCCAGCTCCCTCAGTCTCTCCTCATAGGGCTTGTGTTCCAAGCTCCTCACCAACTTCGTTGCCCTTCTCTGGACTCATTCCAGCAAGTCAACATCCTTCCTAAACTGAGGGGCCCAGAACTGGACACAGTACTCGAGGTGTGGCCTAACCAGTGCAGTGTACAGGGGGAGAATGACCTCCCTGCTCCTGCTGGCCACACTGTTCCTGATGCAGGACAGGATGCCATTGGCACTCCTGGCCTCCTGGGCACACTGCAGGCTCATGTTCATCCTACCATTAACCAGCACCCCCAGGTCCCTCTCTACCTGGCCGCTCTCCAGCCACTCTGACCCCAGCCTGTAGCACTGCATGGGGTTGTTGTGGCCAATGTGCAGAACCCGGCACTTGGATGTGTTAAATCTCATGCCGTTGGATTCTGCCCATCTGTCCAGCCTGTCGAGGTCTCTCTGCAGAGCCTCTCTACCCTCCAGCAGATCAACTCCTCTTGATGACCAACTGTATAGATTCTTTATGATACAATAGGTCTGTGTCACATGAGTCATACAGCTAGATGCAAGACAAGATCTACATGTTAATGGGTTTGGGACACCTGCAGTTGGCCACTTAATAGATTCACAAGGGCTGGTAAGGGAGAGCTTGCCAGAGTAGATCACCAAAGTTCTTCCCTCCCTCTGAGCACAGCTGAAGAGTTCTGGGAGCCCTGTATTACTTTTTCTTCTGCTGGCCACTAGTTCAAAAGTCAAAATGGAAAGAGACAAAGCTTCAAGGACCAAGCAGCAGTATGGAAGAACAAGGAGAAATTATCCTAATAAAAGGACAAAATAAACAATGGTATTGCTAACACCTGAAATGGTGTGCAAGAGCGGAAGTTTTTAGAATAGTGAAATAATTCACAGTCTTCAACAGCTTGAAAATATGCTATTGGCATCCTGGTTAGTATCAGAAATTGTGTGGCCAGCAGGACTAAGGAAGCAACTGTTCCCCTGGACTTGGCACTGGTGAGGCCACACCTCACATACTGTTTAGCTTTGGGCTCCTCACTACAAGAAAGACACTGAGGTGCTGGAGCATGTCTAAAGACCAGCAACAAAGCTAGCAAAGGATCTGGAGAACAAGTGTTATGATGAGAACTGAGGCTGTTCAGCCTAGAGAAAAGAAGGTTAAGGAAAAAACCTCATTACCCTCTACAGCTACCTGAAAAGTGGCTGTAAGGAGGTTGGGGTTGGATTCTTCTCTCACATAACAAGTAACAGGACATGAGCAAATGGCTTCAATTCGTAACCCATGGAGGTTTAGATTGGCCATTAGGAAAAATTACACAGATTTAAGGGATGTCAAGCATTGGAACAGGCTGTCCAGGACATCAGTAGAGACACTATCCCTGGAGGTATTTACAATTTTCTTTATGAAAGTTTTATGCTGTGGAAAAAAGGGCCTTAAAAACCTCTCTCAGGTGTCATACTTTATAGTTTCTATGTCTGAGCAGGCTGTTGGAAACACGATTTACTGAAACAGTTTTTACAGGCTTAGCCTGGAGAGGAGGCGACTCAGGGCTGACCATATTGCTCTCTACAACTACTTGAAGGGAAGTTGTAGACAGGCAGAGGTTGGTCTCTTCTCCCAGGCAGCCAGTACCAGGACAAGAGGACACAGTCTCAGGCTGCGCCAGGGGAGGTTTAGGCTGGATGTTAGGAAGAAGTTCTATACAGAGAAAGTGATTGCCCATTGGAATGGGCTGCCCGAGGAGGTGGTGGAGTCCCCATCATTGGAGGTGTTCAGGAGGAGACTTGACGGGGTGCTTGGTGCCATGGGTTAGTTGTTTAGGTGGGTTGGATTGGTTGCACACAATGATCTCAAAGGTCTCTTCCAACCTGGTTTATTATTATAAGGAAAATTACATAAATTTAACCAGTTGATCTTTCTAGGCTGATTTACAGTCCTTAAGTTGAACCCATGTAATAGAGCATGTACATCAGCCTGCACACAGGCCTGTGAGTAACTCTTAAATTCAAATAGCGAAGAGATTTGGACTTTGCAACTACAAGCAAAAGCATAGCCATGTCAGTAACATCTAAAGCATTTAATTAAGCATACAAGTCCTGATGACAGATCATGTTAGGTGCTAGAAATTAATAGCTATTCCTAATAAAGGTGTCCCAAAATAAAACCTATGTAGTTGATTTGATAAATTTCAACAAGTTTGCAAAGACTGTAATTTTTCCTTTTAGTGACAGTTCTTTCAACAGCAGAATCGAGTATCATAGTATCAGTCAGGGTTGGAAGGGACCACAAGGATCATCTAGTTCCAACTCCCCTGCCATGGGCAGGGACACCACACACTAGATCAACCTGGCCAGAGCCTCATCCAGCCTGGGCTTAAAACACCTCCAGGGATAGTGCCCCAAGCACCCCCCTGGACAATCCATTCCAGGGCTTCACCACTCTCATGGAGAAGAACTTCCTCCTCACATCCAGCCTGAATCTCCCCACCTCCAGTTTCATTCCATTCCCCCTAGTCCCATCACTACCTGACATCCTTAGGAGTCCCTCCCCAGCCTTCTTGTGGCAATCAGAACTCTTACACAGTATGGCAGTTCTTTGAAAATTAGCTCCACTGATTTAATACCAGAGGAAATGTTTTATTTAAATTAAGAATAGTTTTCCCTCAAATTTAAAAATCACTTTGTACCTCAAAATATAAACTGAAGTATTCTATTAACACAGCTGCTTGTAAAATAAGAACAATAAACTGACAACTAACACTTTTTGGTTTTACACCACATTTTTATGAAGTTTTGAGTTTCCAGACAACTTAGCCAGGTGGGGGGGTGGTCTCTTCTCCCAGGCAACCAGCACCAGAACAAGAGGACACAGTCTCAAACTGTACCAGGTGAACTTAAGGCTGGAGGTGAGGAGAAAGTTCTTCACAGAAAGTAATTGGCCATTGGAATGTGCTACCCTGGGAGGTGGTGGAGTCACTGTCCCTGGAGGTGTTCAAAAAAGGATTGGATGTGGCACTTGAAGCCATGGTTTGGTTATTCATGAGGTGTTGGGTGACAGGCTGGACTTGATGATCTCTGAAGTCTTTTCCAACCTTATTGATTCTATGAACTTCGGTTGAATGATAAAAGCTTTGAAATCAATCAGTGAAAGCAGCAGAGGATTAGGTGCAGATACAGTTGGGGGGGTTGGCTTTTTTTTTTTTCCCCTCCTTTTTTTTGCCTTTTTTGGTATGGTTTTGTTTGGGTTTTGTTTGTTTCATTTTGTTTGGGTTTTTATGAAGTAACAATGGTTTATACAAATAAATATTTCATTTCTTATCAAGATTTATGTTTGACAATCACCTTAAAAAATCAGAGTATGTAGGTTTTAGCCTCTTGCTAGGTATTCACCCAGTTAATTGTACATATTTCTTATCAGTGTTTTGGCCATAGCAAAATGCTTACTCATACTGAAAACACTTCAGTTACAGCTGACTGCTGCTGGAAAGGTTCTTTGAGGCGCCAAGCTTCTCCCACACAAAATGGTTTAATTATTAAAGGAGAGGAGGTAAGAGCTACAGTATCTAGTTTAAGAACTCACTGATTGTCAGATGAAAGTCTCTGACATCCTACAAACACAGTAGGTAGAAACCCCTTTTTTACTAAATAATTCAAAGAAAATCCTAGGAAATCATAGAACCTGTACTCTCACTGTATAAAGTTGACTGTGTAAGCAAAGACTGCTTGTTAAAAAGTAACCCAAAGCACTTTTAAAACATCCAGTTTCATTTAACTGTGTGAAAAGAGAAAAAGGAAGATGGCCCCAACCATTCTGGTTTTGGGGACGAAGTGTTTTGGCATGTATAAACAAGCAGAACTCATACGTTCAGTGGTTTATCTGGAAGCACCCAAAGGACTGTGCACAGAAAGACACTGGAGGAGAAATCCTGGTGTCAAGCCAGTAGAATTATTTAAAAAAAAAAAAAAATCCTTGCTGCTGAGCCTGTATTTTACACTCCACAGTACTAGCACTGAGCCCAGGAATATCTGACGTACCTTCAAGACTTACAAATTCATGATGTATTTTCAGAAATAAGGGTAAACAGAAAACACATTCATTTGAAAGCAAGTTTGAAGTATAGCTAGACTGGGAATCTGGACTACAATAGCTGATCACAACATACCAAAATCCATACTGTGACAATTCTGGTTTACTATGAGTCAGTATGTGTGCTGTTCCTAAATAACACCTCCCTGTACAGACATAGACATCACATTAGCTCTGAGCACTACGATTTCTCAAACCTGCACATTGCTTTACTTGATACTGATTTACTGTGCTATGCTAACACAAACCTATAAATATCTCCTGATACACTCTTAACACCTGTACATTGGAAAACAGTGAAATTTGTGTTGAAACGAATGTCCTACCCGTCGAGTCTTCCAAATCAATCAGTTTGGGCATTAAACTTTCAGGTAACTTTTCTGGCAAATCATACCCATTCTTCCTAGCAACTACCAGATGAAATGCAGCACAGAACTCATCCAGTGTCAGTGCACCATCTTTATCAAAATCTGACAGTTCCCTAAAAGAGAAAACTTAATGTAAGTACACTTTTTAAGGTTATTTTTTTCCCAAAAGACATGCTTCTGTTGTGCTACTTGGAAGAATGAAGTTCATATTCCATTTTACTCCAACAACACTTACTAGTGCTACACACTTTACCCTTTGAAGAAGATGAGTCTACGTTAGTAACATTTCTTAAGCATCCTTTAAACCCTCTTTTATCTCTCCAAGTTTTTAACTCATTTAAGACAGCAATACACAGTATTACTGGCCTCAGCTTTTTGGCAAAGTATACAAAGGAAACAATAATGTTGAGGCAACGTGATTTGTTTTATATGGGAAATACCTGAGTTAGAAACCATTACATGGAAAGAATGGTCAAAGCTGCTAAGGTAAGCCACTTAATGATAGCATGTGATGATGCAGTACAAATTCCAAAACATAAATACAGGTGTTGCACCAAGCCAAAAATTAATCTTTCATCAAGTCCAACTAAGTGTATCAAAAGATGTTTGCACCTGTATATTTTGTTTAGACTTGAATAAATAAAATCTAAAGAGTTCTTTAAATTGTATATGAGTTTGTAACAATAAAAACTGCAAATAAATGAATTCTTACTCTGAAAAGTCTTTAAAAGCCAAAAATGCATTGTAAATTGTGCCAGCTGAGACCCATTACAGACCACTACAGTAATACTGGTACAAACATGAGTAGGACTGAACATAGTAGAGTATTACTGAAATCTCACTGAATAACACCTCCTAGTATGTAGATTATTCAATGACTTCAGATAGACATCTTCCTAAATATCATCCCAAATAAACATACATCACACTTACCAAATATGAGAAAGCTCAAGAATAGGTAGTTTTGATTTAGTGAAAAATTCTTTAGCTGCAGACCCTGAAAAATTACAACAGTCATGTTTAATATTTAAAGCCACTGACTTAAAGAGTTATGGTAAAAGAGATGAGCTATTTATCAAAGGTTTAGGGAAAGATGTCACTAATCACAAGCATTAAATGAAGGGGAAAAGAAGGCTAATTAGTTTCAAAGACCTTTATTGAATTACACTGGTGTTTACTAGGGTATTATCAGTAAAATGCATAACTTCCTTCAAAATACTATGCAAATCTAAGCACAAATCAAAGCCTTTTTGTAAGAGAACTGCTGCACCCACAATTATATCTTTTTAAAGAGTAACTTACCTGGTATAAATCCATTTAGATCTGGTTGAATGGTTTTAAACTGATTAACATAATACTGCCTTTGTTCATCAGTTATTTTCCAGGGATCATCGTAACTACTTGATTGCCTACGAATTTCATTTGTTGTTGTAGCTGATGCTACAGTTCGAACTGTTGTCTGGTCCTGAAATGAAATATTTTTCCTCAGTATTATCTACCTAAAATGCTTCTATGAAGTCTCAACTTCTTGCCTTCAAAAATAAAGCACAGTTAAATCTCGCAGTAGTTTTAACCAACTGCAGGAACCCGTCAGCAGATTGTATCTACAGGGTAACAGCAGGGTATTTTTGCACACTGATACATATGGATAGCAATGACTGCGAATATGTAAGCAAGGGAGGGGGAAAAAAAAAGCACATATGCAAAAAAAGCTGAAACACATGTTTTAAAGTCATAATTGCTGACATTTAAAAAAATTGGTAGCTTTTAGTTCATTATACCAAATGAAGTCAACCCCACGAAACAAGTATCTTTTGGGTAAGTAACACTGAAGGGACTAGAGCACAGATACACACCAAACATCTGCAACAGAAGTTATTTGAAAGAAAAATAAATTGCAACATCAGTCTGAATGAAGCAAATCAAATACCAATAAAGTGTCACACCTGGACAGAAGCAGGATGCATGGCTAAAAGAGCACTGGTTGGTGGGGTATCTGCAAAACTGACCCAGTTTTCTTGATGGGGTGGTGGTGAATGGCCAGACCATATGGGATCACTAGAAGTAGATGAGCCTGAAAGCAGAAGAAACATTTTCTTTTCAAAAACAATCTTGAAAACTGAGTAAAAAAATATGGATATGGAATGTATATCCTGAAACACATGCTCCTACCAGGGAGATAAACACTTCTAGAATGATGACAAAAATGAAAACTAAAATGCACCAAGGTGACAAAGTTCACCTCCTCACAAACTTAATCCTGTAGATTTTTGTATTAGGTCAGCTTAAATCTGCAGTAAAAAACCAAAAGTAATGAGCTTACTGCAGCATATGTAAAATGTAAATTGAGCTGTACCCATTTAATGAGTTTTGAATGAGTTATTTAATACTCCCCATTTCCATTTAATTGAGATATGCAATACTTGTATGGACAAACAGCTATATAAAAGTGGCATACAACATTAGCATACAAGTTTATTACCTGAACTATTAAACATTTTTCTTTCTTGTTTTATGTTTTAGTTTGCCAAACAAAGTATTGGAAATTCCTCTTAAGAATCAGGCATTTTGGCACAGATTTCTTTCTAAATGATTTCTAGACCAAGTTAACTCAGTTACTGAAAAACAGGCCAAGCATAATAAAATGCATGTATGTAGAGTGTTGCCATCTGCTATGTCTTAACTATCTGGAACACAGTAATTTGGATTCATCCTGACCTTTGTTATAGTCTACTTCAGCAGTACTGCAGATGTTCAATATCTTAGTATTAAAATAACAATGAAGCAACAACAGAAAAGATTCGGCTGCCCATAGTTTTATGCACACCCTCAAAATTCTCTTGAATTGCAAACTCAAAATCTAGGGAACTCAGTTCATAGGGAAAATAAACCATCTTGAACAAGCCTAGCAGAATCCCAAGACTCCATTCCACTGTAACTCCTAAAAGAAATGCTGAACTCTGTACATCTAAACAGCAATTGTGAAATTGATTACTTTAATCTCCTTTTCTTGCACAACTGAATGCTTTCTTTTGATGTGTTAAAATCGTACTCGTACAGGAATTTCTGCAGAAGCAGATTTCCTTTCCAAAGGTAGGTCAACTTCCCAGGAGTTTCTGTAAGCCCTCTGTACAACCCACAAATGAGAAATGTGAGTCATAATTTTAATCCTGCCTCAAAGATGTAAATTAAAGCAAGAAACCCCAATCTATTGCCAAGATGCTGACTAAAACATCGCTGTAAGAAGTCCATTTATATGTAATGTATGAAACTGACATAAACAGTCCCAGGTTCTTGGAGACTGATGACAATACTACACAATCTGCAGTAAACAGCGAAGGAAATCTAGGAACCAGTGAGGCACGCTGAGGGCTAACTTCTAAAGTCAAATAACATTGCTAGTGTACAAAACTGCTATTTAATTTGTGGCAGTATGCAATTTCTTTCATTCCATAAATGACCTTTTTCCTAAGAGAAAGTAATGAGAGAAATGCTTAGAACAGGTTTATCTTTGCTCTCCTCCCACATGAAATAGCCGTAACTCTGCACAACACAGACTCTTGCACTGGAGAGTGTAACTTGAGATTTAAAGGGGGAGAAAGATATTTTTTTTTTGAGGGGTTAAGTCAAACACACAGTTACATTAATTCTGAACTTAATCAAAACATGAGATTAACAGCCACGGAATTTTGTAGCTTGCTTCAGGTTTTTTGTTTGGATGGAGCATGTTTGTTTGTTTGTTTTTAAACTTCAGTCTGCTATAATAAAATGTCATTATTAATTATCTTTCCCCCAATATATCTTCTTCACTGCTGGAAGTTCCAGATGTGGACTGGAGCTTCTAGCAATTGTGCTGGTTTTGGCTGCAGTAGAGTTAATTTTTCACATCTAGTATGGGGCTGTGTTTTGAATTTGTGCTAGAAACTGTTTATAGCACAGGGATGTTTTAGTTACTGCTAAGCAGTGCTTATGCAGAGTCAAGGCCTTTTCTGGTTCTAGCATTACCCCATCAACAAGTAGGCTGGGGGTGCAGAAGAAATTAGGAGGGGAAGCAGCCAGGATCCTGACTGACCAAAGAGATTCTCTCCCATATGACACTGTTCAGCATATGAAGCTGGGGGAAGAAGGAAGAGGGGACATTGAGAGTTAGAGCATTTTGTCTTCCCAAATAACCATAGCTTGTGATGGAGCCCTGTTCCTTCACATGGCTTAACACCTGCCTGTCCATTGAAAGCAGTGAATAAATTCTTTGTTTTCCTTTCTTGTATGTCTTACCTATTAAACTGTATTTTTCTCAACCCACACCTTCTCTTACTTTTACTCTTCCAGTTCTCCCCCCCAATCCATCAGCGAGGTGGTCAGTTGACAGCTGGGGTTAAAACACAACTGTGACTTTATGCAAAGTTGCTGCAGATAAAGGCAGTTAGTTTGACAGTGGTTTTGCCTTGGGGTTCTACTTCAGTAGCTAACCTAACTCTAGATAAACAAAGTGCAGAAAACATCAGTCTCTCCATCTGGTCTCTCTCAGCATAGTGCTAACAGAGAGCAAGACCCACACAAGTCCTTCCCTGTCTGTCCTTCAGACACCAACATTATTACCACTAACCTTATACACCTTTACTCCACCCTTTACTTCAAATAACTTGTCTTAGTACATTTTAATTTGTCCATTGGAGATGCTAGCAGTATCCAACTGTCATATCCTGAGTACTTTACAATTATTGTAAGAGCTGTTTGTTTCTCCTCTATTCAAATAACGCCAATGAGAATGCTTTTGCGTTGCCATTCCTGTTATCCACTCCGTGATGCAACAATTTAGGACAGAGGACGAAAAGGCTGGAGAACACTGGAGGAAGATTATTGAACACCTGATCTACATACACTTATGGTCTGTCATCTGCTAGTAATTCGATTCTCAAGCATTATAATTACATCTGACACTTCAAGGTAGTCACCCCTCACTTTGTTCTCAAACTACAAAGCCAGACTGGAAACACTACAGTAAAAGGGAAGGTGGAATAAAACTAGATCACAGAGAAGACTCTACAGATGTAAGTGAACTGTTAGCACAGCAGACGTGTTCCACTTCTGTCCATGAACTTTTCTTGCTCTTAATTTCAAAAACTGCAGCAAAATTTCTCCAACAAGGACATGAAAGAAGTGTGGCTTAAGGCTGCAAGTTCTCATACATATTCAGACATTGAAACAGAACTTTGGTATAATGCCAAAGAAAGCTGACGGAGGTCCTATGACTGAACAGAAGACCTCAGGATTATTTTACTAGTTTGAAATCATTATTTGAATACTACCAACATAAATGCTCTGCTTTGCTTCCAGTCCTGACTACAAGGTAATAAAAAAGTTTCTAGTCCCTATTCACCATTTGAAGTGAGGAAGGTGCTCTTTCTATCAACTTTGTTACCATCATCATCCTTTTCTAGAAGCTGGAGCTGTAGTGGAAAATGAGCTGAAAAGGCAGAAGTATGATGGTTTGTTTGTTCATCTCTTGTAACTACTATATAGGAACAGGAGACTCTGTGAAAACTGATCCAGATGAGAAATGCAACCCAGAACTGGGACACATGAGTTTTGAACAGCTTCATCTTAAATTGTTAAATCAAAGGCACCTGGAAGACTTCAGACACTCCGACTTCTAATAGAATTAACTTTGACATTTGAGGATGAGATCCAAACTAACTATAAACTTCATTCTACTGGGGCAATCCACGTCTCACACTGAACTATTATTTCCTGGTATTCAAGTAAAATACACACACCCTTTGGGGCTCTCTTTACAAAAAAGGCTTAAAGAAAGATGGTAACAAGCCATGGTTTCTGATTTCATGTAAGCAAGCATATTGAGCTAATCATGAATATGCCTCAGACTACAACTCCTTGTGAAGCATCACTAACACTATCCTGAATGACTGGACAACACAGCAGCAAAACTATTGTAAAATCCAAATTCTTTTGCTCTGTTGAGTTTTCTTTCTCAAGAAACTGAGAATGACAGCTATAAGCTATGCTTAAGACTTCTGATACAAAAAAAAACCCAATTGAGTCATTAGGTAATAACTATTATACAGCCCAATTTAACACAGAAAGCACAAAGTAGTTTTGTTCATGGTGGGAACATAATGACCCAATGATGTCTCTTTAATGTGCGTAAGTCAGAACCTTCGTGTCTAAATCTTCCTCCAAACAAGAGTTCTGACTTTTGCCCTTCTGGCTTAAGGCAACACAGTGTTTAGTATTAGACCCATCAGAAACATTTTCACACCTGTGGATCCATGTACTTGACAGCCCCATTACCTTCAAACAGTGTTTCATATAACATGAAATACAAGCAGAGAGACCTGGGTTCTTTTTCCTTGGATCACAAGTGAAATGGCACAGTCCTGCTTTAAATCCTACTGTAATATTATCACATACTTGACAAATTACCTGATTTCTCAGTAACAGCTTGCACTGGAATCAAGATGAACTTGCAGTGCTGATTTCAAGAAAAGTAACCAATAGTTTATCTGGTTCTACCTAAATGTCAACAGAACACAATTTGCCTATAAAATACAGTCCTTAAAAAGTAGGCTCGGGGTGAGGGAGGGAGGGTTAGGGTGGAATTCCATATTGTCCAGAGCAGCTGAAATTCATCTCCAGTGCAAAAAAAACCCAAACCAATTAAAAAGTTCACCTGCAGTGAATCAGGATGATCATTTTTGTTAAGCTAGTGTATGAAAATCCATTCTATCCTTAGCACAGGCAGAACAGAATCTTTAGGTAACAGTATATATGAATCCCTTTAAACACACTATGAATGTGTTTCAGTATGGAATATAAAATTGGTGAATATTCAACTACTTCAGAAATATTTTCAGGCAACTACTACTGACAACTTTCTTCCTTCATTAGATACCGGAGGGAAAGCACTGCCAAACTGAAATATTAACGTGGCATTACAATTTTAAGAGGACAATATTGGGCTCTCTTCAACAGTGGAAATAACTTGCAGAATTTCCTGGAGTCCTTGAGCTCTTAAGTTGGAAAAAACTTCACAAGTTAGAAGTATTAGCAAACAATATTCAGGACACTGGCATAAATTCTCTGCATACAACCCATTTCACTTCTAAGATAAGTTTTGTTTCCTTACTCAGCTAATTCCAATTACAGAATCCCTGGTCCTTGTTGGATGTTTGTAACTACATAATGACAATAAATTGAAAGGTAATGATAATTTTGGATCATCACAATGGAAATAAACCAACCAACCACAGCTCAGTCTGAAACTACAGACTGCAAAATGCAGCGTATTATTTAGCAGTATCATAAAAACCAAAGCCTGAATTAGAATTGCTCTGCTATTAAGTCTACCAGGTATCAGAAAGAGAACAGCACTTTTTGAAGTAATAGATATTAAGGGAGAAAGCTTTTTAAATCAGAGCACTGATACAACAACAGGAAGGGTCTTCATGTTAAATGAAGAACAATAACGGATAAAAAGGGTCTTCATGTTAAATGAAGAACAATAACGGACAGAAAGATTTACTGAAATGAGTAGTTCTGCCATGACAGATTGGAGATACAGTAGCTCCAGTTATGTTTACATAAACTTTAAAGAAAGATAGAAAGAAAATAATTAGTTGTTCTGGCAATTCATCTAATCTACCAGAAGCATAATTCAAACAAACAATACTTTATCAGCTGTTTTCCTTTGAGTTCCCCAATGTTCTGGGTGTACTGACAGCTCCTGCAAAACTTCTGTAGGATGCCAGTTTTGCATTAGAAAACTTTCCACTGGGACACTTCCATAATCTCTGTCCCTCCCTCCAAACTCTAAGCATTTCCCATACTAAGAAATGGATCAGCCACATCCAAGACTATGGATTCCAAGCTACTACCATCAACATGAATATTTGAAGCTGCAAGAAAGTTTCCAGGACCGGAAAACACACACACACAAAATCATTACCTGAACTCATGTAATATATTTAAGAATTCCACAACTTTTGGTTACAGCTGAAGCATAACAGAAGACATTTATACCTGGTTGTGCTTCACTAAATGGAGCCCAAAAAGGCCCAGGTCCAGCAAGAGGTCGTTCATTATTCCCTCCGCTGGGATGGCGGTTGTGCTTCCTCCATGTATGTGGAGAGGTTGGTGGGGATTGCTGTGGTGAAACAACTGGAGATGTGGACTCCTAATAAAACAAAGGAACCTTTTAAGTTTTTTACTAAGTAACTGAATACATAAAAGCCTATCTAAAACCATTACTTCTAGGAATAACCATGACTGCAGTTCATGTCTCATTTTAGAGTGAAAAATTACTATGTATTAGAATGAGGGAACAGGAGAAGTCAGGTGCAGTATGGCTGAGACTGGACATGTTCAAACAACATCACCTAATGTATTTTTAACTTGGCATCCTTAAGACAAGAACAATGCCGAGTTAAATGGTTTAGTTACAAAGGAAACTATCATTTTCACTTGTGATAAAAGTTAGATTTGAACCCAGGTCTCAAAAGGAAAGATTACTTACTGGATAACTTCTTATCATAGTTAATTTTCACCAAATGTTTGACAATCAGTTACTTGCATTGCAAGAAGAAACAAGAGTATTAGAAAGAAAAATCACTAGATTGGCCACATTTTTAATATGCAAAAACACAGATGTATTTTTTTCCCAAAGAATGATGCCATCTAGCATACGCTTGCCTGCTGTACAAATTACAAGTTAGTTTTGCCCTGACGTTAAAACTCGAGCCCCTCTTTAATCTCATATTGTACTATGTCCTCCCTGAAGAAACAGGAAAATAAAGAATCACATCTGCAATTTCTACCTGTAATCAGTTCTCATGAGACATTGAGATTACCAGATTAACCCATTTCAAATAAAATACAAATGAAAAATCACTTCAGACTGTAACAAAGTATGTATATAGCTGAAAGTCATTTCCTCCAAGTATCTGTGCTGGTGGACAAAAAGCTCAACATGAGCTCTCAATGTGAACTTGCAGCCCACAAAGCCAATCAGATCCTGGGCTGCATCAGGAGAAGTGTGGCCAGCAGGGCAAGGGAGGTGATCCTCCCCCTCTACTCAGCTCTGGTGAGACCCCACCTGGAGTACTGCCTCCAGTTCTGGAGCCCCTATTACAGGAGGGATATGGAGGTGCTGGAACGTGTCCAGAGAAGGGCCATGAGGATGATCAGAGGGCTGGAGCACCTCTCCTATGAGGACAGACTGAAGGAGTTGGGGCTGTTCAGTCTGCAGAAGAGAAGGCTCCCAGGTGACCTAATTGTGGCCTTCCAGTATCTGAAGGGGGCCTACAGGAAGGCTGGGGAGGGACTTCTCAGGATGTCAGGTAGTGATAGGACTAGGGGGAATGGAATGAAGCTGGAGGTGGGGAGATTCAGGCTGGATGTGAGGAGGAGGTTCTTCACCATGAGAGTGGTGAAGCCCTGGAATGGGTAGTCCAGGGAAGTGGTCAGGGCCCCATCCCTGGAGGTGTTTAAGACCAGGCTGGATGAGGCTCTGGCCAGCTTCATCTAGTGTGGGGTGTCCCTGCCCATGGCAGGGAGGTTGGAACAAGATGATCCTTGTGGTCCCTTCCAACCCTGACTGATACTATGATATTATGAAATGCCTATTTGCCACATTTCTCAATTTAAACTAAACTGTGTGAGTGAAAACAAGCACAACAAGAACACAAAGCTTGAAATCCGAGTCTCCTGAAAAGTAAAAACAAAACAAAAAAATCTCAAGATCTCTTTCAGCAGTAGATATACAAAAAAAAACAGAAAAAAAGGTTTGGTACTCTGTCTCTGTGCTAATAACTGGTAACATACCATCAAGTATCATCAGACTTACTGTGGGCTTCCACACAATTCCCCAAACTTAACTGGTATACAAAGGTCATTACGCTTTTTAATCTGTACTACAGAAGCCTGCAAGAGTCTAAAAGTGGGTGATAAAGTGCCATAAACAAGCTTTTCTCCATGTGAGGTACACACTAAAACTACGTGCATTCTCACAATGAAGTTCTAGGGCCATGACAATTGCTTACTTTCTAATGTGTTGATGTAAACTTCCACCTTTTTTGCCTCCCTCTGATTTTCCTATTTCCTGGAATACAGGGCCCTTCTGGTTGATTCAGAAAATTAGGGATTTTCTTGAAGTTCTGACTACTAAGTCAGGTTTCCTTAAGTGAGTTTCTAGGCTATAAGATTTTGAACTCTGCATTCAAAACATTTGAACAATGTCCATGAGTATTAGCAGAGAGTTACAGAATGGCTGAGAGCAGTACTAATTCACTTCAACTTTTAATTCAGGGACCAACTGACTGGCACAGTCCAAGTCACTGTTTTTCCACAGCACCTTCCACCACTTCAAGATTTATTTTCTTTTGTTGCAGTTACAAATCTTCCTGAAATTTGCCTGAAGATTCCTTCTCTCTTCATCTTAATTGACAAAAAAGTTATTTTAGATCACATAAATTCTTACAAGTACACGGGGGCAAGAGTCTAAGAAGTCAGTATCCAGAGTACCACTTGCAGGCTGGAAGCTAGAACCACAGTTGTGTAATTAGTCTGCTTGGCATAATGAAACGGTTGCTAGGATGCACCACTAGAATCAATGTAGAGCTTCCTCTTCCCTTGATTTTTACACAAGTCATCGCTTATCAAAAAAGATCTGAAAGATGTTTGAATTTTCTAACAAAATACTATGAGTACATCTTGATCAAAGGTATGCTTGGTCACAGACACTACTCCTTTACTGCAGCAGTCTTACTCCAGTAAGTCAGATGATCCAGAAAGACACAGAAGAAAAATCAGGCAGACAAATATAGGATAGTCTACCTAAATGAAGTAACTCCCTATTTCTAGTAACTGCATGTGAACACTTGAACTCTTGACACAAAGACCTCATGAAACAGCCTCTAATGGGGCTGACAACTGTGACTATTCAGTAAGTCTCTTAACATTTGGCCTATGCTCAAGGCATAGGAAGAAATTGTAAATACAACCCTCAACTCCAATTCTTCTGTTTACTTTACACATGGTGCATGTAACTATGCAAAGCATGTAATATCAGTCATCAGATCAGATGTACCAGCAATGCTGCAGTCAATATTACACAAAAATTCTGAACACTTAGAGATTTCCCACAACCGATTTGGAGTTTCCAAAATTATTAAATAGCAAAAGCGTATCACCAGCTCTGATGATGAAAAGCTTCTGGAAAAGGGACAAGCTGTATCTTCAGCCTTACCATCATTACAAAACACACTCCCAAAAGTGTTTAAACCAAATTTAGATGGCATTACTGTGGTACCACTTTTCTCTAGTGCAATGCCAGTCACCTACATATATCACTCACAACCACCATTGATCTAGCTCACTGAAAGCTTAGGAGGACTAAAACTCAATTTAAAAAACTCCCAACAATATATTTGTGTGTATACATAAAAAGAGACAAGTATGTGTGCATATATATATATATTTTTAATGGCTTAGTCAAAATATTGAAGGCTTGATGAAAGTGTAAGGAAGGAAGATGCAAGCCATAAGACTGAGGAGGAGGAAGGACTGTAGCAACACTGGTTGTCATTCAAAAGCAGTCATAGAAAACACAGCAAGTAGGGATTTACTGAAACTCTAATTACATTCAGGTGCATTCACTCCTTACACATAGGTTAACAACAACTGTTTATCATTTTCATATACTCATGCCTAGAAAACATGCTTTGTTTTATGAAGATCCCACTTCAGTTTTGCATTCAGCTTCACACTTCAGTAAAGAGAGGCAGTATGCTCATAAGAACCACCTCTGTTGCTCAACAGCAACATATACTTTCATAAATGGAGAGCATTTTGAGAGTTTGAGAATACACCGCAGCTCAGAAAGTAGGCTTGTTCACTTTCATCTGTCCAATCTATTAAAAGCCTAAAATACCTTTGATCAGACTTTCCTGGGAAGAGTAGGGTACAGAATCTAGTTTAACTGCACTTCAAAATCCTAACATGTAACAACTACAATTTGCCTAACCTGTGTTACTGATAACTCAGGAATTATGCATTTCGCCAATTCTAGAAGTTACCCACCTAATCTCTTTGGGAACTTTTGACAATTTTACTCACCCTCCATATACTGTAGTTGATGTTCCACTGATTTGATCAGCTACTATTAAAATCATGTTTTGACAAACCCGTTTAGCAATTTCCAAGCACTTATAAATATTTAAAAGCTTTTCATTTCTCTCCAAACCTCAATAAAAATCATAGCAATTACAATAGCCTGGGTTTTGCTATCTTAAAGATGTTTACTCTTCCTCTTTACATTATTCCAGAACACAAATCTATGTAAGAGTATGTTGACATAGATAGTTAATTAACATTTTCACATTAAAACCAAACTGCTCAATAACTAATAAAAAAAGCTCAAATCTAACAGGCAAAATTGAAAGGCTATCTTAATTAAAAGAAAACATTTTACAAGTTCTTTAAAGAGCATGGTTTTGTGAAACTGGAATTGCAAAACTAAGACACTATGAAGGACTCAGAACTTGGGAGGCTTTTTTCAGTGACAAGCAGTTACTAAAAATGTTATGTTAATTTTAAAAAGTGACATAATATACAGCTCTAAAAGAACCACCTTAGGTGAAGTCAAACAGACTGGTGTTAGACAACACAGCACTGTGCTAAAGCAACTCTGGAGAGATCTCAACCTCAAAAGGGTATTGCAAGCATACATGAGTCAAATGAGTTCATAAACCTTTTCCTGGATCTCACACCTCAGGCCAGAAGAAAGCCTCCTAAGGAGAATTCCAGAGACAATGAAGCCAGACATGGTATCCGAAGGGTAGCTCTAAGGGTGTTGGGATCCAGGTCCTGATACCACACAGCCTGCATAAGAGTCAGGGAACAGATCCATCATAAAGAAAGATTATGCTAGAGATGGTTAATTGCATTGCAGAACCCATGTTTTCGTAATCAAGTAGCACTCATACTGAAGAGCAAAATAGTCCCTGGCTCAAGGTGAACTTCTCCACATGCAGCACTACACATTTTGAGAGAGGAGGGGTGTGGTTCAGCCAATTACAACCTAGCTTGTCTGACCTGAATAGTTTGAAAGGCTTTAGACTGGGCTTTGAAGAAAACAGCAACTGAAAACACAGAGACAAATGGAAAAGGGATGAATCACAGGATGGGAAATTTTCCTTATGTTGGCTGATATTATTTTTACTATTTTCTGAACAAGGAACTGCACTACATTTAACCTGAACCTCAAGCACACGGGTGCCATACAGTTCCAACAATGTGGCAACTAATACAAGAATATAAGGTGCAACAGGACTGGCTACAGAAGGAGCAAAGCCAGACTGCATTAGAATGGGAACTATGTGATTGAATGACTTATTTGGGGAATGACCTTATTTGATACTGTAGGTAACTGATAATGCACACTACATAGCATGCTGATGAGCTCTTAGAATAAATATTAAGGAGTTAGATGGATAGATTCCTTCCAGGACACAGGCAACAGTAAAAATAAAATACAGTTTATTGCATAGTGGAAATTAATACTGAACTGCATCAGGAGAATCAATCAGCTGAAAGCACATGTCAACTATCAGACCATGACAGCACAGCAAAAATGACAACTGTGTTTTATTCACAATTGCTAAGGTGCACGAGGAACAATGTATTAAGCAAAATCAGGGCAGTACCCTAAAAAACAGTATTAGTACTAGCAAGATGTCATTTGGAGTAAGAAATACAAATCTAGTAAAATATTTTCAGTAAGAACTACTTCAGACTGGATCAAAGGCAGAGAACATGACTATGAGGATTACTGGTAACTAGTTTGAGACAAAACTGAGACTGTGGACTAAAGCAAACCAAAGCTAAGAGGGAATACAATGTTTTTGTAGCAAATACTGGTAGTGTTCTGCAGCTGTTAAAAAAAAAGGTATTTACCTGAGCAAAGTTGAGTGGGAATTTCCACCATGTTCCCACAAATATCCCACTATATTATTATTAAGGCTCTGAAATAATTTTCTCCCAAATGGCCAGGGTAGATAGAAGGTCATGATTTCAAGAAAGAATACTGATTATTTTTTAAAAGCTCCTCTAACAATTCCTCATGAAAACAGAAGATTAGTCTCAATGACTCAAGACCTTTTCCAACCCTGCGTTCCCAGTTTATTTAGCACCAGGTACTTTACCTGGAATTACCTGCTCAATCTACAAAATAGAAACAAACGAAAATGGACAACTGGCAAAATCTTAAAGGCACACATTTTCTTACATAGTTACAAAACTTAAATTATCAACTTTTGACTGCTACAGGTGCCAAATGTGACCTCATTCCCTCAAAGTTGCACTGTTATGACAATAAATTCAGTAATTCAGTATTCCTAAGGTTGGAAGAGACCTCAAAGATCATCGAGTCCAACCTGTCACCACAGACCTCATGACTAGAGTAGGGAGGACACTACTGCCCACTTATATTATCTAGAGTGCAAATATTATGCTTAATGCACACAGGGAAGTACTTTCAGCTTTATTTTTAAATACCTTCTGTTTTCACCTGGATATAGCATGGCTCAGCCAACGAGCATTTTCCAAATGGGCTTCAGCTGTCAGAGCCTCAAATTCTATTGAAACTATCTACCCCTTTTCCTGGAGGTGTTCAAGAGGAGATTGGACGTGGCACTTGGTGCCATGGTCTAGTCATGGGGTCTATGTTGATAGGTTGGACTTGATGATCCTCGAGGTCATTTCCAACCTAAGTTATACTGTGATACTGGAACAGGTGGCAAGCCAAGTGAAAGTATCCCAACGCAGTACATAATTAACACCTGGATCACACAAAGACTGGAAAAAGTATTTGCTTTGTGTCTTTAACAATAAAACACAAAAATCACCCAAAAGCAGTATCTAACAGACTGATACTAAGAACCATTTAGTCACTTGTTAGCTACTTCCACAAGAGAGAAAATGCTTCCTAATTTCACCTTATTGCTTCTTCAAAAAACAATGTTTTCTGTACACTTGTCTGATTCCTTAAACATAAAAGGCAGCCAAAAAGCTTCCATCCTCATTGACAGCTTCCAATTCTATTAGAAGGATTTATTAAAAAACCCCAAAAGGCACAAGAACTCAGTGTAATCTTAAATGCTAAGGATTGGCCTGAATTTACATTTTTAGGAGCACAGCTCTTCCTATCAAGTTATAGAGACATGCATAGGTACATTAACCATGATGTGTCAACAAAAGTGCTCCTACACAGGTCACATTGTCAGCAGAAGTATTCAAATCTACTCAAACTCTATTATTTTTAGAAGAGGGAAAAAAAAAAAAATTTGTTTATCTCCTCTAGGATGTGCAGTCAACATGTCAACTAGTGAGTGAACACATCTTTCATTACTTGGGCTGACTCCTAGAATAAGTTCTGCATCTTCCATGACAGCTGGGCATGACTTCAGTCACCATCTATTAACACTGAAAATATTAACAGGATATGAACTTCTGGACAGTGCTATATTTACATAATACTTAGCCATTGTAAACTAAAAATACCACCACAAAAATGGCTACAGATGGAAAATAAATGTTAAAAAAGTTACTGAACTTAGCTCACACTTACTCATTTATAGCTGCTCTTTGGAAACACAACCTGACTAACACTTCCTGATACCCTGCCTCAAAGTGAAGCGCATTGAGGAGAGCTGCCAGAATAATGCATTGATAGAGAAATAGTTTTAGCCACAACATTTCAGTAGACAATAGTTCAAATGAAATTATTTTACAAAAACTATTTGTAAGTATTAAGGCTATGCATAATGCATCTCACCAAGATGAAAAGCTGCATATCAATGAATCCATTTTTCAAAGAGATGTGCATTAAGGTATCTTCTGATTTCAAACAATTAATATTTCAGCCAGAATATATAATGAAATCAATGTTATTTTGAAGTGGTAGGCATATTGTCAAAGCCAGTAAACAGTTCTAAGGAAAAAGAAAACACACTCACTAATGGAGTAGTCTTGAGAAGACTGAGAGGGAATCTTATCAGCATCTATGAATATCTGGCGGGTGGGTGTCAAGGTGAAGGCATCAGTCTCTTTTTGGTGGTGCCCAGTGATAGGATAAGGATTAACAGGTACAAGCTAGAACACAGGAGGTTCGACCTCAGCACCAGACACCTTTACAGTGAGGGTGATGGGACATTAGAACAGGCTCACAGAGAGATTGTGGCATGTCCTTCTCTGAAGACTTTCAAAATCCACTTGGACGTATTCCTCCGCAGCCTCCCCTAGGTGATCCTGCTTTGGCAGGGGTCTGGACTTAATCTCTGGAGTTCCCTTTCAACCTCTAACATTCTGTGATTCTGTCAGTATCTAATAGTTACATAACAGTCTCTAAAACTGAAATATCCAAGCTTAACTTTGACATTTAAATTCTTCCAGAAAGAACAGTGATCCCTAGAAAAATGGCATGCTATAATTCACTCCTCAGATTTCATCTCTTTTTGTCCTCATCACTTAAAGAGGTGGCATTTAATGAGAATTCACAGTCTGAATCTCATTCTAGATTTTAAAATCTGAATGGCATCTTCAGGTAAAGACAACTGGATCAGCAATTTCTTTGAAATAAATCACATATAAAAGCTGCATCAATCTGCCAGAAAATAACCCAATTAAGAGTATTGACAGGGTTAAGTGAGAAATCTGGACTCAAGCCTCCTTGTCAGTTTGCTTCTAACACAGTGTCGGATGACAAGAAGGCTGTTTGAATGGATTCATTGTATAGTCAGAAATGCAGAATCAGTCTCAGAAAGCAGAATTTTACAACAAGGTGCTAATTCAGACAATATTTCCCTGACATTCCAGACCATACAGCTTAAAACTGCTGGGCTCAGTGTTGTGTCATCTGTTACTTTTACTCCAAGTCTCTTTTCTGGGACAGACCTCACAAAGAACTAATACACAGAGTTTCTTTAGTTTCATGATCCCATGCAGGCTTGTGTGAAAGTGATACCAAGCTGCCTCTATCGGCCAAGACAGAGGAATGAAACTTGGATGCTTGTACATCTTTGTGAATATGTAGCTTCTTTATCCAGAACTTGGAAGACCTCAAACAGTTTGTTGTTGAAGCTCACACCAGAACAAATTCCTCTATCCAATTACAGCTGTACACTTAAATAAACTCAGTATCATGATGCAAGCATATAAAACACTATTTCAAACAAACTAAAAATCTATCATCAGATCAATGAGATTTGTGGCTGTTGATTTATTCATGTAGAACTTGGTAGTTTTAACACCCCTACCAAAGACTAGTCAAACACAAGCTATCTTCAAATCTACTGCCAGCCCTCCTTTCATTAGTTTCAACCTTCAGTTTGGAAGGAAGGAAGTGGCAGCCCAACACTGATTATGGATGATCTCTGCTCATTTTCTTTATATTGGATCAGGATGGTCTGTTTCCTGCAAGCCTAATAAATGTTCATGAGTTATTCCTTGATTCCCATAGAGGTGCTCAGGAAAGAGTATACCAAGGGGAAGAAAGCTGGTCATGTAGACCCAACTAAAATGTAGTGGTTTTTTTTTCTACAAGCAAGAACACTGAGTATAGTAAGAAAATATTTCCTTATGGAGAGAGTGTGTAAAGGCTATAAAAAAATGAGGAATTATGAGGAGACAGAGCAGTAAGCCTTTGCAGTTTTTCAACATTCAAATAACCTATAGCTGAAGGTAAAAACCAGCAAGCAGAAGAAAATTAATTTTGTCATTATTAGAGCTCGCCAAAAAAAAAACCAACCCCAAACCTGTGTGAAAACTTCTGTGATTTCTTGTTCTCATTGTCTCAACAATTAAATAGCTGACCAATAAAATGTAAGGCAAAGAAAAGTAAGTGTGAGATGTTAATATATTTTTTTTTCCTAAAACAGAATGCTTCAGATTTAGAGGTACTGGAGCATGTTAAAGGACTAGAAATTCATTACTGCACTACACTCAGCACCACTGTTCCAATGACCTGGAAGCCAAGGTAATCTAATAAATGAGGCATGAGTATCATGACTTCAACTCGGTATTTGCTATCATATCTTATGTATTGGTTTTCTGTTGTGTCTCAATCCTCTGTTCGTTACCACCAGTATTTTAAACACAGATTACACAACTTCTTAAAAAAGAAAAAAGCCACCTCCCACATGGAAGTATTTCAGAAGCCTGTGTGGCCTTCATGTATAACATACACCAGATATTTTGAGAAACTGTATTGAAAGCAACAAAGCTTAGACCCCCCCTCACTGACGACTACGTGGAGTTGTGGCTGGAAGTCCCATTTACTCTTAACTTACCTGTTGATCAGTTGATGTACGTTGCTGAACTGCATCGTGGCTCACAGAGCCTTTTTTGACTTGTATCCTGCCAGGTGGAGGAGGAATCACACCTGAATATGAAGCTGAGCTATCAGCATCTGAAGAATACAAGGCTGTATGTCTTGATTCTTGCTCATTCTTTGATACAACAAATCTGGGAAGAGGGAGGTCTTTTACTGTTAAAAGAAAAAAAGTGCAGGCCATTTACGATACAGAAGTATGATGCTCAAAATTAAAAATGTGGTTCTGTTCAGTAATTAAAATTTTGAGTGTCTCACTTGCCTCAAACACTGAGACTGCTGCCATACTCAAGCATTTTGTCAAACAGTCGATTTTTCCAACAAAAAATTTACAGGCATTGCTCAAATTTACTTTCTTGCCGACTTCTTGCATCAGCTCCTTTTGGTATTGGAAGTGAATCAGTGCTACTATCAATTGTATTCAAATCAGATGAAATTGCATACAATTTACTACATAAGAATTAAACTGAACTGTAAAGAGTCCACAGTATTCACAGTATCCAACAACCATGTGTCACAGACATCTTTATGTACCCAGTATTATAGAACAATGCTCCAGTAAGAACATAAATTCTTGATTTAAGCCTCTGTCACTAAGCACAATTCAACATGCCAAACATCTTTCATCAGAGATGGAGCACTGGTTCAGGCATGTCCCAAAAGAGTCCAGCCCAGTGGGTAGGCACAGGAAGCCAGGTATTTCATCCCATAATGCCCTGCTCCCCTCTAAGACATCAGCGGGGGGGTCCTGCACTTCCTCTTTCTTCCCTCACCACTACCTGGGTAATGGGGTGAGCCGCCTCTCTTGGGCCTCGCTAGGCCCAAGGCCGAGGAGCGGCAGGGGAGAAAGAGCCCTGGGGGGTTTTGTGTGTACCCTCAGGTGGGGGTGGGATGCTTTTGGGTATGTTTTGGGATCTCTCTTTTGTCACAGTGCTTGTGGTTCTCTGTTTTGTTTTCCATTTAAACTTTCCACCATTTTTTGTAATCCATTTGTCTGAGTCTTTTCTTTTGCTCCTGGTGGGAGAATTGGCCTCTCAACCTACCACAAGCATGCAACAGCTTCTTGGCTAAATTTGCCATTACCCATCACACAGATACACTGTTGAAGCAATTCCTGATGCTTTCCTCATACCTAAATACCAACTTTCACATTAGCACTGTACCCCACGTTGCACTAGGAAAGTGATTCATGTCTCTGAACAGTGAGCTACAGCCAGACAATACGCGTGAGACAGCACACTGCTGTATCATATTCAGCCAGCTGTCGATCAGTACTCCCAGGTCCCTTTTGGCCTGGCTGTTCTCCAGCCACTCTGACCCCATTCTGTAGCACTGCATGGGGTTGCTGTGGCCAAAGTGCAGCACCCAGCACCTGAACTTGTTAAATGTCATCATGTTGGACTCCACCCATCTGTCCAGCCTGTCAAGGTCTCTCTGCAGAGCCTTTCTACCCTCTAACAGACCAACACCTGTTCCCAACTTGGTGTCATCTGCAAATTTACTAATGGTGGACTCAATCCCCTTTCTAGATAAGATTCACCCCATCTAGGTCCAGCAGGCCAGATGCGTTAAAAGTTGCCCCTTGATCAAAGAATCCAAAATTCCACTGCTGGCACCATCCCTTGAGCCATTTGTTGATGGCATGGGTTCCCTTGTTCCTTTCAGCGCACACCCCTGCCACTGAGGGAAGTGAGCAGAACACCACTTGAGCTCCTGCCCCATCAATCAATTGTCTGAGGGCGTGAATTCCTTTTGGATTGTCCTGGTGCCCTTCTTATCAACCACGTTGCTGCCAGCTTGGATTACCAGTAATGGGTAACCCAAGCTCAGGACTATTTTGTAAGTCTTCAGACTACTGCATTTTAGCTGTTTAGTGGCTGGTACAACAACACTTGAATCGTTCTAGAAGCAGGAACTTTGTAGACAGGACTGGAACCACTGCAACCAAGGCAACCGACAGCCAAAGCTAAAAACGGTTAGGGTAAAAATAAATGTTCTGTCAAGTGTACTTGTCATATTTAGCAGATTTAGAACCAGTTAATCATTCCTAGAAGTCCAGAAATCATTACAATTATTTCCAGCTTTGTCAAGAATCAAGGAAATGCATTCCATTGTAACAATTCCAATGGCTGCTAATTTTACAGCACCATATTTTTAAAAATTATTTCTGTACCCTCAACTAAATGACTGACTTGATTTTGATTTTTTTTTTTAAATATATATAAAATCTCCATTCAGTTAAGGAATCTTGCCTTAAAAGACAACTAAGAATACAAAAACCCTGGGAAAAGCCGCATACATGGATTTTAGTCTTTGTTTTCCTCAGCTGGTACTTGATAAGAAATCCCACAATTGTTCTATCAAGTCCCAGTTCTATCTGATATTAAGAGTCAAAGGCCCCCTTCCAACTTTCTGAGGCTCCCTACTACAATATGCTGAAGGTTTTAGAGTTGGGAACAGTCATTATAAATTATTTCCCTAATTTTTCTTAACAGAGTGGATTATGAGCAGAAAGGAGCTTGAATACCAGCAAACCTGCTTCAGTTAACTGAAACCATGCACTTTTCCTAAAAGCTACACAAAGAAAACCCCATGAAAGTAGTATGTACTGTTTGTACAAGCCTAGAATAAACAGAACAGTGAAAGTATACAGAATGATTCCTTTCTTTTTTTATACTTTATCAAATACTTCAGTCCTATCAGGTTGCTTTTAACACAGTCCCCTTAACTACTGTTTAATCTGTGTCCTTTAGACACAAAAACATTCTAAGCTTTCTTTTAATTACTAGCACGTGTTAAGTGATATCATAATATGTATTCTACAGACAAAATCTACTAAGGAAGTCACCTTAATGCAAAGCTGTACTCCAGAGATAATTTCAAGTTGTGAATTGTGTACTACACCACAAAGGGCTACAGTGGCTTATAAGTCACTACTTTATCTTCCTAAGGCTCTTTTCATCTTACAGAGCAACACTGACATGGATTCACTTATGTCACTCAGAAGACTACGTACAGCCTTTGGTGCAGAGCCTCACACACCAAAGCTCTTTCTGCTGTTCTGAACCATTTTCCTAGAGTGAGTCTGTCCCTGATCCTATTTGGCTATCCACACTACAGCTGACCTTTGAAAAGGAGGATTAACAGGTGTTTTGGCTGATAACAGACTTCAAAGGCCTTTTACAGGTCAGGTTTTAACTAGAAAAATCTTTAACCACTAGTCTTCATATTTGTGCTTAGGGAGAAAACTGTCAGGCCAAGTGCAAAGGAACATGACTTTAGAAAAGATGATCTTCCATTTGTTGCAATCAAGGCTTCATAAACTCAGTAACTACAAAAGACTAAATGTGAATTCTTTTTTTCCTTCTAGTAGTCCCTGCAGTATATCCAGAAGAACCCAAGTTCTCACATTTGTATCTATAGAATGAACTCGTACCTAATCAAGGGGCAGTAGTAGTTGTTTATTTAGCCCATGATGAACACAATACATATTCAGTAAGAATAAGGCATTTCAATTCATATTTCCCTTAAAGTTCCTCATAGACTCTCTGCAATTTTTAAGTTAGCACCATGTATAAAAAGACAGACTACACTAATTTACAAGGTTGATCTACAAGAGCCTTTGAGCCAAGTCTACGATAATTCTGCCTGCCCTTCCCCCCTCCTGCCCGTCCTGTGATTTACCTGTATTTAAGCTTTCCACTCTTAGAGGGAGACCAGATTGGGCCACAGCAACAAGTTTCAAAGCAATGTAAAATTGACTTCTTCCAAAATAGCCAAGTCTTGTTGCACCACAGAGCTCCATGATCTGAAAACAAAATACAGTTACTTGTACAATGAGGTTTAAAACACGAATAGAGGCAATCTCATACATTAAACAGCACCCCACCTTGCATAAAATGCTTGTAACTGCTTCCTATACACAATCTTACAGTAACAACTTTATGTGCAACCTCTAAATATTATGTGACAGGAGTCAGAGTATGCAAAAAAAGCAAAAGCACCATGTCTAAAACTTATGTTTTTCTCAATTATCCACATTTCCTTTCACCTACGCTTTAGAGGTTCTGCTAAGTTGATAAGGCAGAATAAGAGACAATAACTGAGTCATGCTCCTTTAAAAAGAAGGCAAACAAACAACTTTTCCCCAAAAATAATTTTATAAAACCCACCAAAACCAAAAAGGCCAAGAGAGCAAATCATAAACATCCTATGTTGCTATTAGCTATTCTGTCACAAGTTGTATCACTGAATCATAGAACCATTTTGGTTGGAAAAGACCTTTTACGGTTGAGTCCAGCCATTATCTACCTATGAAGCCTGGTGCAAAACCATGTCCCTCGGCACCACATCTATGCATCTTTTAAACACATCCATGGATGGCAACTCAACCACCTCCCAGTAACTGCAACATAAAACATCATTCAACATTTCTAGTATTATATTGATGTAATCCAGAAACAGAAAACGAAGACTTCAATTTTGAGAATTATTTGGAACAGTAATGAAAGAGAAACAGTCTGCCTCCAAACTTCCCCCTAAAGAATTTCAGTGACAAGGCTAGAATTTAGGAAAGAGCTAGACAGTTGCAAATGATACCTTCTAGCCTCTTCTGATATAGGTTTGATAAAACTTAACCTTCAACTTCTAAAACAAACCTATAAAGCATTCATTCAGTCCACAAAAGTATCCACACACATGCGTGGATTTCAGCATTGAAGGATAATGCAGAACTTCAGGTTCCCCAAACAATGCCACAGATGCTGTTTCATTTAAGAAATACAACAAAGTGGTGTTCTGTTGGGACCTTTACAACTACTCAAAGAAAGGGTTAGCTTCCTCAGCACCCTCAGAGGTGCCCCATCTAATCTCACAAGCTTGAAACTGCTCAAAAGATCCACCAATCTTCTTGTAGTACTAATAATTTCTCTCCTCCTCCAACTCCACAAGGAAAGAAGTGACTGTAAATTGAGAGGTAACAACTTGAACAATAAAACTTTCTGGCATGAACATCTAAAGTAAATTGCCTGTACCCAGCCTAATGTCCAAAATAACTACACTGAGTTTAAGTATCTGCCAGAATTAGAGCGATGAAGATTAAAGAGACAGATAGCAATTAAAACCAGTGTGATAGCAAAAAACCACTCTTTTTGAAGCACTGTATACCGGAAGAATGATAAACATCCACGTACTTGACTATGCCCAACACAGAAAAAGCTTGTGGATCCAGTGGCCTAGCACTGACACATGAATAATTGAGCAGATTCTGGAAAAGCTTCTTGTGAAAGGAAGCAATGACACATGCATTTGGAGCCTATGGTATCATTAAACAACAAAAGCTTTGGTCAGTTTGAAAGCTAGTGTTGGACTGGAAATTATCTTGTTTGGAGTTAATCAGTACTGCCAGATTGTAAAAAAAACTTCAGTTACAAACTGAACTAATAATTAAGCTACCATGACAGATAAGTATTAGAAAGACAAGCATGGATTCAAATTAAATAGATACAAATGCAGAAAACATGCCAGATCTAAGTATCAATAAAAGGAAAAGGCTAAGGATATAAAAGAACCCCCACAACTAATAAAAAAAGAAAGCTCTTACACTGCTAAACAACAAACTGTCAAATTCACCCACAGATAGCCAGAGAAGTCCTGTATTTCAAGCAGATTACAATCCAATCAGAAATACAACTGAAGGTTGAAGAAAATAATTAAATGCAAACACCTAGTGGAGACTTCTCTGCTGCCAAAACGTTTGAACACACTCAAAACAGCCAATCTATAATCTCCCTGAAGGAGGATTTAAACATCCAACAGGTAATAAGCTACATTGACTGGGGGGGGGAAATAATAAAGTAATCAAGGGATTGCTTCTCCAAGATCTGCATTTAGTGCTTTCATCTTCTTAGAAGGAGATGGGATAAGAAACTTCCTTAAACTCTTCAAGGATTGCAGAGCCATCTTCAAGACAAATACTCCAACATCTCCTTAGATATGAAGATCCTGAGGTCACACTACAGCAGTTAGTCGGATTAAGGCAAGCAACTCTGAAGCTCCAGTATTGCTAGAAGCTGTTGATACAAACAAAAGACAACAAACCCAAAAGGAACAAACAAAACCCCCCACAAAACAAAAACACCAAAGCACTACTCAATACAGAAGCTGTAAATTACAAAACTGCACATGCAGCCATCACACTGAAGTAACAGCAGCATCAACAATACCAGAAGTTGGTGCAGATCAGATAGGCACAGGAAAAAGCATGTTGACAAATGACACCATTTCAAGCACGTAGTTTCTACAACTCTTACAAGTTTCAAATAAGAGGTCCTTGAACTTGGTAACATTTGTGAACCAAACCCACCAAGGCTGGAGAACCTTTAAAAATTCCAAGTCAAGCAGAAAAAACACATCTCTACCAAATGCGATGAAACACTTTCCAGAACTCAGAAAGCCTCTCTAGGAGAGTTTTCCAGAATATCACAGCCCACCTGCCCCCAGGTTCTTCTACAAAACAAATCAAACACATCACCTGTAAGCATTATATCCACAAAAGCACAACAGTATTTAGGCAGGGATGACTTCAGTGCTAAAACAATAAATGAAGCAACATGCATGCCACCTACATATTAAAGATTAAAAAATTTACTCTCTTTGTTGACAGTTACTGAAGTACCCACTGTTCCATACCAGAGAGTGGTAAGAGGCAAGACCTTACGGCAGTTTTAGAAGGCTGGAACTTACAACACACATGGTGTATGCTGGCAGAAGGGAGCAGCAAACCAGCTCATAGCAGGATCTTTTGTAACACCTCATCTAAACTATGACATTAACACAAATCTATCCACTAAGGATGAGTAACAAAAAAACCCACATTCATATGAAGTAAGAAAGAACTGGGATTCTGAATATACATTTGGTCCTGCTTTTATTAACAAATTCTTCATTTGGGCATTCTAGTTGTCCTACTGTGACTTGAATTTTCATATTTGTATTATTGGTGTACTTAAACCCTACAGGGAATCATAGAATTCCTGCTTGGAATCACCTGCTTGGAAAGGTCCTTGAGATAATCCACTCCACTTCCCTTGCTCAAAGCAGGCTCAGCTACAACAGGTTGCTTAGGACCACGTCCAGTTGGATTTGGAATACATCCAAGGAGGAGGAGACTACACCCTCTCAGAGAAACCTCTTCAGGTGTCTGATCACACTTACATAAGAGATTTTTTCCTTTACATGTAAATGAAACAAGCACCATGAAAATATCATATAAAGAATGCATCAGAGATGCAAAACAAATTTTCATATTAGACAATATCTGATACAAATTTGAGTTAAATCAGACCACATGAATATGCTTGTCCTTCGATATTTAGAGTTTTACTGTGCATATTGACAATAACCTTAAAATCAAAAGCAAGAAATTCATTTCTTTCTGAAAAAGGTCACAGTTACTTCAGCTAAAAATGCCAACAAATTAAAAAGAAAAAAAAATTGGCATTCAGTTCTAGGTTATTTAATCCAAAAGTAACCAAGTAGATTGATTTTGATTCACAGTTTAAAATGAAAAATCTTATCACGTCAACAATGTTATTTATGTCCCTTATGCAGCAATACATTGATGACAATTCCAAAGCTCTCTACAAACTTAAGCATTAAATAAATCTGACAGGATGTTTTCCAAACCAGAAGTTTATTACAATACAGTCTCAAATTGGGCACTAGAGTATGCTGTAGTACAAAGGCTCCTGAAGTCATGTAATCCACTCACATCAGCTACAACAAAATTTATCTGTATCTCTACAGTGTAATGAAACCTGGAGCTGTATAAGGAACGTTTAAAATAGGAAAAAATCTAATCATTGCTGCTATAGCAGGAAAAAAAAAAAAGTAAATCTGACCATCACTACATACCAATGAAAAACTACTTGCTTTATCTAGGTTGAATAGGTTCTTTCCTAGTAACTTGTGACCTTCTAATCTTGTTACTCTTCAGCCACTGTTCAACAGATCAATTCCCGCCATTTCACTTATCTCAATCTGCCTCACTAATTGCAGACCAAAGCCTGACAGTGTTCTAACTACAATCTCTCACCTATCAACTGGACAAAGCAACACTGATTAATTATTCATCAATTTTTAACTTTCCTTCAGAAAAACCTCACTTCAATGGTACCTTTTCTCAAATGCAACAGTTGACAGCCCTGAGCAGCAGAAAGAAGACAAGAGAACTGACAAAGATCCTCCTTTTGATGAGTTATTTTTAACCAAGTCAAGTCTCTGACCCAGTTCTCTGCAAGGCTCTAGAAATGCTGGCACATAGTGACACACAAGGAAAAAAAAATAATAAAAGGAGACCAGACAAAAAAAATTCATTAGAAAGTCCAAGTATCGCTCTGAATTCTGTTTCAGCACCAACAGCACAGTGTGACAAACACTTAAACAGTCTTAGACCTATCTGAAGACCATTTGTTAAATGGATTTATAAAGGACATTGAGAACTACTACATTTAATAAGTGTAAAGAAGTAAGCATTCATGTGCTGAACACCAAGTATAACATTACCTCTAATAAATACCTTTATCTCATTAGGTACTTAGAAAGCATAGCAGTAAATATAGCTAACTACTTGATATCATGTGCTTGGGAATTCTTAGTGTATTTGGGACATTGTTGTACTTTGTTGTGTAACAAATAGTAAAGTTTCCTTTTAAGTCTTACAAACTGTTTCATGAAGATGGATCTCTGTCAATGCCACAAACCTGGCTTAGGAACACAGACCTTTAATGAAATAAAGTCAATAGTACTGGAGGACTTCCAAGACAACACACTTTCTGGCAACAAACTATTTAGAGTCTCCTACTGTCTGAGCCTCTCCTTATACTTCTCCACCCTTGATTTTCAGACTGCACACATCCACCATTGAAGTAAACTGCTAAAATACCAACAGGGAGAAAAAGCTGAGTAGCTCTGACAATTTTCTGTAGATACTTAGAACACTTTCTCATTCCACAGGACATTTCAGCTTCAATTAAATGAAATTTCAGAATTAATCACACCAGAAATAAAGAATTAGCTATTAAAAAAAACAAACCAAACCAAAACAAACCCAGTATTCTAAGCCTCAGAGGAATGATTCTGCCCTTGTATTTTGAGATCTGTTTTACCAGGGTGTCTACTCCCTGAGTAAGTGGTGGCAGATGTGGAATCATGCTTCCACTGTTAGCAGAAAAGCAGAAGACAGAAAGCACTGAAAATTTAACTCTGATTTATGACAAAGGTGTGTGATATATACACATCTTGGCAAATGACTATGTTGAACACACCAAAAAAAAAAAATTCATAAAAATTTCACCTATTCTAGTACTTTTAAGCCAGCTATTTTAGGTCATTCCTGATCTCAACCCATTTCAAAAGCAGTCTGCAGCATCTCCGGTTGTTCCTGATAGCATGTATGCTTGTGGTGGATTAGCCTCACTTATCAAAGACACTTTCTAATGCAGTAGCTTTGATTTTTCCATTTGCAATCAACATTTGTGGTCCAGGTAACAGCTCCTGCAAAGGCTGTTACAAGCCATACACATGGATCTTACCTGCAGAGCTCCACAGCTCAGCAATTCCCGTGTTGATTTGGTATTACATTGTAACCAAAGTACAAAGATGAGGCAGGTGCACCCTACACTCAACTACAAAAAAAGTTCAAGATACCAGTTTAAAGGGGCCATTTCTCCAAAGATCTAGAGCCATAAACTGTCCCATTTGACTATAACTGAAAACCAAATTATTGCCAGCTATCCTCCAAAAAAGGACAGAACAAAGAGGCATATTCCTTTCTGACATGTTCAATAGCACCAACAAAGGAAAATCCAGACAACCAGATGAACACTCACTCAGAAAGGAGCTACTGCTCTCCCAAGTAAAAAGTGATAGCTGAAATACCTCAAGGTAGTGTTTCTCTTTACTTTCATTAAGATTCTCTCTACTGCTATTCTGGCAGAGCAAGGTGTTTGTGAGAGGCACCTTACAATCAGTAATGCCAATAAAGAAGCAAGATATGGAAATAAAAGTAACAAAATCTGAAACAGAAAAGACAGCCTAGGGACCTGTGAGACCCATTAATCATTTTTGACACACGTAAGCTATTTTAAAAGTAGATATTCCACATACCTGTCTCTTCTTACCATGCAATTTTACTTACTACCAAACCTAAATTGTGCTCTCAGCTGCACAATTCCTCATTCGTGAGCACTAGCTATTGCTCATCTATCTGATCCCACAGCATGATTACTCCATTTGGTAAGCCAGCAAAAAATTATTGTCTTAGTTATCTGCCCTTTTATTACATGCAATCTGTCCACTGTACAACCAACCAACACCTCAGCAGCTACAAAGCACATGGGAGCACATGGGAACACATGGCTGGTAGTACAAGTTTGCTCGTCTCTAAACTCCTTGTAAGGCTGCAGTCTCAAGAAAATTGTATGCTTTGCTTTTAGGAGGGGCAGAAAATGAAGAAATGAGGCATTCTTTTGACACATTACGAGCACTTTTTAACTCCAACTTTTTTGCCTTGCCCAAAGTTGTCCTCAGAAAGATATATTCACACATCAAGCTAAGAACTGCCCTCAAAACAAGGGTATCTCCTTTTTCCTGGTGCCGCCATGAAAGGTTCAAGCCATAGAAGACAGACACTCTAGCAAGAAAATTCAATGCCTGAGCCAGACTGCTGATTTGAGACTCCAAGAGGATTCTGTAACACTGGTGGGATTGTATCTTCTAGAACGAGCTATAGCAGGCAAAGTATCCATATAAACACCAAGAACACAGCTAGCCTCAGCAGACACTGGAGAGAAATTTTACAACAATAATATATTTAGCATATTAAATTATTAGTTAAATAAGTTGTGCAAGAGAGGTCACATAGGGTTTTTAAATGTTTTTTATTGTGGATGCTCCTGCCATGAAGTATTTAGTTGTATATTTTTCCTGCAAAATTTCTTTAAGCGCTAAATGCTGAAGAGAACAGCATTTATAGACACATTTTAATTCCTTTTGGACCTCCTTTATAACTGTGGCATTCCAGTGACTGAAATTCCTTACTAGTAATTGTTTTTTCACTTTCCCCATTTTAATATTTTCTGCACACATCACCTTCCATCACTATGCCAGAAAAAACATAAGACAAAAAACCCTGAAAGAATGAACACAAGCTTCTGGCTTTTTGCTAATGTCAAGTGAAGACTAAGGCATTCTCAGATCGTAGTATTAGTGGTCATGCTGTGGCCTGGCCAAATAGTACTGCCCTGATCTGGTCTTGTTATGCCTGAGCACTTCCACACAAGTTTACCTGCAGCTGCTGCACCCACTGCTTTACACTGCTTTCCCATCTTAATCTGTTTTCTTCTGAGCAATCTGACCAACGTTAGTCACTTGGCTCTGCACTGCTCTCCTCCCAAGTAAGGCCTACAACTATTAACAACCTGTCTATCAAAGTTTAAACAAACCACAGTTAAAAGTTATAAAATCCACACATTTAGAGAGTTATATTTTAAATTCAGAACAGAGCTTCTAACACCACTATAGACATTTTATTTCCAAAAAGAACAAGTCATATGCACTACTGCAGTAAGAACAGACTTTTCTACAAAATTAATGACTAACAAACAGTCAGGAGTAAGTTAGCACCTAATGCTTAATTCTACACAGCTTGGCCCTGTCACTCTTTTCAGGGATTACAGAAGTTGAAAGATGTATTTGAAACCAAATCTACTCATTGCTCTGTTACCATACTTCATGAGCACTTTAGATGTCAGAAGTCAATTATCTCAGAAATTCAGGTCTGACTGTCACCTTTTTTCCCCATCAAAAGCCCTTTAACCCATCAAAATACAGCTCTTCTGCACAGACAAGCATGCCTGAATTTTATAGGTTTGGGTTTTCTGTGCAACAAGTGCATGGGGTAATTTACCTCTTTAAACACCAACCCTGGTTGGAAAAACAACGAAGTCACAAATATGATAATCAGCTCAGTACACTAATTTAGAAAGAATGACACTGTTGGCTGAATAATAACTCTAAGATCTAAAGAAATTGTAAGGAGAAAGAACAAGCAAAACCTAATCATCACTGGAACTCCAACAAGAAAAAAGTCAGACAGTCAGAATATTGCTCCCACACTCACTTCTGACTAAACCTGAGCAAAGAGCAGAACTCAAATCTGAAGACTAGGAATTCTACAAGAAGGACTAATCTAAATGGCTAATATTTATGACCTAAGAGGTGTGAAGCTTGTCTGTAAAGGCTAATGTCTTGAAAGCCAGCAAACATAGTTGAAAATTCAGAGACTGCCAGCAAAGTCCTATAATTTCCTAGTATCTGCAGTAATATTTATTAGACTAAGATGAAGGCGTATTTCCCACTTTTCACTGGCAATGGGTGAAGTGCTCAAAGCTTGCAATACCAAAGAATCATCTTTTACAAGCAAAAAATATCAAGTTCACAGTTCACAATTCTGTGCAGGTTCCTTGATTCTAAGACAGCTGGATTTGCCAAAGGCCCTTGTATTTCTGGATAGATTTCAGAATTCTATCCAGTCATGTCAGGAAGGATATTAATCATCCCTGCTGTCACCTGACAACACATTTAAAAGAAAAAAATAAAACTGTTTTCAAACAAACCTGAGCTGTGCTACTTGAAATTAGCTGAGTTCTTGCTAGCACATGTAATTATGAAGGATTTACTATATAAGCAACTATACAGCAGGAATCCCAGTCAAGGCATTCAAGGGCTGAATATAATTACACTGAGAAGTCAGTCAAACATAAATGTAATTTTAACAGACTTAATCTACACTCCTGAAGTTCTGTTATTAATTTCTTGCCTTTTGTTTCACAAACAATTATTATTCTCTGACTAAATGCTGCTGAGATACGAAGCTACTCAAACTAATTAACTGCAAAGGGAAAGTAGTTTGCAACCTTTGAGAAGGTAACATCCTTAAAGTGAACATTTCTACCAGACTTCTGCAGAAAACTCAAAGCACAATTCACAGGATGCAAAGCAGACAAAGTGCCATTTCTGGCTCAGAAAGCAGACAGCTTATATATCTCATCATTACAGAGAAACAAAATGAACCTACTGCTCAGCCAAGAGAAAAGAATACTGCAGTAACATTTGAGGGGGGAAAAACCAAGCAATTCACAAAGTGGGTATTCTTAACTGCAGATCCAGGCACTGTTTGTATTTACAACAGATTCCTAACAATTCTTATTTCCTAAACAAGAACTGAGTTATGCTATAACATATACACAAACATCCCTCAAACATACAAATACTACATATAAAATGTATACATAAATTATGTATGATAATAATCATAAAGGTTACAGACTCATCTGCTTTATGGTGCTCAGGAAGAAACTCCTACGAATTAGTAAGAAAAATCCTACAGTTACACATTTCTACACCAGAAAAGGCCTTAGCTGTGAACATTGTCTCCAAAGAAATTCCATTTAGTTTTAAAACAACGGCAAGTAGAAAACCTCTGAGCTCTACAAAACAGACAACAAATCCAAAATGTTTTGGTTTGACAGGAATGATTTCTTTTTGAAAATTTGGGATTGTTTACAGATTAGGTAGAGGTTAACATTAGGAGAGGAATACATCCGTGTTTTTTAAAGATCTAAAGGTGCTATGTAATTTTGAAGAGACTCCAGATCCAAAATGCTGAAGGGAAGGAAGGCAAGTAATTTGACACATGTAGGGAATTCCAGCTTCTTATCCCACCAGTTCTGAAAAGATAATAAATTCAGCAAATTAACCAGAACAAGATTGAGTCTGCCACATGTCTGCACCTCCCAGGTAATCCTAAGCATAACTTCAGCTTCCATTTGCAGTTGTCATTCAGAAATTGTAGTTGATGAACAAGGCTTTGTGCTAAGAGCATGGACTTTACAAGAAAGCAGCTGCATCACAAGCATGTCCTTCCTTATGACTTTTGATGTGAAGGCAGCAAACTGACAGACAAGGCAGACAACCAGAGACAGCAACTTTTTCCATCCCATGTTCCACATGAGAACAATCAAAACTAATGCCTGTAGACTCCTCAGAACTAAAAAAAAACAAAACAAAAAACCACACCCCAAACACACACACACACCCCCCAACAAAAAAATCTCAACCACCTTGGAGTTGGCTTACAAGGATCAAAATTAGGCTTTACACTAGGTTTTGAACAGGCTAATGCAAGTATATTGGAATTGAAGACTCTCAAAATAATTGTACAATTAATAATTTCAAAGACTTTCTAATACTAAATTTGAAGTCAGGTAACATTGCTGTACAATGTCAACAAATTCACAACATGTTTTTTGTCTCACTCTAGCTTTTACAAGGAACTTCACTATGAGTACCAAGAACTGACTTTAAGAGTATATCTACATTAGTGTTCTAGGTGAGATGTAAAATGTGCTTTGAAAGTCAGTTTCCTGATCATACTCCCAGCTCTGCCTCATACTGTGCAGCCACTCCAGAATAGGCAACTAGCTGTCTTTTGTATGAAGCTCACCTAGAAAATACTCTCTAGGAGTGCAACCAAATGCTAATGTTCAGTCTACAAAATCAGGCCAGAACTTTATCAAAGGAAAACTTCTCCAATAGATACACAGGGCTGACTGCAGCTTATCAGTATGACTTGTGTCATACTACTTGCTAATACTGATGCACATTCAACTAAGCCATAACTCAGGCAGCTGAGTCAAGTGAAAAGTAACTTGACAAAACTCCCTAACTTTTGGTTGAACAAGCTCCCTGAACCAGCCCACTGTCTGTTCAAATGAGTGTCACTGCCAGCATAAGGCAGTTCCAGCTTCTAGTGGTTTAAGCTACCACGAAACCCACACTAGGTCACAACTGAAATATCTAATTGCTCAAGAAAAAAAGAAAGTTCTCTTTTACTCCAGCCGTGTTTCCTTCCTTGTGCCAGCACTGACATTCATTCAGCCTCACTTTTAACTGATACATAGTTAAAAAAATCAACAAAAAGTTGTGATTAATCTTCTGTCTGCACAGACCCTGATGACAGCATACAACAGCACTGGCTAGCACTTTGCAAGGAGAAACAGCAGCAGGAACACACGGCTGGGGGAAGGGGGAGAACTGAACCACCTACTTCAGCAGCAATTCACCACTAGATTGGTTTAGCTGCAATGTGAAACCACACCCTGAGAGCAATTTAAAGACTCATGTAACTGTTGTGAAGTAGCTGGACTTGTTCTCCCAACACACTTTTATCCATTGTTTTATGCAAATCCTGATTTCAGGGATGTGCACGAAAAAGCAGAAATATGGGTTAATAAAGACTGGTATCCTCACATGTGTGGTTAAGGTAACACCTCCAGTGTAGTGTTTCTGTTCCAGCAATAAGGCTGCCCTTTTGTAGATGTGCACCAAGTGGATAGACAGCTTTTCTTTCACATGGTTTTGTTGCTTTGTGAGCATATGATTTGTATTCAGCAACCATAACTGTTCCTATTTTCCAGAGATTCATTTATTCCCATTTAACAGTCAGCTAACAATGCCTCTTAGAGACAGAAATGAGAATGATTAGGAGCAATTACCCACATGTACTAACTTTTCCTGCTGCAAGACAGGTATCTCACAAACGTAACTCTTGGCAGGAGCGGTTGCATGTATATCCAACCTTTAAGCAACAGATTTGCAAGCAAAACAAGTTACAAATCTAAAAATGCAAATATCACACATTTTCATTTCTAGCACTCAATTCTAAATTATTCAGTAGTATGGGTCTGTAGATACCTTTGAAGAGGGACAACGTTGAGGTAGATCCTCAGGACTACTTGGTCCTGGCAAGTTTGAAGATTGGTACTTTTGCACTATGTTTTGCACACCTAACAAGGTACTTAGCATTTGCATGGCTATTACATTTGTACTCCAGGATTATATAAGCATTGGGTAAATGAATCGAGCTCCTTTCCCCACAAGCATCAAGTGCTTCAAATGAACAGGTAAGAACACAGCACTATGCAGTCAAAAGAAAATTCTATCTTCTCCACTGGGTTTCCTTATTTGTTAAACTACACCATCTTGAAGTTTTAGTTACATAGTCACAGCTTACAAAATGTTAAATGGAATTTCTCGAAGAAGCCCTCATCCAGTGTGTTCCTTTGTGTGTTAACCTGAGGTACAACCACACCTTAAAGAGAACATAAACTAGACAAGTAGATTCTCTTGCTCACAAGTACAAGGCACTTTACAGGTGACCAACAGTGATTGCATGAGGCACTTTTAAGGGGTCAAACTGCTAAGGGCATTTTGAGTTTCTTTGTATTATTTACAGTCTCATTCCTGAGGCAATCTAATATCTTGTTTGCCATTTTAACTACAAGGTTTTCCTTAAGATCACTACAGTGATAAGCAAGGTCTGTCTGCTTCTTGAGTTAATGTATTTAGAACCCATGGAATGATGTCTGAATAGTTTCTCTTCTTCAGATGCAATCTAATTTGCAAGAAAATATCTGACCTTCTCTGCAACAGATAAGGACATAATGTGGCCGTTTACATTTAAAATTCCAAGTCTTTTCAAGCTTTTGTACTAAATCCTTGCAGAAAGCAAAAATCTCTAGCACTAGCCTGCCTTATCTATACAACGATTTAGGCAAGTTCTATGGAAAACAGATTTAAAATACAACAAATATGTAAACATTCACTCTCCTGGGATGATTTTTCCAAAATCGGTTGGTCACACAAAAGAGATGTAGTGTGTGGCCCTGAGAAACTTCACTCACTGAGCATGCAGACTCTCTTATCATCAAGTCCAGTCTAACAAGTCATCAAGTAAGATATTACTAGTTTTACCAGTAATATGCATTTGTTATTCATCCCTCTTCCACCTTCTAGCATCTTAAACTATTTTAGCTACCCGAGCCCAAAACACATCAACAGTAATCCCAGTTACTGCTGAAGTATTCTCCTAAGTCTGGTACTAAATTGCAGGATGCTGAAATTTGTGTAATCTATTTCTGGCTACAGTAACTTTAAAGCTGTTAAAAAGGCTGCTTATCTCACTAGGATGAGGATGAAACTGCATAAAAGGCAGCATGGCTTTTTAGATAGTTTTACCCACAGCAGTTAAAAACTACATAAACTCTAAAGCACCGAACAACAACAACAAAAGGAACTGCAGAAGCAGCAAATTATTACAAATAGCTGTTCGTAAGAGCAGTTCACTGGGAATACTTTCCTCAAATAGTTACACATGGCACATCAGAACAGACTTTCCCTTCTGTAGGTCAACAGCTCTACAATACTGCTACTACTTTTCAGATATAATCTGGCAAGAGAATTAAGTGTGAAAACTGTACACATATGTACTGCATGTATAGGCTCATGTCGTTCCTAACACTGCATTTTTCATTGCTGGAAGTGTTCAGATGACTACAGGTAAGTTAATACCTGCTGCGTATCGATATCCAAAAAAGACTGCACATCTTAGGTGAAGTGGATCGGCATCAGTAGCACCTAACGATACAAACCCAGATTTCCCTCTATGCTGCTCTTCATCAGCAGACTGTGGGATAAATCTGACCCACGTCCCCCAAATCCGTTGGGATTCTCATGCTTTAGACAGCCTCTGCGACACGAAGCAAACAACACGCTTGCCTACCAGTTGCTGGACACGGCCAGCAGAGATTATCAGCAGCCCTTCCCAGCCCTGTAGACAGAGGCCCCACAAGTACATACGCGGGGGCCTGCTACAGTCACACTCAGCGCAGCAACTAGCTGCAGCCCCCGCCCTTCCCTCCGCGCCGGCGAGACTCAAGCCTTCTGCTCCTGCCCGGCCTCAGGTGGCCGGCTCCAGGGCCGGACAATAGCTCATGAGTATCCTGGCGGGTCCCTCTCCGGCCTCCCCGGCCCGCCACCGTTGGCGGGATGACCCCTGCCAAAGGGCTGCTGAGGCGGGCAAAGGGGTGAGGGCCGAGCTGCGGGCGGCAGAGGGGAGGGGCGGCAGCGCTGAGCGGGGCTGTCTCCCCGCGGGCACTAACGGCGAGGCGGTGCCCGCGCCCCCCCACTCCGGGAGCCCGCAACGGCTACCTGCATGACCACGTCGTTGGGCAGCTGCGCGGCGCGGAAAAGCTCCAGGACTCGCCCGTTGGACGCCACTTTCTTGGTGCTCTCGGTGTCGCAGTAGGAGAAGAGGTCGCAGTAGTAGCGCTGCTCCGCCTCGCTCAGCGTCAGGCCCTCCATCTTACACCCCGGCTCCGCGCGGCGCTGCTGCTGCTGCTGCCGCCGCCACCACCCCGCATCCAACGGCGGCGGCCCGGCTGGCGGTGTGGGTGTGCAGCGAAGAGCGCGCGAGGCTGCCTCGCGCGGCGCGGCCCGGCCCGTCGCGGGGGTGGGGGGAGGGGGGGAAAGCGCCGCCACCAGCCGCCGCCGCGCGCGAGCGGCTGCTCACACCTTCCCCCCACCAACCGCCCACCCGCTCCGCCCTCCCGCCCACACGGCGGCGCGCTTGCGCCTTCCCCCGCGCTTGCGCCGACCGCCCGGCGAGAGCGCGCCCCGGAAAGGGTGCAGGGAGAGAATGCCTAGCGCCGGGCGAAGCCGACGCCTGAGCACGACGGGGACCAGGTCCCCACCACACGAGCGGTGGTGGCGGAAGCGCCAGGCCTGGGGAGGCGGGGCTAACAGGGGAAAGGGCCAACAGTGTTCCCCGCGGTGGGGTGCCGACTCCCACAGCAGCACGCCCGTGACCGGGCGGAGGGTGAGGCTAGTAGTAGCTGTCCGGGCGCGCCGCCCCCTTTCCGGTCCCGGATGTGCGATACGGCCGAGAGTGGCAGCGCCCCCTATAGGCATGGCGGTACGGGGAGCGGGTGCAGAGACGCCTAGAGCTCTCTTCGGCGTGCTGTGCCTATAGCGCTGGGAGGCAGGCGCTCGGCTTCCGTGGGGAGCTCCTGCTATCTTCGGGACAGCGGAGTGGACGTCCCTCGCTGGCGTAGCTGTGACTGCCGCCAACTGCTCAGGGCCCCGAGGAAGCTCCCCAGGAAACCGCGCCGGGCTGGGTGGGCAACCCGCTTCCGCAAGGCTTCGCGGGTCCCTTGCCTCCCTTGGACGCTCCACAGCATTCAGCTCCTGCGGACCAGTCTGGAAAGCAGACGAGAGCAGGCCAGCTGCACCAGCGGGAGGGGATATGGCAGGGCTGAGCAGCATCCTTCCAGGGGGGTGCTGACACACGGGGTCATCCCCGCTACAAGTTCTCCTGGTAACTGGTTCCGCTGTAGAGGCCCAGCTACTTTTGGTTGCTACCCTCAGCTTGCTGTCTCACAACACCATGTAACGCACAACAAGGGGCCCGGATAAGAACGCTCTAGGTGTGTCAGTCAACTGAGAAAGGACAGACAGAGCTCGCTTCCCCTTCAGCCTGAGCTCCCCTCACTCTGCCCATCTCTTGGCTGTGTATTCCTGGTCTTGCTGTGTTTCCCTGAGTAAATCTATGCCCCCCCGATGCAATACGGTACCACTGTAAGTTCCCTCCAAGTAGCCTTGGTTTCTGGAGGGCACAAAGGACATATGCAGAATGCCACGATCTCTTGCTGCACCCTTCTGATTGTGATCTGATTTCAATTCTGCTATGGTGGCGGTCCACTATTTCATAATAAGAGGCACTCCTTCATTTTTAATTTCTCCTTTTTCCCTTTTCCCACTTCACCTTCCATCACAACTGTTTGTTTTTCTCTATACAGATTGTTGTTGTCAATTGCTCTAGTTCCTTTCAGCACTTCATCCTTTCTGCCTCTTAAAGTAATCATGTTCTGAACTTAGACACTGATCTTCCTTGCCATCTGCAACACACAGTATATCCCTTTGCTGTTAACTAAAGTTTCCAAAACCCACTGATACGATAGCTCATGGTTTACAAGCAAGAAGATCATCCCAGAAATGTGCCATTATCAAGCTTTTGTGACCCTGAGTGATATTAATGGTGAAACCACACACATTAGTCACATTTCTCAGTTAGTTATACAAATTGCACCATACTGAAGAAATAATTAACTTTTAAAATTTATTACCTGGTTATTAGGATTTTATAGACAAAATACCCAAGATGAGGTATCATTAGTGATACACTTTTGATACAGTGTATTTCAGCCTTTAGTACATGCAAAACTTGATTTAACATCCTTGAATTATGATTTGAACAGAATAAGAAGATGAACTTTTCTTTGCTCTTTAGGTATTGTGCCTTTTATTCTCTCTTTTTAATGTATCTTCTTGGAATTGAGAGCTCTGAATAGTTAAATACTATTCTGCGTCCCCCAAAATGCCCAATTATACTCTTATTGCCTGTGAAGCAACTCTTATGTGACATACATTAATATCACAGTATCACAGTATCACCAAGGTTGGAAGAGACCTCAAAGATCATCAAGTCCAACCTGTCACCACAGACCTCATGACTAGACCATGGCACCAAGTGCCACGTCCAATCCCCTCTTGAACACCTCCAGGGACGATGACTACACCACCTCCCTGGGCAGCACATTCCAATGACGAATGACTCTCTTGGTGAAGAACTTTCTCCTCACCTCGAGCCTAAACTTCCCCTGGTGCAGCTTGAGACTGTGTCCCCTTGTTCTGGTGCTGGCTGTTAGAGAGAAGAGACCAACCCCTTCCTGGCTACAACCATCTTTCAGGTAGTTGTAGAGAGCAGTGAGGTCACCCCTGAGCCTCCTGTTCTCCAGGCTAAGCAGTTATGCTTTTAAGAGATCAAAGTTAGAGAAAATCATCATCATCATTGGAAAAACAAATCTAATGACCCACATGGATGGAAGTACAAAGTTGTTTTGCTGCCTGTAACAGCGCTTAGTAACAAAGCCAAATTATGCATCAATAGAATATTGTTTTTTTAGGAAAGGAATACTTTCCCAACTTGATATGCAACCAGAAATATGTATGTCTGTTTCTACTAAAAAACCTCTGAAGTAATGTTTTATGGATTTAAGGGAAATGCCAGTTAAAATACTGCTCAGATTTCAGTATCTTTGTCAGATGTAAAATTACTATTGGTTTTAAAAATCTAGTTAGAACACATACTGAGACTCACTTCTAAAAATAAAAAGTCATACACATATGCAGGGTGTAGTCTTCATCAGCTGGGAGAGTTATGTCTAGGGTCTACCTGCTTCTGGTGGGCCTCTGAATCTCTTGAGTTCTTATTACAGTTAGTGGGTCTCCTGTACTACCTTATTTGCATTAAAGTAAGCTATGTGCTCCCACTTATGTTTTTATTTTATCAAAACACTTTCAAATAACTTGCAGCATTATTAAGTATGTATTTGGGTCTACTTTCCATCTTGCACCTGGTTCCCCAAGCTTAGAAGAATGGCCCCAAGGTTATTTGTCATTGCCTTTCTAAATTCTTCCGCATACATAATGCTGTAGAGCAGGTTTTACAATCTCTGCCAATATACTCCTTTACTTCCAGCTCATCAGGAGTTACAGGAACTTGTTCTATCCTGATTATTTAGTGGAAAGACAAGTAGATTAAGGCTAGAAATGAATGGGAGATGTTTAAAGTCTGATGTCTCAGACTTTAGAGCTGTTTTATTGCTTCTGCCTGATGTGTTTGAAAAAGAAGATGCCTTTGGTGGTATGGTATTTTATTCCCAGATAGAAGAGTATTTTGAGAATGGTATCGACACTTACCAATGCAAGAAGGCCCTGTTGTGCTTTTCTAAAAGCATCCCTACTTCCATTGTATACAAGCAATATTTTAATGCAAGTATAGCCACTCTGCAGATGTTTGTACTCATACGTTTGTATGTATGTTCTCTGTACTACAATTTACAACCTCTTTCTAACCACCCTTGGTGTTTACATTCTTGCAATTATGAAAAACATCTGTTTGTCATATGGTGAGATTTCACCTGCTGCTGATTTTACCTTCTACAAAATGCCATCCGTATTTCAAAGAACTCTGTTCTACTAGTCCTGCTGGGATTGTTTCTCCATCAGAAGGACATCCCAGGCTATAGCGAATGAAAAGAGTCCTTTCCATGCAGAGCCATGTAGCAGACAGTAACAAGGAAGGGGATGCTGTACAAGGGGAGTGCCTTTGCAAGGCACATACCAAAAGGGAAAATAATTACTTCTTTCTCAGCAGCTTCCAAAGTATGTTGTGCCATCACTAAAATATGTATGGAATCCTGGCTGTAGACATCTACTATCTGTGAAGCATTTAATATTTCTCTGTGTAAGTTTCCTCAGTGGAGAATGAATAATAACTTTTCACAGAATCACAGAATCACACAGAATCGCCAAGGTTGGAAGAGACCTCAAAGATCATCAAGTCCAACCTGTCACACAGTATCACAGTATCACAGTATAACTAAGGTTGGAAAGGACCTCGAGGATCGTCGAGTCCAACCTATCAACACAGACCCCATGACTAGACCATGGCACCAAGTGCCACGTCCAATCCCCTCTTGAACACCTCCAGGGATGGTGACTCCACCACCTCCCTGGGCAGCCCATTCCAATGATGAATGACTTGCTCGGTGAAGAACTTTCTCCTCACCTCAAGCCTAAACTTCCCCTGGCGCAGCTTGGGGATTTCCATATAATTTTCTATATCATTTGCCATTGCATCTGCTCTCCTTTAAGCTTTTAATTGGCACATATCTTGGCATGGTCCTTGTGAAAGTTGTACATATTTCAAAAACTGCTGTCTTTTCTTTTTCATCCAAATATGTCAATTGATTAAAAGGAGTAAAAAGTCAAATGGAAGTCTCCAAAGGAAAATGTGATTAGAAAAATCAAAGTGGAAGATACTAAAAAAGAGAAACCACTACTCCTTTATGATTTTGGTAGATTTCTACATGAAATTTCATCTCAGCACAGCTATATATGTTTGCTAGGTTCCAGGAACGAATTCCTTCAGAAAATTAATTGAAGACAGAGTGCCTTTACATATTTACCTGAGCAGCTCAAAAGCCTGAGCAGCTGATCAAATCCCACCTCTTTTTACAGTTTATCCTTGTTTCTTCCAAAAGGAGACGATCACAGAATCACAGAGTGTTAGGGGTTGGAAGGGACCTCAAAGATCATCTAGTTCAACCCCCCTGCTAGAGCAGGATCACCTATACCAGATCACACTGGAATGCAACCAGGTGGGTTTTGAATATCTCCAGAGAGGGAGACTCAACAACCCCCCTGGGCAGCCTGTTCCAGTGTTCTGTCACCCTCACAGGGAAAAAAAATTTCCTCATGTTTCCATGGAACTTCCTACACCTCAGCTTCTCCCCATAGTCCCTTGTCCTGTCATTGGGCATCACCAAGAAGAGCCTGGCTCTTAGCACTCACCCTTTACATATTTATAAATATTAATGGTCTCTCATGCTTGCATGATATTACCATATATGTCTCTTACAAAAATTAAAACTAAGATTTGCACTATTGAAAGCCCCAGCTAGTTTGAAACCCCTCTTACACCTCCTTCATTACCTTTATTTACTTAGCTCCCACATCCCCAGATCCTTGAGTAGTTCTCATTGTTCTACTTTTTACTCTTTCCTCTTGCTCCCTGAATGTGGAAGTGCACTGTAACTTGCTGATGGAAAGGGATGTTATCCCTTCCTAATGGATCATTATTGCATTGAATAATGATCTCCATCTGGGAGGGTTCTTAATGGCTACTTCAGGAAATTTCTGACACATTACTGAATTTGTCAGAAAATGGTTACAAGATGGGAAGAAGTCCTGATGGGAAGAAGTCCTGAAAGCAAAATTTCACATGTCTGTTTCCCATATTACACATACACTCACCTCCTCTTCCTTTTCTTACACTTCTCTTTTAGCTGCATGTGTAAATGCATCTTTCCTTTTTGATGTCACTTGTTTTTAGTTTCCATCTTACTTATTTTTCCTTAACAGTTTTCAGCTATAATAAGTTACTCAAGGATTTTAATTCCCCCCTTTAATCTTTCTACATATTTCTTCCTTATACTAGCAATACAATCCTCTATAATATTGATAGTCTTGAATGTTCACACTCCAACTCACTTTTTCCTTGTGCTCTGGTACCTTCTTTATTCAGAATTCATCAGTTCATTATTTCATAGTGGAATTCTGCCTCTTGGTCAGAATTTAGCTCAGCCTGTTCTTTCTGCTGTTTTACATTAAGCTCAGTTTCCCAAGGATTTTAATCCCTTCCTTTTTGTCCATGTTGCCATGTGGGCTGCTCTTGACATGTTAAGATAAATAAAATGTAAAACTCCCCCTGTGTCTTATATTTGTTTAAGATAGCAACAACCTAGTTTATTTATTTTTCTCAAAGTCCTCTAGATCAAAACCATCCCATTTACTTTCAGATCTGCTTATTTTGTTAAAACCCCCCACATTTCTCTGACGTTTGAGTCAGGTATAGGAAAGATATTAAGAACGCTCTATGCTCCATCTGTAATGGCTGTAGGAAGGAGTCTAATAATTAAAGGCCTCTCTGTGTAGCTTTGCTTTAATATGTTATAGACTCTCATTTCTTCACATTTTATATTTTTTATGGTGTTTGTTGCCTGTCTTATCTTTTACTTTCTTTATTTTTTTCCCCTCTGAACATCTTGATTTATTTTGAAGATCTGCTTCTATTTCCAATTACATCTATTTATTCACATTTGTTGTCGGGGATTAGCAAGGGACGCCAGGAGCTGAGTGTGATGACAAGACAGACAGTGGCCATCATTGCTGACAAAAGTCCCATCCTGCCATCCCCCAGGCAGGGCACTGAGCAGGGCAGGCAGGGCTGTGATGCAGTGGGGCTGCAGATCTAGACAGGCCCTGCAGCAGGGCCTCAGATGAAGAAAGCTCTCCTGGGACAAGATTGGGCCTGGCTATGGCTGCCCATCCAACACCTGTTTTGCAGCTGGCCCTGACACTCACAGCCAAACCTCTACTTAAATTTAGGTTATTGCCCTCACCTTCATGTCCCTAACTTACATGTATTGTTGTAGAAGCTAGAATAATTGCATCACACTGAGAAGTGTAACTTTGCATTTACATTAGTGCACTTGGGAGCAGAAACTGATTTTGAGCTGGTAGCACTTTCATTACACTACCATTCCTATTCCCAGAAACCCCATTTTTTGAGTTCAGCAGTAAGATACATACAACATACACGAACTGAAATATTTCTCTTTGCCTTAAGATTATCAAAATGTCACAGAAGAAAGATACAGTTTTCCTCTTAGTGTATAAATATTCCTGAAGCACAGATCTTGCTATCATAACTTGTTTCAATTAGCACATGCTAATTGCAGTCCTGTAAAGTAAAATCAATTAATATTATCTAAACTAAATCTATTATTTGAGCATAGTGGAAATACACTCAATTAGCAGACATTCAAATATTCTAAAGAAATTATGTTTGTTTTTGAAACATCATGTTCTGTTCCAGTTGTTTTAGAGAGACTACATTTGGTAGAATTGAGGCTATACAGTGCTACATCTCTCTGAATTTAAGTGGAATCATTGCCAAGCATTTTATTTTTCCCTATTCTTCTAGGAAAAGGTTCAGATCTTACAGTTCTTACAGTTCTTTAATAGTATTAGAAACTGACAGGATGGAATTAGTACATATGCATAAATACAGAGAGAAAATTTACATCTTTTCCTATCCATGCATTTTTCAATCTGTTAACTTGTGTGTGCCCTTGTGTGTACTTCCCACCAGAGTCCTTTGCCAGGATTTGTGTCTGCAATATAGGAGAGAGAATACTCTGAGTGAATGAAGAAAGTATTTCTCTTTTACGGGAGGGTGAAATCAAAAGTAAAGAAAAACAGCTGTTTGCATCATTACTGTTCCCATGTCCCTTTTCTTTCAGGCTAAGAGCACTCTGAGTCTCTTATAGAGAAAATTATTTCATTAGAAAGTGATTAGAATGTGTAGTTGCCCCTCTGAATGGAAGTTGTGTCCTGAATTGGCGTCTCTCTGTATTCTAAAACAGATCAAACTATGGCTGTGATAAAAGGCGATGTTGGTTCTTTGCAGGAATTCGAGCATTGCTGTTACCTGGCTAAGGTGGCAACCTAGCTTGAACAGGTGCTAGAAAGAAGTGGGCTATTTCATCCTCCTCCTCTCCCGACACAGAGAGTGATGTACTAGCAGGTTTCTTCATGGCCAGCTTTGGGAGGTGTATGGGTAGTGTTTGTTTTCATAGGTGTCTTACAGAATCACACATAGAATCACAGAATCAACCAGGTTGGAAGAGACCTCCAAGATCATTAAGTCCAACTGATCACCCAACCCTATCTAATCAACTATACTGTGGCACCAAGTGCCTCATATAGTTTTTTCTTAAACACCTCCAGGGACATTGACCCCACCACCTCCCTGGGCAGCCCATTCCAATGGGCAATAACTCTTTCTATGAAGAACTTCTTTCTAAGATCAAGCCTAAACTTCCCCCTGCACAGCTTGAGACTGTGTCCTCTTGTTCTGTTGCTGGTTGTCTGGGAGAAGAGTCCAACCCCTACCTGGCTATAACCACCCTTCAGGTGGCAGTAGACAGCAATAAGGTCTCTTCTGAGCCTTCTCTTCCCCAGACTAAACAATCCCAGATCCCTCAGCCACTCCTCATAGGGTTTGTACTCCAGACCCCTCACGAGCTTTGTTGCCCTTTGCTGGACACGTTCCAGCAACTCAACCTCTTTCTTGAACTGAGTGGCCCAGAACTGGACACACCAGTACCCCCAGGTCACTTTCCTCCTGGCCACTCTCCAGCCACTCTTGTCCCCAGCCTGTAGTGCTGCATGGGGTTGTTATGGCCAGTGTGTAGAACCTGGCACTTAGATGTGTTAAAACACATGCCATTGGACTCTGCCCATCTGTCCAGCGTGTCAAAGTCCCTCTGCAGAGCCCTCCTATGCTTTAACAGATCAACACCTGCTCCCACCTTGGTGTCATCTGCAAATTAACTGATGATGGACTCAGTCCCCTCATCCAAATGGCTGAGAAACTGCAAGGACAAGCCATGGGCACAACATTTACAATTCTTTTGAAGAGGGTCTCCCAGGGATAGAAGAAATACCACTGGACAGCAAAACTGGGCTTGCTGGGAGCATATGGTGGGTTCATGCTTGCTTCCCCAGATCTCCAGTTACAGCTTGTTATCAAATAAGGGCAGAAACTTCTTGCACCACTTCCCACTTTATTCCAATGAAAAAAGCCTGGGACTAAAGTAGCCAAGAGTGGGCCAAATGTACTCAATAAGTAAAACCTTTCTCTTGTTTTTATTTGATACTTCAGCCACTCAAATGGTTGAAGACTTAGGAAAAATATCTGAGAGAAACTAAACAATGGTTTATTAAGATTTTGTGAGGAGGTTATTTATTAGTATAGTTTGGTCATATTATCTTACAAGAGAGAGAATACTTTGAATGAAGAGTTACTGTGTGTTGTATGAAAGAAAAAGGTAGCAGCTACCTTTGATGTACAACCTTTTTATCAATAAAGGCTTTTCTGGTATTGTCTGTGTACTACAAGAGCTATTTATGTATAATTAGATATCCAAATACACTAAATAGAGATGATGCACTCCAAGTGGCAGACCTCTTTTTTGAATGAGGCATAGTGAAAAAAGGAGGCAGGAAACAGTAAGAACAATAAGTCTGGTCCCATTTTCCTCTTCTCTTTATACAGAGCTTTTGAAGGAAGTGAAATAGCTCTGTTTCCTCACATCTGACCTGTGAGAAAAATAGCCTGTACAGTCAGTTTTTAGCTTGGGAACACATACAGACTTTATTTCCCAGTAAAGAAACAAAGGATGTGTATTCCTTAGAAAGTAAGTGAACTGAAAACTGCCTGCATTTCTTCTGGTGTGAGCCTAGCCTTTCCATCTTCTGTTGCCTCTGGGATGGAAACATTCTGATATGTAGTAACCAATTACCCACTGTACCACTTCTTTATCCAGCAACCCTTCACTATTGTGAGAAGATGTTAATACTGAGGACAATTAATTAACTTGCTTAGAGAATCTTTGGTTAGTTCATAGAATGGGGTCTACAGTACAGACTTGGTACTTTAGTTTATATGTCTCTTAGCCTACAGCTGTAACCAAAAAAATATTGTTTGTTCTATATGCCTTTAGTTATCTAAAAGTGAGTTGTCATCTCTGATGTACTTATTGAAGCACTCTCTATTGTGTCACTTTTTGGAAGGTGAAGTATTTATCTCCACTGGGGAGGGACTTCTCAGGATATCAGGTTGTGATAGGACTAGGGGGAATAGAATGAAGCTGGAGGTGGGGAGATTCAGGCTGGATGTGAGGAGGAAGTTCTTCACCATGAGAGTGGTGAAGCCCTGGAATGGGTTGTCCAGGGAGGTGGTCGAGGCCCCATCCCTGGAGGTGTTTAAGACCAGGCTGGATGACGCTCTGGCCAGCCTGATCTAGTGTGGGGTGTCTCTGCCCGTGGCAGGGGGGTTGGAACTAGATGATCCTTGTGGTCCCTTCCAACCCTGACTGATACTATGATACATAACTATACATGCAAGTGAGTCAAGTAACTAACTTAAAATAGACACCTTACTTTCAGGTAACTAAAGTCTGTTGAGATGAATGCTGATACAAGATGTATGCACAGCTAATACAACATAAAAGCCTGACTGAAAATGAGGAAACTTTCAACTCCTACCCAAAACCTTAGCTGCTGCATTTTACCCAATGGTTTCTTATATGCCTGCTGTCTTTTCAGGGAGATTAGTTGTTCTCTACACAGTTCCTAACAGACTTTGCAAGCATCTGTGGATACAACTGACTGTCCATTCCTGTTTCCTATTACCCTATAATTGCAGTTATTTATGGTTTTTAGATCAGAAATATATATATATATATATATATATATATATATATAAAAATTCCAGAACCATCAGCACACACACACACATGCCCCCATTGTTTCAGGCAAATTTGCAGACCATCAGAAGCATACTTTCATGTCATCTAGTATTATTTTATAAAGTTCCATTAAATCAAAAATGGTGATTTTTTTTTTTTTCTTTAAATGGAGTAATATGCTAGTTCCTAATAGTGGAAGGAAGTTGAAGTGGGTCTAAACTTGCATAAAGAAGACTTGGATTCAGAGGAAGTGCATTGTCATAGACAGGCAGAGGTTGGTCTCTTCTCCCAGGCAACCAGCACCAGAACAAGAGGACACAGTCTCAGGCTGCACCAGGGGAGGTTTAGGCTGGAGGTTAGGAGGAAGTTTTACATAGAGAGAGTGATTTCCCATTGGAATGGGCTGCCTGGGGAGGTGGTGGAGTCACCATCACTGGAGGTGTTCAGGAGGAGACTTGATAGGGTGCTTGGTTGCATGGTTTAGTTGATTAGGTGGTGTTGGATGATAGGTTGGACATGATGATCTTGAAGGTCTCTTCCAACCTGGTCTATTCTATTCTATTCTATTCTATTCTATTCTATTCTATTCTATTCTATTCTATTCTATTCTATTCTATTTTCTGTAACTTTCCAGTTATTTGATTTCATGGAGAAAACACTTGTCTGTCTGCAAGACAGCTTTTGTGCTTCAAAATATGATGCCACAACACCTAGTGAAGCAATTATTGTTCATATACATGTGACAGAACTACACAGGATAAAAATGAACCAAAAAAAAGAAGATAGTTAGACTTAATTTTCTTAACTATGTTTTTAAATCTAAGCTTCTGTAACACATCAGAAATGCTTAGACAAAATTTCCTTGAGGAAAGATAAACAATAAAGAAAGGTAAGACTTATTCCAGAAGTTTGGGATTCACAATTACAGTTAACTTTGCAGATGAAAAATGTGTGAAAATTCATACACCTTAGATGAAGGAGAAAACTGGCACATCATTTGTAATCAACCCACCTGGTGTGTTTAAAAGTATAAATTAACTTGATGTTCTCATAGTGCTTCCCTGCTAGATATTTACTTTTTGAAATCAGCATACAGTTTGACCTTCTACACTGTGACATAAATTCCTCCAGGCCAGTTAGGTCAACAGGTGAAACCATCAGCAGTACTCCATGGAATGCTGCACTGGGAGTCTGATCATTGTTCTGTCTTGCAGTTTCAAACAGCATGAAATCAAATTATTTAGGATCAAAAGGCTCCTGGCTGCAGTGCCAGTGAAATTAATAAAGTTTCATTAGTTACAAATTTGAACCTCATTTGTGTTTTTGAGCTGTATCTAGAAAACAGAATAGAATTCTTAAAAGGCAGTTTATATATAAACTTGGCCCTAAAAATACACTTTGCCATATGTAGGAACCAATAAAGTTCTCCTGTACTTGGCTTCAAAATAGAGTATACAAACAGTGTAATTACAAAGATCATCATATTCAAATGACCCAATGTGCACTTTAAGCACAGTTTTTGAGCTACAAACCTGAAAACTAGACAAAACTAGACTAGCAAAATTATAGGTTTATCCCTAAAAATACTTATAAACAGGACTTTTGCAGTAAGTGATTATTCACTATAATTAAGCCAGTGATAAGCAAAGTTTTCTTATGTTTTTTGTTTAGCCAACCATAAATTTCTGTGAAGTATTCTCGGATGGCCAAGAGGAGGTCTTGGCATTTCACTAAAGAAATATTAATGTAGTGACTTTTGCTGTGACAAGGTTTTGTATGTTAAATAAATGCATTTTGACAAATATCAATCCATGATTCCATTTCAGTAACATTTACTTCAGGAAAAGATTTGATGTACTTCTGTCATGAGTCACTATAAACGCCTCAGCTTCGGGAAGAAAATGTACATGAAACTAATAAATAAAGATATTACACCTAGAGCTGTATGTGATGTGGATGTGAATAGTAATTCTATATTAATGTGACTGTCATCTCTGCTACAAGTATATGACATCTTTATGCAAAGCCAGTATTTTTGGTTTTCTGGAAAAGTCCCCAGAATGTCACTATGTGTGTGTAAATGTGTAGAGGGGAAGGGAGAAGGGGAGGTGATATTTTTTTCATGATACACACCAAACGAGAGTACAGAGGGACTGTACTGGGGTCTCCAGCATAAGAAAGACAGGGACCTGCACATGCAGGGCAGAGGAGGGCCACAAAGATGACTGAGGGGCTGGAGTACCTCACCTCATGATGAAAGTCCAAAGGCAGTTGGGATTGTTAGCCTGGAGAAGGCTCAAGGGAGACCTTACAGCAGCATCGCAGTACTTAAAGGGGAACTACAGGAAAGATGAGGAGGGAGTGTTTATCAGAGAGTGTAGTGACAGGATGAGGGGTAACAGTTTCAAACTGAAAGAGGGTAGATTTAAATTACATATAAGGAAGAAATTCTTTACTGTGTGGGTGGTGAGGCACTGGAACAGGGTGCCAAGAGAGGCTGTGGATGCCATCTGGAAATGCTCAAGGTCGGGTTGAATGGGGCTTTGGGAGGTTGAAATTAGATGATCTTTAGGGTACTTTCCATCTCAAACCATTCTGTTTCTATGATTCTATGATTCAGCTGTTACCATGCTGTCTGAAGACCAGGAGATGTACTGATATTTGCTCGCCACATAAGGTTTTTTGATACTAGAGATCTGAGAAAGTAATTTGTCTTCATGTTCCTCTTCTCTCTCTCTCTCATATTCAGATGTCATAGCAAACATCACCATAAAACACATTAAGTAAAATCAGCGATGTATAGATTTCTTTTTCTTTTCATGAACTGTCTCCGAACACTTTTTGATACTCTCTCAAGACATTACTGCACATCCTCTCTACTTCATATGCAGAAAAGCATCACTCAGGCTCAAAATACCCACCCTACTAATTCTGACTTCGAGAATATTTAGGGAAGTTCAGTGCTACAGCTTTCAAGACACTCCCCTCGGTCAGATTATTGAGATCCTCTTTGTACAGTGTGTGCTGTGTAACTAACATTGTGGACCCAGTCTTTTAGCTTGTACTGATACAGCGTCTTTCTGCCATTCCATACAGAGATTTACTCTTGGTAAAACAGGTGTAGAGCAAGTAATTTTGCTGATTTACCTCAAGACTTTAAGTAGTTTATATTTTCTGTTGAACAACAGTAAAGATCTACATGCCTAATTTAGGAACAAGAAGCATTACACTGTGTGAAGCACCTAGAGGATAACAAGAAGTGTATAATCAGAAGTGTATAATGCCCTGAGACCATTTCTGAAAGACGTCCTGTCTCCTGGACAGACACAGGTGAATAACTGTGTACATAGATCACTCCATTTACCTCAATTGCTATTTCAAACACCAAGGTAGCAGTCACTGTGTTTTTGTAATCTCGTTCTGAGGCTGCTCCATTGTGTTTTCTTTTACACTAAAAGAAATGGTTATGTTTTGCCAAATTACTTTTCCGACTCACTGAGAGAGAAAAAAAGAGAGAGTGAGGTATTCTTGTTTGGTGTGGGGTTTTTGTTATTTTGTTGGTTTGTCTTTTTCTTCTTCTCTCCCCCCCCCCCCCCCCCCCTTTTGTTATAATGGGAAAAGTAAAGCTAAGAAGAGCCTATACAATTAATGTTTTAAAACTTGGATTTACAGGAACCTTTTCCAGAGCATAGCTGTACTCTTCATTTCAGTAAAATAATTTTCTCTTTACTGACTTAAGACAGAGAGAACAGACAAGTAAGACTAGTGATTGGACCAAAAATAATGGAGATGGATATGGAGCTCATAAGAGAATAGAGTGCTGTTTTCCTGCTTGGTTGGCTTATCTCAAACAATATACTTGTTCTGACTATCTCTAACAAACAAACTCTCTGAATATTGCTTATTCCTCTCAGATTTCTACAATAGTACTGGTTTGCTGTGCTGCTTTTTTTGGCTTTCTCATTGTGGTTAAGGACCCTGTCTTATTCTAGGAGAATGCATCTAACTTTTCCCATGGTATTCCAAAGTCTACAGGAATAAGGAATGTAGTAGATCCTCTACCACTTGAAATCGTTACATCATGCAAAGACATATTTTTAAAGACCTGTTTTAGCCTGGGCTGAAGTGGCTTTACAACTTCATGTTGAGTCATAACCCTACAGTGAGTTGCATAATATGGCACGCCCATGTTGTGACTCATGGCAAGCCAAAGGCACAGATATGTGACGGGCCTGGTCTAAGACAAGGTACACATGCACACTCCTGATTGAATCACAGCTTCTGTCCAGCTTTGGAGATAGTACGGAGAATCTCTGGCACTTTGCACAGGTGTAAGTTGCTGCTGTTGAAGCAAAGGGATTGGACACAGGCACATGTGGCAGGAACTCCTGACTCTACTAAGTCAACAAGTTGAACAAAACTGAGTTGAAAGGACAACATAAAACCTGGACTATGTAAGAAGGCTGATAACATGATCTCTTATAGCAATGAAATCTGCAAATCATGGTGGCAGTTCTAACAGTCTTTAGCAGGGGAGGAACTCAACAGAAAACTGGATGTACATGTGTGGTGCATACATCTGCTATCCACAAGCCCTTATAATATGACAAAAATTCAGAAGAGCATTGTACAAACAAGAAGAGCATGGGTTATAAAAAAATAGTGCAATGAGAATACTTAATTAATATACACTGGAACACACACACACAAAAAGGGCCATTACCTAGCAAATTACCTTGTAACTTTCTCCTACATTTTTAAGGCTTGGCCCCTGCTGCTACCTGCCTGTCTCTGGAGAAACCTTTTGCAACAGGTATGTTTGCAATAAGTTTACTGTAAACATTAAGTACTTTCACAAAACTTGTATCTCAGGGGGTAAGAAGACAGGCAGCATTCAGAATTAATAAACAGCTGAAAGTTAGGAGGAGACAAAGAGGCAGAACTGACAGTCAACTTCCATGAAGAAGAGAAATTACTAATGTGCTCTTAGAATCATAGAATCATAGAATTGTTAGGGTTGGAAGGGACCTCAAGGATCAACCCCCCTGCCATAGGCAGGGACACCTCACACTACATCCGGTTGCTCAGAGCCACATCCAGCCTGGCCTTAAATACCTCCAGGCATGGGGCTTCTACCACCTCCTTGGGCAACCTGTTCCAGTGTCTCACCACCCTCATGGTGAAGAACTTCTTGCTAACATCCAGTCTGAATCTACCCATTTCCATTTTTTTTCCATTCTCCCTAGTCCTATCACTACCTGACACCCCAAAAAGTTACTCACTATCTTTCTTGTATGCCTCCTTAAGATACTGGAAGGTCTCCTCAGAGCCTTCTTTTCTCTAGACTGAATAGCCCCAACTCCCTCAATCTGTCCTCACAGGAGAGGTACTCCAGCCCTCTAATCATCCTTGTGGCCCTTCTCTGGACATGCTTAAGCACCTCCAGATCCTTCCTGTAATAGGGGCTCCAGAACTGGATGCAATACTCTAGGTGGAGTCTCACTAGAGCAGAGTAGAGGGGGAGAATCACCTCCCTCAACCTGCTGGCTATGCTTCTCTTGATGCAGTACCATCTTTCTTTGGACCTGTGGTGTTCAAAGCTGTTATTGATGACATGGGAAAACAGGTGACAACATTTGTGTCGTTCTAATTCAAATCACACAATAAAACAGCCAACGGTAGTGAAAAATGCAAAATAATATACTTGAAGGAAAATAATCCTAATATCTGTAACAGCATGACCAATTACTAACATTCTGGAAACAGTTTTTGCAAGCAATGTGGATAATGCTCAGGTCTTTTCAAAAGGGCAAGTAAAACCTTTCTAAGTATTAGGAGTGAGAATGAAACAGAAAACATCATGATGAATTGTATATACTATACCCGTGTGTGGAATAATGCTGACTGTTCTACTAATTCAATCCCAAAAAAGAAGACCTGTTCTTGGTCATTGCTGGAAGCAAAATGTTGGGCTAAGTTGATTGTTTGAGCAGATCCAGTATGTCTGCTCTGGTGTTCTCAAGCTATGTTTTTTTTAATCTTGTGTTGCATAATTCCTCTGGTTGCCTTGGTGTGAAACTGTGCATCTGCAGGGACAGTAACAGTACAGTGAGATGCTAAGAATGCTCAAATTAGACTAGTCTGTTTTAGCACAGAATTTAAAGACTTTTGGGGAACACAGAAAGGGGAATATCAATTAAGAGGCTAATGATGACCTTAACCAGTGATATAGCAATATGAATTATGTATGATCAATATCTCCTCCTCTCCTCTCCTCTCCTCTCCTCTCCTCTCTCCTCTCCCCTCTCCTCTCCTCTCCTCTCCTCTCCTCTCCTCTCCTCTCCTCTCCTCTCCTCTCCTCTCCTCTCCTCTCCTCTCCTCTCCTCTCCTCTCCTCTCCTCTCCTCTCCTCTCCTCTCCTCTCCTCTCCTCTCCTCTCCTCTCCTCTCCTCTCCTCTCCTCTCCTCTCCTCTCCCCTCCCCTCCCCTCCCCTCCCCTCCCCTCTCCCCTCCCCTCCCCTCCCCTCCCCTCCCCTCCCCTCCCCTCCCCTCCCCTCCCCTCCCCTCCCCTCTCCTCTCCTCTCCTCTCCTCTCCTCTCCTCTCCTCTCCTCTCCTCTCCTCTCCTCTCCTCTCCTCTCCCCTCCCCTCCCCTCCCCTCCCCTCTCCCCTCTCCTCTCCTCTCCTCTCCTCTCCTCTCCTCTCCTCTCCTCTCCTCTCCTCTCCTCTCCTCTCCTCTCCTCTCCTCTCCTCTCCTCTCCTCTCCTCTCCTCTCCTCTCCTCTCCTCTCCTCTCCTCTCCTCTCCTCTCCTCTCCTCTCCTCTCCTCTCCTCTCCTCTCCTCTCCTCTCCTCTCCTCTCCTCTCCTCTCCTCTCCTCTCCCTCTCCTTCTCCCTCTTCCTCTCCCTTTCCATTTTTTCCCTTTCCCTTTCCCTTCTTTCCCTTCTTTCCCTTTCCCTTTCCCTTTCTCTTTCCCTTTCTCTTTCCCCTTTCCCTTCCCCTTTCTCTTTCCCCTTTCCCTTCCCCTTTCTCTTTCCCCTTTCCCTTTCCCTTCATTTTGTAGAATCAGAACAACTGAAAATTACCATCTCCAGAATTTTACATTTCCTGCTCTCTGCTGCTGCCCTGTAAGAACATCATCAGTCACTCAGTCCTGATACTGCCAAGCTCATTTTTGTATCTTGGCAGCATCACTGTTCCCTTAATTGACATGGTAATGAATGGTTTTGAATCCTTTTTTACCTGGAATTCTGTGAATAATACATGACAAGGAAGGGCCATCAAACTAATAGTAATGAAAGCACAGTGTGTTTTGATAATTTCCTGACGAGGGACCAACAGTTTGGTACATGACACTGTCTTTTCAAAAGACAGAATTAAAAATAAATAAATTGCACCTTCTCAAAAAAAAAAAAAAAAAAAAAAAAAAGAAAATAAAATAGGGAATTGCAGATTTTTGTTCCTCTTTCTCACAGGTACAGTTGATACCCCTCTACTCTGCTCTGGTGAGACCCCACCTGGAGTACTGTGGCCAGTTCTGGAGCTCCTGTTACAAGAAGGATGTGGGCATGCTGGAGCATGTCCAGAAAAGGGCCACAAGGAAGATCAGAGGGCTGGAGCACCTTTCCTATGGAAGCAGACTGAGGGAGTTGGGGCTATTCAGTCTGGAGAAGACAAGGCCCTGAGGAGACCTTATTATGGCCTTCCAGTATTTTAAGGGGGCCTACAAGCAGGTGAGGAACTTTTTAGGGTGTCAGGTAATGATAGGACTAGGGGGAATGGAAAAAAATTAGAAATGGTTAGATTTAGATTGGATATTAGGAGGAAATTCTTCACCATAAGGGTGGTGAGACACTGCAACAAGTTGCCCAGGGTGGTAGTAGAAGCCTGGAGATTTTTAAGGCCAGGCTGGATGTGGCTCTGAGCAACCTGATCTAGTGTGAGGTGTCCCTGCCCATGGCAGGGCTGTTGGAACCAGATGATCCTTGAGGTCCCTTCCAACCCTAACAATTCTATGATTCTATGATCTGCTTCTTATAAATTATGGGCTATGATTCAAAACAGACTTACCTTCAAAACAGCATACCTTTGGTCTGAAAAGTCCCAAACTGTTACTTGATCAAACACTCATTATCCATAGTAACAGTCACATCATGCAGAGCAAAGGCCTACATTATTTGTGCAAATGCAGTGGTGTTCTGATGAGTGAGAAATCCAGAGTAGACACGTGATACACCTGAAACCATGTTCTTAATAATAAAACCAGAAAGTATTCACTTTCATTCTATACTGCTAAATAACTGAAATATTTGCCATATTTGCTAGCATACTGATTAGATTCTCTTTTAAAATGGAATCTCAGATTGTCCTTAAAATTCTATTCTTTTTACCATTGATCTGGCAGTGCTGGGTTAATGGGTGGACTCAATGATCTTTGAGGTCTTTTCCAACCTTAATGATTCTATACTGTAGTATTTAACATTGTGTTGACCACCAAAATAGTGGAAATGCAGTGTCTTAATATAAGTACCAGAACAAGAGAACAGGGGAGGTTTAGGCTGGAAGTTAGGAGGAAGTTTTACACAGAGAGAGTGATTGCCCATTGGAATGGGCTGCCTGAGGAGGTGGTGGAGTCACCATCACTGGTTCAGGAGGAGACTTGATAGGGTGCTTGGTTGCATGGTTTAGTTGATTAGGTGGTGTTGGATGATAGGTTGGACACGATGATCTTGAAGGTCTCTTCCAACCTGGTCTATTCTATTCTACCTATGCCATCATATGCACAGAGCATCAATGCTTTCTTGATACTTTTTTTTTTCTTCCTGAGAATTCTCCATTGTTTTTTTTTTATTCAATTCAGACAGATTTCTATTACATTAATTTCATTATTGTTGTAGGACAACTCCTTCAATCTTAGCTTGTATTTGTAACTTCAGGATTTGTTTTTTGAAGAGCGTCTGTTACTGATGTCAAAACAGTCTGTTTGGGAAAATGTTTTTATATTCTATCACCTTCTGAATATATAGCTCCATGAGTAGAAAACAGAAGTGTGTATGTGGGGGTGACTAATTAAAGATTCTTTTACTGATATATAGTGATTATTATAAGGAATAGTTAATATTTTAATAAAAACACCAGTGTTTAAAAAACAATCCCTTGGAAAAGGAAAGAGCTTGGACTCTGGTTATACATCCCTGGAGTGATAACCATGGGATCTTCTTGGCATTGTTTCCACTGTGCAAAATTATTTACCTAGCTGCAGGCTTTGCCAAGTGAACCCTAGCTGAACTTGCTGCAGTGGTTTACAATCACATTAGTTATGTACTCATCCTTACACCAGGGATGGGAGAATGCAGTAAGGGACTAGACCCTAAATGGCACAGACTCACAGCATGAGAAAGTATCTCAGCTTCACCTTCAGAAGCTAATGCATGAACATGTGAATTGCAAGGGCTTGAAATAGCTTCTCATACAAACTGTGCTTTAGGGGTGGTCATGCCTGATAAGGATGTGGGAGAGACAGCTGGGAGAGGCAGTGCCTTGACTTGTGCTGGCTACAATTTCCTGGAGATGCTTGGTGTGAACCTTGCCTCTGACTAGCTGGTTGGCAGCAGCCTCATTACTTTGTAGGAGTTGATGTGAGTCTCAGTTTCAATGCCTGTGCCTTGAGAAACATGCAAACATTTGAGGTGACGAGGAAGCAAGACAAGGCCAGTTGCACATACCAAGATGGGAAAAATTAAATTGCATTTTCTCCACAGTGTGTAGTGCAAGGATGTGGTGCTGAATATCAGAAAACTAAACCACGAATTCCTCAAAGGTAAATGATGTTAACCGAGCAACCTAGCTCATTGACTTTTTCTAGAAAGAGGAGCGGTTTTCTAGAACACAAACGTGAGGGACTTAGAAACAATGTGGCATGGTGTCACCCGGGGAAGTCAGCAGAGGTGGAGAGTGTGACGCGTACTACGGGGACAGATACTAACTGAAGCAACAGGGTTTCTTGAGAGCGGACCGACAGGAAGGGAGGGAATTAAGGAAGGGCAGGCCGTGGGCGGCATTTTACTGAACTCTCTCCCTAATGCCTTTTGTCACGAAAAGAACGATGCTTGCTGGTCAAATTATGGCACAAGGCAGGGAATCGCTGCTACGAAAAGGAGCGAAGTCCTCACAGTGGGGAGAACACCAAGCTCCTCCACCTGGGCACGCAGGGCCAGCCCCTTCCAAGGCGCCGAGGGTTTCGCGGGCTGGGCGCCAGCACGCAGTGCCGCCGGGACGCTGTTGCCCAGCAGCCCTCGCGTGCTCCGGGCAGACGGACCCCGCTCAAGCAGCACCGCTCCGTTGCAAGCGAGCACCCGCCCACCTCAAGATGGCCGGGGGCGCCGTACCGGGAGCTCGGAGGCGGGAGGGGGGCGGGAGGGGCGAGGCCTCGGCGGAGGCCGGGTAACCGCCGCCCGCCCCCCGCCCTACCCCCACCTTCCGCCGCCTGCCCCGCCGTCCTTGTGCTGCCTGACGCCGTTCTCGCTGGCGGCGGTACCTCGCGGCGAGAGCAGCCACGGCAGCGGGTGAGTGGCGGAGGCGGCGGGGAGCGGGCCTGGGGCGTCGCTCCGGGGCAGCCGTCCTTCATGCCGCTCTGGGGAAAGACAGGCGCTGCCCAGACGGCTGCTCGGACAGCCTGCCGGGCCGGGGCGGGCGCGGCTAGGGCTGCGGCTCCCCTCACCCGGGTGGGGCCTGTTTCCTGGTGCGCTGTTGTGCGGGGAGCGGCGGGAGCCCCGAACCGGTCGTGCCCTGGCAGTGCCCGGGCGGACGGTGGGGGTCTTGCCGGGGGGTGCCTCAGTGGGAAGGGGACCGCCCGCTGCCTCTGAGGACGGGCCCGCCGAGGAGCCATCTTCTCAGGTATTTGCAGTATCTGCTGCGAGCGAGGTCGGTGCGGCTGCCTTGCAGAGATGGATTTCTGCTAATTAACTGTTAGGTGAATTTACAGCGAATAAAGGGAAGTTTCGCTCTCGTACTACGAACTGAAAAATCGCGCTCACTTCCAGCGGTGTGTTGGCATCAGAAATATTAAGTAGTTGGCATGCACTTTGGATTGTTGGTATGTCAAGGATTTGACAGTATAATATTTAAGTGTGCTTAACTACATAGAGTTCCACTTCCTTACACAGCCACACTCCTCCAATCTCAAAAGTTTTCCATAACAATGGATTTATTTTTTATACTTCTAAACAGCACTATTTAAATTGATAGTACATGAGCGAAAATAATGTGACTTTAAAGAGTTAATGTAAAAAAAGCCTTTAAAATTAAAAGAACATCTTTAAATAGAAGCTAATTATGCCATTGTAATGACCAGTATTAAAATTGGCAATTTGACAAATTAAGAATAACAAATTAGGGTTTTTTTTTGGGAGATGGGTCGTATTTTCCTCGGTGGCTTGTACAACGTATTTGATGCTCAGTTAAACAATATCTGAATGTATGTAGAAATCATCTAAGGCAATAAAATAGTGCAGCCCTGCTACCATGCCCATTTAAGGCAGCTTTGCTGAGGTGGTGCCGCAGCACCATTCTCTTGCAGTGTAACGCGCGGGTCTGTTCGTACCTACTGCAGCATTTGTTGTTGCCATGTGCTACAGATGGAGCTGTGGCTTGGAGGAGGGGGTTGCCTGAAACCTATGCTGATGCTAAACTTGCTGAATTTTGCATGTTAAAAAGATTTTTGCAAATTAATTTGAAATCTGAAAATTAGCTCACTTAAAAAGGTTTTTTTGCCTCTTGGATAACTCACAAGGGGTCAGGAGGTGGAACTGTGTCACTCTTACCTTTTTTACTCGTTTAAAAGGGGAGGGGAAGCTTTTCTTTTAGGAAGAGTTTGTGATACATCCAGAGATCAATTTTCTAACTCTGGTTACTTAGCAGATTTGCACAGAAATCTGAGTTTCTGGAACAATAGAGAGCGTCTCAGTGCTCCCTGAGCCCCTTTTGGACAGTGCTTAGCTCTAGAAAGCCTCTCAATCTTTTGTTCCAGGCTGCATTGTTAGCACTTACGGAAGCTGCATTTCACTTACTGCTTTGTCTATGGTTCCCAGCTTTTCGTGATTACCTTGACACCAGTTTTTGCTTACAGAGTTTCCTATCTGAAGATTTCATTGTGTTGATACTGCTTTACACATCATAGATACCAACACACTTTTCAGGTGTTTGCAATTACTAACCATGAAGGCTTTGTAGCAGAATAGTGGTTTGTGTGACTGTAGTTTTGCCATCTACCAAGTCAAAAGGCATTGGTGCAAGCTAATGAAAATGTGGTGTTTAACAGGATACACAGCATATATTTGGCAGTGTAGCACTATAAATGGAAATAATTGTTGACCTTCTTGGGATGCTTGCATTGTTTTTCTGTGGTTGAGTTCTGCTCTCGGTAGCAGGAGTGTGGTAGCTGCTGAACTTTCCTGTGCCCCATGCGTAGGCCTGCTGTAATCAGCTGGATGTCTGCAGTGTGTTGCCAGGGTAAGTGGAAAGCTGTGGTGTAATTAAAAAAAACCAAATCTGCCACATGTCCCAGAGAGGAATTTAAAAGACTACTTTCCATTTTTATTGGGAGCGTTGATAGAAAGTTGCAAAGCCCCTGCAGACCTGTAACATTACCAAGATGCTTCAATTCTGCGGCAGCCTAAGCTCTCTCTTTCAAACACACGCTCTTCCCTGCCCCAACTTTACCACATTTCTCATTTTTTGAGATTAACTCCTCATATTTGTGTTCAGAATGTACTGTTCTTGTAGTCTGTGTCCCCTTCCCCACAGATGTGGAGGTGGTGTGGTTCTTTATCCATTCAAGACTGAAATCTCAGATTATCCTGTAGCCACGTGTCAGGCTACCGGAATTTACAAAGTGCTGCAGCATTCCTGATGAAGTGAGAACAGGCCTAGGTGACACAAAGGAGATTCACAGGTCTCCTAATAACTTTGTAAAAATGCCTTTTATTTTTCAGACCACAATGAATGTGGAACATGAAATTAGCCTCTTAGTTGAGGAGATTCGGCGGCTGGGAACCAAAAGTAAGTATTGCAGTATCTCTGGTCATACAGATGTAGTCTTATCAACCTATAAACATCGCACATTTAATTAAACAGGCTCAGATAACCTGAAAACTTGTGTATATACTTAATGTGGGACTATATGGTACTCCCTGTGTCTCATCCTTTAAAGCAGTTCTGTGACAAAGTTAAATATTTAAGCCTCTGTGTGCCTGAAACTAATCCAGGGGTTGTAAGTGTAGAGTAGAATAGAATAGACCAGGTTGGAAGAGACCTTCAAGATCATCATGTCCAACCTATCATCCAACACCACCTAATCAACTAAACCATGCAAACAAGCACCCTATCAAGTCTCCTCCTGAACACCTCCAGTGATGGTGACTCCACCACCTCCTCGGGCAGCCTATTCCAATGGGCAATCTCAACCTTCCTTACTTAGAAGGTAGCTTTTTCTCTTAAGATTGTTGTTGAGTGTTAAAAATCCTCTTTGCAAATATTTATGCAATTTGTGTGTGCTGCCTGCTCTCGTAATTCAGTTCTGATGCAATTTCATTCAGTTACATTTGTTTGTCAAAACCTCAACGAATACACAACGTTTTGCGTTTTGTATGGCTGCATCAGCGTTTCAGGAACAACCTAGTCAACCTTAAGACACATTTTAAAACTCTTCTTTGTATGAAAAATGAATTCACATTGCAGGTTTTTCAATGTGTACCTTAAATATTAGGAAGTGGACACAATTATTTTAGAAAATGAATTAACATTTTAAGTTTTGTCCTTACGCTTCAAAGCAGTTTAGTTGCCTGTGCTGGTCACAGGTTCCAGAAAGGCACCAGGAAAAATAAACATAGCAGATAGGTGGTCCTTTGTATGAGTCTCTGGAAAAAAGGGAGCAGTTCAGCCTGCTATTTATTGTCAACATTCATGGTATGTTCCCCAATAAACTAGGAAACACCATGGGGTTTACTTTCGAAGTTCTGATGGTGTGTCACTTTATTTCCCTGGTAATCTCCTAACTGAAAGCAAACCTGCTTGTGTTTTCATGTTGTATCTTTCAACTAGATGCTGATGGACGAGTGAGTGTGAAGTTTGGTGTGCTCTTTGCTGATGAAAAGTGTGCCAACCTCTTTGAAGCCCTAGTGGGAACTCTGAAGGCTGCCAAACGGCGGAAGATTGTCACTTACAGTGGAGAACTGCTTTTACAAGGTGTTCATGACAACGTTGATATCATGCTGCTGCAGGACTGATGCAGTATTTCAGCTATGCATCAATGGAATTGTTTGACTCAGTGACTTGCCACATCCTCTGAATAAGGCTGATCATTCTTAAGTGTTCTGATGTATTTTCTATGTCTTTATAGTCAAAAGGAAACTGTCCTATTTTGCAAAACATTCCCTTTTGTAATTCTTCCTAAAATGGTACTGTATGTAAGGAAGGTAAAATATGCCAATCTCTCTCTTTTTTAAAAAAAAAATATCTCAGGTATTCTTTTCAGTGTCTGGTGGTTATTTTCAAGTTATGAAGGAGGAGACTGGTAATTTAATGTTTACAAATGAAACCATGCCATGCAATTTTAAAATAAAAGCACATTCTTAAGTTGATAAAATTCTTATTGTCGTCCTTTCTCATTTTAGATGCAATATGAAATGAAAGCAAAGTGAATTCCTGTAAGAAGCATAGTTAGGTAACTATGCAGAAAGCATGACTCTGAGAGAGGAATAATTTTGCAGTATGATCAGTTGAAGAATGGCTGTCCTTCAGAGTAACCAGGTTATGCACGGAAAGCCACGGATGATGAATGTACGGCATTCATTTCTGGCAGGATAATATGTTTTCATTTTCCCATTGTCCTCTAGACTTTTGAAGGAAGTGGATAAGGAGCTTCCTCAATGCACTGTTAACCAGAAAGACAGCAACTTCAGATTGCAATTATTTTCCTCCCAGAAATCATACTTTCTCTAGATCACTCCAGGCAAAAAGGGGGAAGGGTGGGGAAAAACCCTTTTGATTGTTTCAATTGTTTACTGATAATTACTCTTTGTGTGCAATAATGCTTCCTTCAATAAGGAGAAAGAGTTGGTATATGAGGAAAGGAGCAGTGGGTAAGCAACCTGCTTACTGCTCTGGGCTTTCACTTTGCAGCTGCAGCTCTTGAAAGTTGTAGGATGGGTGAATTTCCTCTTTACTTAGCTGTCTTACAAATGCATATTGCTTGAAAAGTGTTTCCTTATTTCTAGATACAGAAAATGCACACGTGGCTGTGGGATCTTTACAAAGCTGTGTAATTCCAGCTGCTGCTCCTTTCATCTTTGTTTGCTCAGCTTCATAAAACAGGAAAACAACTTAAATCCTGTGTGCAAACAGATCTGGGCTGTCTCTGCCTGTGCTGGCCCCAGAATCTGCAGAGCAGGGAAGTGATACACAGAGAAACTTGAGCTGTCTGGGTCCAAGCCAGCTGGAGCAGAGAGCAGCTGAGCTCAGCACAGCTTACCGTCTCCAGTGTCCTGTGACTCCAGTGCAGCTATTGTGCTTGCAGACCTGAGCTGCCAAGTGCCTGCACCCTTGTGCTCCACAGGTGGAAAGAAGGGAGACTGAGACCCAGGCCTTCTGCATTAGGGTTACAGCCAGATAGCTGTGAGTTACCAGATAATGACAGTTAATTTTTCCATCTGCCTCTATTTTGTCAAAATCTCAAGTCTCTATCTGGCTTCACAAGATAGCCTGAGTGTGCTGGGGAATGCCAAGTACTTCCTGATTGAGATGCTGGCTTCAATATGGGAGAACACCAGCCTGCCCCAACCAGGGTATAATTCCCTGTGTGTATTCTTGATCACTCTTTAAGCACTGGAGGGGTCTCAGCCTTGAAAATTGAGCTCAAAAAAAGCAAACCCCAACAGTAAATTTAAGGCTCAGTGCTGAGTTGGAGCTGGGATGGTACTATGTGGAGACCTTTATATCTCTCATTTTGGATTTATCCTCTTAACAATGCTAATAAATGCACTTGGGGCTTCTGGGAATACTGTGTAGAAAAAGACAGAGAAAGCTGGCACTAAGCCAAATTTGTATCAGCCAGAGGAGAGTATGACTGGTGCTGTCTGGGGGGAATTGAGATTAAACAAATCCCTGTTTTCTGAAAGCAGCAGAGGAACAACATGAACAAGGATGTACATTCAAGAACGTGCTCTCAGTGCAACACTTAATGTATCTGCTGGCCTCAGAATTGTGTAGGCTTCTTCACTTCAGGTTAGACTTGACTTCTAAACATTTTTTTCCCCAAAGAAAATCAAATGCTACTCTTGCTCCATATGTGTGGTACTATGCCTCTGTTAAGGAAGCAATTGCCACCAGCAAATGGTGCCTGGACACAAAATGTAGTTTCTGGAGTATTTGACACAACAATGGAAAAGCTAACTGTGGGGAAGGCATTACCTATTTTTATGAACAGTAGGACAATCACCAATCTCCTGCGATGGGTTCATGACCTTGCCAGCCATGAGTCTGAAGGAAGTTTGTAGGTCAGTCAGGAGCACCAGTGATTCCAAAATAGCAATCGTTCTCCTGACTGCTGGGTAGTAGGAAGATACAGAGATCTTTGTGGGGAAGTTGGTGAGCCTGTAAGTTCCAAGAGCATGATGGAACCCTGAGAGGTTAGATGAGCTCCAGACAAATATGGCTAGTACAATTAAAAATGTTACCACTGGGTATCTTCTGCAGGGTCTGTTAGAGTAACTGGAGAGAATGGTATACACTCACCTCTCTGCAGCTGTTTCCATGCAAAATCCAGTGACTGAGATAAAAGTGCTTTTCAAAATGGTTTTGAGTAAGCTATGAAGGCACTGAGGTGCATATTGCTGTGACCTCTGGCAAGGGATGATAACATTTTAAGCGTCACAGCTCTTTCTCTTGTAAGCATAGATATTTATTTTTTCTGGGAATTTGAGCAAAAGAAGAGTTGAAATGTCTCCAGTATTACCTTCTACATGCCTCTTACATTGAAATGAATTTGAAAATGTGTATTGTGTTTTGCTTGTTTCTCATTTACCCTCCAAGGCATTGGTGAAAGTGTGCTTCCTGCTTCAAGGGATTGGTCCCAGTGACAGCATCATCCTTTTTGCCATTCCCATCCATATAAAGTTCATTATCTTGTGTTAGTTTCTTTGTAACAAAAAAAAACCCACTTGAAGGAAAGAACAAGAGTAAGGGGAGCAGGAAATTCTTACATGCTGAAAAGTGATTATATTGCCAGTGACACTTGGAAGTTTTATTTTAATGTACTTGGATGTTTCAGAGAGAGGCTGAGATTCCCTTCCACTCCAGCAGCACAAAGTGACTGTTAAAACAGCAGAGCCTTTTCTACGACATCATGAACTAATGAGTGCCACAAGACCAGCCTTATGGCTCCATATCAAAATACTTAACTATTTATGATACCTTTATATCACATCCATCTAGTATAAAAACAATCCTGAAGGTTTGGTCTAGACCCTGCAGCATAATTCATGTTCAGCATTGTCTGAAAATCCTGTCTGATAACTGTATGATGGATATCATAGTTTCAAGAACTTAAAGGGAAAAAAAAAAAGGGCTCCCAAAATACATTTCTTTGGGAAGCTGATTGCATTGGGTTTGGGTTGAGCTGGAGTTAATTTTCCTCAAAGCATCTTTCTAGCGCTGTGCTTTGCAGTGCTGTAGCTGAGTGTTGGTAACATACCAGTGTTTTGGCTACTGCTGAGCTGGGCACCCAGGCTGTGCTTTTCCAATGTTTCCCCACCCCAAGAGTACACTAAGGGGACACTGCCAAGCGAGCTGACCCAAACTGGCCAAAGGGGTATTCCGTGACATATGATGGCAGCTCAGATATAAGAACAAAGTGAAATAAGGAAGCTGGGGGAAGGATTCATCCATGGTGCTTGTCCTCCAAAGGAACCATCAAGCATAGAAAGCCCTGCTTCCCGAGACTGACTGGTCCTGCTGATGGGAAGTAGAGACTAACATCTCTCTCTGCTTTTCGCTTCCTTGCAGCCTATTGCTTTTGCTTATCATTACTATTAAATTGCTTCTATCTTAGAGCTGGATTTTGTTATATTTTTCCCCCCTCCCCTGTCCATCTAAGGGGGAGGATAGAATGGCTTTGGTGGGCATATGGTCCCTATCCAGGGCCAAACCACTGTACTGACAAAGTCAATAATTTAGCAAAATTCTTGTTCTTCTCAGGTGGAGAAAGGATACTTGGTCTTTAAAGGGTCTTTTTCTTCTGATGTATAAGAAAGCAATTCACTCTAAAGCCAGCCACAAAGGATAGAGCTGAGTATGAGCAAAATAGAATAGACTAAACAAGGTTGGAAGAGACCTTCGAGATCGTCACGTCCAACCTGTTATCCAACCCACCTAATCAACTAAACCATGCAACCAAGCACCCTATCAAGTCTCCTCCTAAACACCTCCAATGATGGTGACTCCACCATGAATCTCTAGACCAAAAAATACATTGCAGTTCTCTGACAGCTATTTGGAACAGGTGATCCAGCTAGAATCAAGAATATGAGTTTGATGACCCACTAGCACATTTAAGCCTGAATATCTTTCAGGACAAAAGTCAGTATGACATTTGTTGTTTTGTGACCCAGAAAATGATGCTATATGACAAAATACTGATGTTTTTTTAGTGCTTCCCCAGAGACCAGTCAAATTTAACTTTGGGAACTCTACACTAAACTTATCAAAAAGACCCAAACTGTCTCCACTGGTGTATTTATTATGTACCAGAGAGAAAGACAAGGGCAGAAGAACTTCTTAGTGCTGTCTGATTCGTACAGACAGGATCAAAGTCAAGACTGTTAATTTTACAGGTGACACTGGAAAACAATGATCTGCCTTTGCTTGAAGATCCAGCACCCATTCTGACTTAGATCTCCAAGGATTTGATTTTCAAGGTGAAATATTTTCAGTGTTTTGATCTGAAATGGCACTCTCAAAGAAAATCAGTAGGAGGTGGAAGAGTTGCTCTAATGCAATGATGTCAAGGAAATGGTCAATATTTCCAGGTACTCCTCTTTTAAAATAAAAGAGGAACAGGTTAGTTAAGAATAAGTGTTTGACAGTGTTTCTAGAAAGCCAGTGTAGAATCATAGAATGGCAGGGATTGGAAGGCACCTCTGGAAATCATCTAGTGAAACACCCCTGCTAAAGCAGGTAAGTCTAGAGTAGGTTTCATAGGATCATATCTAAATGGGTTTTGAATATTTCCACCAGAGAAGGAGACTCCCCAGCACCTCTGGGCAGCCTGTTCCAGTGCTCCATCACCCTCAAAGAAAAGAATTTTTCCTTAAGTGTATTTGAGATCTAGTTACATAAACTGCTTAACGTGAAATTGTTTTAATAACGTTTTCCTGAGGGTGGCAGTTCAGTTTAGTTCTGCCACTGACTACACCTGAGTACACAAAAGCACTGTAGATGAATATTTAAGCAGCTGAAACAGTCTCCTGGCAAGTACTTTGCATAAAGCACCAGAAGCAGCATTGTCTTGCAGTGTAGCATAGATGTCATAGCAGATTATACTTATCACTTCCAGAACACCTGAGCAACTTGGGGAGGTTAAATACCAGTCTGGTAACCTGGGGAGGGTGTAGTGCCATCTATAAACACACTCCAGAGCCTTGTCAGATCAGATCCAGATCAAACCTCTTCTCAGAGAAATGCTTAGTGTCAGACCTGAGCCTTTGCCAGTACAGCATTTTCACAATTACAGCAGTGTTATGTCTATGACCTTGCTCCTTTTTGGAGCTTATTCCTGCACAGCAACTGCACACTGACTGACACTAAGAATCTTATGTCCACCTTGTAATTCTTAAACCTATTCTCCATAGAGAGCAATAGCATGTACCATGTACTTGTAGATGCATATTATGCCTCCATATTGGTACAACAGGCACTCAAAACCTGACTACTTATTTGCAGTCAGGAAACTCTCAGTAAATCAACAGTTATGTTTGAATGGGAATATAGTGAGCTGCGTTTTCTGGTCTTGGCTAAGTCTGCTAACTGCCACAGAAGGTCACATTAGACTAACTGACAGTTTGTATCTTGCAGAATTAGGTCTTTTGTGAAGCTTTGGGGATAGGAGACATGTTATTGCCAGATCTGTATTAGTCAAGAGGCCTTGGTCTGTCTCGACACCTAATGTTCTAAAAAACTTCCTTTATAAAGTATTTTGGAGCACAATATGATTTTTTGAACACGTGCTTTGAGTTTTCTTGGCATAAAAAATATTTTAAAAGATGTAAAGGCAACAGCAATTGGACATCACTGTTCAGCAGGTGTTCAGCACTATGTAGCAGCTGATGCAGAAGCCAAGATCCAAACATGGAAATAACTACCTCATAGGTACCTTAACTCACATTGGAGTACTTAAATTCAAGATTGTGACTCTGTCTCCTGTAACATCCTCATAGGTAAGCTTAGGAAGTGTGGATTAGATGAGTGGACAATGAGGTGGGTTGAGAATTGGCTGAATATCAGAGCTCAGAGGATTTTGATCAGCAACACAAAGTCTAGTTGGAGGCCTGTAACTAACAGTGTTCACCAAGGATCAGTACTGGCTCCGGTCAAGTTCCACATATTCATCAATGACCTGGATGGAGGGGTAGAGTGTGCCCTCAGCAAGTTAGCTGGTGATACAAAACTGGGATGAGTGGCTGACGTACCAGGAGGCTGTGCTGTCCTTCAGTGAGACCCAGACAAGCTGAATAGTTGAGCAGAGGGAAACCTAATGAAGTTCAACAGGGCAAGTGTAGGATCCTGCACCTAGGGACAAGTAACCCTATGCACCAGTAGCGGTTAACACACTGCAAAGCAGCTCTGTGGAGAAGGACTTGGGAGACCTGGTGGACAATAAGTTGAGCATGAGCCAGCAGTGTGCTCTTGTGGCCCAGAAGACCAATGGTATCCTGGAGTGTGTTAATGTAACGGATTAATGCAAGGGCTAACCTGCCTGTTGCCCCAGCACAAAAGCAAGGGGAAGAGTTAACACAAAACTCAGGGTTGAGATAAAGAAATAGAAGTTTAATAAATCATAATCACAATACATAATTACCTTAGCTAATCTAATTAAAAATACAATGCATGATTACCTTAGCTTAGCCTATTTGCAGAAGCAGCACAGCAAAATACAGGAAAAAAACCCCAGCATAAACCAGAAAACTGCAACCAGTGAGCTCCCTGGCTCCCACCCATCTCACTGCCATGTCTGCAGAGAGGAGCCAACACCCAAGGCCCAGAACCCAGAAGCAGCAACCAGAACAGGTAGTCTCTCATGCTGCAGTCTGAACTTCAAGCCCCAAAATACTTTGCTCCAGTTAGCACTTTCATTTTTGAAGCTGGCATGACTGCAACATGGTGTGAATAACAGCAGCAGATTCAACTCGACCCATGACATTTAAGAAGGGTATGACTAGCAGGTCAAGGTAGGGTCTCCTCTTTTTCTCTGCCTTAGTGAGGTTACATCTGAGTACTGTGCATAGTTCTGAGCTCCCCAGTTCAAGAGAGACAAGGAATTACTGGAGAGAGTCCAGTGGAGGGCTATAAAGATTATTAGGGGAACAGAGCATCTCTTACAAAGAAAGGCTTAGAGACCTGGGGCTTACTCTGGAGAAGACTTGAGAGGGCATCTTATCAATGCTTATAAATATATAAAGGTTGAGCGTCAAGAGGATGGTGCCCAGTGGCAGGACAAGGAATCATGGGCACAAACTGAAACACAGAAAGTTGCATCTAAACATAAAGAATAGATTCTTTACTTTGAGGCTGATGGAGCACTGGAACAGACTGCCCAGAGAGGTTGTGGAGTCTCCTTCTCTGGAGATATTCAAAACTTGGAAGTGATCCTGTGAAACCTGCTCTAGGTGAACCTGCTTTAACAGAGATGCTGTACTAAATGGTCTCCAGAGGTCCCTTCCAACCCCTACCATTCTGTGATTCTGTGACATCTACAAGGTATTCTGGTAGCTGCAATTCCACAGGCATTTAAGGTTTCACTGGAAAATCACTGGAAACCTAAAACTTTGCAAGCCTCCATATGCCCAGAGACTTGTCAATCTTGTCTGCACTGAACACCAAAATGCAGAGCAAATCCGGTGCTCATTTAAGCCTAAGCTTCCCCACAATTTATCCTAAGAAGCATACACACTGAGTAGTCCTAGGCCTTGGAAAGAAATGTAATTTTCTCCTTAAGAGTCTCCTAAGAGATCTTTTGTTATCTTGACCAATGGTTCTGGATTGAAAGGGGTGGGTCCAGGTTGCTGCTAGGCCCCATGTGCTTACCCCTTGCATGGTGCATGGTGTGCTGGAAAACATGTCAGCAGATGGAATCTTAATGTAAAAAACCGTGCCTTGAATGGTTTGCTTGTAGACAAGAGGAAACAGGCTGCCCAGGGAGGCTGTGGAGTCTCCTTCTCTGGAGACTTTCAAAACCCACCTGGATGCATTCCTGTGCAGACTACCCTAAGCAATCCTGCTTTGGCAGGGTAGTTGGACACGATGATCTCTTAAGGTCCCTTCTAACCTCTGATATACTGTGATACCCTGATACTGTGTGAAACACATTTGGAAGTTTATAAAATCACAGAATATCTCAAGCTGCAAGAGACTACTGAATTTGTAGCACACATCAAATTGGTTCCCTCTCCAATACCTTCCACGGTGAGAAAAAATACTCCCAATTGTGCTTAGGACACCATTCACAGATGTGTGCCCTAGTAAGGGTCATCACAATTTTGTTGACATTACTGAACACATCTCATCTTAAAAGTATAACAATCTCTGACCCAGAAAATGAAGTGTTACAAAAATGCCAATACCACAGTCCCACTGTGTCATCACTAACTTTAGGCTTGTACCCAAGATGTCTCCCTTATATTTTTAAAGCAGCCAAAGACAGCAAGAGTTGCATTTGGATGTCAGAGCCAGACTTTCCCCTCTGTGGTCTGCAGCCAGAGCACTAGCAGGATGTGGCAAGGGGTGACAGTCAGGGGTGAAACACACCCTTGGTCTTCTGCAGAAGAGAAAACAAAACCCATTCCCTTCAGCAGAAGCAAGAGGAAGTGAATAGTATAAACAGCACAAAAGAAATGAGAATGTGAATTTTTGTTACACTGCAATCCAGACTGCTACTGAACACGGCAGTACCTATTTTAAATGGCTATGGTTATAATCTCCATTTTAAACAACAAAAGAAACAGCACTGAAATGGTCTAGAAAAAAACCTGGCTTGAGCTGTACCTTTTAAGACATATGTATTGCTGTGAAGTCTTGTAACACTCTCCTTTAAATTTAAGAAACAAAGCTAATCATCTTTGCATTATTAGTTATAGGCAACAGCAAGAATTTTGGCCAGCTAATGATGTCTTGAGGGTAAAATGCAGACAGTTGGCACTTTATCTATTTATAACCATTTTTTAAATGGCAGTGCCATCCCTTCACTCCCACTCTACATCTCCCACACGCACTCAGCACTTTATGAGTCAGGCTGTGAAAATATCGAGAGGCTGATGTAAAGATAAGGTTTTGGAAAGTTCTTTTGTGAAGAATGTTTGAGATGATTTTTTTTTCCCACTTCCCTTTAAAAAAAAAAAAAATTCTGGCTGTGAATGGGTCATATTTCTGAGCCACTGCCTGCAGTACAAGGACAAGGTTTTTATTAAATCTAAAACCTGAGGTTATTCTGTTGTTAAGGTAAGCCCACAAGAGAAATACAATTTTTTTTTGCATCAAATTTCTAAGAATATTTTTGCATTGCATAGGAATTTCGCAAGTGTTTAGGAATCAATGGGGCTGTTCACATGGGATCTTTGTGGGGGACATGGACAGTGGCATTGAGTGCACCCTCAGCAAGTTTGCTGATGACACCAAGCTGTGTGGTGCTGCAGACACGCTGGAGGGAAGGGAGGCCATCCAGAGGGACCTTGACAGGCTGGAGAGGTGGGCACAAGCCAACCTCATGAAGTTCAATAAGAGCAAGTGCAGGGTCCTGCATCTGGGTCGAGGCAATCCCAGGCACAAATACAGGCTGGGCAGTGACTGGCTGGAAAGTAGCCCTGAGGAGAGAGACTTGGGGGTGCTGGTGGACAAAAAGCTCAACATGAGCTCTCAGTGTGCACTTGCAGCCCGCAAAGCCAATCAGATCCTGGGCTGCATCAGGAGAAGTGTGGCTAGCAGGTCGAGGGAGGTGATCCTCCCCCTCTACTCAGCCCTGGTGAGACCCCACCTGGAGTACTGTGTCCAGTTCTGGAGCCCCTATTACAAGAGGGATCTGGAGGTGCTGGAGCGTGTCCAGGGAAGGGCCACAAGGATGATCAGAGGGCTGGAGCACCTCTCCTATGAGGACAGACTGAAGGAGTTGGGGCTGTTCAGTCTGCAGAAGAGAAGGCTCCGAGGTGACCTCATTGTGGCCTTCCAGTATCTGAAGGGGGCCTACAGGAAGGCTGGGGAAGGACTTCTCAGGATCTCAGGTAGTGACAGGACTAGGGGGAATGGAATGAAGCTGGAGGTGGGGAGATTCAGGCTAGATGTGAGGAGGAGGTTCTTCACCATGAGAGTGGTGAGACCCTGGAATGGGTTGTCCAGGGAGGTGGTCGAGGCCCCATCCCTGGGGGTGTTTAAGAGCAGGCTGGATGAGGCTCTGTCCAGCCTGATCTAGTGTGGGGTGTCCCTGCCCATGGCAGGGGGGTTGGAACTAGATGATCCTTGTGGTCCCTTCCAACCCTGAATGAAACTATGAAACTATGAAACTATGATCCATCCATGTCTATGGCTGTGGCTATAGAAGCCAGGGGACAGTCAGTGTGAAAATCACAGGTGTCATCGCTGCACATGCTATTTATTCATGTTCCCATCCCCAGCACAGGTAGCTTGTGAGCTATGTTCAGGCATAATGTTACAATCTTGTGACTTCAGGACCACAGTATCACTGGCCAGACGGCAACAAGAACACAGCCTGGATATATGATAATATCCTGTATACGTTTGTCTTATAAGAGAGGTTTTTATTACCATTTTAACACATTAACATTATTGTTTAATAGAGCACGTGTGGCATGAAATGTGTTTCAAGTTTAAAGGTTTACTGGGCTAGGACAAGTATGAACGCTGTGAGTCGACCTTGGGGAGAAGCCCATGCTGAAACTCTTGAGGGAGCCTGATGTACAGCTGGGTGCTTAGTCCAGTTCTGCCCATGGCTGTGAGGTGGGGCTCTACTCTGGGGACACTGCTGTCTCTACCTGGGAAACACCCACATAGATCCTTCTCACTAAGCCATTCACAGTGTCTCCACCTCCCACTGCTCTGAGATACAGTATTTGGGTTACTGTCCAAAAGGGTGACTGTCTGCCCTTGTTGGGGAAAATGTGAGTTGGTATGTCTATAACAGCAGCAGTCCTTTTTACATGTCTCTATTTTTCTACATAGTGTGGCCAGCAGGAGCAGGGAGGTCATTCTCCCCCTGTACTCAGCACTGGTTAGGCCACATCTTGAGTACTGTGTCCAGTTCTGGGCCCCTCAATTTAGAAAAGATGTTGAGATGCTCAAACGTGTCCAGAGAAGGACAACAAAGCTGGTGAGTGGTTTGGAGTGTAAGCCCTGTGAGGAGCAGCTGAGGGAGTTGGGGTTGTTTAGCCTGGAGAAAAGGAGGCTCAAGGGAGACCTTATTGCCATCTACAACTACCTGAAGGGAGGTTGTAGCCAAGTGGGGATTGGTCTCTTCCCCCAGGCAACCACCAACAGGACAAGAGGACACAGTCTCAAGCTGTGCAGGGGGAAGTTTAGGCTTCATCTTAGAAGTTCTTCACAGACAGAGTGATTGCCCATTGGAATGGGCTGCCCAGGGAGGTGGTGGGGTCAATGTCCCTGGAGGTATTTAAGAAAAGACTGGATGAGGCACTTAGTGCCATAGTTTAGTTGACTAGATAATGTTGGGTGATCAGTTGGATCTTAGAGGTCTCTTCCAACATGGCTGATTCTGTGATTCTGTGAGAGGCAGAACAGAGAGAGTCCTCTTTGCACACTGGCTGTTAAAGACGAGATCTTGACCCTGGCGATCCCTCAGCTTTTCACTGAATATGGCATATATGGAATGGAATGGAATGGAATGGAATGGAATGGAATGGAATGGAATGGAATGGAACAGAATACCTTGCTGGTCAGTTTAGGATCACCTGTCCTGTTCACGCCTCTCTGCAAGTGCAGTTTTCTACTTACTGTACCTCAAGTGCAGCTCCACATGAGCAAGTATAAGCAAGAGCCTTTCTGCATATCAGCTATAAGCATCAAGTGTTATCACTTCTAGAAGCAGACACTTGCCTGCAAAAATATACCTTTAACTTTAAAAAGTGCAGTTACTTAGAAGAGACCGAGCTGAAAAGTAAAATCACTTGTCCTGGTTTGAGTTAGATCAGAACTAATTATGTTCAGTGATTTTACTTTCACAAAACTTTGGTGTTTCATGTGCTAGAGTGGAGCATAAACACTGTCCCAAGGGGAATTTTCCATGTACATTTTCTATTATGGAAGAACTATTGCATAGAGTTAGGATATTAATACATAGCTAATCCTAGTGGGTGTCATGCCCTGTTTCTGCACCTTCTCATTCTTATAAAGACTTCAGTCTTTTCTGATTTTCAAAGCTGCCAGGCACTCTAATGTTGGCCCATGTTATACTGACCCCCACACTTCTTTTCCACCCTGTTGTGTTTAAACTGCTGATTCACTGTCTGTGAAGCAGACTGAGGGAATTGTGGTTATGGTCACAGAGGAAGTCTGTAGCAGTGACAGGGACACAGTGGAGTTTTGTTTTGTAGTATTCCAAATGACATGTTCTCTCCTGCAGTCTCCTGCCTTTACTCTTTGCAGAAATTTCCTCCATGGTAGAGCACATGAAGCAAGGAGCCTCATTAATTCCTAGTCTTGCTTCTTTTTCTTATCACTGTTCTCACCATGTGACAAGAGTACTGTAAAAAAAGAACATTTACAAGATTACTGTAAAAAAAGAACATTTAATTAAAGGTTATCTTCCCTTGCAGATATACAAGGAATTGAATTAAGGCTGCATGGAAGGTGTCTAGAGTGTTTAACCTCAGTCTAGAGCATATTGTGTATGTGCTGCATGTACAAGCATGTATACATATTGATAAGCATTACTTCCATATTGATAAGCATTTATACATATAAGTCCTCCATGAGGAAGATGAGTAAATAGGGTTTCACTCTGGATCCATGTATGAGTTGTTCCTAGTAGCACACTCTGTCCTCCTCCTTTGAAAGGGCTCATGCTCAGTTTTTTTTTGGCAGGCTCTTGGCACTGCAAATGCAGATGGCAGAAGGATCAAAGCAACCTGAAAAACAGTTTGTCATCCAAGCTACAATGAAGCTCCATGCAAGGAGCTTCATTCCCCTCCAGACTTGCAAAGTCTTGTTACAAGGCAGAGTTAACCACTGAGATCCTCCAAAAAAGGTCAGATATCTGTTGCAATAGCAAATATTAGTCAAGCTAAATATATAACTCTTCACAACTTACACATACAAGTCCAGTTTGCTCTTTAATATCATCCTCACTCATGAACTAAGTCACAGCAAAAGACCAGGAAACTTCAGAAGAATGATTTTGGTATGCTTAGAACTTTGGCAAATTTGGAGATATGTTTTACTCTTTCTGTGTGGATACACAATGGCTTTTAGAAGCAAGCATAGTGTTTGAATACATCCCATCTAATTCACTGTCACTAATTACATCTTACTGAGCATCACCTGTTGGCAGCTGTTTGTTCCTAAAGCCTTTTTAGAGCTTTCCTTTCTTAACGTTTCCTATGAACACAATAATAGATCTCAGACAGTGCATGTCCAGCATAAATAATACATAAATTGGATGCAAGCTGTGTTTTCCCTCCAGTGCTCATACTGCCTGCAAGCAAGGTTAGAAGACCAGATGGTAAAGATGATAACATTTTCCTACTCTCCAGATTATCTTGATCATAGAAATGAAGCTGTTGTGCTTCCATTCTTCTTCTGCTTCCATGTTATGCAACTTCTGGAATTGTGTGTTCTTTATCTTTCCATCTTTCTACTTCTTACTATAGAATCATAGTATGGTTTGAGTTGGAACAGACCTTAAATATCATATAGTTCTAATGCCCCTGCAGTCAGCACAAACACCTCTCACTTAGACCAAACATCAAAGCTCCATCCAACCTGTCCTTTGACAATTTGAGGGATTGGGCATCCAAAACTTGCCACTCTGAGGAACCCATTCCAGTGTCTCGCCACCCTCACAGTGAGGAGATTATTCTGCACATCCAGTCTAAATCTACCCTATTTAGTTTAATACCTTTGCCCCTTGTCCTGTCATGACAAGCCCTGCTAAAAAGATTGTCCTCATCTTTCTTACAGGCCCCATTTAAATACTGAAAAGCTGTTAAAAGGTCTCCCAAAGGCCTTCTGTTCTCCAGGCTGAATAACTCCAGCTTTCTCAACCTGTTCACACAGGAGAGGGTTTTCCAGTGCGCTGATTATTTTTGTAGCACTCCTCTAGACTCACTTCAACAAGTTCATGTCCTTCTTACATTGTGAGCCTCAGAACTGAATGTAGAGTGAACATAGCTGGTTCACATTGAGCTTCTTCTCAACCAACACCCCCAAGTCCTTCTCCTCAGGGCTGCTTTCTATCCATTCTTTGCTCAGACTGTATTTGGGCTTGGGATTACCCTGAGCCAGGTGGAGGCCCTCATACTTGGTCTTCTTGAACCTCATGAGGTTTGTACAGGCCTACCTCTCAAGCCTGTCAAGATACCTCTGAATGGAAATCCTTCCCTCCAGTGTGTTGACCACATCAGACAACATGACCTTGTCAGCAAACATGCCAAGGGTGCACTCAATTCCACCCTCTTTATTACCAACAAAAGTGTCAAACATCAATGGTCCCAACACTGACTTCTGAGGAAGGCCACTTTTCACTGATCTTCACCTCGGCATCAAGCTGTTGACCACAACACTCTGAGTACAACCATTTAGACAATTTCTTATTCACTAAGTGGTCTATCCACCAAATTAATGTCTCTCCAATTTAGAGACAAGGATGTTGTGCAGGATAGTGTCAAGTGCTCTGCACAAGTCCATGAAGATATGACATCAGTTGCTCATTCCTTATCCACTGGTGCCATAACCCTGTTACAGAAGGGTACTAAATTGATCAGGCACAATTTGCCCTTAGTGAAACCAAGTTGGCTGCCAGCAATCACCTCCTTATTTTTATTATATCTTTGTGTACTTTCCAGGAGTATCTACTCCATGATCTTGCCAGGCTTAGAGGTGAGACTGAGTGGCCTGTATTTGCCCAGATCTTCTTTTTTTCTCCTTTTAAAAATGGGAGTTGTGTTTCCTCTTTGCCAGTTACCAGGAACTTCACTGGACTGCCACAACTTCTGAAATATAATGCCTATTATAGCCTGGAAATCTCATGGAAGCAAGAAAATTGTCTCTCCAACTTCCTTCTCCTTCCATTCATTCACTGTGACTTTGCAACTCACAAATATGGCAAAACGATGTACAATTATTACTAGATCTGAAAAGGTGTTTGTGCTCAGTTTGCACAACAGCAGGTTGCCAAGTGCAAACTGCTGTACAATTAGGCCTGGTGTTTCTCTATATTTGCAGAGCTAGAAAGGGTAAGTTTCAAGTTTCACTGGAAGGTTTCCAGCAGAACGTATTTGATCTTGCAGCTTGTGCTTTGATGTTTATTCAATATGTCTCAATCAGAGAGGTAGGATTTGGCTCAGTGTATCTAAAGCAGTTTGAATCTTTCAAGATCATGTCTTTTTTTCCATTTCTGACCCAATGGTTTCAAATCACCACATTCCACCATAGCTGAAGTGATTTATGTGTCTTAGCAGTGCTGCAAACTGCAGCCTTCTAACCTGGAACTCTCCCTGAAAGCCTTCTAACCTGGAACTCTCCCCAGTGATTTCACATCACTTCCCACACTATAAAATGGGCTATGTTATTAACACCCTTAAAAATTCCTTATGTTTGCAAAGTTTTACATTTAAATCCTAGACATGTAGAAAGTCAGGCTGGTACAAACCATAAGATGCATTAATTTGCACATTTCAGTGTGAAAGGTATTTCTGAAGCTTTTTGCTCTATCGTTCAGCTACACTTATCAGAGTCTGTAAAATTATTTTCTGGCTCTTAACTTCAGCATGTTCTAGTAAAAAAAAACCCAAACAAACAGGAAAACTATTGGGATTCTTTTGGCATAAAATGCAAGCTCTGCCACTATTATATTATGCTTCTCTAAACCATATACTGGCTCTGTTTCTCACTATCCTTTCTTCTCTCCTTTTTCCTCTCCATAGGCTGTACATATTCAATGTTCACCATAGGGTAGTCTTTATATAAACAAAGAGGTGGCTCTGAGACCAAAGCTGCATGCAAGGATTAGAGTAAGTCTGCTGTATTTCTCCCTTCTTCTCCCTTTTCATGATCTGGTAAAGCAAGGGGACATAAAGTAAGTGCATGTGAGGTTGGATCAGTGTTGTGCTGGCTGGAAGCAGATGGACCTTCTAGATTTGTTGCTAATGGATACAAAGGTATTTGTACAGGTGGAGTGTACAGGTTGGACATTCCCCCCCAGGATTAAATTTACCAGACCAGCACAGTTGGAAGTAAATGACAGCTGTATTTACAAGCAAAACTATAATCTACAATGGAGTGCAATGCATATGTACAAAATACACAGTATTTACAGGTATTTTCAATTAATGAACAGCACAAGTACCCTTCCAGTCAAAGACCAGGGGAAACAAATGGCTTTTCCCTCCCTGCTGCCCCTTACCCTACTGTACATAAAAGGGACAAGAGAAAGGAGCAGAGAGATATTAGAATTTAGCCAAAACAATGCAGCCAAGGTCAAGCAGAAGCCAGTTAGTATCTCCCAGCCTGAGAAAGCAAGAAGAGAGAGAAATTGTTTTGCAAACTAAAATCTTATGGTAGATAACTCTCCAGTAGGACTGTTTAGAACTATCATTATTTTCCTTTTTACCCCCAATAGTGATTTATATGATTTATTTACATTTTACTACTTCCTGTTCAAGATCTGTGAAAAATTTTAAAGGCATAGCCTAAAACTACCACGTGGAGTAAGAACAGTCCAGTGTGGAAAGTCTCCTTGGTTTTTTTTTTCTTTCTATTTTTTGTTTATTGCAGAACAGGCTATATGTTTACTCTCTGGAAAGAAAATGGGAGAGTTTATTGCCTTCCCTAACTGGTTGCAAGCCAAAAATCTGTCCCCCTTATTGAAGAGTTTGGATACCTGTTTCCTGGTCCAGGCGCTAGCCCCAGCCCTTTCTTTGACAGCTTGATGACTCGTTTTTCCTGCAAGATGAAAGTAGTAGTATGTACCTACCTGGCAAGGTGAAGTGATGATTAACTGGCCTTGATTTTTGCAATCTGATGTGCAGAGCGTGATTCGTTGCCATACATGCACACATGCCCCCAGGCAGGCTGTCTTCAGGCTGCTCTCTGTGGCATGAGCATGAACCACAGCAGAAGCAGCTCCTTTCAACTCTTCCTCAACCAGGGAGGGTGGTACATGGATTTCCCCTTCTTCAGTCCTACACAAAGGTGGTTGATTGTCTTTTACTTGAGGGTTTAGTGTAGATGTGGGTGTTCTATTTTCTTCTCCTTTTTGTGCTTTCAGACTGCAATGAGGTATTTTTTAAGCTTTTCCCTGAAATTATCAGAGGTGGAGTTGATGCTATGCCCAGCACTGGAGCCTTTGAGAGAGGCCTCAAGGTGCAACATTCATTGCCTGGACAGTGCCTCTGTGCAAGCAGCCCAGGAGGACCTGCATACCTGAGAGGAAGAAGGTAAAGCCAAGCATAAGTTATTCTGTGAATAAGCTCAAGGAAAATGGTACTGGGAAAATCTCCTGGGATCTTGCTGAGCCAGGTGCTGGTGGCTGGCCATACTTGCCTCCCTTCTGAGAAGCTGTTTGCAGCTTGCTGGTTTCTGCCTTGTTCAAGGAAGCAAGATTTTGTACATTATTTGTAAACAAGTGCGGCTGTCAAAGACACTTCTCATCATTTATTTCCCTTTTATCACATAAATGACTACAGAACCTTGATTTTTGGCTAAGCATCAAGGTTCAAACACAAAAAAGAAGAGGAACAATAATTTAAAATCACAAGGCATGTTTGGTTCTCTTCAGGCATCCTGCAGATTTCTTTCCTCTTCATCTCCCTCCCAAGGCACCTGTTGTGTATAATGCAGGATTCACTCATGAATGTAGGGGTTTTTTTGGACCCATCCTTCTTTGGTATTTCTGATTGTTTTCTTTTTTTCCCTTGTCACTTCCCATTTCAGGATATGGTAATAATTAATAAGCTTTAAGCCATAACTGAATTAAAAGGAAAAAAAAAGTTAATTGTCTATGAACTTTGAATATGACATTTTAAGGCAACTTTATTTAATTAGAATACTCCTGAATCCATGCACACATTTTTGTATCATTCTAGGATAGCATTCTGAAGCTCTTAGATGTTGCCCTCTGAATGCATACTGCTGGTGAATTTTGAGTGTAAGGCTTGACTTCATCCATGGATTTCAAGGCATTTTACAAAGGACAGCCATATCATGGTCCTTATTCTAATGAATGGAATCTTTTTAACTAAAGAGGGTGATTGTTTGCTCAACATCACACCACAAACATATGGAATAGCTGGAAAGGGAAGGCAGATCTCCTGGAAGGAAAGCCAATGCTCACAAAAAATAGTCAGTAGTCCCCATCTCTGTATCTCAGCATGAGCTACCAGTTTAATTGGCTATGTGGATGATTTTGAGGCATTAATATAATATCTATTGGAATTGAAAGTATTTCTGAGCAAGTCCTCTCTCAGTTTCATTTATTTTTGAGTTTTATTTCTGTATTTACAACATGCCAATTGACTTGTTTTGTTGGCCTGTGGAAGAACAGAGTGTACTATTCGGCAGACACCTGAGTCTATGTAAAAAATGACGGACTGTTGGCAGATAAAACTGGAAAAATATGAAATAACTAAGCTATGGCAGATCAAACTGGAAAAATATGGAATAACTAAGCTACCTTTGTCATCTACCGACTTGAATTAGATTAGCAGAGATAGAAAGGTCAAAGTACTGGCAAATTCCTTCTCTCAGCTAGAGGGAAGTGAACAGAAATCTCAGAGGCAGAAGTACATTCTTTGGTGGGGAATTTTGACTGATAATGTATTAGACTGAAAGAAAATCATAGAGTGATCTGGGTTGGAAGGGACCTTACAGATCATCTAGTTTCAACCCTTTTGCCATAGGCAGGGACACTTATTAGACCAGTTGCTCAAGACCCCACCCAACTTGTCTTTGAACACTTCCAGGTTTAGAGACTCAATGACTTCTCTGGGCAACCTGTTCTAGTGCCTCACCACCCTCACAGTGAAGAATTTCTTCCTAATGCCTAATCTAAATCTACCTTCTTCCAGTTTTAAGTCATTACCCCTAGTCCTGTCACTACAATTCTTTGTCAAAACTTGCTCTCCCGCTGTCCTGTAGGCCCCCTCCAAATACCGGAAGGCTCCTCCACATCTTCTCCTCCCCTCTTCTCAGCCTGCCTCTCCTCACCTTTTCTCTCCCTCTCTTCTCCCTCTCCTTTCTTTCCCTTGCCTGGCCTCAAATCTCTCCTCCCTTTTTAGCAGGTCCATGTAGCAGAAAGCCAAAGGCATTATCCTAAAGCTGCCCAGTGCACACTGACTCCTGTGGTCATGAGCGAATACATGAGAAAGGTTCTGCTGGCTCTATAGTCCTTGTAGGGTTGAGATGTAGTGCATGGGATGGAATCCACCATTTTTGTCAGGCATATTTGACCCATATGCTGGGATGCTGATAGCAGGGTAGCGATCCACTACCTGGTGTTACCTAATCATACCAGTCCACTTCTCCTGTCAGTCTGGGGAAAATAAAAATCCCAAAAGCTCACACAGACATATAAGCTATCCTACACCAGATTTAAAGCCTGGGATATGTCCTTCTGGAAAATATATTTACCCTTTGGTATACTTACACATGCTCTCAGAATGATGAGTCTAGATTAGCTCTTAAAATAAAATTAAGCTCGCAGTAGCAGCAGCCGTAACAGGGCTGTCATCAGCAGGACCCAGACTTGGTGCATGCTGAGGGGAACAGCTGGTGCAGAGAAATGAATAGCCAGCCATTGTCCTTGCACCTGGCCGGTACCGGCTCTCACAGCCAGAGATGACAAACGGGGCTACCACGGAGACAAGTGGTGCATTTTTCTGAGAGGCATAAATTAAATGATAATTGTGGCAGAAGTGTATGATGTGTAAGAATTATGTATAAAAGAGATGTGATGAACATGATCTTCCACTCTCCCCCATCAAGCAAAGCTTTTTAGCTCTCTTGTCTTAGAGACAGAATGACATTGGGGGGTCTTTTCATAAAATGGAAAAATGGGGAATAGCCAGATCAGGGAATGCAAATGAGCCTCCCAGAACACTGGACCAGACTCTAATCCTCATTATTCTTTGTGGATGCAGTGGTGATTTTGACTGTTGCTTTTGTTAGCTAAATTCAACCGTGACAGGACTTGTACACGAGGCCCATCTGTTTGTGAGAGTGAGGAGGGTGGGAGAACAGCAAGCGCTGAACACAGACTGTTCTGCTGCTTGCACTGGAGGGCATATGAAATTGTAGCAAACATTGGTGATGTCTTCAGACATGGAATATGGAATAACTGCCCATTATCACCATGCAGGGCTTTACTTTGTGACTGAGAAGGGACAGGTAAGCCAGCTCCACTGTCTGCGCTCAGGAGGCTGGAGAAACCCTATTGCCTTTGGCATGGTCACAGCTACCCTTCTCCCAATATTGAGAAACAAGGCCTGGGGTGGCAGGAACAGGTTTCAGCACAAGGTGAACATCATGCTCATGGTTTGCTGGAGTCGGAGCCTGCAGTTTTGATAGTTAGTGCACAAACTCACTTGAGCACCTTGAACACTGTGTTCAGTTTTGGGCCCCTCACTACAAGAAAGACATTGAGTAGCTGGAGCGTGTTCAGGGAAGGGCCACAAAGCTGGCAAAATGGTCTAGAGAACAAGTCTTATGAGGAGTGGCTGAAGGAACTGCAATTGTTTAGTCTGGACAAGTGGAGACTGAGGGGAAACTTCACTGCTTTCTAGAACAATACAAAAGGAGGCTGTAGTGAGGTGGGGGTCAGTCTCTTCCCCCTAGTATCAGGTGACAGAATGAGAGGAAATGGCATGAAATTGTGCCAGGGGAGGTTTAGATTGGATATTAGGAAGAATCTAATTACTGAAAGAGTGGTCAAGCATTGGAATAGGTTGCCCAGAGAGGTAGTGGGGTCACCATCCCTGGAGGTATTAAAAAACCATGTATACACAGCACTTTGGGACATTGTTTAATGTCCATGATGGTCTTAGGTTGATGGTTGGACTAATGATCTTAGAAGTCTTTTTCAACCAAAACAATTCTATGATTCTGTGACTGTACATATTACTCTGCTCAATTTCACATACAGTTCTGCAGTGCATTGCAGTTTCCCTGCCACAGATGTCTAAACTAATCTTCCTGTTCAAATGACTAATAGCAATTAGTAATAGCAGAACCCATCTCCTGAGATCTCATTATAAATCCCCAAACCCAGGTGTTTACATACAGTTAGTGATAGTAAAAGACCAGTCCCCTGCCCATCACTCCCATCAGCACAGGCCACAGGTCCCAGGGATGGCAAATGCTTCCCCACTGGACACTTGGAAACTTAATCCAATTTTTCAAAAGTAAACACTTCATCCCTTCTCCTTCAATAATTGCTCCTATACCACCTTCCTACAGACAGTGAAAACTTGGCTGTGCATCACTTGGGGCCTTTGCAAAAAATAGCATCCATTATTCAAAGAATGAGTAACAGCTCACAGCTACACGTGTTTCTTTTTTATGTTAAGAAAAGCACAGAAAAAACAGTTCCTTTGCAATAACTGCTCACAGAGAACTGGAAACACTTCCAGGTTGTGGATAATTTTGTATTTTGCAGCTTCCCACAAAACAGGTATTTTTTACAGAGGCATGATTTTCCCTTAGAAAATCTGTGTGGTGCCTGTCATCTCATCAATAATTATATGAAATCGATGTAACTTCTGTTAACTTCATTACCTACCCACTTCTGAATAGCAGCAGAAGGCAACAAATGTCACAGATTTTCCCTTGCAAAAGCTTCAAATGCAACCAAAGTCCCAGGACGTGAAAAATACTTGGGGCTTCACAAGAGTCTGCATTCAGCCAGTTACTGCAAGTAATTTCTGAGCTGAGATGCTTACAGTTACCGATTTAACCTCTTTTCCCTAGCAAAATTAATTGACCAACTGCGATGAGAACAACCTGTTTGCCATTATTCCACACTAAGGAGAGAGTGATGCTTTGGGAAACCCAGCTTTTATTGTCTTAAAACTTGGAAGAACTCATTTAACACTACTTAGGAAAAATGAGTGACCTGTAGGACCAAAACTACTTAAGAGAGAGTGGGCTGAAGAACCCAAGTCACTTAATTTCTTGCTTTATGAGTTTTGGCCAAACACATTTGAGGAGAAAGAAGCTGCAGCACAGATGTTTCTGGGTACTCAACCAGTGTCTCTAGTAACAGGAGATAGTAAGCAAAAAAAGACCATGGAAACCACAGATGGGGACTGGAGAGGGAGAGGATAAGGCACTCATCTCTCGAGGTGAGTTTTCCGTCATCTTAAGTAGCTGAGTGAGCAGCAGCCTCTTTCTGGAGAGGTGATAGTAACAAGTAGCAAAAAGATAAACCAACTGAAGTAGTCTATTTGTTTTCCCAGAAAGGATGTTTTATTTTCATTTCTTATTTATGGGTAGTTCCATTTAACCAGCTTGAAATTGGACTTGAATGAACATTTTAAAGCTGTGCACAAGAACTGCAGAGGTCCGAGTTTGTGTTTTTTCCTGGTTTAAACTAATTCTTTCGTTTTAACTCCATGCATCTACAGAAGTACCTAGATAGAAGGTTTTCAATACAGGACACTAGCATTAAAAATTATTCACAACATCTTCCCATTAGCTCTTGCTCACGCTTTTTGACAGCCATGGAATGGAATATGGCGCTCATTCTGTCTGAGAACAATTTATGTAAAATGGCAGTATTTTATCTACTCCCATTTCTTGCTAACTAAGTCTCTTTTCAGAGTATGACCTTGATTTCAAGTATGCATCTACTGAGAAAGTCTTGTTTATTCCTATGTCATTGTACTGATTAGGTACAGCTATTTATGTTATTGATGTTTTCAAGCTCATTTTTAGCCTCAAAGGAGAATAGACATCAGGAGTGAAATTCTGGTCAGTATCTCTAAATCCAAAATATATTACTTATGGGAATTTTTCTTCTCTGTTTACTACATTTTCTCAAAGCCTTTTGATTGTTCTCCCAGGCAACCAGCACCAGAACAAGGGGACACAGTCTCAAGCTGCACCAGGGGAGGTTTAGACTGGAGGTGAGGAGAAAGTTCTTCACCGAGCGAGTCATTCGTCATTGGAATGCGCTGCCCAGGGAGGTGGTGGAATCACCGTCCCTGGAGGCGTTCAAGAGGGGATTGGACGTGGCACTTGGTGCCATGGTTTAATCATGGGGTCTGTGTTGATAGGTTGGACTCGATGATCCTTGAGGTCTCTTCCAACCTTAGTTATACTGTGATACTGTGACCTCTTTTGAAGGATACAAAGGTGATGCTGATACAACTGGGTGTTGTCTTTTATGTTCTAAATCAAAATGCAGTGAGATTTAATGAATTTGTGAATGTCTTCAGCTTTCTGGAACTGTTGCTAGCCCTTTGTATAGGGAAAGAAAGAAAATAGCACAAAATACAAACAAGCAGGAGTAAAATGCTGGGAAAGGTGACTTGTTTGGCTAACAACTTATTTATTTATTAAAGGATGAGATCATATATATGTTGATAAAGGAACTTCTGTGAAAGTATTATAAACGGAAAAGATCCAAGGAAGACAGAAATCCTGTAAAGTTTTTCAAAATGTGTGTGAATAATGTAATTACTTATATGGTTTTAAAATAACTCCCTTCAGAGAGAAATGGTCACAACTACTCTGTGCATCATATATAGAAAGAAAAACAGATGCTTATTTTTGATGTATGAAAAACAAGGCAAAGGACTGGACTGTAGAGAAAGAATTTGTGGTGCCAGGTGATGTAGACAAACTGCACTTGTCACAAAGATGCATCTCCAGGACAAGCCTTGGCTGATGATGTGCAGCAAGGATCCACACAGAGCCATTTTGAATAGAATAGAATAGAATAGACCAGGTTGGAAGATACCTTCAAGATCATCGCGTCCAACCTATCATCCAACACCACCCAACCAACTAAACCATGGCACCAAGCACCCTGTCAAGTCTCCTCCTGAACACCTCCAGCGATGGTGACTCCACCACCTCCTCAGACAGCCCATTCCAATGGGCAATCACTCTCTCTATGCAAAACTTCCTCCTAACCTACAGCCTCAACCTCCCCTGGTGCAGCCTGAGACTGTGTCCTCTTGTTCTAGTGCTGGTTGCCTGGGAGAAGAGACCAACCTCTGCCTGTCTACAACCCCCCTTCAGGTAGTTGTAGACAGCAATAAGGTCACCCCTGAGTCTCCTCTTCTCCAGGCTAAGCAGCCCCAGCTCCCTCAGCCTCCCCTCATAGGGCTTGTGTTCCAAGCCCCTCACCAACTTTGTTGCCCTTCTCTGGACACGCTCCAGCAAGTCAACATCCTTCCTAAACTGAGGGGCCCAGAACTGGACACAGTACTCGAGGTGTGGCCTAACCAGTGCAGTGTACAGGGGCAGAATGACCTCCCTGTTCCTGCTGGCCACACTTGCTTCCAAGGGCCAGGGAGTGGGAAGGTCTTTGCAGAGAGGCTGGTGCAGACACCTCACCTTCATAATCCTAGAAAAAAAAAGAGGTCTAAGTAGGAAAGGACCTGTACTAGGGGACTGTGGCAGTCTAGTTTACCTGCCAGACCAGTCAAATGAAATTAGGCATTATATATGATAGCATAAAGACAGTTGACTTTCCCAGTCCAAAACTAGTATGTACCTTGAGCCTTTTCCTGCCTGGCATGCCTGCTTCTACTCAGTGCTCTGCCAAAAGCCTGTCCTAGGTCACAAATTGACTCATAGCTGTCTCAGAGTGGTGGGAGTTCTTGAACTGCCTCAGTGAAGGCCATTCGCATTACCCTCTTTCTGTTGCCATGTGGGATTTTTGGTGCTGACCACAGGCATACCGTTAATGATTTTCAGTCTGTCTTTACCAAGTCAGCTTGGAGACATCATACAACTTCTGAAAGGAAATTTCACCTTGCTCTGATTATGTAGGACCCTCCTTCAGTCCTCATGCTGCTACTCAGATCCCTTATGTTCTTTGGTAACCTACACAGGTCTTTGGTTCAGCAAGTTTTGCCCTCAGCAATGGTAACAAGAGGCCTTTCATTTTGGTATGTATTTAGTAATGATGTCTTGTATCCACAGAGAGCTTGTCACTGCTTCGTTTAGCAAATCTGAACAAGAAAAGCCTTGGTCATGGAAGCCTAAAGAACTAGGGGGCAAAATCTGCTCTTGCCAAAATACATGGAAAATTCTGCAGCTGAGAGGGTTGGGACTAGGATTTGTCCAAACACGTGGCCTTAGAAATTTGCTGTACTTTCTCTGTTCCTTTGGTTTCTAGACAGAAATGCAATTTAGAAGTTTCAAAGCTGTGAACTATGGTAGGCAGGACATTTAGCTATGGGGATGCAAGATACTGAGGAGTACAATTTCAAAAAGTTTCCACCAGCACAAGAAACTGCTTTAAAACCCCCTCTAAAATATAGTCTGCAGGTGAAGAAACTAAGCCATGGGACTCAAAATTTCTTGTCATAGTTGCCTCAAGAGTATTTGAAAATACAGCAGTATTTGAAAATGCCCTAACCCTAGCTGACTCTGCCTTCCAGGTAATGTTTAGCATGATCTGGGTGGAGTAACAGTGATGCATGTTTAGTATGTACTCCTTTTGGCTCACTATCATATTGAGAGATGTCAACTCTGGTATTAAAATTGCAGTTAATTAGGCAAAGGTCTTCCCCTGGGCACTAAAGCCCTCAAAATCTATTTTGAAGCTGAGTGTTTGCAAGGCTGTAGCCTTGCTACATCAGTTTTAACTGAAACAGGGCCGTCTTACCTTCACAAGACTCTCTCCTTCAGCTGCTTGGCAGGCCAGTTTTGTGGATCTTCATTCTCAGAGAACATAAACATCTCTTGGTTGTAAGCATCTCAGCCTTGTTCCTGAAATGCACTAAATAACCTGCATTCCTATCCCATGGTAAACTAGGCAGTTATCCCACACCTCCCCATGAGACAGACCTCAGTACAGGTTTTGACCTCTAGGGCCCACATAGCTCACGCAAGCTCTTGTCCTTCCAGCCACAGACCAGTAACCATAACTGCTCTATGAGGGTGCATTCTTGAAGGCCTGTGTACTTCTTCCAAAAGGAAATCAAGGAAACCTAATCTGCAGAATCTGGGTGAGAAGGCAAAAAAGTTCGTTTATGTGCAGGGAAAGGTTCCCTGAATAAATTCTCAGCCTGGGAGCTGGCATGCCATTCTTACAACTGGCTTTATAATTTACTCTCTGGTTGGATAATCTGGCAGGTAACAAGATAAGCACACCAGCAAATGCCACTCAGGGGCAGGGAGCCACTGCTCGTCAGCCAGGCAAACGCACATTACAAGTGCTATTGTTTCGCAGCTGACTGGAAGCACCTCTTCTGCCCGGGTGCAGGAATCCCGTGAATATTTGTTATCAGTTTTCTGCAATGGCTCTCACCGAGACGAGACTCCTGCAGAAGCTAAGGCTGCTGCCCCTGGACAATGCTTCCGTTGAGGTGCCGTGGCTTCTTTCTGGGAAAAGTTTGAGAGTCTTCATCTAACTCACAGCCTAAAGGCTCACCCTAACTATGCAGCACCCACAGAGCTACCCACACCAGGAAATACCCGAGATGAAAAACTTCCAGTCAGGGCTCTGATGTTGTGAGGCTTTTTGCTCCCTAACCCGCTCCCTCTAAACACGAGACCGCATTATTTTGATTCCCCCTTTCCTGCTCTCTTGACGCTCGGGCTGCCAAGACGGGACAGCGGCTACTCGGGCTCCGGAAAGAAGTGCGTACGGGAACCCTCGGCACCCCCTGAGCCCCGAGCTGCCCTTGCTCGTCCCTACACCCCACCGCTCGCCGCCCTATCTCGGTACAACCCTCCGCCTCTGCTGCGGCAGGGGCTAGCTCTGGCTCCTGCGCCAGCTCTTGGCGGCGGGGCGCGCTCTGCCCCCTCCCGGGAGGTGCCGTCGCCTTCCCGTTCTCATACTACCGGCAACAGCCCCTCACCCTGCGCTGTCGGGAGCGGAGCATTACCCCTCCCGATAAGCCCCTTCCGCTCCTCCTTCCTGGCTCAGCCCCAGCCCCCCCCGCCAACGCACTCCGCTTCCCGTTGCCGCTAGTGCCCGCGCCTGCTCCGGGAGGAAGCGGGGCGGCGGCGGCCGGCGGAGCGCGACACGCCTCTCGCCCTCCCCGTCCCGGCCCCCCGGGTCCCACCGCCCACCGCGGGCGCGGCGCAGCGCAGCGCAGCGCAGAGCGGTCGCTGTGGCCCTGCCATGAGCCGGAGGTAGCGGCGGCGGCGCCTTTCGCAGCCGCCGCCGCCCGCCCTGCTGCGGCGGCGGCTGGGCCCGCGATGCCGAACCAGAAGGGCGGCAAGGGCAAGAAGAACAAGCGCGCCAACAGCAGCGGCGACGAGCAGGAGAACGGGGCGGCGTCGGGCACCGGAGCCGGGGCGGCCGCGGGCGGCGGCACTGCGGCTGGCGGCGGAGCTGGAGCGGCGGCGGCTGGTGGCGGCGGGGCGGGCGGCGGAGCGGGCGGCGCGGCGGCTGCGGGCGGCGCGGCGCCCGGAGACATCAAGAACGGTGAGCGGCGGGCCGAGCCCCGCGGCCTCCGGCTGCCCGCCGTGGCGCAGGCAGCGGCTGAGGGCCGTGTGGGCGGCGTGGGGGGAGCCTGGTGGGGCGAGGGAGCTCCCGAGGAGAGGGGATGTGCGGGCGTGAGGATGGGGGCGACGGCGGGGCTGGGAGTAGAGGGTGGCGGGCGCCGTCCGAGGCCCTGCGCGGCTGCTCCTGCCGCTGGGATCTCTCTGAAACGCGCGGCAGGGCTGATCGCCAGGGTGTCCCCGCCCGGTGACCCGCCGGAGGGCGGGGGCCTCCGCGGCGGCAGTGCTGAAAGCGGCGCGGGCTGCCCGAGCCTGCTTGCTCCGCAGCACCCAGCCGCCGTAGCTGCAGGCAGGCGTGGGGGTGTCCACCGGCCGGGAGCTTGGTCAGCGGGACTGAGCATCCCCGGCGGCAGGCGGGAGGTGCAGCCCCTGCCAGCTCCGGCCGCGTCGCGGCTTATTCAGTGCTTATTTTTTAAAATCCGACTTTATTTCATCACAATTAAAAATGGAGTCCTACTTTTAGGTCCTGTTTATTTGTCGGTTTACAGCAGTTTGGTTTGTCAGGGTAATATATTCAGTTTTCATCAACCATTTTATGCTGTCATTGGATGGTTGGTTGGGTTGTTTTCTTTTTTGGTTGGAGCAATTTTGGTGAGGTGTTTTCTTGCAGAAACTTACATTGCTGTCCACCTTTGGAGATAGTCCTGCTGCAGAACGGTATTTCAGGTTAAAACTCAAGGTAGGCTAGGATTTTAATCACTTTTGGGTAAGCTAACACCCCCTACCCCCTCACACTCCCCACATTAGTTGTGCTTTATTGGATTTGCGAACTACAGTGGATTTTTAAACTGCTCTCTACTTTTTTCCTTTCCCAAGCTGGGCTTAAGCTTTTTGTCTTAAATGCTTTGGAAAAGTGGGCATGTAGCTACAACTGGTTTCATACTTTGTAGTGGTAGTTTTGCCTGGCTACTGTTAGCCAAGCATCCTGTTTCAGTTTTCAAGATGCCTCCATTCCTGGAAACTTTTCCTTAGAAATATTAGCAGTTAATTACAAATGGCTTTAACTTACAAGGTTTTTGCTAGACTGCAATTGTAAGGATACTATTTAGTCCAGAGAATCATAGGGAATGTTTAGAATTTCCTTTTTTTGAGTTTGTTTGGTTTTGGATTTTCATACTATTGTTCTAAGTGAGCATACAAGGGGGAACAAAACCAAACCAAACCAACAACAGAAAAACAACAGCAAAATATCTAGAAAGGTTAGCAGGGTTTAGAGACTTTCTAGAGCTTTTTTTTTTTAATGACTTCAGTCTGGTGTTTTAACATGTGCAACATCTGCTTTGAAGGTGGTGTTTCATACATGCCACTGTTGGCTTTTATTTGATTTTTGAGGCGGGGAGACAGTATTTCTGAACTCTACACTGAAGCAGAAGTGAAAGCACAGATGCATTTCTAGTGTAATTATTTAGCATTAAGATATCGAAGTGTTGCTTCTTGTGCAAATGCCCCTGAGGGTGATGTCAGTGAACCCTGGTAGTGGTACAGCTTGCTAGATGGATGGGTTGTCACTCTTCTTCATCTGTAAGACTGTGTGTCCCAGGTACATTACATATCCTTCCTCTGTGCTTGACAGCTTCCTCATAAGTTGAGGCTGCTTTTCTGAGAGCTAACCTTATATGTTCCTTTAATCTCTTTCTCTCTGCTTCTGTATGACTTCACTGGTCAGAAGTATCCTTGACACTTTTGTTGAATTCCCCTCCCTCCCCTTTTTCTTTCCCCTCACAAAAGAGGTACAAGACTGGCTTTGGAATTTGCTGTAAGGGCCTGGTCAGCGCACCTGATCTTTGGCTTGACGGGATCATTACATCTAGTCATAACTTTCATTTCAGATAATCCTAAAGGTTGGAGGAGTAGATGTGGTTGCTAGCTACTGCCCATCAGATAATCCTGTGCTGGAAGTTTCATGAATTGTATTGTCACTGATAAGTCGAAAGCTTTCAACAGTTTTGGTTCAGGAGATGAAAGGGCAAACTGCTCCTGTTATGCTACAGAGCTGGGAATCCGGTTCTCATGTGCACGGAAAAGATTAGATGATGATAACGGGTTCCCCCAAGTCTTCCAAACTGATGAGTCTGAAATGAAGCTATGCAGTATAACCTGGGCCTTGGAGGCGAGTACCTTATTGCTGGGCTCAAGATGTTTGTAAAAGGCTGTGCACACAGTTACTTGATCACTGAGCAGTTTATGGAGGACACAGCTGCTGCAGGGTGTTATGAGGTTAATAGAGTTCTGCTGTACAGAGTCAACTCTTGATTATTCATGGGAGACAATCTGAGTTGTGGATTAAATGTGCTGGGTTCAGGGAAGCTCTTCACTGTACTGCTTTTGGACTGTGCAGCTGCATGCTGTGACTTGGGCTTCACAACCTCACTGGTCCTGTGGGTCCGTCATCCCTGGGCTTGCTCTTCTCTCCTGCATCATCACCATATGCTGGACTAGAGGGCCTTTAAAGGTCCCGTTCAACCCAAAGCATTCTGTGATTCTGTATTGTTCTAGAGTAATTTGCATGTGTTTAGTATTGCCACTCTCCTACTCTGTGCTGGAAAAGCAGTAGATGATCATTAGAACGTAACCTGTTTTCTGTCATTAACGTGACAAGAGAGAAGTGTGCAGAGCTGAAAGCAGCAGATGTAACAATTGCAAAGTTAAGATTGTCTGTGCAAACCTTGGTTTTGCATCGTGTCAGTATGACAGTGTAATTATACAGTCCTATCAGGACCCTCTTCAGGGAAGGCTTCATGATTCAGATATTATTTTTTTTAAGTCATCACAGTTCATTATGTGGTCCTCATATTACTTGTGCCCCCTATCCGTGTGTCATAATGAAACAGAACTTTTAATTTCCTCGGCCTCTCTGTGCAGCTCTGTCTACCGGTGTCACGTAACACGGAACTGCTCTTAGAGCATCCCCTTTAGGGTGGAAAGTTGTTCCCTTTTACATTTCGACAAATTTAGCTTCAGTCCCTGCCCATTTTTCGCGCAAAGTGTCAGTCAGCTTTTGGCATGAAGATCAAGGATCATAGACTGAATTTTTTTCCCCTGCCCCAAAAGGGCATCTGCTTATACTTTTTTTGGGGTAATATTTTAAATTTTATATGTTTAGAGCTTGAGCTGTGATCAAAGGGTCCTAGACTTCCATGTGAGGATCAGGGAGGTGGAGAGCATAACTGCTGACCAGATATGATGGCTTTTGTCCATCTTGTACTGTAACTTTTCAGCAGGTGTTGGGATGATGCCTATGAGGATAATTCACGTTCTATAGCTGTGCTCTCCTTTCATATCTCTTATAGTATCATAGAATCAGTCAGGGTTGGAAGGGACCACAAGGATCATCCAGTTCCAACCCCCCTGCCATGAGCAGGGACACGCCACACTACGTCAGGCTGGCCAGAGCCTCGTCCAGCCTGGTCGTAAACACCTCCAGGGACGGGGCCTCAACCACCTTCCTGAACAACCCATTCCAGGGCTTCACCACTCTCATGGTGAAGAACTTCCTCCTCACATCCAGCCTGAATCTCCCCACCTCCAGCTTCATCCCATTCCCCCTAGTCCTGTCACTACCTGATATCCTGAGAAGTCCCTCCCCAGCCGCCTCTTCAGATACTGGATGGCTTTTGTCCATCTTGTACTGTAACTTTTCAGCAGGTGTTGGGATGATGCCTATGAGGATAATTCACATTCTATAGCTGTGCTCTCCTTCCATATCTCTTCTATCAGACCAAGCAGGAATTCTGTGTATGATAGATAAAGTTTTCTTGACCAAAGTACATCCGTGCACTGAATGAGGGGCAGGTTGTATGTCTGTGCAGACAGATTAATTTAGCAGTATTGCAGTGCACAGGGAGACTGAAATGCACTGTCACAGAAAGACTCGTTTCTTAGATTCTGTGCCTTCAGAGTGGTTGAATGAATTTCCTGATATTTTTAAATTTTTCTAGCTACTTTTCTTGGTTACTTTTTCTTAATCAAACTGGAAAATCACCATGCAAAATTATACCATCAGCTCTGTGAGATTCTGCACTTACCGCACTGACTCCAGCCTTGGCTATTACCGCTGTTCACAGTGGCGATAATTGGTTACCTTTGTTGCGGATATAAACAAGTGTGAGGGGACAAGACATACTGTGGATAACTTGCACTGAGCAGCAGAAGAGTAAAGTCCACAGGGTTTACTTCAGATCTGAAGGCTCTGAGTGTCAAACTCCTTCTCTGTTTCAGCCTTGCTGAGCCTGGGCACTTTTACATTCTCAGCTCCAGCTGACTTATCCCTTTATCACAGTATCACAGTATAACTTAGGTTGGAATCATATAAACTTCTTGCTCTGGTCTCCACATACAGTTGTTTCTGACTCTGAAATTCTTTCTTCCATCTATTTTCCTTGCCTGATTAAAATTTTTGGTCTCATTGTCCAGTAGACCCAAGTCTTCTTCCTGCTCTTGATGTTCACTATCGTAGCACCTCACTGTTTCATGCCCATGTCCTTATCACTATAGTCTCTCAGCATTGGTGCTACGAGAAGATGAAGAAGATCGCTCTTTATATCTGTCCTTTTCTTCTTTAACCTGGAATTCATTATAGTCAACTAAATTAATGTTAAGAATATATGGCTTAACTGTGTCTAAATCATTGTTTTACAGTGTGTTGGCCAGCTGTTTTAAGACCATACCTTTTGCCCTCTGGCACAGGTGAGCCCTTAAACCGCAGAAGTAATGCAGCTAGTGAGTTGGTGGGTTGTCAGGTGAAGGTGTCAGAGGTCAGACTTGTACAGGATCCCCAGGCACTGGAGTTGTTCAGGGGAAAAAAGGCTGTGGGGGAGCTGGTGGAAGTGGTTGTTTAAGGTCTCACTGGAGCGTGGCTTTCCAGGGTGAGAGTTCCTGCCACAGCAGCTGAGGGGTTGTATGAGCAGCTGGCCAGGCTCTGATCTTGTATGTAGTTTAAAAAGGCCAGCTGTGCTTTTGCACTTTCTTCACTTGAGTTTCACAAATTTGTAGGACTGATTGACTTTCAAATAAAAATGCTAATGTAGGACAAATGTATGTGGAAGAAAAGCAGTCATCACAGCAGTGACTAACATATTGAAAGCTGTGACTGGCCAACAACTAAGATTAAATAAAGAGATGCTGTATTCTTGAGGTGGGAGAGTTAAAGAGGCCCAAACACATTGGCAGTGCAGTATGTAATTTAAAAATGTGGTTTTAGAGCATGATTTGCATGTATAGATGAATATTTGCTATCAAATGTTCCCTGCTGCATATAGCATACAGCTCCAGTTTGGCACTCTAGTGATGTTCAGTATTGGCACCTTCTTATTACTTAGTTTAAGGGATTCCCACTGAGATCAGTGAGACCACCTGGTAAATTAAATCTCTATTCTATACCTATTAGTTTTCTGAATTAAAACCATTTTGCTTTGTGATTCCATTGAGTTCTTCTGACTGCAGGAATCAAATGCACATTTCACTGTCTTTATCAATGCAAATCAAGTTCAAAAGGACTTTAATGTTAGTTTTAGGATTTTTAAAACTATGCAGTTACTTGCTTTTGTAGCAAGTGCAATTCATGCTCTGCAGATCTTTGCAAATGGAATCATGTCTACAGTATTACTGAATAAAATAAATATGATCTTTTCATGCAAGGAAGTGCACACCCATCTATTTTTTTTTAACAACTATTTGCTATCAGAATGGTCATTGGTGCCCTGACAGCATTCTGTGTTCACATTATTAGTCATTTGCTCAAGTGTAGTGCTTGCATGAGTAAAGATTAGGCTTGATGTTTGTTAGATTTCATATGAGGAAATAGGATTTTTGAACTGGTTGCTCCACTTTGTCTGTACTCATCTCGTATCTTCCTCCCTGTGATCTAACAAGCTATGACAAAACGATTTCTAGTCCTTGGAGATGTTTGTAAGCTTTCCTCAGCCTCACTTACAGCCTTGCATATTGAGGCATCCTTTGATATTAAAGTACTGTGATGACTGGCAGACATCTGTCCTTCTCTGCTTTTCTTCCTGCAGTGCATGTAAGGAGAAGAAAATAGAGGTAAAGTTTGCATCCGGCTCAGAGTAAAATCCTCCATTTAATCTGCAAGGTGTCAGAATTACAGCAGAATTAGTAGGGCATGGGCTTTCTTTAAACAGTTTTGGTAGAAATTAAAATAATTTTAAAGAGGGTTTTTGAAGGAGTAATCTGGTTACTGGAGTAGCTAATTCTGTTTTGAAAGCTTGTGGGATTTTGAGTGGAGCACTGGCATTTCTGGGTAGCCTTTGGTGATGTTTACCTTGGGAGTATTCACTTCAGCCTTTACCTTTCTCTTTTTCTCTCCTACAGTGGTAGAATCTATCAGCTACTTCCAGCACTTGAGGGTGCTGTCTTGAATGCCTGTTGGGATAGGAGGTAGCTTCAAGCAGCTATTGAGTGTACCTCACAGTCCCTATCAACACTTCTGTGCTACTGATACCCATTTTGGGAGCAATGTATGAGTCAAGGTCTCTGCACAGATGCCAGAGATGGCACATGGGCACGGCTGGGAGCCAGCACAGTGTCTTGAGAGAGATGTCTATTGGAACTGACAGTTCCACACTTGGGAACTGCTTTGTTGCAGTGATGCTAGGTACTGCAGTTAGGGTGACTGCATCTCTAGGTACTGCAGCTAGGGTGACTGCATCTCCTGTTTCTCACTGAGTTTCTACCAGCTGCTTTAGCCTGTAGCATAGGAAGTAAAATACTATCATGCTGAAACTTGGGAAGGACAGAGTAATGACATGAACATCCCTAGCCTTGAAACTAAAAGAGGTGGTGATGCCACCTGATTCAACCTTTTAGCTTTTTTCTCCTCCCTTCACCTCTGCTCTCTGGTGGCTACCTGGCTCTGAATATAGTTTCATAGTTTCATTCAGGGTTGGAAGGGACCACAGGGATCATCTAGTTCCAACCCCCCTGCCATGGGCAGGGACACCCCACACTAGATCAGGCTGGCCAGAGCCTCATCCAGCCTGGGCTTAAACACCTCCAGGGACGGGGCTTCAACCACCTCCCTGGACAACACATTCCAGGGTTTCACCACTCTCATGGTGAAGAACCTCCTCCTCACATCCAGCCTGAATCTCCCCACCTCCAGCTTCATTCCATTCCCCCTAGTCCTGTCACCACCTGAGATCCTGAGAAGTCCTTCCCCAGCCTTCCTGTAGGCCCCCTTCAGATACTGGAAGGCCACAATTTCATAGTTTTCATAGTTTCATAGTTTCATTCAGGGTTGGAAGGGACCACAAGGATCATCTAGTTCCAACCCCCCTGCCATGGGCAGGGACACCCCACACTAGATCAGGCTGGACAGAGCCTCATCCAGCCTGCTCTTAAACACCCCCAGGGACGGGGCCTCGACCACCTCCCTGGACAACACATTCCAGGGTTTCACCACTCTCATGGTGAAGAACCTCCTCCTCACATCCAGCCTGAATCTCCCCACCTCCAGCTTCATTCCATTCCCCCTAGTCCTATCACTACCTGAGATCCTGAGAAGTCCTTCCCCAGCCTTCCTGTAGGTCCCCTTCAGATACTGGAAGGCCACAATTAGGTCTCCTCGGAGCCTTCTCTTCTGCAGACTGAACAGCCCCAACTCCTTCAGTCTGTCCTCATAGGAGAGGTGCTCCAGCCCTCTGATCATCCTCGTGGCCCTTCTCTGGACACGCTCCAGCACCTCCACATCCCTCCTGTAATAGGGGCTCCAGAACTGGACACAGTACTCCAGGTGGGGTCTCACCAGGGCTGAGTAGAGGGGGAGGATCACCTCCCTCGACCTGCTAGCCACACTTCTCCTGATGCAGCCCAGGATCTGATTGGCTTTGCGGGCTGCAAGTGCACATTGAGAGCTCATGTTGAGCTTTTTGTCCACCAGCACCCCCAAGTCTCTCTCCTCAGGGCTACCCTCCAGCCAGTCACTGCCCAGCCTGTATTTGTGCCTGGGATTGCCTCGACCCAGATGCAGGACCCTGCACTTGCTCTTATTGAACTTCATGAGGTTGGCCTGTGCCCACCTCTCCAGCCTGTCAAGGTCCCTCTGGATGGCCTCCCTTCCCTCCAGCGTGTCTGCTGCACCACACAGCTTGGTGTCATCAGCAAACTTGCTGAGGGTGCACTCAATGCCACTGTCCATGTCACTGACAAAGATGTTGAATGTGCAGCCTACAGTGTTTATGTCTGTGCTAGATATTAGGGCATCTGCTGCTTGTCACAGTTAGCTCTTTATTCCCACCATGAGTTAGAATCTGCCACTGAAAACTGGCTAGAGCAGGTGTATTAGTGTTTGCTTGAGTTAATAGGATGTTTATTTCATGAGGCTTCAGGGTTAGCTTTCTGTAGAATTTCAAGTTTTTAAAAGCTATTGGAAGGCTACAGTTGAAATGCTTTTCTGTGAGGATGATTCTTGTGTGGACAGAGCAACAGCCAGTGTTCAAAATAACATTAATCCCCACCAGGCTTGAAACGGTCACTAATTTCTTCATTCACCATGATAGAGATCACCAGAAAAACCCACCTTATGCCAAGGAGTGTGTCTTTCTGGCCTGGGCACAACTGCTTGTGCCACAGCAGACCAATTGTTGCCTGACCTGGTTAAGCCAACTCAGAATTCACATGAGAGTATCAGGAGTGCATTGGCATTAGCTGTCCTGGTGCAGATACAGATAGAGGCTCAGACCTGTTCTCTTTTGTACTGTGAACTGGTGATGTTTGCAGTTGGATTGAGGGTATTGCAGCACAAGCTAGGGCAAGACTGTATGCAAAGGAGGTCTGTACATCCTAAGCAAAAGCCAGAGCTGGTGGTTGAATTGTTCTCTGTGTTTGGATGGCAGGTGTTAAATGGAAAGTTGACTTAAGTTGGCTGGATGATAACTGTCCAGACTATGGTGACTTCTACAAGACCATGTGAATTCTTATGATGGGCTTCAGCAGTATAAGCAGCTGGTCCAGCTTGGTGTACAGATGGCTGTGTAAGTGAACTGCAGAACCATGCACATGTAAGTGTGTGTCCTCCTTACAGTTTTGCTCTTGATGTTCTGACTGACTTTGGTTGGGTTATGGCTGAGCTTGGGAGTGGGTAGTTGAATAAGAGACGCAGATAGTTGACTTTGTACCTTATGCTAATTGCTGATTTCGTAAATGGGCAATAGCTCTGGCTATGCTGCAAGTTAGAAGGTATTAACATAGTAGGTATGAGTTGAGCCTTCATGATTTCCATGGTGTCTTCCCACTGCTGTGTAGTTGCTGGGCTTTTCTTGGTTTTGTTTGTCTTTTAGGAAGAGACTCCCTTTGAGGCCAAGCATGGAGTCAGCATAACTGAAGCGCACAGACACAGTTCTAGCATCTGAGCCCTTCAGGAGTCCTGTTGCCTGAATTCTGAGGTGAATTAGGGTTTAGCTGCTCCAAATTACTGAAATCTTTCCTACGGAAAGGTGATCACTTCATGTGACTAGCTGCCTAATGGAACTAGTAGTGTCTTGTACATGGGGCTGCTTGTGGCTTTGTTCTCTTTAAGTCCATTCTGAGCATAAATACTGACTGAAGCTGCTTAGCTCTTGGGCATAGGATGGAGCTCCGGATAGACACGTGTGAGTGTGTAGAGCTTAACACATGGAAAGCTATCAGCCAGACTCCCATTGCAATGGGGCATTGACTGGAATCAGTGACCCTCAGAGGATGCTTCAGGTGGGTCTGTCTTGGGTGTCACACCAGCCTGAGCTCGGTCTATTTCTCACTGGAGATGAAATGCCAATGCTGGCTTCCCTTTCCAAGAGCTAAGGAAGAGTCTCATGACACATAAGAAAGCCTGTGTTTTAGGCAGCTTACTAGGTACTGCTGTCTTGTTATTTTCCCTCCCTTCCTGCAGAATGACTGGAAACTTTCATCTTGATCAATCTGCAAAGATTGCCTAAGAAGTTTTGGAGAGACATCAGTCATCATTGATGTGATCACTATAAGCCATGAGCTGAGCTGTTTTGACATTGTTGGCAGTTGTGTTGTTGCTGCACTGAAGATCCAAACTTGCCTTTTGGATCCACTTGTGAAGTATTTTTTCCCATTGTAGTCTTCCTGCTGCATTCAGGCTTTTAGGAAGGTGACTCATCATTTCTGTATTACTATAATATTTGTGTTGGTTAACCAGTTTTGTGTACAGCAGTATTTGTCTCATCACAGAATCACAGAATTTCAGGGGCTGGAAGGGACCTTGAAAGATCATCTAGTCCAACCCCTTGCCAGAGCAGGATCACCTAGACCAGATTACACAGGAATGCATCCAGGCAAGTTTTGAATATCTCCAGAGACAGAGACACCACAACCTCCCTGGGTAGCCTGTTCCAGTGTTCTGTCACCCTCTCTGTGAAAAAAATTCTCCTCATATTTACATGAAACTTCCTATGCCTCAGCTTCCACCCATTGCCCCTTGTCCTGTCATTGGGCATCACTGAGAAGAGCCTGGCTCCATCCTCTTGGGACTCACCCTTCACACATTTATAACCACTGATGAGGTCACCTCTCAGTCTCCTCTTCTCTAAGCTCAAAAGCCCCAGTTCCTCAGTCTCTCCTTGTACGGAAGGTGTTCCATTCCCCTAATCATCCCTGTGGCTCTGCACTGGACTCTTTCAAGTAGCTCACTGTCTTTCTTGAACTGGCAATCTTTTGAATATTAGGTTATATTCTGGGTTCACCAACACTGGACACGTTTATTTTGTTCAGTCTCATTTTTTGTTGTTTGGTGGCTTATTTTCTACAGCTGCATTACAGTATTAGCACAATAATACTGTACAACTTCAGTTAAAATGAAGCTGTGCCAATGGCAAAGGAAATCCAGAAGATTCATGCAGATGGTGAGTAGAGTAGCCTTCCACAGAGATGACTCAGCTCTGCTTTGAGCTGCCAGAGTGAACAATTCCTAGCTGTGCAGGGTTGTGAAGAGAGCACTGTTCATGTGAAAGTGGTAGTAGAGGTTAAAGTACTTGATTTGCAAAGCATGTGTCCCACAGGTACCCTTCTGGCTTTGCTAATGTCCTTGGCATAGTTGATGAGATGCTAGAGTAATGGTAGTCTGAAAGGAAGCCATAATAAATGTCTTGCAGCTGGTCCAGTGCCAAGACCTTACCTTTTTCTTTATTTTTTTTGATAACTTCTTTTTCCAGATCCATAACAGCCTACCGTTGCCTGACAGTTGTTTGAAGATGACAGCAGCGGCTGTCTCTTCTCACAGCCTTACACTTCTTCCTCCCCTGCCCCCAGCCTCACATGTTTAACACCCCCTTAAGCTAGACCAGTGATCACACATCTATGCGGTGAGCTGAAACCTACGCTGACAAGTACAGGAAATAATTATCTCTTTCTGTCCAGTGACTGAAAAACTCTGGTGCTCAACACAATGGATAATGTGGGAATGTGGTAGGGGAAGAGCAAATATTGCTTTAGGCATCCACTTTGAGTACTTGGAACAAATGAGAACAGTCACGAAATTGAAGCCATGGAGTCACTGCATTTGGCTTGCTGGGTGCATCTTTGGTTTTATGATGGGTGTGTAAACAGAAGTAAACAACATTCTCCTCCATTTACTTCACCAGAGGAAAGTTCCTCAGGCATCTGTTGTTCTCCTGCCTTAGTTTGGGTTATAAAACGGGAAGGGTGGTCTTCACATACCCTCTTTCTTTTTAATTAAAGGTAGAAACTGATGAATGTGTTGGGGAGGCTTGTTGGAGGAAATTTATCTCAACTGCCTGTTTCTGTTCCTGGCTCTTACTCATGTTTATAAACCTGAACAGAAAAACTGAGAAAAAACAAAACATCCAAACCAGCTTGCTTGCAGTCATCTGTGATGTTCTCAGTTCTGAAAGAAAAGTTAGTGTTATGGTCCTTCTGTCAAACAAAAACCATAACCTTGTTACAACCAGTGAGCTGTCTTTGCCCACATTTATGTTTCTTTGGGATATTGTGTGTTATTTCTGGTTTAGAAGACATTTGCAGGCCACCCCTTGGCAACTGTTTTCACAATTACGGACCAAGCTCACTGCCATGGAGTATGATAAAGCCTTTATTTTTCTTGTGGAGACATAAATTCACGAAAGAAGCAGCACGCAGTTGTAGTTGCAACTTGGCAGTCTGTCCATTACAGCCGCGCATCTCTGTCTGCTGAAGCTGTTCTGATGCCCAGAACTGCATGCTCTCTTGTTTAGTTCTCTCAGGCTGTGAGAAACCATCTAGAAACAGGGAGGTAAAAAGGAGGTATTTTTATGACAGTTTAGGCATTCTTTCAGAACAGTCTTCTGGGAGAATGGATACTGCTCTAAAACCTGGTAAGCTTTCACTTTTCTTGAAGTTCTGTTTCATAACTTTGGAAACCAGAAATCTGTTGAGCTATTAGTCACTTGAAGTAAATTGTATTTAGGTAACAAACAAGCTTGGGGCTGCAGGTGTGGATGGGCAATTCGGCCATGTGAATTTCTATTTAATCCCCTTTATTGTCTCTCGTGACAGTAATCATCCTGTTACCAGAAAAGATTAAGACAATGATTCTGGCTCTGACTTTTTGAAGAATAATCTCAAAATGTATTTCCAGTTAATGCAAAGTAGAAGGGCTTGATAAGAAGAATTTAAAAAGTTTTGTAGTTCTTTGTAAGTGCTTAGTCTCATTTATAACTTTCAAGGGTTGGGAAGAACTCTTCATGTTTGCTGATGTGGCTCCCATACTAAGTGATGAGAATGTTGGCTCTTTTGCTTCTGAGGCATACCTGTTGCTGTGAACTGGGAACACTGCACCAACAAATTGCCTTGTTTTCTATTTCTCATTTATTCTTTATGTAGGAACATGTGGCATTGTATTTGGCAGGAGACATGGACGGAGAGAAGTCTGCGAGGGATATTCAGTCCTGAACAGTCTGTTTTGTACAGATAGACCCACTGGAATTTGAAGTATTAGGCAGAACAAAATGTTGGCATGAGGTTTTTCCATATGTTTTTTGGGTAGTAGAGTTTTCTACTTTCTTAAATATGAGGATACTGCAGAAGTAGTAGAACTTTCTACTGAAGTAACTTTCGTTAGCCATGTTAGGCTCTTCAGTTTCTGTTGTGGAAATACTGCACTATTTTTGTCGGGGTCATAACTTGAATCTTTTTCTTGCTCATGGTCAGACAATGTGGGAAGTTCCTCAGGTAATCTGGCATCTGTGTGTTCTCAGTGAGAAGCTGGAAAAGGACTCATTCCACAGCCCTGACCGACCAGGAAAAGAAAAGGGGGAAAAAATCTGCTGGAAGTAATTTTCACAGTAGCCTCCAGACATGAGCCTCCAAGACATGAACACAATCAAATAATTGTGGATGTGTTTGATGGAATACACAGGCTGTGGTGGGGTGTTTTTTTCTGTATTTCAACCACTTACTTTATTAATTTAATTTTTTGTCCACATAAAGTTTCTCAGAGGGGTAGAGATGATATGTTTTCCAAGGAAACACTTCTCTTTTTCAGTCAGTTAACTATGCCAATATGCATGAACAAGTGTTAAGTCTTTATTCTAAAGTGGAGCTCTCTAGACTCTGTATAGCAATTTTCTCAGTTGTCAGCTATAATTACACCTGCTACTGTTAGAACATTTACACTCCAAAACACAAGGGGAGCATAAGTGGATTTTTGGCATGTTCTTTCTTCCTGCCTCCTGGTAGTGGTGGAAAGGAATATGTACCAAAATGGGTGAATACAGGAAATGTGTAAGTGAGAACTGTTCATGTTGGTACTTCTTGTATCTTGCTGCACATCTGACTTCTGATAATTTGCCTGTAAAGGTTTCGGTTTAACTGGCTTCTCTGAGATGAATTGCATAATGATACTATAATTGCAAACTATACTTTCAGACCTTAAGTATGATGAAAGAATGACAACAAAGAAAAACTTTGCAGAGGTGCTTGGTGTGGCATACTGTGACTTGAAGTCTGGGAGACTGGGTGGGGGGAACTCTCTGAACTGGTGAAACAACAGGTTTTGTTTCAGAGCAGGTGAATTACCATTCATTTTTGCCCTTGACTCAATTATACACAGCCAAAAAAAAGGAGGAAAATTAGTCATTAGTAGCTAATAAAATATATGCTTCTGAAAGACTTCTCAAAACCTGCATGTTCTTAGGGGGATTTTGAGAGACCTGAGACAACTAGTAAGACTATAGGTCACATGTATAGAAGGAATTTTCAAAGAGGCCCTAGGGAAAGCTTCTCATCTCTGTTCTGGTAATTTGTTTTAATGACTGAACAAGTCCATATTTTGAAATTAAATAGGCTTTTTCTGCTTTAAGAGAATGTTTTGGGGAATGTGCTTTGCTTGCAGTTTATAGGGTAGTCCCTGAAGGAAAAGTACTGCAGAAAACTCTCTGCAACTGTGCAGCTTCTGGCATTAGAAACAAAGGCAGAAAAGTGAGGTGAAGGCTGTGGCATCTTCCAGGCATTGGCACAGGAAAATTTTCTCATAATGTCGGTGCCTGTCTCTTCTGGGTAAATAAGTCTCCAGAGCTACCATAATTTTGAATTGACTGAAGGTAAATCTCTTTTTTAAATGCTTCTGGTTTGTGTATTGCTGCAACAGGACAAATGATAATAGGGTTGTGTGTTTATTACTGAGAGTCTGAGTAAAAGTAAGTGTAACGATGTAAAACCTATCATCTCACTACAAATTGTTTAGTAGTATTTGTGCTAGCAGTGACCAGGGTAGGACTGAAAGCAATGCCAGCAGAGTGGTGTTTTTTTCCCTACTTGTCAGGTAGAAAGTTGGAGTCCTAAGGAAGAAAACCTAGATCATGGCAGCCTGTCCCCACAAGCCTCGATGTACTTCTTTTGCCAGTCCTGAAGCTGCGGTAGAGACCAGGAAACTGCAGGGAACCATTTGCACTGTTTTGCACAGGATGAGGTAGGACTTGAACACTGAAGACCCTGAAGAAGCCTGCTAGTATTGGAATACAGCAATAGAGAGGTTAAAAGGCAGTCTGCCAGTCCTGTTGGATCAGTAATTTTTAGTGAAGTGGAGGAAGTAGGAAGTCAGAAATACAGAGGAGAAATATTTGTAGTACTTGAGTAAGCATTTAAAACCTTATAATTAGAAACTCTTAAGAACCAATAGAAACTCCAACTGAAAATTTCCTGTCCTTTCTGTTTCTCCTGGCGGCAGTTGAGTGGCCAGAAATGGGAGTTGTGTGTAGTCCAAGGTACTTCAGTGAGGGAAGGGAAAATATTGTTGGTCCATAAATGCAGAACATTTTTTTGCTAGAGCATTTTTGTGTAGAAGCTGATAGAGTTGCAGGGAGAGAATTGAAGTAAACTGTTCTTTGCTCAAGGATCTAGCAAAGGCTGCTACTTTGCTGATAAAAGACCATGCGGCGTTTCTAGTTTTTTTTTGACTGACTGTTTTGCAGAACTATTTGGTTTGTGAAATTGAGTTATCAGGAGGTCAGTGATGGTGGTGTAGTCTGTATTTGCCTGAGCACTGTAACAAAGGCCCTCCTTTCTGTACTAGGAACATAAGCTGTTTGTCTTGCTTTTCAAAGTCTTTACTTCCTCCTTCCCTCCCTAGCTGTTGTCTCTTGCTCAGTCCCAAAGAACAGATCAATTCCTGCTTCTCCCTGTGATTGCTAAGCCAGGCTGTATTGCCTACTTGTTTTTCAAACAAACACCTTTTTGTGTTCTCCCCATGTTGCCTCTCAGGCTTCAAAGCAACCCTCCAGAAACATCCACAGAGCTTTCCCCTTACTTCTTAAGGCCTTGCATTGCAACGGTATCCGCAAACCCTTGAGGAGGTCTAATGTTTCTGAGGTGCTTTGATTTGGAGTACTAAATAAAGTGCAGTGTCATTTTGTTTCTTTGTTCCTTCATTTCTGTATCTCCTTTCACATACTTAACTTTTTTTTTTTGCAAAGATTGTTTTTTGTCCTGATCAAGTGCTAGTCCTTGTGGGCCCTGCGATAATACAGATCATGAGTAAGAGCTCACATGCATACTTGGCATGGTGTTTAAAGAAGTATTGCAGTAAGTGGGCCATGAAGTTATTAATGCATCTGTTTTACCTTCCACAGAAGCCCCTTGTGCTACTCCACTGATCTGTAGCTTTGGAAGGCCGGTGGACCTGGAAAAGGATGACTATCAGAAAGTTATATGCAACAATGAGCATTGCCCGTACAGCACTTGGATGCACCTTCAGTGCTTCTATGAATGGGAAAGCAGCATTCTTGTCCAGTTCAATTGCATTGGCAGAGCCAGGAGCTGGAACGAAAAGCAGTGTCGTCAGAATATGTGGACAAAGAAAGGCTATGACCTGGCTTTTCGCTTTTGCTCCTGTCGGTGTGGGCAGGGTCATTTGAAGAAGGACACAGACTGGTACCAGGTGAAGCGAATGCAGGATGATAAGAAGAAAAAATCAGTGTTGGAGAAAAGTACAGGAAGGTCGATGGCAGAGTCAGCAGAAGAGGCCAAAAAGGGCAGGCCAGCCAACAAGCCACAGAAAAGCTTGAGTAATGACCTCCAGCGAAGACACTCGATGGACAGGCAGAACTCCCAGGAGAAGGGTGTCATGGGTGGCAGCTATGCGGTTCGTTCGCCTTGTGTCTCTCCAGGCCAGTCCCCACCCACTGGCTACTCTATTCTCGCCCCCACGCATTTCAGCGGCCCTCGTTCCTCGAGGTACTTGGGAGAGTTTTTGAAGAACGCCATTCACCTGGAGCCCCAAAAGAAGAACATGGCTGGTGGAGGCATGTTCAGGAATGCGCACTTTGATTACGGAGCAGCTGGCTTGCAGGCACATAGATCAGGACACTTTGATGCCCCTGTGCAGTTTTTGAGGAGGCTTGACCTGTCAGAGCTGCTTACCCACATCCCCAGGCATAAATTGAATACTTTCCATGTGCGGATGGAAGACGATGCCCAGGTGGGCCAAGGGGAGGACCTTCGGAAGTTCATCCTTGCTGCTCTTAGTGCCAGCCACAGGAACGTTGTAAACTGTGCGCTATGCCACAGGGCGCTGCCAGTGTTTGAACAGTTTCCGCTGGTGGATGGGACCCTGTTCCTTAGCCCATCGAGACACGATGAGATTGAATATGATGTTCCCTGTCACCTTCAAGGTACAGGTTGTCTGTCAGTCATGCTAGGTCTCATAAATGATGGATCTGCCTTCTGTGCCCTGTCCCCCTCATTATAGATTTTTCATCCCGATTCTGCATTTTTAAGCAGTTCTGTAAAGCTTGGAGTCGCATCCAAATCATGTGAATCAGATTGAAACACTTAGAAGGAATTACAAAAAGCAAATGCCACGTAGAAAGATTCATGCCTTGTGTTTGGGTTTGCAACTAAGAAATTTCTCCTCTGGTTTCTAGGTAGGCCATGGGAAGATTTTCCAGCCAATCCGTTCGGCAGCTTGTGCATGCTGTTGTGAGCTTCACTCCAAGATACATGCATCAACCTTTTAAACTTTTAAATTCAAGCATGCTGTGCTGCAGCATGGCTGAAAGTTACATTTGTACCACCGGTGAGATAGTATGCCTCTCATCTGCTTTTGGATTAGAGAAGATGCATTTTGGTTTAGAGCAAAATACATTTATTTGCCTTTTTTTTAAATATAAAAGAAGTCTGTAATCTGGCCTATGTTAGCACCAGCCTGGAGGAGTTCAGCATAGTAAAAGCAGGCTTTTAATGTAGTAGGTTGAATCAGCAGTGGTTTAGTGAAGATTTTAGGCTTAATTCCAAACTCTCACCTGTTTGGACTGCATCCTTATTACGTTCCAGCTCTGAGCTGTGTTGAGACCAAGGCATGTGTTAATTTTGTCCGTCTAGAGAAGCAGATTGATGTGGGTTAGGATGAGCTTCAGCTCCTCCTGAAAGCTGTGCCCCAAACTACACCGTCAGGGTGGTACACAGTAAAATGTGCCTGTCCTGCAGCCTGCTGTCAGCCAGCATGGCTAAAACAAGTCTGAGTAGTTTAGTTTTCCAGAAATACGTTGAAAGGTATTTTGGAGAGGCGTTAACAGGAGGTATTTTAACATTTTAGTTTCTCTCCTGTAAATAAAATTTGCTATATCTCATGCAAGGCCTTAATGTGTGTCACGTAACATTGCTTTGCTCAACAGACTCTGTATGTTGTTATTTTTTTTCTTCTCTTAGATCACTGTGCACTAAGTTGCTAAACTGTATTCATGCTAACATTATTGTTTCCATCTTGCCTAATGTACTTTAAGGAGAAAAAGTAATAGGCAGATATGCGAGCTGAAAAAGCTCCAGCATAAGCTCCAGGATAAACAGAATACACGTATGTGAGATAAGAATGCTGACTCGGTTTCGTGGGGAGGCCTGCACAATGTGCTTCTGTGATGTTATCGGTACTAATACCTGCTTTAGCAATAATGAGACTCATCAGTTGTTAACATTTGCTGCTAAGAATGAAACTCTCTGAAATTTTCATATATTTGTTTTTAATTAACTGCTTCTTACCTATCGCAAAGTACAGTTGAAACATTTGCTCCAGCAAGACGCTGTCAATAATTAATTGTTAACATTTTTACCTCCCTGTCCTGGGTAAAATGTTTTACCACCATGAGTACTCTTTGAAATGAAACTGAGCTTGCCAGGTGCTGTTCCAGGTTGTTACTTTCTCTTAAGTACAGAAAACAATTTATTTTATTTCAGGCATATTTGAGATATCAGGTGCCTCATTTTTCTGTATCTTATGGATCCTGAAAATTAAGCGGTGGGAGAAGCAGGTGCTGGAGTCACCGTTCCTGGAGGTGTTCAAGAGGGGAATTGGACGTGGCACTTGGTGCCATGGATTAGTAGTCGAGTCCAACCTGTCACCCAAGACCTCATGATCTCTGAGGTCTTTTCCAACCTTATTGATTCTATGATTTTAACATGCAGGAACAGTGCAGAACTTCAGACAGGGAAAAGTTATTTTATCTTCCTGCATGACACAAAACTTCTGTGCATGGAATTATTTGAACTTCTCCAATCTCAGGTGTTCAGTTTAGGAACACTGTTTATTATATTTGCTCTTTAGTCTCAACACATCACATTTTGTAGAGCTGAACATGCCAAGGTGGAATAACTCTAATTTTACCAGCTCATGCTAGCAAGTTTATGTTGCATATATATGTGTGTGTGTGTATATATATCTATATATAGTTATATATATTTATTTCTTTTAAGAAGAATCATGTTTTTCTTCTGATTTTTCTACAATAGTTGGCTTTAAAACTAAAAAAAATTTAAAACCAAATCATGAATTTTGAAAGTGGCTGGTATGGACTAATCCTAAACTGTTGATATTTTACTCTCTTTTATCTGGAAGATATACAGCGTGTGCGTGTTCTTTAAATTACAGGTTGTGATGTGTTCAGTGCTGAAGAGCAGAAATTGCAGTCCAACATAAACACATATTACATGCAGTCCTGTTTTGTAGCTGATCTGTGACTGCAGTACACCTTAGCTTTGTCTTAGGCAGCAGTGCAAAATATAATCTAGTACAGAATTGGTACTATTATCAGCCCAGTTCTGATAACCAACTATTAAACTACAAATAAATGCAGTGGCTACAAATTGGGCTTAATCTAGATGCCATATTTTTGTCATTTGTGTGGGTCTTCTTGTTTTGTGTGAAATTTGCATCTTGAATGATGCATTGGTGAGTTTAGTCACATTTATGTAGAGGAGGTATTTAATTTTCAAGTCTGAACCGCTTGATTTTTATGGAAGTCAGTACGACCCAGGTTTGGAGAATCATTGTGCATACAAATCGTAAGGTCACGGTAGGGCTTGATGGATTCACAGATCTGAATGGCATGTCAAAGTCTGGCTATGTGTAATATATAATGGTTTAAAGTATACTTACTGTTAATCAACAGTCAGGAAAAAGTACACGCAAGAAAATCACCCTTCTGACTGCTGCTTTTTTCCATGAGGAATGTAAGGTCCTTAGTTTCCTCTTTGCTGGAAGATTTTGTCAAGTTGTTAAATGAATCTGCACCCAGCTTGCTAATCAGCCTCAACACTTTTCCACTTCTTCTGGCAAATGGGGATGGAGCTAGAGCACAGTCTTGGTTTTGGAAATAGTGCAGCTGATCATATGGCTTAACCTGATGTCTGTTCATGGAGCTTCAGTAACTCCTTTTATAAAATATTTTGCTAAGATCTACCAGCAAATGGAGGAAGTGAGCGTGGGCAGGGTGATAACTGATTCCTGAGTTTTGTATCCATGGAAAATAGCCTCAGCCAAGCCCTATATATTTCCCATAGAGAGACATTTTTTACTTCATCATTATTTTATTATTTTGTTTTTTAAATAAAAAAAATATTTATATCCCTAAAGGTCAGATCACACATTGCTGGAAATGCGTTTTAATCTTCTGTTCTAGTCTGCTTAAGAAGTGTCTTTCCTGTCCACAGGAAGGCTTATGCACCTCTATGCTGTTTGTGTAGACTGCTTAGAAGGGGTTCACAAAATTATCTGCATTAAGTGCAAGTCCCGATGGGATGGAAGCTGGCATCAGCTGGGAACTATGTATACCTACGATATTCTGGCAGCATCTCCCTGTTGTCAGGTTAGTACCACACATAAATAAGGCTCAGAAGGTGAAATTGCAACTGGTGATAAATAAAGCTGAGCTTTGTGTGTCTCTTCTGCTTCCCTTGTTCTATCCTCCTTTTTTAGCCTGTACCTCTGAGTGCAATACAAGATATTCCCTCTCCCTTTCTCTTAACTTAGGAGGCACAACAGCATTTAGCTAGGCAAAAGCAGTGCAGTGGTCAGTGGTTAATGTTACCTTTTTTTAATAAAGCCCCTTTTAATACATTCACAAATCTGATGCTTAGGATGGTCACTAGCAAGTATATTTGACATCATCATATATAATTCAAGTAGGAGTTTAATAACAGTTGCATGTTTTGAGCAGATGTTTCATATGTTCAGATGTCTTTTAGTTGCTTGAATTACGTTTTATCTTAATTGCATCAAAAACTCCAAGGGAATGGAATGGTCTAAAGTGTCCATGTGCTTGGGGATTACCCAGCTCTCCTTAGTCTTTGCTGTGACTGTGGTGATGGTAATCCACCACAGCCTGAAGCAGCTTAATTTTCATTAAACATTCACCTAATCTGTATTTTGGGTGAGAAAGACTGAAGGTCTGGGGATTACTCCATCATAGACATGTGCCTGAGGCAGCAGGATAATCAGTATCCAAAAGAATTGTCCATGTGATGGGCAGAATACTTTTTTGTGCAGGTAGGGGTAGACAGCCATGGAAAAAGCATTTGTCTAGGAATGGCTCAGGAATGGCTCAATCTTCTACCTGGGATGCTTTGGACTGGGTCATTACCATCAGGCACCCAGATGTCATTACTGGGTTAGGACAGGAGCCTCGCAGAGATGAACACATTCAAAGTGTGATCAGGTTGTGGTAATGAGTGTGCTTAGAAGCAATCTAAACCACAGCTGTGTCAATATGCAAAATGCTATTTTGTTTTAAATGTAACATGTTTACCCAAACCTATTGCTTACAAGACAAGTGATGTTGCTACTACTGGTTAAAATTACATTGATAAAAATTATAACTAAAGACAGATATTGCTTCCAAATTTAGTTTGCCTCTTGAGCTCGTAACTATTTCATTTTAATAGGAACTTCTAAAGATAAAACATTGATGCTGACTAGCTACATCTGCAAAATCCATCAAATTTAAATCTGAATTGCTTCTGTTGAAGGTACAAGGCAAGAATTAAGGTCTCATTATAGAAAAGCCTTAATTATATGATTAATGGACAGTGTGACAGTACATGGTAACTAATAGAAATGACGATGAAATCATTAGCTGCAGTGACTGGGACTGCCAGATAGCACACATTATTGTTTCACCATGGTTGTTACAGATGGTTCCCTGCATACAGAGGAATGACATTTAAATATGGTATATAATTTAACTCCAAATTGCCTTGCTAATTTTATTTTGAGTAATTTCACACATGATTTCAAAATACTTAATTACACATCACAGATGTGGATGGAGGACAATGAACTGCAGCCATTGACAGGCTGCTACCACCTGGCTGATGTGCTGGACATGAAGCAAGGGGGAAAACACTTCAGTTAAAATCATACAAACCTGTACTCTACTATAACTGTATTTCTTAGAATTTCTGCTGTCCAAGCAGAGCAGTTGGCTGTGGAGTTGATGCTTTGTTTCTTTTTAAGTGTGGTCTCAAAAATAATAGTAATTTAATAATTTCTTCCCCAGGAAAGTTACTTAAATCAAGATTGCCATAGAAAATATTGTTTCACTCTTTTTGGCAAGGAGCTGCTGTGAGGTTAAGCTATGGTGCAGCACAAGCCCACGACACTCATTTTCCACCTTTACTCTTGAACTCCTTTACAGTTTCAAATTATTTCTCTTGAGTATTTCAAAGAGTCTGCTGAGCTTTCACACTGCCTGTTGATTTCTTTATATCAGATGGGCTGGGTTTGTCAGCTAGATATCTTCTGAAGACTTCCTTCGTTTACTGCTGAACATTAAGGGCTCAATCTGTCCTCACCCTTGACCTTTAATTATTTCTCATATCCACCCAGTTAATGTAGGTCCTTTCTCAGTTGGATTTTGTAGAATAGTTTGTGTGCTTGAAGTGCTATCTAGTTTGTATAAACTGATATGTATTATAAATGTGTAAATGGATACTTAAAGTGATACAATAGCCTGCCATACTGATAAAGCAGATGAATTTATACATTTAAGCCAAAAGATTAAAATGCTGGTAGATTTCAGACAGATCATGTTCCAATATCAGCCTAAATGGTTGAATTGCATGGCACAAGTGTGAAATTCTTGCTTCACTTTGTGGCTTCATTAATGATTCATTGACACAGCACTTCTTGTGTTGGGGGGTGAGGAGCTAATTCAGAGATTGAGCCACACAAAACAATGATGTGCATATATAAACTTTGTTGGTTCTCTACCCCTCATCAGAGTGGGAGGTAGCCTGCTCTCCAGAATTTGGTGGTGGTGTTTCATGTGGAAAAACATCGTGTATGTCTATGAGCTGCTGGTCCAGATAGGGAATATCCTTACCAGCAGATGCCATTACTGCCAGTTTCCCGCCATACCCTTTCTCCTGGTAGGGTGCGCAGGGCCCGGGGCTGCATGGGAGGCTGCCTTTGTTGGGGGTGAGGAGTGGAGGTGAATTTTGTTATGTCAAAAGGGTTTGTTTGTTTCTTTCTTTGTGTGTTTTTTTTTTGCAGGCTCGACTGAACTGTAAGCACTGTGGGAAGCCAGTAATAGATGTACGGATTGGCATGCAGTATTTCTCCGAATACAGCAACGTCCAGCAGTGTCCTCACTGTGGAAATTTAGACTACCACTTCGTGAAGCCATTTTCTTCATTTAAAGTTTTGGAGGCTTATTGACGAAAGCTTTGCTTTAGTAATAGCTATTTTATGGGTATTTCGACTTTATTACATATCTTTTTATAGGATTCATTCTGTGATGAAATTTAATTTCTTTTCTAACTGAAAGAGCAGCTTCTTTGTCTGTGTACATATTAATATGTATATATACACACATGTTGTTAAAACCAGAATCGTCCTGACAAGATCTCTGCGAAGGTTGGAGGCAAGCCAATTTAATGGCCTTTGAATATATCCCCAGTGTGGGGTAAAGAGTTCAGCTAAAAATGACTTCATTTTATTTTTTTGTACAATTCTAATTCACTTTATAGAAAGGGTGTGGGGAGTCACACAGCGCAAAGAAATACATCCACTTAAGAAGTGGATAATTGTGTAGAGCTCTTCTCCCTTTAGCTTGGGGGAAATGGGAAATCCTTGGAAAGAAACCACCCTGTTGAATTCATTCAGCCCTTTGTATCGGTTCCCATGGGCACAGGAGCTGGCCCTGTGCTGCCAGTTGCCTCAGGAGGCTTGCTTTCAGATTTCCCAAGATGGGGTAAACTAAGATGTTGTGACAAGTGAATGTAAATGTATGCCAGAAAATGCAGTCTTTAAATTTATTTTTCTTTTGGGGGGGGGGGGGAGGGATAATGTCTTCCTGCTGTATGTATTTGGTGTGTGTTGTCCTCACTGATGGACCGTGTGGCAATAGTGCTGCTTCCACTGGGGCTGTAATGTGCCCAGCCACATCATCTGTTCATACCTAAACAATGCAGAGATCTTAACATGCTTTGTTTAAAGGTGTTTCTTCACAAGCATTTTAAGGAAGGGAGAGGTTGAGCTGAATGGGGTTGTGTTTGTATGCTGAGGCTGAGGCTTTGCTGCCTGGTGTGGACTAGTGTGACTGAAGTGGAAGGGGGACCATGAAGTGGGATCTGGGCCGTCAGACCTGTAAGAGCTGAGAGATACTGAGTAGGAAACACGGCATTGCTTTTTAAAAGAGTTGCTTTGAAAATTGCATTAAGTCCAAGATCTAAAAACTTGGGAGACTTCTAAAGAAAGCAAACTTTGTGTATTTACTTTCTACATGCCTCTGTGCTGTACATAATTAGACTATGCATCAGGCAGTGAATTTATATCAGGGCTTGGTCCTGTAGACTCTGCAGTTCTTGTTTCATTGTTCCCATTTCTCCTTCACATAGCCCAAATTTTTAAAATAGGTCATCAATCTTTTGTTTGATTTCTGAAGCTGGTTGAGATTTAGGGAAGGTTTGTTACTTTTGCTTTTCTCCATAGCGTATTTATGGAGTGTTTGTCCTTTCAGGAGGTGTGGGGCTTGTTTCTGTTTACAAGGTGGGATTATTTTTTGTTTCTTCTCAAGGTTGTTGTTTGGTTGTTTTTTTTGGTTTTCCAAATTAGAGTCTTTTCAAAAGAATTAGTCATGATCTTGAAAATGGCCCTGATACTCTGCCACCCTGGGAAAGAAAGCAAAAAAAAGAAGCCAAAAAAAAGTGTTTTATATTCTGGCCTGAGAATGATTCTTTCTCCTAAGTTAAGAAATTAATGTGCACATAAAACTCAAACTGAATGCCCGTAGTTTTTGTGTGCTTAAAAATGCCAAGTTCACAGTTCCATTTCCTGGCTGTTGTCACTGCAGAATTAGCTCCTTTTAACATTAGCCATTCTTTGAGTAATACTGAAGCTACACAGGGGGCTTGCATTGGCACAGATGACTTACTGCTAACTCAAATAGTGAGGTCCTTAGACGCAAGCCAGCTCACATCAATGGTTTTCTCATCTGGACTATCTGTCTTGTACAGTTACACTGGGGAGTTGCTGCTGGTCTGAACTGTGTTAGCAAGCTGTAGTAGCCTTCATTACTGGCATTCCCTTCCTTCTGTCCTGGCTCCTGAGCTTGGTTTTGGGTCTGAAGCACATCCCTGGGGTTCCTGTATTAGTGACAATTTGGGGAAAACCTGTTTCCTTTTTAAGGAGATTTACAGGAAAGGCTCTGAGAGACTTCTAACACTGTCCTGGTGTGTTTACCACAAACCAAGCTACACCAAGCCCAGCTGCAGTGGGACTAGCAACAAGTTGCTTTGCTTGTTTGGCTGAAGTTTATTCTTCATTACCCTTCTTTTTTTTTTTCTTATGCTCTTTGTTCCTTTTGATCTGGCCTGTGGTCAGATTAAATTGTGCCTGAAATATATTTTGTAACTGAGAATACAATCCTCTGGATTCGGAGGTCCATTCTACTCAAGTTCTTAAGTGCATGATACTCCTTACGATAGTAATAGGAGTTGCATGTGCAAATGCTTTTCTTTCCAGGAGTTAACTCTTGTTTTCCATAGGAGAGGCTTGCATTAAGATAGACTTCATATTTTGAATGTGTACCAAAAGAATTCAGCTATTGGTAGGATGTTTAGAAGTAAATTTTGATAACACAATGAACATCTTTTATGCGCTGCTGTTTAATTTGACAGCTTCCAAGGTGAAATTCTTGTTCTATCTAATGTTGCAGAGGCATTAAAACTACAGTGTTCTCTAGCCAGCCCATAGACTATCCTGTAGTCTGTTTGCATTAACATGTCTGGTAGTGAGCAGTGTATTCATAATGAAATTAATTGGGGAAATAGGGAATACTCCTACAAGGGGAAGATCTAACCCAGTTTATATTTTTTTTCCCCCCATGTACTCTTCATTTTGCTGTACCAGATAACTGAGGACAAACATGTTGTAAGGCCACTGGTGAGGAAGCCCCTCAGAAATACACTTGTCCATAAAGATTTCTTGTTGAGACATTCTTGGATTGCACTTTTGCAGATGGAAGAATATGTACATAACAAATGAATGTTGATGAAATTAAAATACTTGGTTATGATATCATTTGCGTGTGTTGTTAGAGAATATTTTGTTGTGACTTCTCTGTATTAAAAAATAAATAAATAAATAAAATACCTGACAGCTGACAGTGTAGATTCTTTCTCCCTCCTTCTCCTGCCTGGTCTTTGGAGAGAGACTTCAGTTGCCATAAGTATTAAAGGGGACAGTGAAAGCAAGTTTTCAGTGTCAATTAAAATGAGACTTTGATGTAGTCATTTTGAAGACTGCTGTACTGAAAGGGGGTGTGACGTGTCCCCTTGCAAACCAGGAGTCCTGTTCACTTTGTTGACATTGGAGATGCCCCTGCTGCAGCAAAGCGTGTCCTGTGGGAGCAGTTTCCCAGAATCACAGAATGTTAGAGGTTGGAAGGGACCTCTAGAGATCATGGAGTCCGACCACCCCGCCAAAAGCATGATCACTTAGGGTAGGCCACACAGGAATACATTCAGGCAGGTTTTGACAGTCTCCAGAGAAGGAGACCCCACAACCTCCCTTGGCAGCCTGTTCCAGTGTTCCATCACCCTCACTGTAAAGAGGTTGCTCCTCTTGTTGAGGTGAAAGTTTGTGTGCATTGTTCCTTGTCTCTGCTGTGCATCACTGAAAAGAGATTGGCCCCATCCACTTGACACCCACCCCTCAGATACTCATAGCCATTGATCAGATCCCCCCTCAGTCTTCTCAAGACTAAACAGCCCCGGGTTTCTCAGTCTCTATTCATAGGGGAGGTGCTCAAGTCCCCTAAATCATCCTTGTGGCTCTGTGTTGGACTCTCTCCAGCAGTTCTGTCTCTCTTGAACTGGGGAGATCAAAGCTGGACACAATACTTCAGGTATGGTCTCATCAGGGCGGAGTAGAGGGGGAGAAGAACCTCTCTAAAACTGCTGGACTCACTTTTCTTGATGCATCCCGGGATCCCATTGACCCTCTTGGCCACAAGGGCACATTGCTGTCCCATTGGAGAACTGTCTGTCCACTAGGACTCCAAGGTCTTTCTCCATGGAGCTGCTGTCCAGCAGAGCAGCCCCTAACCTGTACTGGAGCATGCTGTTATTCCTCCCTGGGTGTGGGACCCATTTGTCCTTACTGAAGTTCCTGAGGTTAGCCTTCACCCAGACAGTGCCTCAATGCTGCACTGCCTGGGGCCAGTGTGGACAATCCTTCACTTCTGCTTGAATCTTTTAATCAAAGTATGCCCTCTGGTGCCTGAGTAGTATCAGAAGGGCTTCTGTAAAGGATGACACAATACAGTAGCACTAGGCAAGAGTCTCCCATGTTACAGCTGAACACTTTATTTCTGAAACCTGTTGCAGAGGAGGGCATCTGAAATCCTTGCTTCTTGTGTCATGTTTTCAGCAGACCAATGATCTAATGATGCATTGTAGCAAACCATTGTCCTTGTGCTTACAGCATGATTTTCACAGCCTTTGTGTGTTGCCACAGAGAAGTTCAGGAAGGATATGAACGATCAAGGCAATCCAAATGTAAAAAAAGTAAAGCAATCTGCCATGGCTCAAGGGAGCTGTGGTGTGATTGGGAGATTGGAAACACTCTCTAAAGAGCCAGCCAGGTTTAATTTTGGAAGCAGATAACTCTGACTGGCTTGGATAACTTAAAGCTGAAAAGCTGTATGTTGTGTTAATTATAAGTACTGTGGATAGCTGCCTCTTAATAAAGTAGGAACTGTTTATGAGGTGGAAACATAAATAAGCTGCCATCGAGTAATTACAAGTGAATTCAGTGATTCCATATTGATATTTTGCCAAAAGGATCTTGGGTCATGGTTTAAGCCTATGAGAGAGCACTAAATGAGAATTAGTATTTCAGGGAGGCTGTTGCCTTAGCTTAATTACTGCAGTCTTTCCCAGTTTTGGTACTGAATTGCAGAACTTCAGGTTTGATCTGCTGCAGTAATTACTGTTGCTGAAAGAGGATGAATAGCGTTGTGAGAACACAGAGGAAAGAAAAAGTCACTGAAATAAAGCTTTTCAAGCTGTTACATGATAGAGTATGTAGTTAACATAGGAGTGTCACAGGCAAATTGGGTTAGGAGCATGCCTGGGCTCATATTCCTGCTGGAGGCATCCCTGATTGTATCAGAAGAGAGGAATGAAATATTCAGGCTGCATATGTGTGTAGGTGTGTGCACCTAAAAATACGTGTCCAGGTTTCACACAGCTATATTTGTATTTTATTTCTACTCTGACAGTCTTCTGTGAAACAAATTCTGTTCATTTTGATGCTAGTAAAACTTGGCCACACAAACCAAAACCTGCTTTCCTGTTAAGGCTGCGGCTGTTGTGCTTTGTCATTGACTCGGTACATTAGTATTTTTTGGCCTCAGATGCTTATATTAGTCACTGGGTTTCCTGCACACTCACTTTTCATTCAGTGATGTCCAATCAACCTCAATGGGTCGTGCAGAGAAACTACAGTGGCTTGTATAGCTCCTTAACCCACAAACTGCCTGATGCAGTGCTCATGTGAGCAAAGCTTGTGGGGCTGAATCAGCTGTGGTGGCATCCAGGAGTAGCTCTCAAGCCACGATCCAAGAAAAAAATTGCTCTTTCCTCCCATGAAGAAAAATGTTTCCTCTTTGTAATGTGCTTGCCTGGAGTGCTGTATATTCAAGAGTTTACATCTGTCTCCATTATATAATGTGACCCTGAAGCTACTCCCTTTTGTTGAACATGCACTGCACTTGTTTTCTTGTGAGAAAAACGTGTGCAGATCACATCCATCTTACTGCTTCCGTGTCCCATTTTCCTGGCTACATACTCATTTAACAAGCATTTGGGGAAAAACAGAAAAAAGACAAATAAAAAGGCTCCTGAAAGGATCTTTTCAAAATAAAAATCTCCCTGATTATCCAGACAGAGAATAACAAATCAGTGCTGCCACTGTGTGATGCCTGCGTGACTCTTAGTAATACAGGAGTTGAAACTGCGGAATGGAGTCTTTGGAGACAGAAGGTAATCTGGCCATAAAGTCAAGGAGACTTAAATACTAATGTAAGTTACCAATTGCCAAATATTTCTGCCTTTGCTCCCCACCCCCTCCCACCCCTTTTTTTTTGGTTTTTTTTTGAGCCTGAGCTTTTTAATGATTTGGGCTCCAACCTAAGTAATACCTTGTGTTTGGAATGTGATTAGTAGTAGGCTCAGTTTAATTGCCTGGGACTTTTTCTGAGGAAGGTCCCTGCTAGCTGATTACTTGTGTAATGTTCTCAAACCTCCCTGTCCCCACGTGACAAACTGATCCTTTCGTATTTGAATGCTTAGGAAGCATCAATCCATTTGCACAAGACACAAGTAGTAGTTGAGGATGCTCAGCAGCTCTGAGGCGAGCTTTTCCTTTCATGCTTCTTCTATAAGACCTTGAAGCAGGCAGCACCTCTGAGATTGGAGACAAGAGGAAGATAAGAAACTGAATCAGAATCAAGGATTGACGTTTTTATAATGAGAGAATATTTTCTTTAAAGCTTTGTTTAAATGATTGCTATGGTTACAAACTCTGTAACCAGGATACTCCAGTTACACAAATAGTATTTAAGTTTAGCCTGCGTTTTAATCTCATTTTTCTGCCAAAGAATATATTGAACTACATGGGAGTCTTCCAATTGGTTCAGTCAGGACTAGGCTGACTGGTTGGGCCAGTGGTTGTAAGGGAGTGGGCTGCAGACCTTGGCATAATGCTGGGGAAGACATGGGAACTGAATGGTCAGTAGCAAAGTACCATGTAAGCTGCAATTCATTCCTGAAGGCAGCGCAGCAGCCAGGCTGGTTGGAGTACAAATCAAGTGCAGAGTAAGAGGCATTTCCTTTCCAAAGTTTTATGGCAGGTTTTCCCGATGTTTTTGTAAGCAGTCTTCACTTAAAAATTGGCAGTACTTGTGCCTTGTTGGATTTAACTTCCTGTGGCTCTGCCTAAAAGTGTCCCAGTTCCACTTCTTTACCTTTTCCCTCCTGCTTGTGCTGAGGCTAATGGGATACTCGTAGCTGGGGAGGCATGAACCTTGCTCCTTCCAGACCTGCCAAGCTGGGGCTGCCCCTCAGTGCTTGCAGGTGCGTGTTGCAATGCAGCGAGGCTGCAGCCAGTCCTGGAGATGGCCAGCATGGGTATGTATGAGCTGTGTTATTTTGCCTCTGGACTCTGTCTGCCTCATCTGTAACATGCTTATGTCCTCCTTCTGATGACTGCTTTTCTACATGATTTGCGTGGAAAAGAAAGGACAAAAGGAATTACACTTAACTGCCTCTGCTGCTAGATGTCAATGGCATAGTGGCTGTTACCTGGGGGAACATCTCCTGATGGTCCTTGCTTCATTACTAGTGTGCTGGAAGAAGGTCATTGGGGGCATACTGTTAGTGCTAGGATGAGGCTGCTTAGTGCAAGGAAGCATCGTGTCCCTAGAGGTGGAGCAGGTGAAGTGGGATCACACAGCCACCTTTTTGCTCTTTGGGAAGAATCTAATAGAGTAAGCTTTCAGGAGCTGACATTGCATCTGTGGCTGGAACAAATGAGAAGGAAGTAGCTTGCAGCAGAGCCAGGAAGCCAAGCCAGGAGCTTGGCATTGTAGCTGTCCTCTGGCTCCTGAAGTTTGTGGAAATGTTGCTCTGCCCGCTTTTGCCAGAAGAGGATTTGTACTAGTACGTCAGGTAATTGCTGGACATCAGAATTTCAGAGTACATGTGTTGTTGAGAACAAATACTGTATAAATTCATCTAGTTGCATTTGACAGAGCTCTCACTAGCAAGGAATTCTTAATGAGGATTATGATATTCTTATTAATGAGGAATTACCCTCTAAATCTCTTTCACAGGAAGAAAAGAATTTGAAATCTGACTCATACAGTAAGGTATGGAGATTTGGCTGAAGGCTGAAGACATGAAAGAAGTGATGGGAGAATTAACATCTCACTTCACCTCTGCAGAGCACGTTTGAGGAGAAGAATGTCCTGATGCAACAGAGTGGTGGAAAGGTAGAATTAGCATTTTGGTGAAGATGGGGAAAGCTTCAATCAAAGTCATTGATGACTAGTTTAGTTTACTTGCAATACAAAATTTGGCTTGGGAGAATCTATTTTTAAGTATAAATGGCTTCTTTTGGTCTCTCGTTGTCATTACCATCACTAGAACCTGTAGGAGTTAATAGCTGTAGCACTGGGCAAAGCCCAACACAAAAACACCTGTGAGCTGCACTCAGCTTTTGCTGAGTGCCTGAGTGCTGAATTCTGCTCCTCAGGGATGGCAGTGGAAGTTTGTTGTTTGTGTGGGTTTTGGCATGCTCCATGCCTGACCTTCTCTGGTGAAAAAGTGCTGGGAGGAGAGGAATGCTGGAGAGTCCAGCCTTGTTCTGTCCCTGGGGTGAGAGCATGACTGACTTCTTGTCACTTCAAAGTTCAGCTACCGCATCTGTGCAAACACACACCTACACCTAAAGCAGCTGGGCTTCCCAGGCCAGATTAATACTGAATCATCTCTCTTCCCTCCACTCAGCTACTGATCCATGGAAGTGTAGTTTTATGAGTCAAGCCAGAAAGAGTGGTCCAGATTTTAAAGTGAGAGTGTATAATCTTCAGAAAAAACCACAGAATAACTTGTGAACTCTCGTTTTCCTCTGATTGCTTTGACAGGGATCAGGGCATGATAAACATGCATGTGAGAGCTTGTACTGGTTTAACTGCATCAATTAGAAGATGGACATGCAGGAACAAGACTCAGAGACATCTGTATTGCACTTTTGAAAACTTGTGGTGTGGTGATGAGGACCCAAACCCGAGCCTGACATTCCTCCATTGTGCTGTTGCTCCCCCTGACTGCCATAGGTGCACACTGCACTGTCACTGTAATAGGCATTTCACACAGGCTCTTTGAGACCTGGAGTCGATAGTGCAAGGGCACAAACCATGTGAACTTCTTCAGAGTGTCTTAACCTTACCCCTGGGTTTTGGAACCATGTAGTAGATGCTTCAGAAGTTTTAGCAGCTAAGTAGTTAATCATTAGCTGTGACTGAAGTTTTTAAAACAAAAATGTATATCCAATGGACTTGAAAATGGTTGTCATGCATTTATTGTTCAGAATTTGCTGGTTGGGATACCCCTGGGATATAGCCTGTAGGATATGTTTCTGAGCAACATATTTATCAATGATCTGTTAGGAAGAAGTTGTTCACCGTGAGGGTAGTGAGACATTGAAACAGGGATGTGGTAGAAGCCTCATCCCTGGAAGTTTTTACAGCATCACAGTATCACTAAGGTTGGAAGAGACCTCAAGGATCATTGAGTCCAACCTGTCACCACAGACCTCATGACCAGACCATGGCACTAAGTGCCACGTCCAATCCCCTCTTTAACACCTCCAGGGACGGTGACTCCACCACCTCCCTGGGCAGCCCGTTCCAATGACAAATTACCCTCTCGGTGAAGAACTTCCTCCTCACCTCGAGCCTAAACCTCCCCTGGCGCAGCTTGAGACTGTGTCCTCTTGTTCTGGTGATGGTTGCCTGGGAGAAGAGACCAACCCCTTCCTGGCTACAACCACCCTTCAGGTAGTTGTAGAGGGCAATGAGGTCATCCCTGAGCCTACTCTTCTCCAGTCTAAACAATCCCAGCTCCCTCAGCCTCTCCTCATAGGGCTTGTGCTCAAGGCCTCTCACCAGCCTTGTTGCCCTTCTCTGGACACGTTCAAGTGTTTCAATGTCCTTCTTAAACTGAGGGGCCCAGAACTGGACACAGTACTCAAGGTGCAGTCTAACCAATGCAGAGTACAGGGGCACAATGACTTCCCTGCTCCTGCTGGCCACACTATTCCTAATGCAGGCCAGGATGCCATTGGCCTTCTTGGCCACCTGGGCACACTGCTGGCTCACGTTTAAGCAGCTGTTGATCAGCACCCCCAGGTCCCTCTCTGTTTGGGAGCTCTCCAGCCACTCCGACCCCAGCCTGTAGCTCTGCATGGGGCTGTTGTAGCCAAAGTGCAGCACCCGGCACTTGGACTTGTTGAATGCCATCCCGTTGGACTCTGCCCTTCTGTCCAGTCTGTCGAGGTCCCTCTGCAGAGCCTTTCTACCCTCTAACTGACTAACATCTGCTCCTAACTTGGTGTCATATGCAAATTTGCTGATGACTGACTTGATCCCCTCATCCAGATCATCAATGAAGATATTAAAGAGGATGGGGCCCAGCACTGATCCCTGGGGGATGCCACTGGTGACTGGCCACCAGCTGGTTTTTAAGGCCAGGCTGGATGTGGCTCTGAGCAATCTGATCTAATTTAAGCCTATGGCAGGGCAGTTGGAACTAGATGATTCTTGAGGTCCCTTCCAACCCTAACAATTCTACGATTCTATTATCTAGATGCAGGAGTTGAATGTACCATTAACAAGTTTGCTCTCTTGAGGGTCATGCAGAGAAATGTAGGTAGACTGGACCATTGGGTAATGATTAATGGGATGAAATTTAATGAGTCCAAACACCAGACCGTGTGCCTAAGATGGAGTAACACTGGGCACAAGTATAAACTGGGAGAGGAGTGGCTGGAGAGCAGCCCTGCAGAAGGGATGTGGGGGTGCTGGTCAGCAATAGGCTCAATCCAAGTCAGCAGAGTAGCCTGGCATCCAAGAGGGCAAACTGCATCCTGGGGTGCATCAAACACAGCCCATCAAAGAGGTGATTATCCTACTGTATTTGGCCTTGGTGTGACCTCACCTGGAGTGCTGTGTGCAGTTCTGGGTCCCACAATTAAACAAGGATGTGAAGATCCTCGAATGCATCTGGAGGGTAACAACGCTAGTGAAAGGGCTGGGAGGGATGTCCCATGCAGAGTGGCTAAGGACTTTGGGCTTTTCTAGTTTGGAGAAAAGGAAGCTAAGGGGTAACTTCATTGCCCTCTATAGCTTCCTGAGGAGGGGATGTGGAGAGGGAGGAGCTGATTTCTGCTCCCTAATATCTAGTGATGGGATGCATGGGAATGGTTCAAAGCTGCATTAGATGAGGATTAGACTGGACATTAGAACTGAGAGGATGGTCAAACACTGCAACATGTTTCCTTGAGAGATGGTCAGTGCCCCAGGCCTGTGGGTGTTAAAGATGCATTTAGACAATGCCCTTCATAGCATACTTTAACTTCTGATCAGCCCTGAAGTGATCAGGCAGTCAGACCAGATGAAGTTGTGGGTTGCTTCCAACTGAAATACTGTAGTTGGTCTTATCCTATCCTATCCTATCCTATCCTATCCTATCCTATCCTATCCTATCCTATCCTATCCTATCCTATCCTATCCTATCCTATCGCTTCTCAGCAGTAGGCTGGTGTGATGAGACAAAATATCTTTACATGACTGACTTAAGCTTCTTAATTTTTAAGGATTAGGAAAGCCTTTTGTCTGCTTTGTTTTCTCTGGCTGGATGTTACACAGATGGCTGTGCTTTAACCAAGTTCTTGTAGTGCTGCATTTTTCTTCCTAATCCTTGTAACATTTTGCCTGGCATGTCAGAACAGTGCATGTAGGAAGTTCATACACCCATGCAAATATTATTGTTAACAATTACTACTCTGCTGAGCACTTGGAAAGGTTTACCAAAGCCTCAAGAGAAGAACTTGATCAAGCATAGTAACCTGAGCTTATGGGAGGAAGGGCCCAAGCAGCTGATGCTGCATCACACATCCCATTGGAGGTAGAGCTGCATGGGGGTAGGGATTTTGCATTCCCAGCAGACCTGAATGAACTCACCTGCTTTCCAGTGGTTGCTCCTCTACTCAGCTGGCACAGCTGCCCACATAGTCATCCACTGAACAAAGCCAGGTCAAACTGATCTGGTTTCCTTGAACATTTTCTTAACTAACTCCAAAGCTGCCTGATGCATTTTCACCAGGCTGGATTAGGAAATGCTCACACAATCTGGTGCACTGGCAAAATAGTTGAGGGATTAAACTGTGGTGGAGTTGATGATGAGGTACTGGGAAGACCAGGGATGAATGGGGAGTGGTGGGTCACTAATTAATCTCACTTGGATAGCAGCAGTTTGAGCACACAGAGAACTTACTTCTGTATGTTAAACGTGTGGATTCTCTTGTCATGAAATGAGGGTGTCCTATGTCATCTTTAGTCTGATGACTGAAAGGGGATCTAATAAATGTATGCACATATATGAGGGCCGGGTGTTCATCCTTGTTCCCTGTGATGGGACAAGGTACAATGGATGTAAACTACAGCACAGGAAGTTCCATCTCATCCTGAGGAAGAACTTCTTTACTGTAAGGATCACAGAGCTCTGGAACCAGCTCCCCAGAAAGGCTGTGAGTCTCCTTCTCTGGAGACTTTCAAGACCTGTCTGGATGTGTTGCTGTGTGACCTGTGCTAGATTCTATGGTCCTGTTCTGGCAGGGAGGTTTGGACTTGAAGATCTCCAGAGGTCCCTTCCAGCCCCTAACATCCTGTAATCCTGTGAATATCAACCCCCACAAAAAGGCTGCCTCAGGTAAAAATGCCACAGACCATACTCTTTCTTCTTCTTTCGTTCTTTCTTTCTTTCTTTGAAACAAATGCCTCATTTTCTTTATGCTATATTCAGCCTCCACTGTAAGAGTAAGATGAATCTTTTGTGTTTTGGGATGCTGTTTTCTATAAACATTGATTTAATAACATCTTGTAGTACAATAAGTAAAGAAAGAAAGAAACTCTGTACATTCATATTGCTGAGGGAATTGGCCAATTAGGATCTACCAGAATGACTGGGAGCAGAGAAATGATCCTTGTAGTTTGATCAATCACCATCATCAATGCTGCTGGCACATGGCCTGTTCTCATGTGTGAGAACTCAAGGTGTCCATATGGAAACACATGCTAAAACAGTCAATGGAAAGGCTGCCATTAAGTCTGGGAACAGCATTATGCTCCAGAGTAAACAGCCAAATGTGTGGATTCCTTTATGAGCAAAGGATGGGTAAAGTTCAGCTGGCAGTTATTGTGACCAGAATTCAGGCCATAGTTTCATGAGATTCTGTCACAGAAAGCCCCAGCTGGATCACTGCAATGGTCTGAATTAAAAGTAGCTCTTCTTGGCGGTAGTGAGGTATTTTTAACTTGAATAATTTAAGTGACCCAGTTCAAGTGCAGCCACACAGCAGCATGTTGGTGAGGGCAGTGTGGACAGCATGTGGGTGGAAACGATGCCTTGGACAGGGGAATGGGGCAAGAGGCTATGAGTCCTGTTACTGCTAGAGCCAGCATTTTGTTTGTAATTCTGTGGAAATTGCTGGAAACATGTGGGCAGAGATAAATGAGTAACATGATGACTAGCACAACTTCTCTCCCTCCTTGGGACTTGCTTAAGGTTTTTCCTGTGTACAATTGCTGTGACACTGGAGGTGTTCAGCTTGCAACTTTGCTTTTCAGCTGGCAGTTTGTAGTCTGAAGCTGTCTGCTGTTAGGCATAGAGGACCAGGACCACCTAGACCTAGAAAACAGAAATTCCAGAACATCCATGAATCTCAGCAAATACTGATTTTAAAAAAGCTATTGCTTTTGATGTTGTCATTTTTGGTTTTATTAATACCCTCCAAAGGGATGGATTGAAATGGAGACTGAGCATCACAGTGCTCAACTTCAGTGTTCCTGACACCTTGCAAATCATACAACAATAAAATTAGGAAGGACCTTGAAAAGTTCCCTCTCAGGGTGAAGTCTGGCATGATTTGTGTGCTTGAGTTGCACACACCATGTCTCCCAACCCTGTCATCATTTTGATAAGGTGTCTAGCCCTGAGTCCACATCATGCCTCACTGATCTGGCACATGGTGATGGGACCTCAGAGATCTCTCCAGTCTCTTGGTGCCTAGACCACAACCCTTTCTTTAAGGGGTTCATGGTGTCGTATAGTTCACTTTATCCCTCAGGGTTGCAAATGCAGATGCTGGCATAACCTGCTATTCAAAGTAACTTTTTGGGTCTAGAAAACTGCCAGTTTAGCAAACTGGAAGTGATGTGAAATAAGCAATCTGCCAGAGGAGTTCTTCATGATCTCAGTGTTACTGATGTGTGGGGCACACATACTCAAAAGCCCTCAGATCTTCTCAACTTCCACACTGAGTGAAGCACTAGCACACCAGCCCTGTAGTAAGCCAGTTTTGGGAGACACACCAGCAAATTGGTTTGTTTTTTTCTTTGGCAACATTGATTTTCTGCTGACTTAAATCCCAAACCAGCCCACAACTGGGTCAGGAGTGTGTGACCCCCCAAATAGGAGAGGAGGCTATGATACCTGGCAGAAGCAGGGGAAGGAGGACTCCTTTGGTGGTAACTAGTCTTTAAGAGACAACAAATACTGTGCTGCTACCAACAGTCATCCATCTAGTCCTGTATTCTGCCTCCAGCTGTGGCAACAGGTAGTGCTGCAATTAAGCAGTTAAGTGAGAAGGATTTTGGTATGCTTGAGCTGACCTTTTTTGAGCTGCCTAAAGGTTGAGCTGCTTGAAGCTGCTCTGAGCTTGCTGCTGCCAGAAGGACTATTCCCACTCTACCCATCAGCACTTTGACATGCTTGAAAATAATCCTTTTTTCCCTTAGTTGTATTACTTTTCTGTTAGTCTAGTGAGTTAGATCAGCTCATCAGAGAGCCTGACCGTGTGCTGGTGAGAGGAGCAGACCCTTCCTCATCGGGGAGACAGAGAGCTGTTGCAGCAGCTCAAACAGTATTGTCAGCCCTGACCCAGATCTCGTGTGAAATGAAACCTGAATGTAATCATATTTTGTTCTGTTTTTAACAAGGACTATCCAGCAAGCTCCAGCAAGCAGAATAAGTTTAGACCAGTCATTGTGGGGAGAAGCGTGAGAAAGAGCAGAGTGCTTCAGGAAGTGGGTGAAGTGGTTGAAGAAAAGGTGCTCTGTCTTTCAGGATGTGAGCTGGAGCACTGCAGCACTTGGTGTTTGGATGAGCTGCAAAGTGGAGGCTGTGGCTGATTGTAGTCAATAAAGATTGGGTTTTTGGCACTTTTCCTAAAAGTAGCTTCATTGAATAAGATGTGTTGGCCAAATTCTAAATGAGTAAATCCATTATGCCTCTCTCAGGGGCCCTGAAGTATTGGCTTCACTTGGTAGGAACAGAGGACTTGCTAATGGCCTCGTAATTCACCCCCTTGAACAGGATTCTCATTGGACATCAACATTTGGATCTTAGGTGGCTCCAAAGGAGCTACTCTGATTTACACCTGCAGAGCTGGACCTTTGTCTTCTGCTGATGGCAGCACCAGAATTATCAGGGTGAGGTCCAAAGAAGTAAGAAATTAGGGAATAATAAAGGTTTCTATTAACAGTGGTTGGATTCTGCTCTGAAGGTTTATCTCTAGTGAAAGCCTCTGCCCTAATTCTGTATTTCTGCAGTGTACTGCTAGTGTGTTACAATCCAGAGCTACGTGGCCCTCAGCCTAATGTGAAGTCATAAGTTGTTCTTTAACACTTACAATTTGAAGAGCATTTTTGGATCCTCTGAAGGCCCTTTTGGTGGTGTATTTTTATAATTAGTGTATAAATTTATTCATGCAAATAAAAGGGCTTCATGAACAACAACAACAAAAAATCTACTAATATAGAATTTATTTTCCTGATCAGGGAGCATGAGATATTTTCCTCATCTCCTCTTTGGCTCATGGCTCATGGCCACAAGGTGCAGCATCTTAGTCCAACTTTAGAATCCTTTATTTATTTATTTTTTGTCTTGAGTGTAGAGTGTTTTGCTAAAGATGCTTTTCTCATAGCCTGGATTGTGAGTATGTCATCTATGCCTCAAAGCTGAAAGATGCTAACTTTGTCAGAGATGGACTTGCACTTAAGCTTCTCCCTTCTTGTCTCTTAAGAAAGTAACTTCAAATAAGAGATGAATAACATAATAATAACAACAATAAAACCAGGATGCAAATACAGAGAAATGTAAAACTTTTCCCAGTCTTCCAGGCAGTTGTGACAGGAAGGGAGGATGATGTGGGTGGTCCCTCCTTATGGGGCATCCCTATGTGGCATAGAACACATACCTCATCAACGTGAATGGGTGTATGTGCACACCTTCCTTGCACCCTCAGGGTAAATCCAGGACTCTCTCTGGACATGCCTACATTATGTGTTCCATTTAGACCCTTGTCCATACATGTGTGATGTAGGTATTGTAAAATACACTATTCAGGCTTATTTCTGAACCATTACCTCTTTCAGCTTTTCATGTGCTCTTTCCTTCAGACCACCACCATATATAAGAAAGAATGTGGAAGTCACTTTGCCGATGTAGAAGATTGTTCACAAATTACATATGATCTGTCATCTTTCCTTGCCATCTATCTCACAAGGTCAGGACTGAAATATAAGAACCTCCATCACTGCTTGCCATGCCTGCAGAGAGGGAGATGAACCATGGTTTGCTCAGCCATCTGTGGCCCATGAGCAATGACCATCCAAGTTGCTGCGTTAGGTTAAGTGTGATGAGTGGCTGGGGCTACAGCATGAACTGAGCTGTCAGCCATGTGAAGCCATGAGACAATGGGGACTGTGGATATTGACATATCTGGGTTTCCCTGGCATTTGAGCACTGGCCCAACACTATCCTGCCACAGCTACAACCATTGTGTGCCCCTGCATTTTTTAAAGGGATCTAGTAAGTCTTTTCTAAGTAGAAAAAACAGAGTTGCTCTGTAGCTAACCATGTTAGTGCAAAAAAAATCATGGCAAGGGGACCCTGCCAGGACAGCAAATTCCCTTTCTCCTTGTCTGCCTTTCTCTGTTCTCCCAGCTTCCTTGTCCTGCTGGCATGTGTTTGTCCTGAAAGGTCAAACTCCAAAACATGCCTTAGCCCAGACAATGGGCTAAGCACCTGTGAATGTGCAAATCTGGACACTTCCCGGGGTCCAGATGGTCCAGATAAACATGTAACACACCTGTGAACTGTGTGTGCCCCTGGCCATGTTTAGATATGCCCCATCCTATAGGTCCAGTTATCAGGTTTCTGACAGGGGGGGAAGAAAGAGCCCTGGAGATTTTGGGTACAGCCTTTGGTGGGGAGGAAGGAAGTGTTGGGAGGCCTTTGGGTGTACTGTAAAGGACTCTGTATGCTTTGGGATTCTTTGCCACTATGCTTTGTAGTTTCTGTAAAACACTAATTGCTCTTCCATTTAAACCTTCCATCACTTTGCAATCCATTTGTGTGAGTGCCATTCTTTTGCCCGTTTCAGGGGCAATAGAGGATCTCTCTGGCCTCAAACCAGGACAGATCCCAAAGGGCATTAATTGTCTTGGGACAGTATTTAAACCAGCCGAGAAGGCAGGCAATTTGCCTTGTTCTCACCAAGCAAGCAACAAGAGCCAAATGCTGCTGGAGTAGCAGCTGAAGAGCTTGCCTTAACAGGCCAGCTACACCCAGGGCTTGCACCCAGACCAAGACAGAAGGAGGAAAAGCTCCATGAGAACTGAATCCCAGAAGAGCCACAGAAAAGCTACAGCCTGGTGACAGAGCACACAATAGAGAGAGAGGGCCCCTAGCTGTCTCTGAGCCAAGGGAAAACTCCAGACTGAGAACTAGGCACAAGAGGAGAGGCCTCTTAGCACTCTCTGAGCCAAGAGCCACTTGAATTATAGTCACAGCATCTGGGAAGATACCAGACAGAGGAGCAAGCTGTGGGTACCTGGCTAAGCTGCCACAGGATCCCATTTTTGGGAAAACCACAGATCACAGAACCTTTATTTCCCATTTGAATCACTGTACTGGAAATTCTTAGATCTGTGCTTGAATTGTTTAACTGTCTTCATATGGGAAATCATAGAATCAATAAGGTTGGAAGAGACCTCAGAGATCATCAAGTCCAACCTGTCACCACAGACCTCATGACTACTCAAGCATGGCACCAAGTGCCACGTCCAATCCCCTCTTGAACACCTTCAGGGATGGTGACTCCACCACCTCCCCGTGCAGCCCATTCCAATGGCTAACAACTCTCTCTGTGAAGAACTTTCTCCTCACCTCGAGCCTAAACTTCCCCTGGTGCAACTTGAGACTGTTGTCTTGTTCTAGTGCTGGTTGCCTGGGAGAAGAGACCAACTCCCTCCTGGCTACAACCTCCCTTCAGGCAGTTGTAGAGAGCAATAAGACCTCCCCTGAGCTGCCTCTTCGCCAGGCTAAGCAACCCCAGCTCCCTCAGCCTCTCCTCGTAGGGCTTGAGGCCTCTCACCAGCCTCGTTGCCCCTCTCTGGACACATTTAAGAGTCTCAATGTCCTTCTTAAATTGGGGGCCCCAGAACTGGACACAGTACTCAAGGTATCACTCACAACCGAGTAACAGATCCTGTGAATATACTTTGTAAATAGGCTGCAGCGGTGTTTGAAGATAACACTGCCAGGAAATATTACATAAAAAATACATAAAAATATACATTTTATTACAGTGCTGCATTGCTGGGCAGGCTGACTCGAGGGCAGAGTTGTCTTCATTCCTTATGCTTGCCCCTTGTCTCAGCAAAGGTCACAGAATAGAATAGAATAGTATAGAATAGAATAGTATCATAGTATCATCATAGTATCAGTCAGGGTTGGAAGGGACCACAAGGATCATCTAGTTCCACCCCCCCATGCCATGGGCAGGGACACCTCACACTAGATCAGGCTGGCCAGAGAATAGAATAGAATAGAATAGAATAGAATAGAATAGAATAGAATAGAATAGATCAGGTTGGAAGAGACCTTTGAGATCATCGTGTCCAACCTATCATCCAACACCACCTAATCAACTAAACCATGCAACCAAGTACCCTATCAAGTCTCATCCTGAACACCTCCAATGATGGTGACTCCACCACCTCCTCGGCCAGCCCATTCCAATGGGCAATCACTCTGTGTAGAATTTCTTCCTAACCTCCAGCCTAAACCTCCCCTGGTGCAGCTTGAGACTGTGTCCTCTTGTTCTGGTGCTGGTTGCCTGGGAGAGGAGACCAGCCCCCATCTGTCTACAACCTCCCTTAAGGTAGTTGTAGAGAGCAATAAGGTCTTCCCTGAGCCTCCTCTTCTCCAGGCTAAGCAACCCCAGCTTAGTGCATACCCAGTCATGGGTGAATGTCAGCACAATTAGCAGTGCAGGGGCAGTGTGTGAGCCCAGGAGAGGAGTGCTGACATTTCCTTTAGATGAAAAGTCTAAATTCAGTAGTGATGAGCACAGTGATGTTCATTGCAAAGAGAGAGTGACGGTGTGAATTTGGAGACAACTGCATATGTGGTTGATTGCAATCTGATTGGCAAAGGGAATTTAAAGATGACATAAGTAGTGATGTTTAGGATTAAAGTTTCACTTTCACTTTTTATTTTACCTTATGTCCCTCTTCTGGGTTACTTGCATTTACTGCAGTTCTGCCGTCTGGATTGTATGTTCTGTGTCTGCATCTACTTCTGTTCAGTTTTGTTGGAAAAGTTAAGCTGAAGCAGATCAGCTGTTTCTTACTAATCTCTCATCAACAAGATTTATCATTACTGTGGTCTTCTACAGGGATCAGAAATTAGGTGAGAAGTTCATGTTGGCATCCTGGATGTGATTTTAGCTATTTTCACTATGGTGAAAGTTTGGGTTTTTGAAATATGTTGTGCTTTACAGGTTCATCAGGGATGCTGTTGAATTTTTCAGGTGGCAAAGGTCAGACATGAGGAAGGGAAAATTTTTTTCTCAACTTGCAACTTCTGCAAATAAATGCTGTGGCAAGTTTGGAAGCAGAGCAGCAATGGATAGTTTTAGTATGGAAAATATAGTTACCATCACCACCTTTCCTCACTTCCAAATCTATACCTGCTGTATGGGAATAACTATGTGAAATAAAAGCAAGATTGAGGTAGGTATCCACAGCACACATCAGGACTGGCAGCGTCAGTAGGAGAATGATGATAAGGATGAACAGCAGGGAAAACACATGTCTCACTGCCACTTGTTGCCTCCAAATGATGACAGAAATGTGGTAGGTTTCTCTGTCTTGAGTATGGAGGTACCAGAGGGAAATGCAGCAGAACTGATGCCCGAACTGCAATCCCAAAGGCTTTTCACAAGAACATGCTACCAGGCAGAGGCAGTTTTGCAGAGGCCAGTAGTTTATTTTGAAGAAGAATGAAAGAAAATCGATTAACACACAGATATCTGTGATGGTAGTTTAAACTGTTGCTCTGATGCAATGGATGACAAGTAAGTGCATGGCGGTGTTTTATAGATTTTACACCTCTACTGAGGGTACTCCATCCTCTCACAGCTCTACAGGCCATGAGATTACACATAAACCACCCCCACAGTTTTACTCTAAAAGCTCTGTCCAGCCTGGGATCAGCTACAACTTTTTTCTTGTCTCTTGCAAACACGTGAGGTCAAATCCTGAAACTAAAAGCCCGGAAGGTCACTCTCCTGTCCTTTCAGAGTTGTTTGTATGCACTGAAGGACGAAACTGCTGGGATAAAATGCAGTTGGTAGATGATACGGAAGAAAAGAATCAACAAGCATGTGGGTGGAAACTCACACAGTAAGTGGAATTGCAAGTATGTGAGTGCAGTTTTAGATGCAAGAATTAAAAGGGCAAAAATGGGGAAGGCGAAATAGAGTGGGAGTGATTTTCCCAGAAGATTGGGTAATTATTCATGAGGGATGATGCTGTAAGAATCAATCATGACTATGTTGGAAGTTTTTATCTGTAGGGTTCTTGTCTTCCTGATTGCTGAAGTTGGAAGACATGAGAAAACAATTATATAATTAAAGATGGAACTGTAGTGATTATGCCAAATGGAACCAAGTTAAAATTGCAAGGCCATGTTGATCATTATTATTATGTAACTGACTATTTGAATCATAGAAACATAGAGTGGTCCAGGTTGGAAGGGACCTCCGAAGGTCACCTAGTCCAGCCCCCCCTGCAGTCAGCAGGGGCATTTTCCATTAGACCAGGCTGGCCACAGCCCTGTTGAGCCCCACTTCAAATATCTCCAGGGAAGGGGCCTCAACCACCTCCCTGGGCAACCTGTTCTAGTGTTCCACCACCCTCTGTAAAGAACCTTTTCCTAACATCCAATCTAAATCTGCTCTTCTCTAGTTTGAAGCCATTGCCCCTTGTGCTATCACTGCAGGCCTTTGTAAACAGTGTCTCTCCATCCTTCTTGTGGGCCCCCTTCAGGTACTGGAAAGCTGCTATCAGGTCTTCCTGGAGCCTCCTCTTCTCCAGGCTGAACAACCCTAGCTCCCTTAGCCTGTCCTTATAGCAGAGGTGCTCCAACCCCCTCTGGACCTGCTCCATCAGGTCCATGTCCTTCCTATATTGAGGGCTCCAGACCTGGACACAGTACTCCAAGTGAGTATGAGAATGACAGAATGTAAAAGGAAACTTCAACAATTAAAAGAAAAAGAAGTTGGTTTTATGCAGGTGACTACTGAAATGGCAACAGAATCAAACAAGACCAAGAAAGGATAAAACCCATTAACAACTATATGAACTACATTAAAAGTCACCCTAACAACAACAAAAACTTGTAATGGAAACTGCATTTCTACAAGCTTAAGTCAATAGAAACTAAAAAAAAGTAAATCATGTGAGTATAACTTTTTATCTTAGGATATGAATTTGTTATAAGTTAACTTTTCCCATGCACACAACTATCTTGGTTTTCAGAGATGGCCATTTGTTTAGGGCTTTGAATCTGAACATTTTTTAGGATTCATCTTGCCTAGTTTACCTGCCTAGTTTAGACTCCTAATAACAGGCAATTTAAATTTAAACTAGTTGTCCTAGATTGGATCTAGAATTGACAAAGAGAAATGGCATCTTCAGAGGAAAAGCAATTTCTTCTGTCTTGGATGCAAGTCTTATCATGAGATGACTGGTCCTCAAAATCACAGAATCATAGAATGGTCTGGGTTGGAAGGGACTTCCAGAATTCATTGAGTCCAACCCCCCTGCCAAAGCAGGATCATCTAGGGCAGGCTGCACAGGAACACATCCAGGCAGGTCTTGAAAGTCTCCAGAGGGGTGAAAATATGCCTGTCCTCTTCACTACTTATAAAAGGAACTTAAGGTAACTAAGGCTTGAATGATCTATTTGTGGGTGATCTAAAGACATGAAATAAATCCTGTAAGAATTGGTATCTAACAGAAGGCATCCACATTTGAAAACTGTAGCCATAATAGCTACTTGTAAGGCTATACCAAAGCAAACTTGCAAATTATACTCTGTATACTCCAACAGTTAGCTCTTGAAGAGCCTAGACCAGGCTGTGCAGACACAGACATACTTAACCAGGGTGCAGATCATGTTGGCAGCGAGCAAAGATTCAGACTCCACTTTTGAAGGACTCTGTGATCACAGTCTCCCACAATCTCACAAAGATAGCATCTTTTCTCTTGGTTCACCTGTATTCCAACTCCAGCTTGAATGAGTTGCTTTGTCTTCAGGGGCTTCTTGGGATTTGTCTATACACATGGGTTTGTTTGATTTCAGTATTTCCCTTTCCAGCCTTTGGACATCTTGTTTAGTTGCCCTTTCCAAGTTCTTAAGTTATCCAGCTCAAACTCCTAAGGGCCTAGACTGAATTCAGTGGAAGGCGATGAGAAACAAGAAATGTTCCAAAAGGCTTCTTACTCTCCTTGCTTGAGACCATTCATCTGCCTGGGTAAGTACTCTCTCTATCATTCTTCCTTCATCATCTTTGTTCTTGGCACCAGAATCAACCAGTTTGTGGCAAGGTGGATACATTATTAAACAATGGTGTGTTGGCAGGCAGATGGAAAGAGCCAGTCAGGCAAGAGAAGGAATGTGAATGTAACCAGTTCCTGAAGATATCTGTGAGAGGAATTCCTGTTGTCCTAGTACCTATTTCCTTCTGGGCTATTTACTTGTGCTCCACTCCTATGAACAGTGACAGGTCAATGTGCTCAGCCTGCTTCTGGGAGCATCAGCGTGTACCACAAGCCGGGGTAAAGAGGTTTGTGTGGCTGTGACTGGGAGAGATGGCACTATCTAGAAGCATGATTTATGGGGGGATTTTCTGGAAAGCATTTTGGTATCTTCTACTGCTCCAATTTGCTTTCTGCTCCTGGCCTAGAAGCTGGGACCTGCAACCAACTTCTGAACTTCTGGACGACTCATTAGTGAGCTGTAAACAGCTTCGAACCCCATTGCTTGGCTCATAGTTCCAAAAAGGAGGACAAAATAGCAGGTTTTTGTTGGATGCAGAAAGAGTTGTGACTCCTGTGTTTAGGGCTTGCTATCAGTTTGGAAATTGCTGTTGTTTTCAGTAATTTTATGAGGAATTTAGAAAAGATTTTCTCCTCTCCACTGTAGTTCTGTTGAAAACTAAACCTCTTTTAGAACACTAAGCAGAAAAGACCAATTCAAGGTAAGGCTAAGAGTTCGTAGAACACTAAGCAGAAAAGACCAATTCAAGGTAAGGCTAAGAGTTCATGGGTGTCCAGGCCACAATGCTGAGTGGTAGTTTACTCCTACAAAAATTCACCTTTTGTTATTGCACCTCTCCTTCAGAGATGTTTGACCACATTGATGGTCTCACTATTTTACTTTGTGCTTACAGATTCCTTTTACCTCATTTATTAAAATCACCATGTGTCCAGGGAGACCATCTTGTGTGCAGCACCATAACAACTAGATACAATTATGAATCTTTAAATATATGTATGTGAATTCTGATGAATTTTTTTAAAGCATTGGAACTTCAACACTTGAATATTGTTTTGCTGAGTGAGATGACTCATTGTGCTTGGGGGGAGGGGGGGAAATAATCCTGTAATTTTGTTCAAGCTTCAAGCAGGTGAAGGACAGCAAAATTTGCAAATCCATCATTAGTGGACAGTGGTAGCAAAGGGAGGTGCATCACAATTGCCTAGAGATGTGTGAGTATGTTTTAGCACCCACTTTTTGTTTCTTAAAAAAACCAAAACCAACCAAAACCCAAAAAGAATAGAATAGAATAGAACTAACCAGCTTGGAAGAGACCTTTGAGATAACCCAGTCCAAGCTATCATCCAACACCATCTCATCAACTAAACCATGGCAAAGGTATCTATTTAGAGGAAAAAGTACAGCTGTGGTTTGTAGAAGACAGAAGACAATCCTGGACACACCAGTGTCTTCAATCCACTGCTTCCATATCTGTGTCCCCTCTTTGCTCTGTGGATTGACCTTGTACAGACTGCTCTGCTGGGTCATCCACATATTCTGCAGCTTTTGGTGGGTTTTTCGTGGGTATTGGCATATTCCCAAGGAAAGTGGACATGTTTTGTGTGGGTACTGGCACATTTTCAGGAGGTGCTGGCATGGTTTCAATAGGTTTTGGCATTGGTATGCTCTTGGGAGGTATTGGCACACTTTCTATGGGTGTTGGCACCCTTTCTGGGAGCTCAAGCATGCTTTGGGTGGGCTTTGGCACATTCTCAGTGGGTGTTGTCATATTTTCAGTGGGGACTGGCATGCTCTCAGTGGGTCCTGGCACGTGTTCAGTGAGTGTTGGTGTGCTTGTGCTGGGCTGCTCACAGTGATTCCCGGCCTCTGACTGTGGGGTAAGAGGAGAGGGAAGCTCTGACTCCAGGGCAGCATTATATGTTTGAGCATCACAGGTCTCTGGATTACTTCTGTTGCTTGGGAGGGACTCCTCTGCCTTGTGGGACACTCTGAAAGCTTCAGCCAGCTCCTTCAGCATGGTCTCATCATTAGTGCGCAGCTCAATGCTTTCCTGCTCTGAAGAGGAAGGGCTTGCATCAGCATCGTCTTCTTCTAAGATGCCATTTCCATTCACCTCCTCAGGGAACTGTGCTTGCTTTATCTTTTGGTACAATTCATTCCTCTCTTCCTGCAAAGCCCGGCAAAGGTTCTCAAGCCTCTGGATTTTCAGCACAAAGCACTCATATTCCTTGGTCCTCATGGCTTTCTGTGGTAAAAGATATCAGATAAAGGTTCAGACTGAGTTTTGATGCATGCAGTATTCATTAGTGGAACTGTCAATTAGGAAACAATTTGAGATCTAGGCAGCTCTCACAGGCCTCTTCTAGGTAGCTGGCTTTAACCAACTACTCTACAATAACTATGGTCTTCTGTACTGAAGCTCCAAGAGGAAATTCACCTCTGTTACTGCAGCATGTTAGCATTATCCAGACAGATTCAGACCAATGTCACTCAAAAATATTTGGAGGAATACCTGCTGATAATCTGTAGAGATGGAAAAACATAGTGAATGCCCATGTAGATAACCATGGACTTCTGGTGGGCAGAACATTTTCTTGCTTCTACACCTAGTGATACAGAAACCTGTAGAAATAGCAATAGCACAGAGCTACAAAGCTAACCAAAAAGACCTGCTCAAAGTTCAGTGTAAGTCTGGGGTGAAACTTCAGGCAGTCTCTTACCTTATTTGAACGCATTCCAACATGCTCATGATTTTCCTCTGCAATGCCCCTGTGACTGTGCCTAAAACTATGGTGAGCCACAGTACTTGCTTTTGGCTCTTAAGAGTTTGCCTACACAGGAAGTTAACAAAAGATGTGAATTTAAAGTTCATTAGCTAGAGCACATTAATTCCCTGGGTGAATGCTCTAATGCAGAAAGAGAGTAGTGTGAAGTGAACTAATGCCAATTTGCTTCTATGTGACAGCATTAGCAATCACACATTTTTAGAGCACTTAAAATTCAGTTACATAATTCAGTTTCTTGTGGCCAATGTCTCTGCACAATCTAAAAGCCCCAGCACTTGAGATATTCTTTATTTTCTTTTCCCTCCCCCTTTCCCCCCCTTTTTATTTTTATTAAGGCACGTAATTATCAAGGTAGCTTGGAAAAAAGAACAAGTCTTTCACTGAATTCTGGTGGGTTTGGGTCTTCTCACCTCCTGGTTGAAGCTTTATGTGGAGAAATAGGCGCATCCTGAGAAGAAAAACACTGCTCACCTCTTCAATCATGTCCAGTAACGCTCTGTTACAGTTCTCAAATCTGGATTTCCATGTAGCAGTATCCTTCTCCAATTTCTTCATTTTCTTTGTCATCTGTATAAGCAGGAGGAAAAGCTGAATCACAACAGGAATTCCATACTGCAGATGAAATTAGGGCAGCCCTTTTATTCAGGTCTTTGTGCTCGTAACTCGGCTGCCAGTAGCTGTAGTGGTTGTGCTAAGTAATAACTTAATGTTATGGGATGGATTTAATTTTAAGTAGCTGCCATGTAAGTTTCAGCCTTCAGTCTCTAGTCCTAAAGTAGAACCAGCTGACTATGTGGTTAAAAGCATAGCTGGTTCCCAGAGCACAAATGATCACACAACCAAAAGGCAAAAAAAGGGGCAGCATTATTCTGTTTGACTCTTTAACAGTGTTAGATTGCTGGGGAGTTAAAGAAGGGCTTGCATCTTCTGAGCCAGCAATGGCAAGGAAGTTCCCTCTGGATTAGCCACCTCTGTACTACCTCCAAACCACACCACTAGCCCAATTAACAGCATCTTTCCCTTCGGTTTTTTTCAAACTGAATTCTCTGTGAATATCATTAGAGGATGCCTGAATCAGGGTTTTGGGCCTGGGTGACAGAGCAGAACATTATTTATTAAGAAAGTAGGTACAATATCTGAATGCATTTGGTTTGGATTCCCATTCAGTACCCCAGCTGCAAAGAAACAATCACTTGGGCTCAATGCTGGGTAGGTGGTGGTGGGTTTCCTCTCTGCCTACACACTCAGTGGAAAGACCATGTAGCCTGAGTCAACCTTTCTGTGTCATTTTCAGCCACCCAGGAGGCTGTGGGCACTGCTGGAGACATGGACTGGAAAATGCAGCTCTAGACTACCCCTTTGGTGTCTCTGAGGGGCCTGCATGCAACCACTGCATTGGTTTTAGGTATATTAATTATTCTTCCAGTCAGTTTTGGTTTTAGCTTAAAGGCAAAACAAAATGTTCAGCTTGCAGTGCTAAAGTCTATGCTGGTGTCAGCCATGGCTGAGTATGTCCCAGATCTTATTTGGATGTTGATGAGATTGTTCCCCAAAATGTACAGAAATGGTCCCATCCCAAAAAAATGCTTGTAGTGAGACACATCAAAATATAAAAGGAAAGTTTCAAATACAGAGTTCAGGTATGAGCTGCAACTCACTTTCTCCATCTCCTGTTTGAAAGTGGCAAACACTTCATTGCTTTTGGTTAAAGTCTTCTGAAATTCTTCAAACCTTTCTGAGTAGAGAGTGATCTGCATTAAGAGAAAAAAAACCCCACAGTGATTCCAGATTCTCCAGGCGAGTGAACTTTTACTTTGGTTGAAGATAATAAGTATTGTGTTTGGACATGGAAATTAGCTCCTGTTTGGAGACCAGGAAGCACAAACATCAGGGAACTGAAATTCTGCATCTTTTTAAGGCTGCAAAATGTTGTGATTCCTCTCTTGCAGAAAGGCAAATTAAAACCCAAAATATAGAAAGACCCAGGCGGGTGATTTTAAAAAGACCTGTGAATTATGGATCCCCTATCCACCTGAATGTTGCAGCTATAGTGTCTCTACACAAAGTGTCCATGAGTAAAAGAATTCCCTAGAAGTAGAGACTTCTGAAAACATTTACCTGGGTAACTGTGTGGAGACTTCAAGAGGACAGCATTGAAGTCTGTAAGATTTCCTTCTCTGCCTTTCCTTACAAGCCCTGTATACTTTTCTGTGTACAACTGTGGCTGACTTCTACAGGAAAAAACATCTAGGATGACCTACAGAGTGGAAAATGATAGTGTGATCCCTGGACCATCTCCATGGGCAGGGAATAACCTGAGCTGGTCTGACTACTGATGGGCTAGACAGTCAGATTAACTCAAAGAGGTAAGAGCCTGTGTGGCTCAAAGCTCTGCTGGAGCAATAAGCCCTGCTTTACCATGTAGATATCACCAAACTCTAACTTTCACCTGGCAGGCTTTAGGAGAGTCACCCAGTACAGCCTGCCTGCCCATCTTTTTACATTCATTCATGATTAAACAACAAGATGTGTTTGGAGCTGCATGCTATCCTGACTATGCTGCTTCTGATGTCCAAGCAAGCTGGGAAGGGGCTGCGTCATGCTGCAGTCACAGTTTCCCCTGTTCCACCTTTCCAGTCCTCAAGCACTGGCTTAGGCTGTGGCCAGGAGTTGCACCAGACAGCACTCGATGTGCTTCACTGGACTCCACCATTGAAGAGGAGTGTCGCTGCTCCCTTCCTATATAACCTGGCATATGGGGTAGCCCCACCTTTCACTTCAAATCACTGTGGTTCTGCACTGGATATCTTCAAGCTGCATCCCAGCACCACGGCTTGAACAAGCTGAAAGGGCATTGTCAGTTTTGTTTTGTAGCCTGTTTGGGACTGCAGATATGGACAAGGCCAGCAAAGGAAGATAAAATAATCCCCTGCCAGCCTCTTCTGCCAGTTTCACTTCACTTCATGAAGCAAAGTGACAGAAAGATCTGATGCAATGTGGCAGCATTTAAGACTATTAGGGCTCCATGTACCCATGTGAAAGTTCACCTGTATTTTGTCAGTAAATCATATTTGTCTTTCTAAAATCTGTGGATGTTTTGGGGAAAAAAAAAGTTCTAAATATCTGGGCTTAGTTTTTCTGTAAGATTTGAATGTTTCTGCTTTTTCTGGTTTTGTTGTGGGGTTGCAGGAGTTTTCTTTCATGTGTTTTGTTTTGGTTTGTTGTTATTTTCTTTTTGTTTGTTTGTTTGTTGATTTTTTTGTTTGTCTTAATAGATCCAGCACTTTCAAAGCTCCAGAATCATGCAGGATGCTATAGAGATAAAGCACAATTATCTAAGGCAGCCAGCTCCAACTCATCCACTTCCTTCTGGTGCCAAAGCACCCCTAGCAGTGTTTGGATGATTGAACATTTTATATGTCCAGACTGACAGCACTTGTTAGAAAAAGAGTGATTGGTGTAACATACAATGGCTGAGGCATGGTAGGTGCAGAGCAATGGGAGGTTAAAGCATAGTTTACAGTATCCAGGCATCTGGCTGGAGGTGAGCTGCCCTCTCCACACCAGTGCAGAGATGACTAAATGATTAGCTGGGAGCTGCCCTGATACAGCTCTTCAGTTACTGATGAAAAGAAGATTTAGCAGATGTTGATAATAATGGGACGGGTTTAGTTCTGATTTGGAAATCAGATATCACTTTGTTGTGTTTCATGTTCATTCTGGCTAGTTGTTATGATGCCCCTCGTCATGGCCATAACTGGCAGTGTAGTGTGGATGTGCCCAAGCTAAGTTTAACCTAGGTAGCTAGGGTCTCAGTAGCTCTAAATATGGCATTGGCTGCAGCCCTTCCATGCCAAGCTGGGTGAAGGCATGGGAGGTTAATCCATGCAGAGCTTTGTGGTGCCAATATCTGAGCTACAGGTACAAGACTAGAGCACAAGCCTTATGAGGAGCAGCAGAAGGAATTGAAGTTGGTAACCCTGGAGCAAAGAAGGCTCAAGGGAGAGCTCACTGCTCTCTATCTGAAAGGAAGTTGTAGTGAGGTGACTGTCAGTTTCTTATCCCAAGTAACAAGTGATGGGACAAGAGGAAATGGCCTCAAATTTCATGAGGAAGTTTATATTGGACTTCATAGAAGATTTTTTCACTGAAAGGGTTGTCAGTGGACCCGGCTGCCCAGGGAAGTGGTTGAGTCACTATCCCTGGAGACATGTAGGTGCTGAGGGACATGATTTAGTGGCAACTTGGCAGTGCTGGGTTAATGGCTGGACTTGACAATTTTAAAGGTCTTTTCCAACCAGAACAATTCTAAGATTCTGTGAAGCGTGTATGTATGTATTTATATGAGGCTGTAGCCAGACCTGTGACTTCTGCAGAAACAGAAACTCAGAAGAAGTTTTTAGCAGCCTGAGTGCCACAGTGTAAATGGGACACTGATAACAAGTGAAATTTTTGGAATAGACATTGTGGCCTGAGCATCTCAAAGCCAGGTGAGGAAGCAGGGGTGGGAACCAGCAAACCAAGGCTCCTAGCCCAGAGCTGTTGTCTTAAAAAAATTCACCTTGATTCTCTGTCTTTACTTGTCCCTTCCAACTTTTGCTCATTGTTTAATTAGATTAAAAACTATTCAGGTTTGAATGCAGTGAGCTCTGAACTCTAAACAGTATCATAGAACCAAGAATAGCTTCTGCAGTTTAAATTTGAATAATGAATGTTTTCATAGTGCCTGGGAACAGGTTCTGAAAACTGTCTCTCACCAGGAGGATGCGCTTATGCTCCTCAGGAACATGAGGACCCCCTCACTGCTGCCCACTGAAGACAAAGCAGGGAGAATGCAGCTGCCAGGAAAGAACTTGTAAGTGCAAGGCTTTGGGAAGTTCAGGACATCTCATCATTACCATGCCATAACAGTGCTACAGTGCAGACATCTCTTCAGACCTTATGTTTTTAGTTGTCACAGCCCAGTGGCTGCACTACACTGGTTACCAAAAATTAAAGGTCCTGGCTGACTTTTATCTTCTCTCTTTGTTTCAAAGCACAAAGCTAAAAACTCTGCCTAAGCAACATGCCTGGGGAGCATCACCTAAATTTTCCTATATTCCCTCAGCTGGTGACAAGTCCCTGTCACCATTTGGAGGGCTGAGTTTGGATCTCTCAGGCACACTGTACTGCCCAGAGACATGCTGGCATGAAGCTGATGTCTCCTGCTTCCTTCCCTCTTAAGGAAGCAGCATCTGTTAGTCACTTCCTCACTATTAGCAGGTACTAAGGGCTATATTGCAGCTTTGTCTTATCTCATTGACCAGTATCTTCTCATCATTACCATACAGCTGTTCCTCTCTTACTATCTATTTGCTGTTTTGTACTGTTTGCATCAAGGAATGTTTTACTCTCTTTCTGTTCTGTGCTTGCACAACGCCTTCCACATTGGTCCATGAGGGAGGCCCATCAGTACTACCATGCTGGAAATTATTATAATGTTGATAATAACATTCTTGTTAGCAGTAATTCCAAATGGAGACCTCTGTGTAAGTGACAGAGCTCTCACACTTGAGCAGAACACCTAACTGCACCTTTCATTTCAGGAGGTGAATTGCTTAGGTGTCTTTCCATGCAAGTCTGCAAGGGGCGTGCATATTGTCAATGCCTTTGCAGACTTGTTTGACTGGATTCTTCTAAAAATAGTTTTACAGTTTCAAATGTGTGCTTAATGTATTCTGGCTTTTATCAATACCTTCAGTCTCATTAAACTGGCTACAGAGCTCTGGCAGCATACAAAACTCTTTCTAGTTAAACATAAAAGTTTAATTAAAAGCACTCTGAGAATATTTGGAGCAGGCTTGCAGTTGGGAGAGAGTCAGCTAGAGGCCTTTGAGGTTTGATTGCAGAATCTGTCAAAGTGGTGACAACAGCAGTTTATGTGATAACCTTCAGTCTGTTACCAGTTTATCTTAGCCTTTGAAAAACGTGTAGAGGACCAGTGCCCCTCTTAACATGTTTCCAGGTTATCAGTTTAATGCTAACCTTTCTTGGCTGCTCAAGAAGTAGGAATTAGACAACCTGCAAGAGCAGAGCTGGAGCAACTTAACCAGTATGATTAATTGTGAGCAAAGGGGGCTTCCTGACAGGTGAGGAGATGGGCAGCTGCAGAGGGGCTTAAGGACTGACACCACTACCCTACCCCACCCTCCCCAAAGCTCTGCTGAGGGGAATCTTTCTCACAGACAGATCAAAGATAAATCTACATGACTGATTGTATAAGTCTGGGGAAATCTACTGATGTAGCCTTTTTTTGATGTGAAAGTCCAGCATGTTATTCATATTCAAGGTCAATTATAGCATTGCTCTAGAAGTGTAGAATATACTGCTTCTTTCTTGGGTTTAGTGCCTTTCACTCCAGCCTTACTCTTAGGGTAATTTTAGCAGGTATCTTTATTTTACTGAACAATTCATTGAAATCCTTTGTATAAGCCCTTATCAGGCAGAATTCCTGCTAAAATGAATGAAAATGCTGCCTTCTCCCCCTACACCAGAAAAAGCACATAAGCACATCAGCTCCAGTTAGGAAGACACACTTAATGATACATAGGTACTCCAGTACCTTGCTGGATTAGGAAGCTGCCTGAATGTAGTTAAAGTGAACAACCAGCCAAGGCACACACACTGTTGTGTGGGTAAGTACTGCAAATACTCATAGCACCATAAAATGGTATGGGTGGAAGGGTCCTTTAAAGATCATTTAGTCCCTTACCTTAGGAAAGGACAATTTTCACTAGATCAGGTCACTCAAAGCTCTGTCCATCCTGACCTTGAATACTTGCAGGGATAGGGCATCCACAACTTCCCTGGACAACCTGTTCCTGTGTCTCACCACCTCATAGTAAATAGTATCTTCCCTATATCTAATATAAATCTACCCTCTTTTAGTTAAAAAACATTACCCCTTCTCTTATCACTACAGGCCCTGGTAAAAAGTCTCTCTCCATCTTTATTATAAGCCCCCTTTAAATATTGAAAGGCTGCAGTAAGATCTCCCCAGAGCCTTCTCTTTTCCAGACTAAACCCTTGTGCCACAGTATGATTTGTAGTATGGACATTACCTTATGGCTGGCTTGAAAATAACCTGTTTTCATTGCAACAGTCTATGAGATGTTAGATGGGGTTGGAAGGAATACATAGAAAGTAGTTTGGATACTTTACCTGGAACATGCCGCACGGTTAAAAACTGGGAAACAAAGGCACACCATGCAATCACCTCTCCTACGTCACCTGTGCCTGTAGGACAGTCTCTTGCTCCTTTAACATTTTGGCCTGGAGCTTCCATTCAGCAGCTTGGTTCAGGAGCTGTGTTTTGAGCAACAGAGAGAAAATTGTTAGGTCCCTAGCTTATCAGCTGGAAATCCTTGTCCTCCAGCTAACTATGCTTAAGCCAGTGCTACCTAGATAAGGAGTGATGTGGCTTTCAGATGAGTGTAGTTAGAGGAATTAGGCAAGACAGAGTATTTAGTGCTACCCTGAGACATGGGACAGAGCATTTGGTTTCCAAGGACACATTTGAATATGAGTTCAACATCTACTTGGAATAAAGCCTGCAGTACAGTGGGCCCTAAAGGGTGTGGTATTTATCCGTATCTTCACCAGACTTCTAGACAGTAGGTACTTTTTAGCACAGTCATTTCAGCACAACTCTAGCTGCATTCCTGCTCTTCATAGAATCATAGAATTGTTAGGGTTGGAGGGGACCTCAAGGATCATCTAGTCCCAACCCCACCTCCATGGGCAGGGACACCTCACACTACATCAGGTTGCCCAGAGCCACATCCAGCCTGGCCTTAGAAACCTCCAGGGATGAAGCTCCTACCACCTCCCTGGACAACCTGTTACAGTGGCTCACAACCCTCATGGTGAAGAATTTCTTCCTAACATCCAATCTGAATCTACCCATTTTTATTTTTGCTCCATTTCCCCTAGTCCTATCATCACCTGACACCCTAAAAACTCCAGTGAATGGCAAGCTCACTTTCACATTATCACAGTACATTAGAGGTTGGAAGGGATCTCAGGTGATCATTGAGTCCAACCCCCCTACCAAAGCAGGATCACTTAGGGTAGTCTGCATGGGAATGCATCCAGACATGTTTTGAAAGTCTCCAGGGAAGGAGACTCCACAACCATTCTGGGCAGCCTGTTCCAGTGCACCCTCACTGCAAAGAAGTTTCTCCTCATGTTGAGGTGAAATCTTCTGTGTTCAAGTTTGAACCCATTGTTCCTTGTCTTATTACTGTGCACCACTGAAAAGTGCTTGGTCCCATCCCCTTGACACCCACTCCTCAGATATTCATACACAGCCCCAGGGATCTCAGTCTCCCTTCATAGGGGAGATGCTCAAGTCCCCCAATCATCCTTGTGGCTCTCCGTTGGATTCTTTCCAGCAGTTCTCTGTCTTTCTTGAACTGGGGAGCCCAAAACTGGATGCAATATTCCAGGTGTGGTCTCAGCAGGGCAGAGTAGAGGGGTAGAAGAACTTCCCTAGACCTGCTGGACACACTTTTCTTGATGCATCCCAGGATACCACTGGCTTTCTTGGCCACAAGATCTGGACTTAGCATACAGGTATGGTCACCATCAGATATGCCTCAAAAACACTGCAAGCCTTCAGAAAGGGAAAGCATAGTAAATGTCATGCATTTACTAGTGTCTCTTATCTTGGGGCTCTATTTGCATTGCTCTGCCATCAGTGGAGAGTCCCAGCTCAGGGTGATAAATGCTTCACTTAGATCAAGGAACCAGTCCAGGAAGAGCTTGACTGCAGCTTCATCTCTGGCTGCTTCTGGGAAGATATCATGCCCTACTTCAAGGTACTTGACAAAAGGAAACTCTAATGTGCAGGCTGCAGATGATAGGGTTGGTTGAGGCTGAATGAATTCTGGGGATGAGGTGTATATAGACCTTACTAGGCTGCACTTCTACGTCGGCATTTCCAAAGTATATAGTCATAGTCTAGCAATTGTTGAATCTGAAAGTGGGGAACATCTGTTGAAGCATTAAAGAGATGTGCCTATTGCCTCCCAAACATTTATAAAGCATTTTGCTGATTAGGCCACATGCATTTTAGAAAAAGAATGCTAATAATACCTTGAGAAATAAGATTTAAACAAGTTAGTTTACCACAAGACTTTCTTCTGTCTAAAATGGTGCAGCTGGGCTCTGAAATACACTAAAAATAGAAGTACCATGTAAGTCAATAGATGCTACTCTCACATTGGAAGTGAAAAGTGAGTAGAACCATGTGCAAAAAATGTGTTTGATCCCTATTAAAAACTTTTATTCTAATAATTTTGTTGGAAATAACAGATGTAAACCACGAGAATGCCACCTGTCAAAAGATCTGAGGATGTACCTTGCAAATGCTGACTTAACAACATAATGAATTCTCTCCCTGTGTTTAGATATCTGTGGCACAAAGACTATCTGAATTAGGCTCCTTGCTTATTATACATAAATACACACTAGCTCTAGAGAAATATTTCTTCCATCATTCTGGCCTTTTGATTGTGACCCTCTGTTTACTACTTTGTAGATAGGAATGTTTTGTAGCTCAAGTAGGTATGGCATGAAGAAATACCACATTCAGGGGTGACCTCATTGCCCTCTACAACTACCTGAAAGGTGGTTGTAGCCAGGGAGGGGTTGGTCTCTTCTCCCAGGCAACCAGCACCAGAACAAGGGGACACAGTCTCAAGCTGCACCAGGGGAGGTTTAGACTCGAGGTGAGGAGGAAGTTCTTCACCGAGTGAGTTGTTCGTGATTGGAACGGGCTGCCCAGGGAGGTGGTTGAGTCGCCATCCCTGGAGGCATTCAAGAGGTGATTGGACGTGGCACTTGGTGCTACGGTCTAGTCATGGGGTCTGTGTTGATAGGTTGGACTCGATGATCCTCGAGGTCCTTTCCAATCTAAGTTATACTGTGATACGGTGATACTGTGATGCCACGATACTGTGATACCACATTTCTATCTGACTCTTAACATTTCTTTTGAGAATTAATTTAGTTCAATAAGTCAAATTCTTGAATTTAGATGTTGTTGGCTAAAATTTCAAATAGCATAGCAAGTAAAAAGCTATGCTATGAGTAAGCCTAACCTAAATGCATTTCATGAATGAAGCCTCACTTCATTCATTTCTTTCCTTGGGAAGGGGTATGTTTTACATACACAAAAACAATTCCTTTTTTTTTCCCCTCCAGTCTGAATGAAATCTGGATTTTTAATATCTACTTGTTTGTATTTGGGATTCTTATTTTTTCCTAAGGAATTATAGGGTGTCTGCTTTGAATGATTTAATGAAAAGTGTTTTGAAAAACTTCAGAGCTAGCTAGTCTCTAGGCCAGTCATTACTTCTGAGAACTGGACTTTTATCTTGTATTGCTTAAATCTCAGCTAGGGTTACCTTCATACTCAGTGTGTCTGGGATAATGTAAATGTCCCCCCTCTTGTGCCATACTTCTCCACAGCTCAAGAGATGCACAGAGAAGACAAATGTTGATTCCTTTGCCTGCTAATGAAGTCCTTCTCTCCTGTTCACCCACATAGCTTCTGCAGCTAGTAAAAATCCAAGAGTTAATAAACTCTTCTGTAATGGAAGCAAGCCACAGAGAGGCTTGCTTAAATTGGCATGCACTCATATGCTGCCTGAGGTCATCTGCAAACACTGAGCTGGGAGAAATGAATCAGGAGAACTGACACATTTATTAATAGGCTATGAAGTGGTAACAAGGAGGCTGAAGTATAAAGAAATGAATAAATATTGCATGTAGTGTTTACAAAGCATCACTTCAGTGAAGTGTGGTGATGTTATGCTGTATTATTAGAGCTGTGATAGCTGCTGGAGGCCCAGACAGTCACATCATGCTCAGGACTGAAAACAAAACAAAACAACAGTCCCCAAACATGGACTGGCTTAATAAAAATTAAGCTTCCCTTTTTTTCTACCAGAAACTGCAAATTCCAATGATGTAGAAAAATGATCAATACCTTCCAGTCATACACTTGAAAACCACAAAGAGTTTAAATTGCAATTAACTGCACATCAAAGTTTGTACTACAAGTGCTAGAAAGGTCTGATATAGGCAGGAAATCCAAGTAACCCTGACCAGTTATGCAAAGATAGTAAAATTGCATCTTTAAGTAAAGTTGACTCTTTGGAAAAGCCACACAGTATGCACCATTGCTCCCTATATAGAGAATCAGAATTCTTAGCTGCACATGTTAAGGGAATTGTGCAAGCAATGTGGTGGCCTGCCTATTGAGATGTGATGTACAGAGATTGCAGGAGGGGACATCTCTCTTTGTCTGAGGTAAAGAAGTTTTGCGTGGCGGTAAAGATTTCTACGTGGAAGAGTTGCATAGGAAGACATCAAAGTGAGCCTTCAAGGAGTAATCAAATTGAAGAAGAAGAAGAAGAAATGTTAAAAAATTCATTTAAAGACATTTTCAAAATCCTGCAGCGAAAGCCATACACAGGGATGTAAACAAACGGTATGGAGAGAGTTCATATGTAGCTCTGAAAGCCTTTCCTTCAAATGACAGGATGCTGAAATGCAGGAAGCCTCTGACTTGGCACATTATTGAGCTGGAGAGAGATACAGCTAAAGAAGAGGATTCCATCAAACTCACCTTGATTTCATACATACATATATACACATTGCTCCCACAGACACTAGCACAATAGCTAGGTGGGTAGCACTAAGCACTCGATAATGTGACTGATGTGGGAGACGAGTGTAGGCTAGCTCTCTGGGTGTGATGGATCATGACGTGCTAATTATGTCTCCTTTCATGAATTTTGGCCAGTCACCCTAAATCTACCTTGCTCTGAGGTAGTGCTAGCCATAAATCACCACCCTACCTCAAAGGCAAGGTTTTTTTGCATTAGTTTGGACAGTGTGAAGAATATTCTTTTTACATACTGCATGTCAGTATGCACCCATTACTTAAGGCTTTGTAGCTCATCTTTGAACCTGTTATTTCATAGGTACTAAACCATGCTTATAGCAAAGCCAGAAAGAAAATCTCCCACTCCAAAACATAGGTGGTGATGACTTTCACTGTTTTAAAAGAAATGCAAATAACAAAACTATGCATATGAGTTCTGGACAAAATGCACAAACAGGGTTTGGCTAGAAACAAGGCCAGTCACAGGTAACAGGCAGCCCCAAAACTCATGTTCTGTGAGGCACAGCAAGAAAGGTCATTGATACAAGGTTGTGTATATCACTTTCCTCCACAGAGCCAAAGTCCTCTCTTTAATGTTTAGGTTTTAACTCTAGCATCTGAAGTCTGGTACATGGTAGCAAAACTCCCAGTGCCTGCAATAAAGTGAGTCCAAATTTGCTTTGTCATTATAAGCGTTACCTGTGGTTTCAATATGCCAAGAATCAACTGCTATGCATGAAATTTTGAGGTCTCACTTCCCACAGTCCCTACAATGAAAGGGAGGACTCAGCTGGACTACAAACTGTCATGCAGATATATATTTAGAGAAGCTCCAGCTCCTCTTCCCCCTCAGTCTTTGGCTGGGTTTAAAGCTGAGCAGAAGTGGCTGTCCTAGATGCAAGATCAATGCAGAGACGGGATAAATGCAATTAAGGGCGACTTTTGGCAAGAGGTGTTTGTTGTGTTTCCCTTGTGCTCTGCCTATACACAGGGCTCAGAGCCCTACATATTAGTGAAATAACATACAGAGCTCATTTTGGCCTAGAGTTAGACAAAAGACAGATCAGAAGGATATGTACGTATTCCTTTTCTTTCTGATGTCGCTCCTCAGCTTCCTTCATCAGCTCCCGAGACTGCTCCAACTTGGCATCCACCAGCTTCTGTTGAAGTTCTCTGTGCTTGAATATTTTATCAAGGTGCTGTAAGGAAAAAAAAAATCTGCTGAATGTGCAGGACAATTATGTACACAGACCTTCATGCTCATGCATGTACAGCTACCTACAGGAGCCCTCGTTAAGACACAAACATTGCAAAACAGGAAGGCTCTCAACCTATTGCCATTGCTAGAAAAACTACAGCACTGATAAGAACAAACTGTGCCAGAGTTTTCAGTGGAAGGGAAACCTGTTTACATTATCTATTTTGATCTGTTGTAGAAAAAAAAAGTCAAAAAGCCTTAGCATCTTTGCCAGTTTGAGGATCGACATAGAGACATGGTCTTGTCGATGTGATGGGTTTAGGTCATTGGCTGGACTTGATGATCTCAGAGGTCTATCCAGCCTCAATAATTCCATGACTATGTGAAGTCATCAGTATAATCCAATAGAGCTAAAGATCAAATAATTTCTCATTGTGGTGGGTTGAAAATTCCTCCCAACATAAAATTGCCAGACCAGCTCAGCTGAAACCAAATGAAGCTGTGTTTACAAGCATGACTACAATCTAGAAATATGGCATGCAATGAATATATACAAAAGATGCAGGGGTTTATCAATAGCTTCCCCCTCCCTGCTGCCTTCCTCCCTGTACAAGGGACAAGAGAAGAAAAGAGAAAAGCAGAGAGTTGCTGTTAGTACTTAACCACAAGAAAAATGCATTCAAGGTCAGCAGCAGCTAAGCAAGAGCCAGCTAGTATCTGTCAGAGTGAAGGAAGTGAAAAGAGAGAGAGTTAATGTACACATATAACTTTATGTTAGATATATTTCCACAGGGATTATCTGACTTGCTGGAACGTGTCCAGAGAAGGGCAACAAAGTTGGTGAGGGGTTTGGAACACAAGCCCTATGAAGAAAGGCTGAGTGAGCTGGGGTTGCTTAGCCTGGAGGAGACTCAGGGAAGACCTTATTGGTCTCTACAACTTCCTGAAGGGAGGTTGTAGACAGATGGGGGCTGGTCTCTTCTCCCAGGCAATCAGCACCAGAACAAGAGGGCACAGTCTCAAGCTGCACCAGGGGAGGTTTAGGCTGGCGGTTAGGAAGAAATTCTACACAGAGAGAGTGATTGCCCATTGGAATGGGCTGGCCGAGGAGGTGGTGGAGTCACCATCATTGGAGGTGTTTAGCTGGAGACTTAATAGGGTGCTTGGTTGCATGGTTTAGTTGATTAGGTGGTGTTGGATGATAGGTTGGACGCAATGATCTTGAAGGTCTCTTCCAAGCTGGTCTGGTCTATTCTATCCTATCCTATCCTATCCTATCCTATCCTATCCTATCCTATCCTATCCTATCCTATCCTTATCATTATTTTCCCTTTTGCATCCAATGGTGATTTATTTACATTCTATCACTTTCTGTTCAAGATCTGTGGAAAATTTTCTAGGCGCAGCCTAAAACTACCACACTCATCAATGGTACATATGCAAGGGACGTGGTTTTTGAGCTACTAAGTGGCCAGCTGATCTAAGCCACTCTGTGAGTAAATGCATAAAGACACATTGCACCTGCAGTACTTGAGAGCATGCATACAGCTTATGCTGTTCTCTCTTGCATGGTTTAGTTGGTTGGGTGGTGTTGGATGATAGGTTGGACGCGATGATCTTGAAGGTCTCTTCCAACCTGGTTTATTCTATTTTATTGTTCTATTCTATTCTCTGTAAACACAAGCCCTGCACATCTCTTGTGTTCTGGCTGCACATGCACAGCATGGGCTTGTGGGGCCTGGGCCTCGTACACGAGTGGGATGTGGAGAAGATCAGATCAGACAAACCAGAGGCCTCCCCTGGCCTGTAAAACATCTGGATCCACAGTGACCTTCAGGAGGTAAATGTTGCTGATAGATCTCTTCACTCTTACTTCATTTAGATAAAATTCACAGGAGCAAATATTCTGAGTGCATCCCCCTGCTTTACATTTTCTTCTCATTGAAATCACAAGACAGGAATGAACATTTCCTTCATTCATCACAAGACTTCATACATGATGCAACAGATTCAGAAATGCATGTATTGTGTCGGGCATTCCAGATTGTAAGGACAGATTACTTATGTTTTATTCAGTGTGATACTGTCTGGCTGCACTGAGGCTTACCATAAATGCATTTAGAAACAATGAAAAGACTCATGGTTATTTGTTAGCATTTGCCATAAAATAAAATTAAAAGGTAGTTTGGTATTCCATTGGAGGAGTCTTTTTGTATCAAAATTCTCTGACCAACTGTAATGCTTGCAGAACAAATAATTTCCCATCTGTCTATTATCTAGAGCTTATGGTGAGCATTGTGCCTGCAAGGAAGAATCTGTTTTATTGGACAGGGCCTCCTTTATCTGTCTTTTTAATTTTTTGCTTCTGGGGAAGGGTCAAAGCATTTACACTAGAGCCTTTCTCAGCAACCTGTGTCTGGAGGGAACAAAAGTGTATTTGACATCACCAGCAGAGCAGGGTATCCAAAATTATGAGACTTGGTTGGTGCTCAGTGGGAACTTGATAGAAATTAGGGAAGAGGTGCTGGGGGAGGTCCCCATGGATTTGGGGGGAGCTGTAAAGGGGCTGGGGTATAGCTTAGGAGGCAGCTCATACACCTTGCTGCTTGAGTGCTTTTGCCCCTCTTCCCACAGCAGCAAGGCTGTGTGGACACCACAAGCAGGGTGCTGGCCCACACAGCTCCTTGCCTGTGGAGTTTGCCTTCCTGTTCAGACAGCTAAGCATGGTAGGGGCTCTCCTTCACTTCTGCCATGTGACGCTGGTAGGATAGCCAGCAGGGAGGGCAGGTTGGCAATGGGTTTGCTGCCTGTCCCCATGGGCAGCCAGGGTGCTGCTCTCACCTCTTCTCGCAGTTCATACTGGTCAATGATGCTTTTCAGCTTCTCTGCCAGCTCTGTGTTCTCCTGGCAAAGCTTCATGTTCCTCTCACTTTGCTGCTCGATCTGAGCCTGGATTTCACTCAGTGTGCCCTGGAAATGATTAGTTATTTCTTTCCTCTTCTCATCTTCCTCCCGTGCCCGCTGAATTGTTTCCTCCTGTTGTTAAATGGGAGAGAACGCAGGCATGTAAGTAAGATGCGTAACAAGAAGTTCCCGAAAGATACTGTTTCAGAGTAGCATAAGGCTTTCCTTTGAAGGACTATACATGTTTGCATTCCTCTTTGGTTCTTGCTTTCATCTGCTTGAGCATTAGACATGAGTCTAAATTTACAGAGCAAATTACACAGTGGCCTTGAAAAAAATTAGGAAACTAGGAATTTGCATTTATAAAGATGGATGTAGAGCAGAGGTTCAGATCAAAGCAAGCCTGGAAAAAGCAACATACATGCGTGTCTTGATTCATGATACTGCAGCACAGCTTTTGCTTTGGAAGAAGATATTTAGTGGAACTGGTAAAAAACTCTTTTATTAAATGATTTGTGATTGAATTTTAAAAATCAGCCTTTAAAATGTCTCCTTTTAACTAGGAAACCTCATATTGAATTTATGGGGTTTGGGATTCTCATTTTTAAGACAAACCCGTCACTCTCTACAAAATCCTACTTAATTCCTCAGTTTTCCTTCCCTACCTTTTTAACTGACACCAACATTCAAGCTCATTTATTAGGCAGTGGAATCAAGGAAAGCTTGTGGGCTGTTTCTTACAAAATCAAAGCAAAGAATCTCATTTTTTCCTGGAAAAAGATTAATGGATTTAAGGCTTTTTTTTTTTCCCTTCTTTTTTTTTCTTTAAACAATTATTGAAATTCTGCTTCGGATTTGTTTATATAAAAGACCATGCAGAAATAATCTGGAGTCATTGCTTTGGATCCAGAAATATGGACTGTTTTTATTCCCTGCTTCTTTGCTTCCAGGGCAGTCTGCCATTCTGGGGCATGTAAGTCTGACGTACACAGGCTAGGACCATCTCTGCTTTAGTTACAAACCACGCAAGAACTATGTTAAGAACCCACTCCATGGCATACAAATGTCATAGCCTAATAGCTGAAACCTTTTTCAGCTAGCATAGTAATTTACATAACATTTTCTGATAACCTTGCATATGGATATTTTCTATTAATATACTTGAATAAAGCCTTAGCTGACTCTAATGAGGTATAATTTATATCAGAAATGTGACACAGAAGGTGTTGATACAGGTCCTACTCTTAAAGTAAGATGAATACCAAACGACCCAATTTCTACTTAGCATGCACAACGTGAGCTTGATCTTGCACAACCACTGTTCAAGGTCTGTCCTTTTGCTCAGTGGGGAGTGACAGAGATGACAATGCCTTGACTGAGGGGAGGAAGATATTGGAAGCCATTAGTGCCAACAGTACTGTAGTGCACAGAAATCACCATGCAGCACTGGTGTGCTCTGCAATTTACACATGAACATGTGTGTGTACTCACAGAGTGAACCAAAGTACAAGCCCATAAGAACTCTTCAGGGGAAGCAAGAATTACAGTTGGAGCTGGGCAAATTACATGGGAGGGATGCTGGTGCAATATTTGGATTGGAAATTGGGCACATGAAAAATTTGCATCAAGATGAAAGAGAAGGTCTCTAATTATGTTGGGATTTTTTATTTGTTTGATTTTGTTTCTAATTGGTGAGAATGATTTTTGAGATAGCCTGCAGCATTTTGCCTGTCCAGAAATTGAACCGTGTTCTGCTCATAGTTAGTTTTCACAGAATACAGAATTAACCAGGTTGGAAAAGACCTCTGAGATCATCAAGTCCAACCTATCACCCAATACCATCTAATCAACTAAACTATGGCACTAAGTACCTCCTCCAGTCTCTTTTTAAACACTTCCAGGGATGGTGACTCCACCACCTCTCTGGGCAGCACATTCCAATGGCCAATCACTCTTTCTGTGAAGAATTTCTTCCTAACATCCAGCCTAAACCTCCCCTGGTGCAGCTTGAGACTGTGTCCTCTCATTCTGTCAAGGTTGCCTGGGAGAAGAGACCAACCCCCACCTGGCTACAGCCTCCTTTCAGGTAGTTGTAGACAGCAATAAGGTCTCCTCTGAGCCTACTCTTCTCCAGGCTAAGCAATCCCAGCTCCCTCACCTGCTCCTCATAGGGCTTGTGCTCCAAACCCCTCACCAGCTTTGTTGCTTCTCTGGACACATTCAAGTATCTCAATGTCCTTCTTAAATTGAGCAACCCAGAACTGGACACAGTACTCAAGATGTGCCGTAGCCAGTGCTGAGTACAGGGGCACAATGATTTCCCTGCTCCTGCTGGCCACACTATTCCTGATACTGGCCAGGATGCCATTGGCCTTCTTGGCCACCTGGGTACACTGCTGGCTCATGTTCAGCCAGCTGTCAATCACTACCCCTGGGTCCCTTACTGCCTGGCCTCTCTCCAGCCACTCTGACCCCAGCCTGTAGCACTGCATGGGGTTGTTGTGGCCAATGTGTAGAATCCGGAACTTGGATGTGTTAAATCTCATGCCGTTGGACTCTGCCCATCTGTCCAGCCTGTCAAGGTCCCTCTGCAGAGCCCTTCTACCCTCTAAAAGTTCAACACCTGCTCCCAACTTGGTGTCATCTGCAAACAAAATGGTGGACTCAATCCCCTTGTCCAGATCATCAATAAAGATACTGAACAGGATTGGGCCCAGCACTGATCCCTGGGGGACACCACTAGTGACTGGCTGCCAGCTGGATGTGGCACCATTCACCACCACTCTCTGGGCTCATCCCTCCAGCCAGTTCTTAACCCAGCTCAGAGTGCTGCTGTCCAAGCCACAAGCTGACTGCTTGTCCAGGAGTTTGCTGTGGGGGACAGTGTCAATGGCCTTGCTGAAGTCCAGGTAGTTTGCATCCACAGCCTTCCCCACATCCAGGAGATTCAACTCTGCCAGCTAAACCCACTGGCTCCTCTTCAGCCCAACAGTGTTCTGGCTTCACACAGCCTGCTCTCAGAAGCAACCCTCTTCCTGCACACACAGATGGGCAGGAAAACAGCCCCCAAACACCTCCACTCCCCCTTGCCCCCCAGCTTGAGATCAAGAGCTTGCTGATAGCTATACAATTACCTTAGCAGAAGCTGTGTGGATTTGTTTGTTTATTGAACTTAATATTGGCCTATCAAAATCATATTTGGGTTTGTCAATAAATTGTCTAACATCCAAGAGTAGTGGAACAGCCTGAAGATAGCCAGAGTAAGCATCTAGCAATCACTACAAGTCAATAATTCATATTTGAATATTATTTTAATCTCAGTTCTTTCTCAATGGCACTGATTCCACATTCTGTCCCTTTTCCACCCCACCTGCCCCATTTTCCCCCTTTTCCCCTCAAATACCAGAGCACCTGGGCTCGATTGTAGTCTCCTCCCACCCCAGGTGTGGCTGCTTTGCCCTCCCTGCCCACTCCCTTTTTTAATCCGCCCCAGGAAAGGCAGAAGCCCCAAGCTGAGCCCATCTGGGCTGAGGATCCTCCTCTCATCACTGGTGAGTCCCCATAGTGCTTACTGGGTGACTGGGGTGGGGACAAAGGCCGGGGGGCCTGGTGGCCCCCCGGTTAGGTAGGAAAAGGGTTGGTTGCTGCTCCAATATCATCTGTGTGAAACTAGGTTCTTGTGTACACCTTGTGTAAAACTTGTGATAGGAAGGATTGTTAGATTATCTAGCTGATAATACACCAAATTACTGGATACTTTAAGCTAAGAATAATGGGCATGAGCCTTTTTAACCACTTAGCAATGCATTATCTGTATATTTGTCTCAGTCATAAATTATAAAGACATAATGTTAGAAAAGGCCTCCACAAGCAATTTTTGTTTGGTACTTTCCAAGTGATGTGTCTGAGCTATTGGGTACTTGATTTCCACCATTATCAGTAAAATGAAGATAGAGGGGAAAAGAAACAGCATTGTGCATGCAACCTGTCTTCCTTTTCTTTCTACTTTAAGAATGATTTCTCCTGAGGGATCATTTACATTGAACAGAGAAGCTGAGGTCAGCCATGTTCCAGAGCTGAAACAAACTTGGTTTGTGTTTCCAAGCTTCCTCCTAATTCACAATGAAAGGCAGCAGTCAATGCTCATCTGAGTCTATTAGAGTAATTAAAAGATTTTTATAATTAAGGGAAATTGTTTCTGCTGCTTATCTTGATTTAGTTACAGCTTGAAACAAAGAAACAGACGAATGGGATCACTGTAGCTGCCTATTGTAATCCATTCAGCTTTAAGCTACCTTTTCCACCAAGCTTAATCGATTTTGTATTTCCAATCAGCTCGTTCTTATAGACTGTATTGAATATCAACTTCCTGAGCTGTTATAGAGCAGGTTGAAAAGATAAATGTCTTTGTAGGAAAAGTATTCCTGGGCAAGGCAGAGCTTCAGCAGTGGTATTCAGTATAAGTAGTGGTAAACCAATTACAGTCCTTCATCTTGCATGGACTGTGAGACTACGTTAAGATTCCTTTGTGGATGCTACACCACTTAAAGTCCTGATGTGTATCACGCAATCTTGTAGAACTATTGTAGAATGTGCTACGTGAACAAATACTGTTAACAAGGACAGGCCCTTAAGATTCCTGTACCTGATCCCATATAATCTGCCATGTTCCTGTACCAGAATAAACACCCAAACATGACAACTCTCCTACCCATTCCAGCTAGACTGTCTTTCAAAGTCACTAGTAAGATATTAAATGAGGCAGTGTTCCTCTGCCCATCCTCAAGGGGTAGAGTTCAAATTTTTTTTCCCTGACTATGAAGTTAGAGACTTTGCAGGAAAATTCTGCACCTTCTGCTTTCATTCCTCTGATATGAAAAGACCTGAGAATGTTCCACTTCAGGTAATTCTAATTCCAGAATGCCAAAGCAGCTTTTTGCTCTCTTCTTGAGAACAAAACCAAAATGCTGTCATTTAACACAATTGTTGAAAACTCTCTCTGTTTTTCAGCCATTATTTTC